>NC_047661.1:84349768-84976434 GCF_011762505.2 Arvicanthis niloticus | reverse complement strand
TAATTATGCTCTAATTGCATTTTGAGAGAAAAGTTTTATTCTAACAGGAAGGGTGAAGCTAGGTGATGAGAGAGAGAAAGAGAGGGGGGCATGGAGGCAGATGTTCACGTGTCTCGACCAGTCAAAGATAGTTTATATATCTAGGTTGGGTATTGGGTTACACTTCTGACTGAGCATTACCAAACTTATAAAGCTGTTGATTAACATTTTTTTAAAAAATGTATAAAAGCAAAAAGGAAAAGGGGGCATGGGATAGGGGTTTTCTAGGGAGGGGAAATGGGGAAAGGGGGTGGCATCTGAAATGTAAATAAAATATTTAAAAAAGACTCTTGTAATCCTCTATCCTCCAACAGGCTGAATGACTTAAACAGAACAACCTGGGAGGTGCCATGTTATGGACCCTTGACATGGATGACTTCACTGGCTCTTTCTGCAACCAGGGCCAGTTCCCTCTCACGTCTACCCTGAAGAATGCCCTCAGAGTGCACAGTACAAGTATGTAACACCAGGGACATGCCAAGGGTCTGCAAACATCCCTCCATCAACTCAAAGGGAGCCTTGGCATGCCTATATCCGTTGCCAAGGGAGACTCTTCCCACTTCATCCCACTTCTCTTGCCCAAATGAGAGTCACTGAGCATTCCTCAACTTCCATGCCAGGGATGGCATGTCTTTAGAGAAAACCAAGCATACATAGAAGCAGGATCCAGGTCTGCTAAGTCTTCGAGGTGTATAGAAGTCTACAGAAATAGTGCTGACCTTTACCATAAACATATATGTCTCTATGGGGCTGTTCTTTGATAACTCACTTATCTCTCTCTGGGGAGATTTAACACAAAGAATCAACACTAGTCTCATGTCACTATACATATTTTTCTTTATATCAGAGCTTACCTGGATCTTTATATTTTTGTTTTACATAGTAGGTACTCAGTACATATACTTTAATGACTTATTTGGAGAAAAAAAAAATGACTTTTTTAATTCCAAGTCCAGCTGGCTTTGAGGCAAGATAGGAAGACAGGGAAATGTGTAAGAATATGAGTTGATATAATTCCTTAAATCCTGAGCATAGAATTGTCCTCTGATCTAAGCCATAATAAAGACCACCATAGTCACACTTCACTTCTAGCAGAAACCTGCCTTCTCATGGGGGCCCCAACTTACCACTCTGTGCTGTGTTTCTCAGGTTGCATGGCCTCTGGTTCAGATCTTCAGCTAGTAAATGTTCTTCTATACAGTGAGAACAGGAACTGGAAGAGAGGCTCTGAGGCAGTGGATTCTGTGTCACCTGTGCCAAGAGAATAATCAAAATGCCTTCTGGCATGGCCCAAATGAAATCTCATCCCAATACAACTTCCAAATGGACCCTCTCCTCAAAATGACCTGGTATGAAGAAACTATGCATGAACTTGTCCCTGTCAGCTTTTCCCGGGCTCTGAACAGTCTCCTTTGCTCCTTGCAAAGCTCATCTTGACTTAACTAGAGTACTAAAAATGAAACCAACAGCCAAAACATAAGTTCCCTTGGTGTGTGTGTGTGTGTGTGTGTGAGAGAGAGAGAGAGAGAGAGAGAGAGAGAGAGAGAGAGAGAGAGAGAGAGGGGGCAGGAGATGAAAACATTTTCTCAGCATGAAAGCACCATCTGCCTCTGATGAAAGGTGGAAGCGCTGTGTGAGCATGGAGCCATCCACCCTACCTACAATCTTCCACCTGCCTGTGTACATCTGCATGGTGGCTGTAAGGAGGAAATGGCTGGATTTCAGTGCACAGGACAAGATAAAAACTTTTACAAATGTCTGTAGCCTATTAACCATTCTCAGGAAGGAGCCACCTGTTGGGCTGTAGCGAGCACGTGGGCATGGGTCCTGTGGGTTGAGTTATGGGTCCTATGCCTGCCGACTCCAAGGGGCTAGGTCTCAGCTCAGAGAGGCAGAGGCACAGGAATTTGACTGTGTTTACTCCGTACCGGGGCTGGGTGGACATCAGGCTGTGAAAAACCATGGGACTCCACTCCAGGGGTGGAAGGAACACAGCCTGGGGTCCCGCGGAGGCTGGAGCTCTTGGGTTAGGGGTGCCTGGGCCAAGGCAGCCAGGAACTGACTGGTTCCAGGACCCTTGGACTTTCAGGCGCCACTGAGAGGCTGCAGAAGAGCTGAGATACTCGGGGCATAAGGCTGGATTGACCTGCAACCAAATGTTGGGAGGAGGAGAAGCTCTAGCTATGTCCTGTGGGGATGAAACTCCTGGTCATGGCAACTCACTTGGCTGGGTCTCAGCTGGCTTAGATTGCCTGTTTGGGTTGGTGGTCTCCATGGCTGGAAGTGTAGAGAGAGACCTTCTCCATGGTTCCCCACAGCAGGTCCCAAAGAAGAGAGATAGCCTTAAAACGTTTATTGTCATGGCAGAAAATGGATGAACTATAACCCCACCCCCACCACCACACCCCCACACCCCCACACCCCCACACCCCCACACCCCCACACCCCTACACCCCCACACCCCCACCCCACCCCCCTATTCTCAGTGCGGGCCTGAGGTTAAATACCATTTGCAAGGAGGGGGGTCTGGGAAGAAAGGCTTAATTGGCTACACCCTTTGGCCTTTAGATATCTCATTGATATGGAGATCTGTCTTGAGGCTCTGTGGCCTGTAGTCATGCTCTCTACCTGTGCTACATGACCAATGGCCACAAACCTCTCTGTGGGGAGCTGTAGCTATGTGAAAGGAGCCAGGGGCCCAGGAG
The DNA here is from genome assembly GCF_011762505.2 of Arvicanthis niloticus. Taxonomy (NCBI): domain Eukaryota; kingdom Metazoa; phylum Chordata; class Mammalia; order Rodentia; family Muridae; genus Arvicanthis; species Arvicanthis niloticus. The sequence continues at coordinate 84,973,690 of NC_047661.1, read as the reverse complement.
CAAGGCCAAACTCCTACCATCCCTAAAGTTCTCCAGGGTTCAAAGCCTGTTCAATCAGGTACCCAGCTGCCTCTCACATCCCCACAGCAACCAAGACTCCTAGACTCCTGAGCATATGTAGTACAGCCTGGCTTGTCCAAAACTGGAAGTCCAGACATCATCCTACTTCTGCTGAAGGCCCAGTGCTGCTCTGATGTTTGCAGGATTCGCAACTGTGCATTAGACTCGTCATGGAGATGCAGTGAATGCATCATAGAGTGTCTTCCCAGAAAATGAGCTAGCAGGATCCTTTCTCGTGAACATGTACTGTACTTTAAAACAGTGGTAGCTTCCAGTTGTTGTCACCCCTCACATGGTTATCCAATTGATGGGTCATTAGACTCAATGGAGTAGATTATAATGTCATCTTGAATTCACAACTGAGAACAAGGACTGTTGGTCTGTCACTAAGAGTGACAGAATCTGTAATATGTAAGCTCAGGAGCTCTAGAGGAGTTCGTACATAAGAAGTGGGTGCTTTATATGTAACAGCTAGAATGTAAGACTAAGTGACAATGCTTACCAATAGCCTCATAGCTCCTAAGTCTAGCTCTTTCACAATGCCAGATGTGTTTCTGCTTTTAGAGTCTATAAAACTACACCACAACTAAGTAGGACTCCCTACTCCTTAAAGCACTCAAGTGTGTTTCTCTTAAAATTAAAGGTCTTCATGTAATAAGAATATTTTTCTGTTTTTTTTTTCCTCCAGCACCCATTGTATGGTCACCTTATGTGTCAAACTATTTTTTGGTTTCATTCCTTGCCTTTCTCAATTTTTATTAATTTTTATTTATGATTTGAAAAATTTGTACATGTATTCAGTGTATCTTTTTCAATAATTTATTTATTTTTATTCTCTTTACATCCTGATTACAGCTCCCCTTCTTCCTCTCCTCCAAGTCCACTCTTACCAGCTCCTCCCTCCCACAGTCCCCTCCTCAGAGAATGGAGAGTCCCCCTTGGGTACCCCCCACCCTGGGACACCTAGTCCCAGCAGGACTAGATACATCCTCTCCCACTGAGGCCCAACCAGGCAGTCCAGGTAGGGAAAGGGGATCCAATGGTAGGTTCCTTGTCTTTTATAATAGGTCTCCCTGTAGCCCAGATGGGTCTCAAAATCCTGGGCTTAGTGATCCGTTTGCCTAACCCTCTCAAGCAGTTGTAACTTCAAGCAGATTCCACCACTTCCAGTTAAAATTGCAAGTAATAAAAATGCATTTTCTTACTTAGTCACATGCAAACCTCATAAGACAGATATTACTACTTCCTAGAAACTGAGACCTGGGGGAAGCTTGGCTTCTTATAAAGCCATATCGAGAGCCAGGCAACCAAAGTTTGGACCCTTCCCTACAATCTCACTACATCCTTGACACCAAGCACAGGGATCTCATGAGAGGTGGCAGCACAGGTGACTGATGAAGGACACACACACACACACACACACACACACACACACACACACCAGTTTATCAGGCACCATGAACTCCAAGCACTTTCTATTACTACATGACAGATACCACTCTAAGTGTGAAAGGCACAGTAGTGAGAAAGGCTAATTTCCTTTTATAAGAAGATAATTATATGTTGCTTCTACAGTGTCCAGCAATAAATGAAACGGGAAAATGAAGTAGACAAAAGCTTGTTAAAAGGTGCCTAATGAAGGACAATACTTTGATTTATCCTGTCCTAGACAATGACTCTTATAAGATTTTAACCAAAGACAGCCAACAATTCTCTTAACTGAGAAGAGTTTCTTGGGCACAGTTATGGAGAAGACAATCTCCTTGTGGTAGAAATGAACAAGGCACATTAAGTTATATCAAAGCTTAAGAGATTCAGCCCAGTATCCTATTGTTGGTCATTGGTAGAGTTGCTACTCAAATCAGACTTTCTAGCTGCCTTTATACCATAGTGTTGCTTTGCAGAAAACCATGTCACAATGACTTAAAAGAGAGCTTCTAGAGCAGGGCTGTTGCTTAGCAGCTAGACTTGGAGAACACCCTTCATATTCTTGCTTAAAGCCTATCAAGAAAGTCGTGGTTCATGCAGACAGAAAATGAGGAGGAACTCAGGCCTCCTGAAAGTTGCCATGCAATACAGTTACTATTCAAATCTCTTGTGGCATCTGAAAAGTCTAAGCTAGAACAACTTGACAAGAACAAAGAGAATGAATCCCTGCGACGGACCGATCATCATGCCCTTTGGGACATCACTCATGGTAATGAAACTCTCAGAAAAGAGAACCACCCCTTCCTGGTAGAAATAAATTGTAAAGAGGCAGGCTAGAGCTCATATGAGGACAACAGGAGGAACCAGGTCCTTAGTTGGGATGAGAAGCCTCTACTAGCTGTACCAAAAGACTTGGCAAAGAGAATTTCCCCAATAAGAAAACTTAGAACAAAGGTGCCCGGGGAGTTGGCTAGTGCCTGGGCACAGAAGTGGTAGGTACATTCCCACCTGTGCATTAGCAAGTTACACTCAGTCTACATGCATGAACTGCCCCTGTGGAGATCCTCTACAGTCTAATGGCAGCCCTCAGTCTACATGCATGAACTGCCCCTGTGGAGATCCCCTACAGTCTAACGGCAGCCCTCAGAGGAAAGATATGATTATTGCCACAGTCCTTCATAGATACACCAGGGCCTAGGATTTTCAGTAATTCCCCCAAGATCATGAAGCTAGGAAACACAAACCGGAACAAGAGTCCATGTCCCCCTGCTACTACTGAATGACAGAGTGTGACATTTAAGAAAGTCTAAAAGGGAGGATTTAGAAAGTTGGCTTCCTCTCCACCATCCATTTCCTCTGGACAACTATCCTGTAGCAGTATTCTTACTCCTCAGAATAGAGGTTCCCCAATCTTGTTCAGATCTAAGGCCTGCTTTTGGGTGACAAATCATTTTATGATGTTCACTTTTCTCATTCTACTATTAAATCTGTCCATAATACACTATGCGCCACAAAATTTCATAGACTGACATATAATGTACTAATCTTAATTTTAAAAAGAAAACTGAATTCTAAGACTATGTCATGTACAGCAGTGAGTAGATTCTCAGCCTTAACTACTTTAGAAGACATTGGATTCTTGCACCATATATTTTATAACAAATAAAATTGGGATTAAGCAAGTTCAAATTTTAACCTCATATGAGTGTTAGAGCATATTTACAAGTGGACACCAAAAACAGTGTTAAGAAAATTAATGCCAGGTATAACAGTACATGCTTTTAATTCCAGCACTCAGGAGGCAGAGGCAGACAGATTTCGGAATTTGAAGCCACCTTGTTCTACATAGTGAGTTACAGGACAGCCAGGGATACATAGATAGTCCTTGGAGAGAGAGAGAGAGAGAGAGAGAGAGAGAGAGAGAGAGAGAGAGAGAGAGAAGAAAGGAAGAAGAAAGAGGATGAAGGGAGAAGAGAGAAGAGGAGGGGGGTCAAACTTTCACATCTTACTAGTTTGTGGTAACAGAAAAAGGCAAATAGCACTATGAACATGTGTAACTTGTGGATACAATCCCTTTATCTCTAAAAGGGGGAAAAGGTAGGTCATGTTGTGCCATTACTAGGTTTTCTGTGTTTTTGCCTTTGTTTCCTGAAACAAATTATCATTGTGTGGCTCAGACTCATCTCAAACTCCATATTCTTTGGCTTCCACCTCCAGACTGTTTGAATCATATAGGTGGTGCCAGCACATCTGGCTTAGAGATGTTGATATAAATTTTATCGATATATAATAATATTAAAAGGGGCTAAATCAACAATGAAGCTTCAGCAGGTGAGCTCAGTGGTGTAAATGGAAACTCACTCTCACTAAGCAACCTGCCTCACATGGCCTCTCAGCCTGCTCCACCAAGGGACTCCCTGGCCCAACTCCCCACTCATAGATTACTTTTACTTATTTTGAAATTTCATAAAATCTGGCTTGTGTCTCTTGGACATGTTCATATCTGACTTCCTTCACTCAACATAGTGAGACTATATTATTACCTTGCAGATTTTTCACTTGTTTTGTGTATGGTCATATGAGATGAAGGTCCATGTGCATATATGTATGTGGATGCACACATTAGAGGCCACAAGAACACACCTCCTCTGTCCTCTCCAATTTACTCCCCTAAGAGAAGATCTCTCAGTAAACTTGGAGCTCTCCGTTTGTTCAGCTAGGTCAGTGACCCACAAGCCCCAATGATCCTCTCATCCTCAGTGCTTGGATTATAGGTATGAGTACCATGCCCGGCTTTTTATACAGGTGATGAGGATCCAAATCCAGGTCCTCATTTTTGAACAACAAGCATTCCTACCCATTGAGCCATCTCTCTAGCCTCCCTTGTTTAATTTATTTTATTTTTAAGATTATGATATTATTACATTATTTCTTCCTCCCCTTTCCTCCTTCCGAATGTTCCTATACACTAAATCTTGCTCTCTTTCAAATCCATGGCTTCTTTTTTCAGTGTGTGTGTGTGTGTGTGTGTGTGTGTGTGTGTGTGTTCCTCAAATATAACATGCTCAGTCTATATATTGTTGCTTGTATGTATGTTTTGGGGGCTGACCATTTGGTACTGGATAGGAGAGGACCACATCTCCCACCCTCACCATTCCTTTGTGGCCTGCAGTCCTTTGTGTAGGGTTGAGGCCTCCCAACCTTTCCCTATCCACTTAGGCATGTGTACTGTGTTGTCCTTGTTCAGCTCACATCTGGGCAGTCACACTTAGACTTTATGAGTGTAGCTTCTGACACCACTAGGAGAGAAAGTCTCACAGCAAATCTTCATCTCTTCTAGCTCTTGCACATCTGTAAGAGCTCTCAATTCCTTCTGCCCCCTCTTCTACAATGTTCCTTGAGCCTTGGTGGAAAAGTGTTTTGTAGATGTGTCCAATAGGATTGTTATCCACAGCTCTGTATTTTGACTGGCTGTAGTTTTCTTGTATTGGCCTCTGTCTGTTTGGCGCATGCCTTTTAGTACACCATTGTGCACATTACTGCCAAGTAAATGCCAGGGAGGGATACTTAAGGGGGCTTAGAGCTATGTTCAATGTTGTAAAGGTCACTACAGTTGACCAGAGTGAATACAATTACTGATTTACATTTCTACTGTGTTGCCTACTTTTCTGTTAAGGTGACAAAACACCATGACCGAGGCAACTTATAGAAGGAAAACTTTATTTGGGGTTGTATGGTTCCAGAAGATTAGGGTCTATTATAGTGAAGCAGGCTACTGAAGCACAGTTGAGAGCTAACATCTCAAACTACAGTACAAGAAGCCTTGAGTATTTGAAACCTCAAAGCCCTCTCCCAGTGACATACCTTCTCTAGCAGGGCCACACCTTCTAATCCTCCCCCAAACTACCAACTGTGAAGGAACTATGCAAATGCCCAAGACTTCTGGTGTGTGGGCATCTCATTAAAACCACCACATCCAACAGAAGTTTGTTCAGTCTACAGTTTCCACTGTTTCATGTTTCTATCATTCTTAGACTTTTAGTCACCCAGTATCTATCTTGTTTAAGCTTCAAAGTGTATGGCCTTTGTCAGTTCTCAGACAGGCACCTTTGATATACATGCTAAATATTTGAATGTTCTTTTTGTGACATTAACACTCTAGGCTTCCTCAGTTTTTTATTAAATGAACTGATTTTTCTCATGACTTTGTAACTGTACTTTATACAATCTAGGTCAGAACTATTCAATAAAAACACAACATATGTCATGTGTATAGTTTTAAGTTTTCAAGTAGCCAAATTAAAAGAATAGAACACAAGTTCATTTTAATCATGTTTTGATTTAACCCCAAATAATATCATTTCACCATATAATCAACACAAAATATAGTCAGATAGTTTGCATCTTGTTCATTGTTTGAAACTTTAGTGTGTGTTTCACTTATAGTTGTGTTTGGGACCTGAAATGTCCCCCTGGAAGTTCATGTGAAGGCTCGATCCCAATGAGCAATGTTCAGAGGTGGAGCCTTTGGGTATTAACCGGATCATGGGGCTCTGGCCTCGTCAATGTGCTTAAACACCCCTGGCTTCGTAGCTTGATGGTCTATACGCAAGTTCTGAAAACTATAAAAATAGGGTCTAGTTGTAGAAACTAGGTCATGGGGATATGTCCTTGAAAGGTGTAACTTATCTCTGCTCCCCAAGACCCCAGCTTCCTCCCTGATATTGAGTAAACAATTTTGCTTTCCATTTGCTGCCTGCCATGATGTCCTGCCTCAGCACAGGCCCCAAAACAGCAAAAAGAATAGCTACAGCTATAACCTTGAAGCCATAAGCCAAAATGTTACATCAACTTTGCATTCCTGGGATAACTACAGCTTGGTCATAAAATGACAGACTACATTTTATTTGCTCAATTTTGTTTTGTTTCTTTTCAGTTACGTTCATAAAGATTTTCTTGTAATGGCAAATACTATCATCAAGATTTTGCAAGTGTTATGAACTGGGTCATGATATCTCTTTTAGGTATTTTTCTTTTTCTTTGACTTTGCTTTTATTTAAGAGTCAATGTAGATTTCATTTCATGCACACATACAAAAAAATGCATTGTATACAGTGAGAGTTCCCAAGCATTTCTCACTGTTTCCTCCACAGTCCATATTTTATATTATCAGATAGAAGATCAAAAATTAGGAAAGCAGAACTGCTAAATTACTGTGATAATGATGAAAGCCAGGCCTTGTCCCTACTGCTGTCCTTATTTTGTTCCATGAGCTATTGCATCACATTACTTTTTTAAAACTTTATAGAAATTTAAAATTTTAAAAAGAAATTATTTCTATACAATATATTTTAAGCACATTCTTTCCCTCCCCTAACTCTTTTTAGAGCCTGCCCACTCACAGGTTTCTCAGTTGCCCCCTTGGAGGCCTTTGTGTAGGGTCGAGGCCTTGTGGACTTTCCCTGGCTAATCTGGCATGTTCACTGGTGTCATCCTTATTCAGCTCCCATTTGGGCAGTCATGATGGTCAGGCTTTCCAGGTAGAGCTTTTGAGGTGCCACTCTGAGAAGAAAACTCCTGGTCTGGTCTTCAGACTGTTATATTCTTTCTGCCCCCTCTGCTGCAATGTTCCCTGAGACTGCCATGTGAGAGTATTTTGTAGATGTATCACTGTGTTTGCCTTCTTCATAGTATCTTCATATCTAATTCCTACTTTATTTCTGTTGGCTAGTTTTTCTTTTTCCCTGTTCTTAGCTAGATTCATCTGGAACAAACCAGCCCATCAATGCTGAAAATTGACAGGCTGCCTATTCTCAGTGTACTTTGCAAGTTATATTTTATGTCACTAATGATGCAAATATAACCCTCAGAAGAATATGAGAAGTTAAGAATATTATTATTTCCTGAAGCACAGATTGGGAGTTAAAAGGGGACTCTATAAATAGTGTATTCAAGAACTTTACCAAGTTCTTTACCAAGTCAGTGCTAAAATTCCCGGAGTCAGTAAAGTAATATAAACAATGAAGTGATCAATCCCTATGAAAGACTACTAGAGAGAGTCTTAAAACTTAAAAATCAAATACATAAGATGAATACTAACATTCTGCTTTATAGCAGAATGAAAGGCATGAAGAGATAACTCAAAACACAAAAACAAACTTCTTTTGTTTTCTGAAGTCTATTGCTAGATAATCTGATTTTAAAATAAAAATGGAAATAAATTAAATCACTAATTAGATGTATGTAGCTCGGGCTTCAAAGTTAGGCAATTTATTTTAGGTTGCTGATCATGTACTAATTTGGAGAATTCCTGTCTATAGTAATCTGCTGATTTTAATTCTTTTTCAATGAAATTTTTTTCTTATGTATTGGACTTTTACACAAAAAGAATTCAGTCCATCTTGTTTCCCCAGAATTCATTCAGTACCTCATATTAAGTCAAGAAAAGCATCAAACTTCCCTGTGTTGAGTATGTTCTTGAAATCTTGCATAGAGATGCTTACAATGTGCTGTTGCCAGATTCTCCAGGTAAAAGAAAATAACAACTATCTTCCCACATATAATTAACCCCACCAAATATAAAAGCCTTCATGTGTTTGCTATTTCAAAACTTTTAAGGAAATTATCTGCCACATCACACTTTGTAACCAAAGTCAATAGTGAATGGCTGTAAGCGATTGTTCTTTTTTTTTTTAATTGGGTATTATATTTGCATTTCAGATTTTATCCCCTTACCCCACTTCCCTCCACCACCCAGAAACCTCCTATCCCATCCCCCCTCCTCATGCTTCTATGAGGCTGTGCCCCCACCTACCCTCACCCCCTCTTCCCCCTCCCCACCCTCACATCCCCCCCCCCCCACTCTGTGTTCATCCTTCATGGGACCAAAAATCTCCTCTCCCACCTATGCCCGACAAGGCCATCCTCACCTACATATACAGCTGGAGTCATGGGTCCTTCCCTATGTGCTCCCAAGCTGTTGGTTTAGACCCTGGGTAGCTCTGGTTGATTGGTATTGTTGATCTCCTCATGGGGTCACAAACCCTTTCTGCTCCTTCAGTCTTCTCTCTAACTTCTCCATTGGGAAACCCTTAATCAGATCAGTGGTTAGCTGTGAGCATCATCCTCTGAATGTGTCAGTCTCTGGCAGACCTCTAAGTAGACAGCTATATCATATTCTTGACAGCATGCACTTCCAGCCATCCACCTCAGTGTCTAGCTTAGGTGACTGTACATGGGATGGATACCCAGGTGGAATGGTCTCCAGATAGCCCCTCCTTCAGTTTCTGTCCCACGTTTTGTTTCCATATTTGCTCCCTTGAGTATTTTTGTTACTCCTTCTAAGTAGGACTGAGGCATTCCCATTTGGTCTTCCTTCTTCATGAGCTTCATGTGGTCTGTGAGTTGAGTCTTTGCTATTCCAAGCTTTTGGGCTAACATCCGCTTATCAGTGAGTAAATACCATCTGTGTTCTTTTATGATTGGGTTAACTCACTCAGGATGATAATTTCTAGTTCCATCCATTTACCTAAGAATTTCTCGAATTCATTATTTTTAATAGCTGAGTAATACTCCATTGTGTAAATGTACTACATTGTTTGTATCCATTCCTCTGTTGAGGGACATCTAGGTTCTTTCCAGCTTCTGGCTATTATAAATAAGGCTGCTATGAACATAGTGGAGCATATGTCCTTGTTATATGTTGGAGCATCTTCTGGGTATATGCCCAGGAGTGGTATAGCTGGGTCCTCAGGTAATGCTATGTCCAGTTTTCTGAGGAACTTACAGACTGATTTCCAGAGTGGTTGTACCAGCTTGCATTCCCACCAACAATGGAGTAGTGTTCCTCTTCCTCCGCATTCTCAACAGCATCTACTAACACCTGAGTTTTTTATCTTAGCCATTCTGACTGGTATGAGGTGGTATCTCAGGGTTGTTTTGATTTGCATTTCTCTGATGACTAAGGATGTTGAGCATTTCTTAAGGTGCTTCTCGGACATTAGAGTTTCCTCTGTTGAGAATTCTTTGTTTAGCTCTGTACCCTATTTTTTAATAGGGTTATTTGGTTGTCTGGAGTATAATTTCTTGAGTTCTTCGTATATCTTGGATATTAGCCCTCTATCGGATCTAGCATTGGTAATGATCTTTTCCCGATCTGTTGGTTGCCCTTTTGTGTTACTGACAATGTCCTTTGCCTTACAGAAGCTTTGCAATTTTATGAGGTCCCGTTTGTCAATTCTTGATCTTAGAGCATAAGCCATTGGTGTCCTGTTCAGGAACTTTTCCCCTGTGCCTAGGTATTCAAGTGTCTTCCCCACCTTCTCTTCTATTAGTTTCAGTGTATCTGGTTTTATGTGAAGGTCCTTTATCCACTTGGATTTGAGCTTTGTACAAGGAGATATGAATGGATTGATTTACATCCTACATGTTGACCTCCAGTTGAACCAGCACCATTTGCTGAAAATGCTGTCCTTTTTCCACTGGATGGTTTTAGCTCCTTTGTCAAAGATCAAGTGACCATAGGTGTGTGGGTTCATTTCTGGATCTTCAATTCTATTCCATTGATCTTCCTGCCTGTCTCTGTACCAATACCATGCAGTTTTTATTACTATTGCCCTGTAGTACAGTTTGAGGTCAGGAACGGTGATTTCCCCCAGAAGTTCTTTTATTGTTGAGACTAGTTCTCACTATCCTGGGTTTTTTGTTATTTCAAATGAATTTTCAAATTGTTCTTTCTATCTCTATGAAGAATTTGGAATTTTGATGGGGATTGCATTGAATCTATAGATTGTTTTTGGCAAGATGGCCATTTTTACTAAATTAATCCTGCCAATCCAGGAGCATGGGAGATCTTTCCATCTTCTGAGATCTTCTTTTATTTCTTTCTTCAGAGACTTGAAGTTCTTGTCAGACAGATGTTTTACTTGCGTGGTTAGATTCACTCCAAGGTATTTTATATTGTTTGTAACTATTGTGAAGAGTGTCATTTCCCTAATTTCCTTCTCAGCCTGTTCATAAGAGATTGTTCTTGGGCCGGGTAGTGGTGGCGCACGCCTTTAATCCCAGCACTTGGGAGGCAGAGGCAGGCGGATTTCTGAGTTCGAGGCTAGCCTGGTCTACAGAGTGAGGCTAGGACAGCCAGGACTACACACAGAGAAACCCTGTCTCGAAAAAAAACAAAAAACAAAAAAAAATAGATTGTTCTTAAATTAATGGTAGGAACATAAAGACTTCAGTTTTGACTTTACATTCAAGCATGTTTAAGGCTAGATCAGAGATTCAGTGAAGAAATAAGACCTTTATACCCTACATATTAATATTTCTGTCCATTATCTTATTATTTATCCACACTTTATTTAGAAATATGTTATGTGTATTCATGTCTTACATTTTGCTAATACTTGCTGTATGTATAATTTATGGGTTTTCTTTTATAAATGTCAAGTGACATAATAAGTTGGCCAGGGAAAAATTTGTTCATGGAAAATGGATTAAATGCAGCAGATTACTATAGACAAGGAATTCTACAAATTAATACATGATCAGCAACCTAAAATAAATCACCTAATTTTGAAACCTGAGCTATATATATCTAATTGGTGATTTAATTTCTCTTTTTTAATTTCAAATCAGATTATCTAGCAATATAATCATATTAGAAGGACTTCAGAAAATTAAAGAAGTTGGCTTTTATGTTTTGAATTATCTCTTCATGCCTTTCATTCTGTTATAAAGTAGAATGATAGCATTTTATGTGTTCGATTTTTAAGTTTCTTATTTTTTAGTATTTTAGATACTAGCTACCCAAGCAATGCTGATTTAATCTTTGTATATTCTATACATGTATTGAAGTGTTGTGCTGTACCGTTTAAATATGTTGTGTCAATTAAAATCAAAATATTATCTTAAAACTAATTATCTTAAAAGCAAAAATGTTAAATTTTTGAAAAAATATATTAATTCTTCTTAAAACAAAAATGAGAGTGAAAGTTATCATATTAATACCAATATGTATTTATATTTTCTTTATTAGTAGCATTACCATAATCATATTTTTATAGGATTCTTGGAATAAATTATATACTAGGACTTTGAGACCCAGTCTTTAGTTCATTTAAGTTCAGCTCCATTATGGCAGGTCTTGTTTTTTAAAAAAAAGAGAGAGATGGTAGATGATAGATAAATAGATAGATAGATAGATAGATAAGATATGTAGGAGGAGCTAAGGTGGGAGGAGTAAGGATAAAAGAGGAGGAATAAGGAGAGGAGGAGGAGGAGAGGAGGAGCTAGGTGATGAGAGAGAGAGAGAGGAAGAGAGAGAGAGAGAGAGAGAGAGAGAGAGAGAGAGAGAGAGAGACATGGGGGCAGATGTTCACGTGTCTCTGCCAGTCAAAGATAGTTGGTATATTTAGGTTGGGTATTGGTTACACTTCTGATTATATGGACATCTTGTTATTGAGCATTACCAAACTTATAAAGCCTTTGATTAACATTTAAAAATAAATAAATAAATAAATAAATAAATATAAATAAATAAATAAAAAAGAGAGAGATGATAGATAGATAGATAGATAGATAGATAGATAGATAGGATTAGTTTTATAGGTTTTTCCTTTGAAACAGGAACCCATAGGACCTAGTCTGGCCTCAAATTCACTTTGTAGCTAAGGATGCCTTGAATTCTAATCATCTTACCTCCAACCACCTTTGTGCTGGGGTTATGGGATTATACCACCACACACCACCACACCTTGCAAATTTCCAAAATAGGATCATTGTATTTATTTTGTAATTCTGGGAAATGAACCCAGGGCCTCATGCATTCTAGACAATCAGTGCTTCTGAGAAACATCACCAGCCCTCTCCAGTTTTCATTTTGAGATAGGTCTCACTTAGTTACCTAGATCGAACTCACTTTGTAGCTCAAGAAGTCCTGTAACCTATGATCCTCCTGACTCAGCTTCCTGAGTAACTGGAATTAAAGACCTGTACTAACAGAGCCCTCTCCCCCCCCCACACACACACACACACAAAAAAAAAAAAAAAAAACCTTCCATTTAATCTGTAAAATAGGGTTGGAGAGATAGCACAGTGGCTAACAGAAATTTCTCCTTTTACAGAAGACCCAAGTTGGGTTCCCACTGCTCACAAATTCCAGAAGATCTGACACCTTCTGTCTTTCCTCACCCACCTGCTTGCAAGTGACAGAGATACATACAACTGAACGTGTGTGTGTGCATGTGTGTATGCACACTCGTGCATGCATGTGTACACACACACCACACCCACACCCACATAAAATAAATGAATCTTTTTTGTTTGTTTGTTTTTCAAGACAGGGTTTCTCTGTGTAGCCCTGGCTGTCCTGGAACTCACTCTGTAGACCAGGCTGGCCTCGAACTCAGAAATCCGCCTGCCTCTGCCTCCCAAGTGCTGGGATTAAAGGCGTGTGCCACCACCGCCCGGCTAAATGAATCTTTAAAACAAAACAATTCTGTAAAATCATCTCTGAAGAAAGTGCTCATATAAAGTGCATGTAGACTGCAGGATCATCTTTAAAATGACAAACAGCAGCATGGCCCCGACAGTGTGTCTTGTTACCTACTATACCTGGACAACTCATAAAGCTACTTTAAAATCCAGTGGGGGGGGGGGGGGAGTTCTTGTTTGTGCCCAGGACATCCATTAGGATGAAAGCGCTCCGAGGTTAGTTGGCTACTAGGAAGTAGACACTGTATGGTTTTGCTTCCACGCCCTTAAAATGTTCCACAAACCTGTCAATAGAATTATGATGATACTGAAACTTAGGAAAGTTTTAAATTACTAAGCACTTCTACAATGTCAATGCACTCTTACTGTTCCACTGAGCGCTGACAGCTCAACCTCAGCACCCACCCTGCCCCACCTTCCTCTGCTCCAGGCATGGTTCAGAGGCACTTCTTCCTCACTTGTCAACACAGTTTGGTTTTCTGCTTCTCCGGTCCTAGGAGTCCAGACCTAGGGTGATCTGAGCCCCATAGCCCTACCTTTACAGTAGTGTATTCCTCGTGGACATTTCCAAAGCATTTGCCACACTCCCCCACGTAGTCCTTCCGCCTGGTGCGTAGCAGGCGCCGCCCTCTGAATTAAGAACCTCAGAGCCTAGATCTTACTTGACCGGTGTCCTGGGCAACCTGCTGCGCAGGCGCTCGAGCCTTACCGCTCTGCTCTGACACTCCGGCTCCGTTCCCTTAGCAACGCAGTACACAGCTAATCCTAGCACCCTGCAGGATGTGCTTCAGCAGAATAGGTGAAGAGAGTAGCAAAGGACTACAGAGCAGACAGCAGAAGGGTAAGACGACCAGGAGAGATGAACACGGAGGAAGTACCGCTTGCTCCCCCGCTCCGTGGAGTTACACCTGCTTTACAATGTAAGAGTTGACAGCATGGTTCACCTGCCCCCATGCTTCCCTCCACCCACGTGCTCACCTGGAATTTCTTCTCTTGATCTTTAGGGAAGGTGAATAATTACTCCTTTGGAACACGTCAAGCAAGGAAAATCTTTCCTCACCACCATCCCCCAAGCTGGCTGGGGAACACATTTCTCCCTCTTAGGGGAATGCCCCACACAGGCCCTGGGTGTTATGCAGCAGCAAGAGATGTGAGTATTCACTTCCCCTTGAGTGGGTCTCTGTTTCCTGTCTACAGCAGGATATATAGGTGTTCTGGGAGAAAAACTTCTATATGTGTAACTTTAATTTCTGGGTCCCCATATGAAAAGTGGCAACCAGCTGTAGAGTCCATGGGTAAACGACTATAGTTCACCACTTTCCATCCCCCACTAAACGCAAGCCTTGTCTTCATATAATCCCTTCTCCATCTTCACTTTTAGCACCCTCTTGAACTGATGTCAGTTTTCTTCTGCTTAGTACAGTCCTCAGGCTGATTCTTCCATAAAAGTAAATTGGAGGCTTTAAAGATGGAAGTCATTGGGACTCACAGAAATTCATTTATTTGTCTATCCAGCCAAACCTCTTTGCAAAGTCACTTGTGTTGTTTAACTCTATGCTTTTGACTATAAAAGAATCACGACGTGGGGGGGGGGGGGGGGGAGGGCAATGTCTTGTAGAGAAGTTTGCACATTCTATATTCACTCCACTTTGAAGACCATTCTATGATTGTGTTACTGATGTTTTTCCTTCTCCTCCCCTCCTTTCCTCTCTTCCTTCCACTGGAAGTGGAATGGTTTAGCATATAACCTATCGAAAGTCCCAACCAGTACGAAAGGCTATGCTATTGGAGCCAGAACAGCTGTGAGGTTTAAGTCGATCGGCAAGGTAATGTTCTGGGATTGTAAGGTGGTCCATGTGGCAACATAAATTTATGTTGAGGCATTAGCACTGTACAGGGTAGATTTGGAGTGTGTAGGGGAGAAAAGCACTTTGCAAAAAAAAAAAAAAAAAAAAAGGCCCAAGACAAGACTTTAATAACCAAAAGTTAAAATATAAAACCTATGTTTATATATATCACATTATCTTGTCAGTTTAAGGGCAAATTCCAACTTTTTCACTTTGTGGAATATGTGTCTGGCTAGATTTCAAGTCTAATTATGAGAAAAAAAATCCTTGTCTTTCTCCTTTTTCTGATGCAGTTCTGAGCCCAGACTGCACCAGGCAAATGTGCTTCCACTGAGCTAAATAAGACCCTACTCTCTTGCTGGTTTTTGACATGGACAGTCAATGACTGGAGATACTAACTATAAAACTCTCCCAGTGTCAGACTATACCAACTTACGGTGATTTTTTACCCATGCTAAGTTCATTTCTGTGTGTTGTATATCGTTGTATAGCTACACCACCCCCATACTAGGTTTTTGCCTACATGGGCCTATTTCCACATCTTTGGCACACTGACCTGTAGCTGATTTATAAACAGGATAAAAATGATTCTGTTTTGTTTACCTTAAATGATTCGTGTTAAATTTTATCTTATCGAGATATAGATTGTATCTTATTAGATATACCTATATCTAATCCACTAATCTTTTTGTGATTACAGGATGTGACACCATACCCAGGAATGTATCAGAAAGTTGAAACTTTGGGTGAAAAACAGAAAAAAAGCTTTGCTCCATTTAATGTCTTGATGCCTCGATTTAAGAGTGAAGAAAAGGGTGATTCTTACCCTGGGTATGTCTCTGCTTAATGTGCATTTCAAAAGGAAATAGGAAAAGAATTATATAAAGCAGGAATTACATTCACACTTTCCCAGCTAAATCTTTAAAAATTAGATCTCTGACTTTCCAGGTCTCTGGTACTGTTTAATTGTTGAATCAGTTATTAATTCAGTAAATATTTGCTGATGTATCAGTTGGTTTTGTAGCTTCCACAAATTATTCAATGTACCCATCAAACAGGGATCCTGATGTCTTGGAGATTACATATTGGAACTAACAAAACCAGACATAAATACTCAAGAAAATATCAACAGTAGTAAGACTACTAACCATATAATTTACTAGTCAAACTGCAATAGTTCCAGGAGAGAAGTAGTCCAGGTGACAGCTACCTCAGGACAGTAACATAAACTCTACAATGCTCATGTCTGAACTTGTGGTAAGCTGGTGCTGTCCTGTGGGGGCATTAGAACAGGATCTAGAGTGATAAGCTGGAGGCTACTTTATCTGAGGTTGTTAAGGAAAACACTCAGCAAGTATTCAATCTGA
Organism: Arvicanthis niloticus; assembly: GCF_011762505.2. Taxonomy (NCBI): domain Eukaryota; kingdom Metazoa; phylum Chordata; class Mammalia; order Rodentia; family Muridae; genus Arvicanthis; species Arvicanthis niloticus. The sequence continues at coordinate 84,957,498 of NC_047661.1, read as the reverse complement.
GATCTGAACAAATAGATTGTCATTCCTATGAAGGTGTGAAGATAGAGCATCCCAAGTGCAAAAGCTTTAAATTGGGAAGGAATTCGATGAGCTAGAAAAGGGAAAGACATTATCGTGGCTAGGATATAGTGAGAAAGGAAGAAATATGAACAGAAGAGCAGGCTAGAGTATCGAAGCCTTGTAAATTAGTGGGGTTTAGTCTAGATGTATATGAACCCATTCAATATATGTAGCTGCAAGGGGAATAGTTAAAGTCTTTCCTTGACTGATGAGAAATCCAAGGTCCAGAGAATACAAGTAACTTTTTCAAGCTTGTGTTAAGGAAGTTAAAGTGTTAACCTTGACTCTGTATCTTCCTCTAAACTATCGCTCACAATAGAGTCTATAAGAGCATTACAAACAAAGGCAATTCAAAAATAACCTCATTGTCAAGAAAAACAACTGGTTCTGCTTTGCTTGTCCCTAGATTGTAGGAATGTTGTCACTGAATATCTTTCACAAACTTCAAATCTTAGGCAGCACTAATCTCTCATCACTGTGGGTCTCTGATTACTCACTCTTCTGGTATCCTCTGGTCTGTCAGCTGAAGACACTGAATTACAGAAATATTCTTAAACTAGAGTCTTTACCCTGCTTGGATGTTGAGGCTGGTTCTCTTTAACACTGACATTAGAAATATAATAACAAAGAAATGATGCTCATGTTTGCCTGACATTGAAAGGTTAGTCCTCATCTTGTTCCTCACTGGTACAAATAGGCATAATTATGCTCTAAATGTATTTTGAGAGAAAAGTTTTATTTTAACAGGAAGGGTGATATGTAGGAGGAGCTAAGGTGGGAGGAGTACTGAGAGGAAGAGAAGGAGCAAGGAGAGGAGAAGAAGGAGAGGAGAAGCTAGGTGGTGAGAGAGAGAAAGAGAGAGAAAAAAAGAGGGGGGACATGGAGGCAGATGTTCACGTGTCTCCACCAGTCAAAGATAGTTGATATATCTAGGTTGGGTATTGGGTTACACTTCTGATTGAGCGTTACCAAACTTATAAAGCCTTTGATTAACATTTTTTTTAAATTGTATAAAAGCAAAAAGGGAAAGGGGGCATGGGATAGGGGTTTTCTAGGGAGGGGAAATGTGGAAAGGGGATGGCATCTGAAATGTAAATAAAATATCCAATAAAAAAGAAAGAAAGGTTAGTCCTCTTTTCCCAAAGACTGGTAAGATGTTTTATTTAGTCATCAACCATGATATCTGTCTTTATTTCTATTTCTTTCAAGCCCTGGCACATACAATCCAGAGAAGAAGTCAATCCCAAAAGTTACATGGCCAATGAAATTTGGATCTCCAGACTGGTCTCAGGTCCCATGTCTAGAGAAAAGGACTCTAAAGGCTGAGGTAATAACACTAGCCTTTAAAACTGTTCTGTCTAGTACTACATACTATATATCATTTATCATTTATTATTTATATTTAAATATCATTTATTCTTAACCAGAAGACTGTAAGTGAAATTTAGAAAGTTCATGATTCCCTGAAGTTATAGTGTGTGTGTGTGTGTGTGTGTGTGTGTGTGTGTGTGTGTGTGTGAGTGTGTGTGAATGTGAGGATCTTTTGGGAGAGTTACACATCTGCATTAACATTTTATAGATAATTATGATTATTTTATTTGTTCCTTAGATAAGGGAATAACTGCTAAGGGATCCCTTTAAGAGATAAGGAAAATCCCTTAAAGTAAACAAGAAAAAAATATCCTATATAACATAGGAAGATGCTAAGAATAGTAATGATTAGGCAACTGGGCAGCTGTAATTTATATTTATAACTCCTGATCCACTGCTCTTTCTGATATAGTGCACATGAGACAGATCACTGCAGAAATGGAGAGCATTCTGGGCAAAAACATGGAAAGTATTACCTGTCTTCAAACAAGAGTTCTGTCTTGGGTTCCTATATTGTCTTTAGGGGTTTTCTATGCATCAATTTTTATCTTTAAAATTGATTTAATAATGTAATTTATCTGGCATTGTTGTAAAGTTTAAAAACTGAGATATATGGAAAATCATTTAATACAGTACATAAAAACATATACTTAGTATGGGTTTGCCATCATAATTCTAGATTTATGATTTTTTTCCTAGAAGAATTGATGATTATATCCACAAATATTTCTTATATGCCTAATGTATAGATATGCATGTTAGGACCTATGGGTAACATAGTTAAACATACAATTCTTGCCTTCAAGATGCTGATTGATTACTGAAAATTTTCCACATAGCCACTAATTCCTAGCATGATGAACGCCAGAGTATAATGTTCTCAGTTCACAAATGTTGAATCACTATACCTCAATTATGATTGGGTCTGGCTTTACTTAGGCCACTGTGAAGTTTCATTTCATGTAGCCAGGAAGATCAGAAGCAGAGGACTCTCACTGAAATACTAAGCTAGACAATGTTCTCTCATTGCAGCTGTCCACAGACAAAGATTTTAGAAAGCATCGGAACCGTGTGGCCTACTTTAGCCTGTATTACAAATGAGAAGTAAGCACTGTCTTCACGTTCTCTCCTGATCGCAGAGTCTCCAGAATTGAGGACATAATTGCTCTTGTATTTCTGTGTTCCTGGGCCCTCTTGTCTGCCCATTTGGTGTCCAGAGAGGGGAAAGGGTCTCATAGTCACCCTCCAAATACATAAAGGCTGGTCCAGAATGTTCCTACACTTGTCTCTTTGTTTGTGGTCTAATGGTCCCCGTTGGGTGCCTAACCAGGTGGTTTTACTTTTGAGAAATACTCAGGAATCCTTGACTACTACTTCTACTTCTCTGGCATCCGTCTTGAATGTTCTACAACTAACCTTGTCACTAGGTAGATCTTAGCCCCTGTATATCAAGGACTTAGATAAGATTTGAGCTAAAAAAAATATAGAAAATATTTAAATTATGTTGAGAAGTTCTTTCAAGCTTATGAATTTTCTGGTGTAGAATGGAAATTTCCAGGTTCTGTTCTTTCTTAGATTAACATAACACTCAAAGAACCCAAAAGTCTTGTTACCAATGACATCACTTGTTTAGCCTGTGTACTGAATTCCCACTTAAAGACAGGCAAGTGACAAGTGGAAATACTAGAAATCAACATATACCCAACCTGAGGTCTTAGAGAAATTCCACAAGATGGCTAGTAGATTGGGTCTATCCTTCATTTAAATGGTCCCTGAAGGTTTACAAGTGAGTCTTGGGGTTTGAAATAAGAATCCACAATAGCTGGGTACAGTGGCAAAGATCCTTAATCCCAACATTTGAGAGAGAAAGGCAGACAGCATCCTGAACAACATAATGAGGACACCCAGGGCTACATAGAAAGACCTTGTCTTAATCAATCAATCAATCAATAAATCAATAAATCAATAAATCAATAAATCCATAGCAGCCATGCTTAAGGTGTATATCTTCATATCCAGATACTCAAGCCTGGGAGGACAAGCCCCTTCTTTTTAACATTAAAATAACTTATACTTATTCAAGATTAACACTAAGTATGACCTATCCATCTTTAATGTGGATGGGTATTTTATCTGCATGAATGTCTGTGTATCACATACATGCCTGGTGCCCTCAGAGGTCAAAACATGGTCATTAGATACCCCTGAGTCTGGAGTTATAGACCATTGTGAGCCACCATGTAGGTACTGGGAACCAAACCCAGGCCCTCTAGAAGAGCAGTCAATTCTCTTAACCACTAAACCATCTCTCCTACCCCAAGTGTGGCCCATCTTATCTTTTGGGACAGTGTTTTAGGGTCCACTTGTAATCTCTTAGTAATTATAAAAAGGGGCAAATCTTCAAGGGTCTGAGTGCCCATGCATGAGACACAAACAAATACAATGGGAAAGTTCTAGCCCAGAGTAACCATGAGAGCCACGTAGTAACGTTTAGCTATTAAAAGGAAAAGTTAGAAACAAAACCTCTTGGCTGAACAATGCCAGAGAGGTCTAATTTCTTGAGAACTGAGGCTTTCTGAAATCATAGTGGCAAAAGACAGAAAAGTCTCTTCTGAGAATTGTATTAAATATTAAAACTATTATAAAGATACCAGAAACTAAAAAGCGTTTTTACTTACCACACTTACCTTACATAATCTTCTCTAATTTTTAATTACTTAGTTTAATTTGCAATGCTAGGTGTTAAGCCCGGTGCTTTACTGTGTTAGGGGAGTAAGTGTTCAGCCACTGAGTTACACCCAAAACCTCCACAGGCCTCTTCTAATCTGATAACCCACAATTTATGCTTTCTAGTCAGGAAGTGTTTGATTTTATTGAGCTGAGCAAGAAAGTACATGTATGTAATTATGCTCACAAGCAGGGGACTAAGGAAGAAGGGCCATAAATTTGAGGCCAGCCTGAGCTATATAATGAGACCTTGTTTTGAAAACAACAAAAAAAGAGGAACAGGAAGGAGGACTTCCTGTAAGATAAGGATCAGAGGCTTCACTGAAACTCAGTGACAGAAAACAGTCAAGATAGCACACAATAAGCTCTTCCTTTAAAATGGAAAAGATCTGTAATGAAGTTATTAAGTCAGGATAGGTGAGAAAGAGCCTCAAACACATCAGCACATGGGAAGATTTCCTAAACAGAACACCAATAGCTCGTGCTCTAAGATCAACTATAGACAAATGGGACCTCCTAAAACTGAAAAGCTTCTGTAAGGCAAAGGACACTGTCAATGGAACAAAAAGGCAACCTACAGATTGAGAAAAAATCTTTACCAACCCTACATCAGATCGGGGGCTAATATCCAATATATATACAAAGAACTCAAGAAATTAGACTCCAGAGTACCAAATAACCCTACTAAAAATGGGATAACACCCTATGCCCCAGAGGCACAACTGGCAGTAAGGAGCCCCCAGAGCACACCTGGCACCCAGACCCCACCCCTATAGAATACCACTCCCCTTCCACCCCGCGCCCGGATCCCGGTGACTGGAGCGACACCCAGCTGATCGGCTACCCTGTGGAAACCGCATCCAGAGGCATCCTAGAGAGGCCACTGACCTCAAAGCAAGGGACACCATATCCCAAGGCATCCTAGAGGAGCCACTGAACTCAGAGCAGCAGACACCATATCCTGAGGCATCCTAGAGGAGCCACTAAACTCAGAGCAGCAGACACCATATCCTGAGACATCCTAGAGGAGCAACTATACTCAGAGCAGCAAACACCTAGCTAGTATACTACCGTGGAGACACTATATCCTGAGATATTCTAGAAGAGTCACTGTACCCAGAGCAGCTGGAGCTCAGGATCACAGAGACATCCGGACCCCGAGGAATTCTGACACAACCAAGATAACTGGAAAGGCAGGCTCCAGTCAGAACCAGTGAGTGCAGGTAGCATTAGAGCTAACCAAATGGCGAAAGGCAAGCATAAAAATGTAAACAATAGAAACCAAAGTTACTTGGCATCACCAAAACCCAGTTCTCCCACCATAGCAAGTCCTGAACACCACATCACACCGGAAAAGGATTCAGAATTAAAATCACTTCTCATGATGATGATAGAGGACTTTAAAAAGGACATAAACAACACTCTCAAAAATTTGAGAACACAGGTAAACAGGTAGAGGCCCTTAAAAATGCAAGAAAACACAACCAAACAGGTGAGGGAATTACACAAAACTGTCCAGGATTTAAAAATGGAAGTAGAAACAATAAAAAAATCTCAAAAGGAGTCTACCCTGGAGTTAGAAAACCTAGGAAAAAGATCAGGAGTCATAGACACAAGCATCACAAACAGAATACAAGAGATAGAAGAAAGAATTTCATGCGCAAAAGATACCATGGAAAACATACACACAACGGTCAAAGAAAATGCAAAATGCAAAAATCTCCTAACACAAAACATCCAGGAAATCCAGGACACAATGAAAAGACCAAACCCAAGGATAATAGGTATAGATGAGGGTGTGAATACTCTCAACTTAAAGGTCCAGTAAATATCTTCAACAAAATTATAGAGGAAAACTTCCCTAACCTAAAGAAAGAGATGTCCTTAAATATACAAGAAGCCTACAGAACCCCAAATAGTCTAGACCAAAAAAGAAATATCTCCCGTCACATAATAATCAAAACATCAAATATACAAACCAAAGAGAAGATATTAAAAGCAGTAAGGGAAAAGGGCAAAGTAACATATAAAGGCAGACCTATAAGAATTACACCAGACTTCTCACCAGAGACTATAAAAGCCAGAAGATCCTGGACTGATATTACACAGACCCTAAGAGATCACAAATGCCAGCCCAGACTACTATACCCAGCAAAACTCTCAATCACTATTGATGGAAAAAACAAGATAGTCCATGACAAATCCAAATTTACAAAATATCTTCCCACAAATCTGGCACTTCAAAGAATAATGGATGGAAAACTCCAACACAAGGAGGGAAACTACAACCAAGAAAAAGCAAGAAAGTAATCTTCCAACAACCCCAAAAGAAAATAGTTACACAAACCTAATTCCACCTCTAATAACAAAAATAACAGGAAGCAACAATCATTTTTCCTTAATATCTCTTAATATCAATGGACTCAATTCTCCAATAAAAAGACATGGACTATCAGACTGGATACATAAACAGGACCCAGAATTTTGCTGCATACAGGAAACACACCTCTGTGACAAAGACAGAAACTACCTCAGAGTAAAAGGTTGAAAAACAATCTTTCAAGTAAATGGTCCCAAGAAACAAGCTGGAGTAGCAATTCTAATTACAAATAAAAGCCGGGCAGTGGTGGCGCCCGCCTTTAATCCCAGCACTTGGGAGGCAGAGGCAGGAGGATTTCTGAGTTCGAGGCCAGCCTGGTCTACCGAGTGAGTTCCAGGACAGCCAAGGCTATACAGAGAAACCCTGTCTCGAAAAACCAAAAAAAAAAAAAAAAAAAAAAAAAAAAAAAATTACAAATAAAATTGATTTTCAACCAAAAGTAATCAAAAAAGATAAGGAAGGACACTACATACTCATCAAAGGAAAAATGTACCAAGATGAACTCTCAATTCTGAACATCTATGCCCCAAATGCAATAGCACCCACATGCATAAAAGAAACTTTACTAAAGCTCAAAGCATACATTGTACCTCACACAATAATAGTAGGGGACTTCAAAACCCCACCCTCAGCAATGGACAGATCATGGAAACAAAAACTAAACCAAGACACAGTGAAACTAACAGAAGTTATGAACCAAATGGATTTCACTGATATCTATAGAACATTTCATCCTCAAACAAAAGAATATAGCTTTTTCTCAGCACCTCATGGTACCTTCTCCAAAATAGACCATATAATTGGTCACAAAACAGGCCTCAACATATACAAAAAAAAAATTGAAATAATCCCTTGTACCCTATCAGACCACCATGGACAAAGGCTGGTCTTTAATAATGACAAAAACAATGGAAAGCCCACATACACGTGGAAACTGAACAATGCTCTCCTGAATGATAACTTGGTCAAGGAAGAAGGAAAGAAAGAAATTAAAGACTTTTTAGAATTTAATAAAAAGGAGGACACATCATACAAAAACTTGTGGGACACCATGAAAGCAATACTAAGATGTAACGAATGCCCCCAAAATCCCTTTTCGCCCGCGAATAAAGACAGGAGGCGATAGTCGGGTTTACTGCCACGAGGAACTTTTTACTACTCCACACGATAAAGCGGAAAGACCCAAGAAACCGGAAGAGGGTCCCTTAAATACACCCTAGAGTGACGTATTCACTTCTGAATGGCTGTTCGCTCACTACCCAGTATTACGCCTCAGGATAGGCCAGTGGCTTGGCGCTCTTTCTACCTAGCAGCTGCTCAGAATGATTGTTTATTGCTGGGGAAACATGTGGCCAGCGCCATGTTGGAAAACGCACGTGTATAGCCACTGAAACAGCGGCTCACTACACTAAGAGGAAAACTCATAGCTCTAAGTGCTTACAAAAAAAAAACTGGAGAGAGCATACACTAACAACTTGACAGCACACCTGAAAGCATTATAACAAAAAGAAGTAAATACACCCAAGAGGAGTAGATGGCAGGAAATAATCAAACTCAGAGTTGAAATCGGCCAAGTAAAAACAGAAAGAACTATACAAAATATCAACAAAACCAGGAGCTGGTTCTTTGAGAAAATCAACAAGAAAGATAAACCCTTAGCCAGACTAATCAAAGGGCACAGAGACAGTATCCAAATTAATAAAATCAAAACTGAAAAGGGAGACATAACAACAGAAACTTTGGAAATTTAAAACACATCAGACCCTACTACAAAGGCCTATACTCAACAAAATTGGAAAATCTGGATGAAATGGACAATTTTCTAGATAGATACCAGGTTCCAAAGTTAAACGAGGAGCAGATAAACCATCTAAACAGTACCATAACCCCTAAAGAAATAGAAGCAGTCATTAAAAGTCTCCCCACCAAAAGAAGTCCGGGACCAGATGGTTTTAGTGCAGAATTCTTTCAGACCTTCAAGAAAGACCTAATACCAATTCTTTTCAAACTACTCCACAGAATAAAAACAGAAGGAACACTACCCAATTTGTTCTATGAAGCTACAATTATGCTCATACCTAAGCCTCACAAAGACCCAACAAAGAAAGAGAACTACAGACCAATCTCACTTATGAATATTGATGCAAAAATACTCAATAAGATTCTTGCAAACTGAATCCAAGAACACATCAAAACAATCATCCATCATGACCAAGTAGGCTTTATCCCAGGAATGCAGGGATGGTTCAATACTCGAAAATCCATTAATGTAATCCACTACATAAATAAACTCAAAGAAAAAAACCAAATGATCATCTCACTAGATGCTGAGAAAGCATTTGACAAAATTCAACATCTCTTCATGATAAAAGTCTTGGAAAGATCAGGAACTCAGGGCCCATACCTAACTTAGTAAAAGCAATATACACCAAGCCAGTAGCCAACATCAAACTAAATGGAGAGAAATTTGAAGCAATCCCACTAAGATCAGGGACTAGACAAGGCTGCCCATTCTCACCCTACCTATTCAATATAGTACTGGAAGTCCTAGCCAAAACAATTAGGCAACAAAAGGAAGTCAAAGGAATATAAATAGGAAAAGAAGAAGTCAAAATTTCACTATTTGCAGATGATATGATAGTATACTTAAGTGACCCTAAAACTTCCACCAGAGAACTCTTAAACCTGATAATCAACTTCAGCAAAGAGGCTGGATATAAAATCAACTCAAACAAATCAGTAGCCTTTCTCTACTCAAAAGATAAACAGGCTGAAAAAGAAATTAGGGAAATGACACCCTTCACAATAGACACAAATAATGTAAAATATCTTGGAGTGAATCTAACTAAGCAAGTGAAAGATCTGTATGACAAGAACTTCAAGTGTCTGAAGAAAGAAATAGAAGAAGATCTCACAAGATGGAAAGATCTCCCATGCCCCTGGATTGGCAGGATTAACTTAGTAAAAATGGTCATCTTGCCAAAAGCAATCTACAGGTTCAATGCAATCCCCATCAAAATTCCAAATCAATTCTTCATAGAGATAGAAAGAGCAATTTGAAAATTCATTTGGAATAACAAAAAAACCAGGATAGCGAGAACCATTCTCAACAATAAAAGGACTTCTGTGGGAATCACCATCCCTGACCTCAAACTGTACTACAGAGCAGTAGTGATTAAAAACTATATGGTATTGGTACAGAGACAGGCAGGAAGATCAATGGAATAGAATTGAAGATCCAGAAATAAACCCACACACCTATGGTCACTTGATCTTTGACAAAGGAGCTAAAAACCATCCAGTGGAAAAAGGACAGCATTTTCAGCAAATGGTGCTGGATCAACTGGAGGTCAGGATGTAGAAGAATGCAAATCAATCCATTCTTATCTCCTTGTACAAAGCTTAAGTCCAAGTGGATAAAGGACCTTCACATAAAACCAGATACACTGAAACTAATAGAAGAGAAGGTGGGGAAGACCCTTGAATACTTAGGCACAGGGGGAAAGTTCCTGAACAGAACACCAATGCCTTATGCTCTAAGATCAAGAATTGACAAATGGGACCTCATAAAATTGCAAAGCTTCTGTAAGGCAAAAGACACTGTCAATAAAACAAAACAGCAACTAACATATTGGGAAAAGATCATTACCAATGCTAGATCCGATAGAGGGCTAATATCCAATATATACAAAGAACTCAAGAAATTAGACTCCAGACAACCAAATAGCCCTATTAAAAATTGGGGTACAGAGCTAAACAAAGAATTCTCAACTGAGGAAATTCGAATGTCCAAGAAGCACCTTAAGAAATGCTCAACATCCTTAGTCATCAGGGAAATGCAAATCAAAACAACCCTGAGATACCACCTCACACCAGTCAGAATGGCTAAGATTAAAAATTCAAGTGATGGTAGATGTTGGCAAGGATGTGGAGAAAGAAGAACACTCCTCCATTGTTGCTGGGAATGCAAGCTGATACAACCACTCTGGAAATCAGTCTGGTGGTTCCTCAGAAAATTGGACATAGCATTACCTGAGGACCCAGCTATACCACTCCTGGGCATATACCCAGAAGATGCTCCAACATATAACAAGGACATATGCTCCACTATGTTCACAGCAGCCTTATTTATAATAGCCAGAAGCTGGAAAGAACCCAGATGTCCTTCAACAGAGGAATGGATACAAAAAATGTGGTACATTTACACAATGGAGTACTACTCATCTATTAAAAATAATGAATTCGAGAAATTCTTAGATAAATGAATGGAACTAGAAAATATCATCCTGAGTGAGGTAACCCAATCACAAAAGAACACACATGGGATTTACTCACTGATATGGGGATATTAGCCCAAAAGCTTTAAATAGCCAAGATTCAACTAACTGACCACATGAAGCTCATGAAGAAGGAAGACCAAGTGTGGATGCCTCGGTCCTTCTTGAAAGGAGTGACAGAATGCTCACTGGACCAAATAAGGTGACAAAGTATGGGACAGAAAGTCAAGGAAGGGCCCTCGAGAGACCACTCTACCTTGATATCTGTCCCATATATCAAGATATCTGTCTACCAAAGATAAACACCGATATGGATGTCAGGAAGTGCATGCTGACAGGAGCCTGATGTAGCTGTCTCCTCGGAGGTCTGCCAGAGTCTGACATATCCAGAGGTGGATGCTCGCAGCTACCCATTGATCTGATCAAGGGTTCCTAATGGAGAAGTTAGAGAGAAGACTGAAGGAGCTGAAAGGGTTGGTGGCCCCAAGAGGAGAGCAACAGTGCCAGCCAACCAGAGCTCCCCAGGGTCTAAACCACCAGCCTGGGAGCACAAAGGAAGGCACCCATGATTTCAGCTGTATGCTTAGGGGAGGATGGCCTTGTTGGGCATGGGTGGGAGAAGAGATTCCTGGTCCCATGAAGGCTGAACACTGATTGGGAAGGAACTCAAGGGTGGGGAGGGGGGAGTGGGGGATAGGTGGGGGCACACCGTTGTGGAGGCTGGAGGAGGGATGGGATAGGGGGTTCCTGGGTGGTGGGGGGAATAGGGTAAGGAGATAAAATCTGAAATGTATTTAAAAAATAAAAAATTTTAAAAATGGGTTAAAGAGTGAAACAAAGAATTCTCAACTGATGAATCTTAAATGGCTGAGAAGTACCTAAACAAATGCCCAGCATCCTTAGTTATCAGGGAAATGCAAATCAAAACAACCCTGAGATTCCACTTCACACCAGTCACAATGGCTAAGAACAAAAACTCAGGTGACAGAAGATGCTGGCAAGGATATGGAGAAAGAAGAACACTCCTCCATTACTGGTGGGAGTGCAAGCTAGCACAACCACTCTGGAAATCAGTCTGTCGGTTCCTCAGAAAATTCGACATAGCATTACCTAAAGACCCAGCTATACCACTCCTGGGCATATACCCAGAAGATGCTCCAACATATAACACGGACATATGCTCCACTATGTTCATAGCAGCCTTATTTATCATAGCCAGAAGGTGGAAAGAACCCAGATGTCCTTCAACAGAGGAATGGATACAGAAAATGTGGTACATTTACACAATGGAATACTACTCAGCTATTAAAAACGATAACTTCACAAATTTTAGGCAAGTGGGTGGAACTAGAAAATATAATCCCAAGTGAGGTAACCCAGACATAAAAGGACATGCATGGTATGTACTCACTGATAAGTGGATATTAGTGGGGGAAGCTCAGAATACCCACAATACAATTCACAGACAATATAGAGCTTAACAAGAAGGAAAGCCAAAATATGGATGCTTCAATCCCATTTAGATTGGGATTAAATAATCTAAGATTAGATAATCAGAGGAGGCAGAGGGAGGGAGGATCCTGGGTGGAGAAGTAGGGGGGATGGAAAAAAGGAAGGCAGAACCAGGTATGGGAAGAGACAGGAAGAAAATCCAGATGGCCAGGAGAATGAATAGAAATAAGTAGCAGTGTAGGATGGGGAATGAAGAAGCCACTAGAAAGTCTCAGACACTGGGGATGTGAGAGGTTCCCAGGACCCAATGGGGATGACATTAGCTGAAATACCCAACAAAGGGGAATTAAAACTTGAAGAGACCACCCTCAGTAGATAGGTATAGTCCCCAGTGAGGGATGGGGTCACCCACCCATCTCAAATTTTTTAACCTAGAATTGTTCCTGCCTAAAGGAAATACTTAAACAAAACATGGAGCAGAGACAAACAGAAAGGCCATCCAGAGACCACTCCACCTTGGGATCCATCCCATTCACAGACATCGAACCCTGACACTATTGCTGATGCCAAGAAGAGCTTGCAGAAGAGGAGCCTGGTATGGCTGTCCTTGGAGAGGTTCTGATAGCACCTGACTAATACAGATGCAAATACTCACAGCCAACCATCAGACTGAACAAAAGGACCCCTTAGAGGAAGGACTGATGGAACTGAAGGGAATTGCAACCGTTAGGAAGAACAACAATATGAACTAACTGGACTACCCAGAGGTCCCAGAGACTAAACCACCAACCAAGTATACATGGGTGGGTTCATGGCCCCTGCTACATATGTAGCAAAGGACTGCCATATCTGGCAACAATGGGAAGGGGAGGAGCTTGGTCCTGAGGAGGCTGGATGCCCCAGCAAAGGGGAATGCTAAAGAGATGAGGTGGGAGTGACTGGGTGGGAAAGTACCCTCTTAGAAGTAAAGGGGTGGGAGGGAGAGAGTTGTGAAGGGGAGGCCAGGAAGGGAGACAACATTTGAAATGTATATAAATAAAATAATTATTTTTTTTAAAAAGAACCCTAAATAAAGTAGGCTCTGAAAAATCAAAACCTATACTTCCTCCTGCAGCATATGGGATCAAATACAGAGACTCACCTTCAGACATTATGCAGAGAGTGAGAAACCTTGGAACACTCAGCCCTAAGTGGGATGTCTCCTTCAAATCCCTCCCTCTCAGAGGTTGGGAAAAGGGGGATAAAGAGCTAGGGGAGGGAGGACCAGGAAGGGAGTCAACTTTTGGAATGTAAATAAAAAAATAATGTAATTAAAAAAACATGTAGACTTGTTGGAGTGGATGTGACGTTGTATAGGGAGTGTGTCACTGTGGGAGTGGGCTCTGAGGTCTTGTAAACTCAAGTCTGGCCAGTGTGTCTCAGCGTCTTTCTGTTTCCTGTGGATCCAGATGTAGAACTCTTAGTTCCTACTCCAGCACCATGTCTGCCTTCATGGTCCCATGCTTCTCGACATGATGGCAATGGACTAAACCTCTGAAACTGTAAACCAGCCCCAAATAGAGGTTTTCCACGGTAAGAGATGCTGTAGTTGTAGTGTCTCTTCAGAGCAATAAGATATAGATACAACTGAAGGTCATCATGTTAACCAACCAATAAGGAAAACTTGGAAAAATATTGCATGTCTTCTCTCATATGACAGTCTAAATTTAAGTATATATGTAGCTATATATACTTAACAAGAAAGCAGGTGGGTCTGGAGAGATGGTTCAGCTGTTAGGAGCACTAACTCCTCTTACAGAGGTCCTAAGTTTAATTCCCAGCAACCACATGGTGGCTCACAACCATCTGTAATGGGATCAGATGCCCTCTGCTGGTTTTTATGAAGTCAGTTACAGTGTACATATATACATAAAATAAATAAAAATAAATCTTTTTAAAAAAAGAAGGGGTCTATTTGTGGGGAGAAAATGGACTCCATGAGGAAAAAGAACAGATAAGGGAGAAGGCAATATGGGGTGGGTTGTGGGAAGTATTAGAAAAGATGCATCTGGCTGGCTCCCAGCACAGCCACCATGTTTCTGCACTAAGCTCAACAGTGGGTGGTGGTCTAGTGCCAGCCAGGTGTTCTCATCTCAGCAGGCTCTCTGGCAGCTAGAGCTCCAGAGCTCCCCTCATGACCACGCTAGCCCCAAGCCATGATCTTTCCCCCGTGATCAGCAACCACATTACCCATCACCCAGAAAATCAAAACTCTTAATGCTTATGGTTAACCAATGCTTATGGTTAACCAATACAAATACTTATATAACCAATACTTATACTTATATAACCAAATACTTATAAAACCAATGCTTATGGTTAACTTAATGCTTATGGTTAACCAGTACAAATACTCAAATCCCAAGATACCCTCACAACAATTTCAAAGCCAATTGAATAATGGTAAGATGCCAACACAGAACAGACAATTTATCCCAATTATCCCAACCTTTCTGTATCATCATCTGTGCACATGGCTGGTTTTACATCCACTTCCATATTTGCTCTTCTGCATTCCTCCCTGTGTCTCCTTCTCTACCACCTTCACTCTGCCTCCCTTTTCCCTGTCCAATCACAGTCCTCTACTGCAAATAGATTGGACAGGGAAATTTCTGTCCCAGGGGTGAATAAGAGCAAAGTATAATTATATAGAGATGCATATAAATATCAAATATAAATGAAACCTATTAGTTTATATGCAAACCGAATATTTTAATTTTAAAAGCATATTACACAATCCAACAATAATTCAACAAGAATTATTCAATATTTATTTATATCCCTTTCTTATTCTTTCACACAATACATCTCAACCACAGTTTCCCCTCCCTCAACCCTTCCAAATCCCTCCCACCTCTTCCCAAGATCCACTTCTCTTCAATCTATTTTCAGGGAAGAATAGGCTCCCAAACATATCAACCAAATAGAGCATAACAAGATACAATAAAACTAGGCATAAACCTTCAAGTCAAGCCTGGATGAGGAAACTCAGTAGGAGGAAAAGGGTCCCAGAAGCAAGCAAAAGAGTCAGAGATACCCCCACTCGCATTGTTAGGCATACCACAAGGAACATTAAGCTAAACAAACATAACACATCTGTGGAGGACCCAGGGCACACCCATGCAGGCTCTGTGGCTGGTACTTCAGTCTCTGTGAGCTGCTCTGAGCCTTGCTTAGTTGATTCTGTGGGCAGTGTTCTCCTGGAGTCCTCAAATCCTCTGATTCCCACAAGTTTTCCCTCCAGAGTTTCCAGAGCCCTGCCTAATGTTTGGCTGCAGACTTACATCAATCTCCCTCATATCCCACCAACCAAAGGTAAAGGAGAAGGTGGTTAATAGGACAAGGGGGGTGTGGACCTGTTTAGAAGAAATTCTTTGGGACATTCCAATCTTCATTGTCAGCAGTCCAGTCCACTAGCAAAACACCAAACATGAGTCAGCAGCAGCAGCAGCTCGATCCAGAAGAAAACACAAGGCTCCACTGATTGCCACACAACTGCAGAAGCAGCAAGAAGCCACCAGAATATCACAAGAAGTTCTTCGGTGCATGTCTCTGTATGAAGTCACAACAAGTGAAGCTGAATAAAGACCAGCATGGCAAACCAATGGTAGAGCACCATCTACTGTCTATTGGGTTATACTTACACCTTTTCCAAATGTCACATGTCTGTTCCTGCAAAACATCACATGCCCTTCATCAGGCAGCCTGCAGAGAAACAAATGTCTGTTCTCAGCAAAACATCCTCTCATAAGCCAGTTTCCAGAGAAACATCACATGACACAGCTGAGTCCCCAATGAAACCAGAAATTCCCACTTTATTTGTCTCTGGGTCTCTGCACCTGCTCCTTATTGATATCTCTTAAAGAACACCTAAGGAGTTCTGATTAATAAGCATTGGTAGCATTTTTAAGAACTGTCCTTCTAAATTCTCCTGTAGGGATGTTGTTAAAAAACGTTTTTCTTCATAAAGTTCTACCTTGGCATTATCACCACCACCCAGAGTTGATGTACCTTCTCATGTCCCTTTTACCTACTAGGGTTTTTTTTTTTTTTTTTCATTTAAATTCTCTGCTCTTTCCTCGTGCCTCTGTACACATGCACCAATTCTCTACTATAAAGCAGGGCACTGGGAAGGAGGAGGGACATCCATTTACTGTGAGATTACCAAAGAAAAGCAGGGAATACACGTTCCACAAATGACAGTTATGGTGGGAGAGACCATGAGCTGTGAGGTGTTTCTTCTGTTGTTATTTCCTATGATTCAGAAGTAAAGTTTCCTCACTCTAGCTTTGCCAATATTTTTTTTTAAAATATTGATCTGAAAACTTTTTACCTGCTGACAAATTTCAGATGACTCATAGTAACTTGGCTTTGACTTTATCACAGTAAATATATTGAGAACTTTCCAGAAGCTGTATCTCCTCACCGTGAATCTTTTCTGTAACCCCTTGAGATCAAAGGCCAGAGTGTGGGTACAGATGCTACTGAATCACTGACAGTGATGGACAAAGCAGGAGGTAGGGCCTGGGTGGCTTTGGACAAACCTGTGTACCCATTTCTCTTGACAAGATTAATCCACTTCTCCCACAAGAAAAACTTGTCACTAAAGAAAAAGAGAAACTGGAGTTGATGAATTACCAAATTTTAAAAAAGAAGAGAATAGGAAAAAATGAAATGCAAGGAGGAGGTAAACCTGAGGGAGATAAGGAGGAACTAGAGTAAATAAAATTCAAATATATTGTGTGAGATTCTCAAATAATTAATAAGCATACATTTATTAAAAAGGAATTACTCCAAGCATGCATTACTCAATTCAGTGAGGTCAACTTAACAGTTCCACTGTGTGTTAGGAGAAATAACCAAGTAAATGACATCAGAAAATGTGTAGATACATCCATTCTCACTCCCACCGTCTATCTGGCAATGTTTTGAATCTTTTACTTGGACAAATCTTTTTAGACACATGGTGTTTAATGTGAAATGTACACTGTGGAAATAGTTTTAAGAATCCAGGGGAATGCCTATAGTTGGTTTCCTAAACACAGCCCTCTGCATCAGAAGAACCCACCTCAAATGGTCAACTGTAACAGAAATTCAACTCCGGGACTCCATCCATCAAGCAGGAATGATGCTCAAGAGTGGGACTTGAACAGAACGGGCTGGGTCCAAAACCAAGGTCTGTTCCCAGTTTGCATTCCTCTGTGACACATGATTCATAGAAAGTAAAATTCTGGTGATCAGAGGATTAAAATGCTGTTGTTGGCCCATAGTAATGCCAAGAGGTCCCCACAGCCCTGCCGAAAAGGTAAAAAGAGAACTCTAGCCAATCTGGGCAGAGGAAGCAAAGCCCCACAACCATTTCTCATTGTTGGCTTTGTCCTAGAATAATGTTTTTTGAGAAAAATGGCTCCCATAATTCACAGGGACTGTCTACTGGGGAAGATCAGGTTAGTGCCTCAACCCCAAACTGCAGTAACCACTTTATATTTCATAACACTCATATTGGGCTCTGAATTCTTATTCAACAAATAAGAAAATTATTTGTCCCCTACTGGTTCCACCATAGCTATCCAGGTATGAGCTTAGATAAAGAGCTTCTGCTTGGGCCAACCTGACCAAAGTATACAACAGGAATCCTGGAAGTAAGTGTGTGCATTGAACATATTGGGAGAGGGGAGGAAATGGGTTTAATGATGGTGAAAGTGATAGTGGGCATGCTCTGTACGTCATTGCAGTTGATCACAGAGTAAGAGGAGGGAAAGGATGCTGCAGAGCACAAAAGGCCTAGGAAGAGGCTAGCTTATCTTACTTTCTTGCATCCTCATCTCAGATTTCAGATTTTGGTTGTATTAATACAGCCATAAGGAATGGAGATCATCCTTGAACTGTCTCTAACTTCCCAGAGTTCAAATCACAGAGAAAAGCATGAGGCATGTAACAGCATTCTCTAGAACACTCATATCCACATATGTGTGCATTTTTCTATGGACTCACTGTAGTGTGTACATATATGCATGTGTGAACACACAAGACAAGGACAGGACTTCAGGACATAAGACAGGACTTAGGTTAGGCACAGAGTTTGCATGCAAGGAAATTTAAATTAAGGGTACAAAGGGGGGTAGAAAAACTACATTATTCCATCACTCTAATAAACCAGAGCATCCAAACAGCAGCAATCACACAATGCTGAAATATACTCTGGTGACACTATTCACCTGCTTTTTCAACCATTCCCATGTGGAGCTTGTCTTCCTCCCTTTATCTGCACATTGAAGGTTCCTGTTGGAAATGTCATCATGTTCAACCCCTCTAAAGCCTAACTTAACATTTCTTTTTAGAAAGATTTTTACGGGAAATAATAGCTGCTGAGGGCATCACTTAACAACAAATTTATGCTAGGCACATATGATGTCTTATCATGGCAATACCCATATTAGGATGACTTAACTTTCCTGGGATCACAATTAATAAAAGGCAGCAGTGGAATTTCAAGTGTGATTTGTCTGAATGCAGAACAAACTCTGAAACTCAAGAGTTCATTCTGAATGCAGAATGAACTCTGCCTGATCACAGCTGAATAGGCCCAAGCTCTTCATTTCAGAGTGTGTGATGAAAGCAACTTTTATGGTAATGAGAACCATGATTTGATTTCATTTTTACAGACATATTTAGCAATTGTTTTTCTCATTCCCTACTGAAACAAAATGTAACCCTGCATGTTGCTGCCACCTAGTGGCAGTATTCCTAACTTATAAAAATTATGGTTGAAAATAAAAGTTTAAAAGTACGAAATTCAAGCCAGATGGCAATAGCTTTTTTTCTAGACAACTGTCTCATTGTTTAATCTTGTGTCCTGCCTTCTTTTCCCACCCATCTCAAAACAGCCAACCAATAACCATCCCAGCTGTTCTAAAGACTACCCCCCATTTAACATTTGTGTCTCCATCCTGTCAGTCTCTGAACACCCAGGCTATCTTAGTGCTTGTAGAAAGCTTCCTTTACAGGATATCCATGCATAAGCTCTCTGAGTCTGTTTTCTTGACACAACATGAAATAACATGGCAAGGTGTGAGCTCCTCAGTTCTCTCAGCTTCATAGTTTTAAGTTTGTCATCAGTGGGCTGGTGAGATAGCTCAATGGATGAAAGCACTGGGCCTGATGAGCTGGGTTTGGTCCCTGGAATCCACATGGTGGAGGAAGAGAGCCAACAGTTGTCCTTTGACTTCCACAGGAGACATGATGTGTCTCCATACACATAAAGCAAACAAATTTAATTTAAATAAAGCCATCATTGAACCAGGTTTCTGATGTCACCATTATTTCAGTGGAGATTTCCATGCAGTATTCCCACACAAGTATGTGTGGAATAAAAATAAAATTTTTATCTCTGCTTCTACCTTCGTAAGATTTTAGTCAATGGCTTAGCAACTTACAGAGCCAACTGTCTCAAAGTGGGAGAAGGCAGTACAACTCTGAAGTATCCTATTAAAATACACATATTTTGGACCAGCCAGGTGGTTAAATAGGTAGAAGCCTCTGCCACTGAGCCTGGCCATCTGAGTTTGATTTCAGAAACCACATGATGTAAAAAGAGAACTGACTCTCAAAGTTGACCTGTGACCTCCACACAATGCTGTAGTATATGCACACCCAATATGCAGAATAAAAAGGAAAGTAACTTTAATGTAAAAAATAAGATATATTTTTGCCAGTTTTGCTCATTAAAGCCTTTGCTATCTTGACTGTACTTTATCGTATTAGCTGGGGATGGAATGAGAAGGTTGGGCCCATCTACAACGAAAAGCACAGGGGATAAGGACAAAGTCCAAAGCAAATGATGAAACTGGGATAAGCAACATGGAACTTTGTGTAGAAATATAAGGAAAATCTGGAACAGAATATAATTTTTTCTTAAGATAAGGAGCCTAACTTAACATCTTACTATATGTGCAATTGTAAACCAAGTTTGTCCTAGAATGTTCACATACAAACTGGAATCTTTGTTAATCACTTTTCTGACATGCTTAGATTCTTCTGTTATGTCTAGATCTTGGCCCAGGTCCTGACTGCAATCAATGTCCCCAGAACTCTATACTAAGCTGTAGGAACAAGTGGTGTTTTCATGCCAGCAGCAAGATTATTGGGAATATTTAAGTGGTAGAGAGAATGTGAAACCCTATACAAAAGAACCTAGACCTCCCAGCAAACATTTTTACTAAAGAGGAAACTCACAGGCTTCCAGGAACATTCTGCACAGTCAACATTCTGGTCTGGACCACTGGTAGAGCCTCCTTGGGAAATTTTCAGGCATCCTGCTGGATAAATCAGTTGATTTACTGGGGAGGGCCATATTGAACACTGAAGTGTAACCCTCCCTACTCCCAGGGACCATCAGCAGATATTGGTCTACTCTGGCAAAAGGAGCAGAAGTGGGGAGGGACCAGTTGTAGAAAGACAGATCAACTTAACTTGGGGTGATTCAAAGTTTATATAGTTTTTGGGAACAGGGGTCAGAATATCCAGGATGGGCAACGGTCATTGACTGAAGGCTTAATATACCAAAATGCCTCATTAGCATGGGAAGCATTTCAGGAATCTCAGATGCTAGCTGAAACGGGTTCTTCTCAGGAGAAAGAAGTTGAGCCTACACTGTTAACCAAGGCTACATGACATTCTACAGGTAGAGGTATGTGAAGGTTTTTTAACTCCCCAGACAAGGTCAGAGAAGGTGAAGCCCTGCCAGTGAAGGGATTCCTCCACATTGTGCTGAGCTCAGAAGGCTATCCAGACAATGGTAGACTTCAACCTTAATTATCAGAGCAACATCAAAGCTCTGTTTCTGCACCAAGATCACCATGAACAGAGTTCCTCCCATTTCTCCTCCATGTTTACATTAGTAAGGTTAGCTGTAAGTTTCTCCTTCACCTCTTACAAGCCAACCTTGAGCAGGACCCTACAGCAGCCATGATGAACAATAATCAATCTTGCCAGCAAATACTTTCTACACACAATAAAGAGAGACATAGAAAGCACAGAATTACATTAGTTTTCACTTGAAGGAATGCATGCATAGGGGATTAGTGAGTGGTACAAGATTTTCATTGTTGTATCTCTGTCTTAATTTGAACTTTGCAAATTCCAAAGTTAAAGAAGATTTCTTGGGCTACATATAAACTACATGTATGTATACAAACATAAAGCAGTCTGTTCCAAACATGTTGATGTGCATATTTTTATGTAAACTTAGAACACCCTGCTCCAAACACTGGTAAGAATATTGTTCTAGAACTTTTACTCTTGTAAGTAGTATTGGGACTGGAGATGTTGTTCAACAGATAAAAGTAATTGCCTCACAGGCTTAATGGCTTGAGTTTGATCTTCACAACACACAGTGAAAAAAGAAAATCAATTCCTGAAAGCATCTTCTGACTTCCACATGTGTGCTGTGGCATACACACACACACACACACACACACACACACACACACAACACACACACACACTGTGTGATAAGCTGTGATAAGTTATTAATCTAGCCTTGGTAAAACCCTGGCTACTAAACCTTTTATAAAAATTATCATAGGTTCGCAGGCTCAAATTTTCTAAATTTCCCTTGGTATCATAGGTAGTCAGCAGAATATAGTCCATTTCCCACAGAGTGGTGCCCAACTAATGGCACTTAGATCTAGAGACTTAAGTATACCACCTACAGTCATTTAAAATAAACTCCCAACTCAAGTGTTCCTACTTAATGATGGCTTGTTTTGAATTCCTGCTAGCTTCATAAAGAAAAACCTTCTTAGAATCTATGTTGTAGCAGGAGCAGAGTCATATTTAAGGAGAAAATTATAGGGCCATGAAAGAGGTCTTGGTTTTTGGTAGAAGCACTGGTTGGAAGTAGCCTGGAGACCCTGCAAGGGACGGGTATCTATTCTGCCATGCTCCCAGAATCCAGGCTCCTAACACATGGCATGGAACTCCATTAACTTGCACTATTTAGTCAAGTAGGACAAGGCTCTTACCAGCCCCTCCACAGTGACTACAGGCCTCAGCCTCAAGAGATTTACATACTAATGAGATACCTAAAGGTCAGAGGGCGTAGCCAATTAAGCATTCTTCCCCAGACCCTCCCCCTTTTCTTCCTCCCTATTTAACTCAGGTCTGCCCTGAGTTTCACGGGGGGGGGGGGGGGGGGGGGGGGGGGGTGCACATCCAGACTCAACTACCATCTGTCATGAAAATAAATCGCTTAAACCCATAGACTCCACGTGTCTTCTGAAGCCTGCCATTGGGAATCACAGCGAAGGCCTTTAGTGAGCTGCTTTGGCCACAGCCACCGCGCCTAACTTCCTGCCTGGAGGAACTTTCTGCGTTTCCAGCCACCCTACTCACAGAAAGTTCTGGAGACTTGCATGTTACATAGCTATAGACAAGGGAGATGGATGCAATGGTAAATAGGCTTGGCACATTAGCCTGACAATCTGGTAGGCAGGTAGCCAGGACCTACATGAAAAGCCTACATGTATATACATGCCTCATGTGTGTGCCTGGTGCACAGAAGTCAAAAGAAGGTATCCAATAACCTGTGTGCTAGAATTATAAACATTTACAAGTCTGGATGCCACAGGGAAAAAAATCCCATTCTCTAAGAGTATCCAGTTCTTTTAACTGCTTGCCTATCTTTGCAGCCCACTATTAAAATAGTTTTTAATCAATGTTTTGTTTTTTCACTATCCTCTTAAGGAGGAAGTAAGTGGTTCTGTTTTTTACAGGAACAAATAAAAATTTCCAAGCATAATATGTCCTTGGAGACCTGGGAGTAAGAGACTCTCAAGACTATCAAGGGAGGGACCTTAGATGAAATGCCCTACAGTGGGGAGAGGGAACTTGTAGAGTCCACCTCCAGTAAAAAAACAGGGCATCAAGCAGTGGGATGAAGTTGCCATCCTATAGTCAAAAACTCTGACCCAGAATTGTTCCTGTCTAAAGGAACTGTAGGGATTAAAATGGAGAAGAGACTGGGGGGAAAGGAGGTTCAGTGATAGGCCCAAATTGGAATCCATCTTGAGGGGAGGCTCCTTTTGAACACTATTACTATGCTGGTGCTATGGTATGCCTACAGACAGGAGCCAAGCATGGCTGATATCTGAAAGGCCCAACAAGCAGCTGAAAGAGTCATATACAGATACTTACACCCAACCAATGAACAGAAGCCAGGGACCTCTGTGGTTGAATTAGGAAAAAGTTGGAAGAAACTGAGGAGGAGGACGACCCCATAAGAAGACCTG
Organism: Arvicanthis niloticus; assembly: GCF_011762505.2. Classification (NCBI taxonomy): domain Eukaryota; kingdom Metazoa; phylum Chordata; class Mammalia; order Rodentia; family Muridae; genus Arvicanthis; species Arvicanthis niloticus. Next base: position 84,933,901 of record NC_047661.1, on the reverse strand, counting down.
CAGTCTCAACTAACCTGGACCCCCTAGTTCTCTGACACTGAGTCACCAACCAGACAGCATACACTAGCTGATATGAGGTCCCTGACACACATACAGCAGGACTGCCTGGTCTGGCCCAACTGAGAAAAGATGCTCCTAATCCTTTAGAGACATGAGGCCCCAGAAACTGGGATGTCTGGTGGGAGTTAGGGGTAGGAGTTAGGGGGTGGCGATACCCTCTTGGAGATGAGGGAGAAGGTATGGGATGAGGAACAGTCAGAGGACAGACCAGGGAAAGATAATGTCTGGACTGTAATAAAAATATTAAAGAATAAAAATATTAAATTAAGTTTAATTTAATTTAAAAATAAAAAATGTCCTTGGAAAATTCACCTTCTCTCTCTTCCTCACAGCTCACCTTTAGGATTGTGGGGAACCTTTCCAGAAGAAAGAGATTCCAGCTTGGCCTCCATCCAGTGGTATGTGGGTACTATTAGAGAAGGAATCCCAAAATCTACACAACAAAATATCACTGTAGACTAGACTCAAAAATGTTTCCAAAACCAGAAATGAAAAGAATTCACCTTGAAAGAAAGAAGGTAACAATTGGATTGTTGAGATCATTTTAAGAATCCCAGGATGAGTTAGAGTAACCACTCAGAAGTTAAAAGTATTCACCACTCTTGTAGAGCCCCAGAGTTGGGTTTGCAATACCCATTCCAGGCAGCTCACAGCCACCTATAACTCTGGTTCCAAGGAAGCCAATGCCCTCTGCAGGCACCTGAATGTGTGAAGCATTCACTCAAACAGGCACACACACACACACACACACACACACACACACACACACACACACACAAATAGAAGAAACTGCAGCAACCACAGGAAGATTCTCATGCTTCCAGTTTATTCAACAGAAAAGAGATTAGAAGATTGCCCATAGTGGCTTAGGTGCCAACTTTGTCCCTTAACGGTTTGTGAGTGGCAACATGAGGTAACATATGTTGTAGCAAATAGAAGAAAGGACAAGTGTTTTCCCTAGGATTTGCCACCAATGAAGCTCATTATCTTTGATTCATAACAGAATTTTTCATTTTTTTTTCTTTAAAGAGAGAGAAGAGATTTGTTAGAAGATATATTGAGTTAACAAATGGTTCCCATCAGCAAGTGTGAAGCCATTTTCAAAAAATGAAAAAAGCATATCTTAGAAACAGGACAATAGAGCTAGAAGACCAATTTCACCCATCTTGGGAGTACATTTCTACCTCAGTAATCAAACTCTCCCATTTTAGGGTTGTGCTCTGTCCATTAGGGGTAGCTGACATCTCTTTGGGGGGAACAGTGGCCTTTTCAAGAACCACAGTCTTCTCTATGGAAGTTTCCTTCTCACTGGGAGTCATAGTCTGAAGATAGACAAGAGTCGTATCCATCCCTGTAGGGGTTACAGACTGACGATCCATTGTTGCTATGGTCTCTTCCTCATCTGTCTGTGTCTGGGCTGTTACTGTCATCCCAGTGGTGGTCTTAGAAATCTCAGTGGTAGTCTTAGAAATCCCAGTGGTGGTCTTAGAAATCCCAGTGGTGGCCTTAGAAGTTCCAGTGGTGGCCTTAGAAATCCCAGTGGTGGCCTTAGAAATCCCAGTGGTGGCCTTAGAAATCCCAGTGGTGGCCTTAGAAACCCCAGTGGTGGCCTTAGAAATCCTGATGGTGGCCTTAGAAATCCCAGTGGTGGTCTTAGAAATCCCAGTGGTGGCCTTAGAAATCCCAGTGGTGGCCTTAGAAATCCTGATGGTGGCCTTAGAAATCCCAGTGGTGGTCTTAGAAATCCCAGTGGTGGTCTTAGAAATCCCAGTGGTGGTCTTAGAAATCCCAGTGGTGGTCTTAGAAATCCCAGTGGTGGTCTTAGAAATCCCGGTGATGGTCTTAGAAAAGAAGTCCAGTGTGGTCATAGTTTTTGTCTCAGGAGCCATAGTGTTACTTTCTGGAGTTACAGCATGCTTTGGAGGAGATGCTGTTCCTCCAGGGGTCATAAATCCACCACTAGGGATTGTAGTCATATTTTCATGCTTTCTGTGGACCTCAGTGACCATAGCCTCTCCTCCTGGGGGCAAAATCTTTATAGTATCAGTGGTTAACACCTCTGTCACGGCCAGATTCTCAGAGCCAGGTCCTGAGGCATTCACAGAGGATGTAAACCAAAATTGTGGCAACGGGGTTGAGTTGGATTCTGGAGAAAAATCATCAGAAAAAAATAGGTAAGATTTCTACCTCTTCCTTCCTTTCTTCTTAATTCCCAACAACACTAAATCCACTCCAAAGCTGAGGAACAGGATTCAAAAATCCTTCATTGAAGGATTTCATGATTTAATTCCCAGAGGGGGGAGATAAAAATCCCACTACACAAACTCTCTGTTCCCTTACTCTAAGGTGTTAGTGGCCCAAACTGTGGGTCCTCTGTGGATTTTCTGCATTTGGGCCCTAATTCAAGGAAGGTTCTTAGTTGCCTATGTTTAAAGCCTCATTTTAAACCTCCTACAGTACTATTGTTCAAGGCCTGATTTGCTGTTGACACCTCAAAGAGAAGCTGTCAGTATACCACATTGAAGGTGTCAGAAACAAAGCAGAGGTCAGGAGAGTCTAGACAGCAAATTGTAAACAATTAGATTAGAGCCAGTATAAGGGTTTGGCCTGACTGATCCTCAGTCCTGAATCTCTAAGGGATTTCAGGTCTTACATGCAATCTCCTAACTGCCAGGGTGTGTGTGTGTGTATGTGTGTGTATGTGTGTGTATTTGTGTGTATGTGTTTGTATTATGTGTATGTATGTTTAAATATACATGTATCCCTTTTCTAGTCCCTTGAACATGAAATGAGAAGGAAAAATAGAAATGAAAATTAACTATGAAACAGTATATTCATCCAATTCTCATTTAGTTCTTATAATAGTGTCCTGAGTCTAAGACTATTTCAGTTTTTAGATGAAGCAAAGAAAGCTCAAAGAGGTCAAATTTGGTTGGCCTTAAAGTTTGCTATCTTCCTTCAATGTCAAATCAAAGAAGTTAGACCTGGTAGACTAGATCCACCAGAGTCTGGTTTTGTGACTTACAACTCTGACTTCCAGGTCTAGTTACTTACCTGCCTGCACCAAGAGCACATTCAATATATGGACAAGAGGAAAAGGGCCATTGCCACAGAAAGTGCCCCTGACATCATCCATATCCAGTGTCCACACCATGGCCCCCCCAAAATGCTCTCTTTTCACATACATTGCCTGTAAAAGTAACAGTCAGTTACTAACAACATCTAGTCTGGTACAGGAGACAAAACAGAAGATGAGCAACCCTGTAGAAGGCAATGAAGGAGGGCAGGTATGATTATAATCTGCATGGAGTCTACCATCTACTTCTCATTAGCTGTAGAGCCATAGAAATTTTATATGACTCTTATCTTTCTTGGTCACCTCATTCAAGAAAACTAAATAATATTTTAAATACTTTGAGGGCCAAAAGAATGCCTACACACAACTGTAATAAGGTTTACTGGGTTTCCTGTGGTCAGTTTGGGTTTTGGTTTTTTGAGTTGTTTTGTTGTTGTTATTATTGTTGTTCTTGTTCTTGATCTTGCTCTTGTTTTGGTTTAGTTTGGTTCACTTTGAAGTTTTATTGTTGTTTTTTAATCTGAAAACAAATTATTTATAGTAAATCAAGAAGCCAGACTGCACCTTGAATTAGTTCCCCTACCCTAGTTAACTAACAGGCAGTGTGAGGAGCTGGAAAGATTGTGTGATTGTTAAGAGTACCTGCTGCTCTGACAGAGGACCCAGGTTTGGTTCCCAGCACCTCCATGGTGGCTCAGAACCATCTGTAACTCCAGTTGTAGAGGAAATGACAGTCTCTTCTAACCTTCAAGAGCACTACTACTGGTGCACACACATACATGCAGAATAAATCATATGCATAAAATAAATAAAGCAAGAAATTTAAGGCACTGTGACAAATGGATGCTTTCCTGCATGTACATGGGTTTGTGCCACAGAACAGACTGGATGTTATGAAATGGGAACATCAGACAAGCGGCTAAATTACCTGGTGTGCCCCTCCACAAAGAGAAAGCCAAACTCTTCACTGGAATGAACCTTCCATTCTGTTTATGTGTAAACTGTGGGGGAGAGTGGTGATGGAGGGAGGTAATGGTTTTGGGGTCCTGAGAGATTCCTGTTTCCTTGCTAACTGGCTTGCCCATGCAGAAGCACTAAAACATTTAAAGTAGTTCCGTGCCAATAATCACCTAAAGGTTTCTTTCTGCTCTGATATTCTTTCACAAAATGCTTTAATCATCTCCTCACCAGGCTTATGTCCTCTATTGGCTCTAGCTCAGCAAGGTACAGTAATGTCCCACAATGCAAGTCCACTCTCTGCTGCTGGTCCCAGGGCTTCCCCATAGCACATAAGTACAAGCAGGTGAGAACTTCAATCTGATGTTCTGAGTCTCATATATTTAAGTTCATCTGATTTGCTATTTATATTGAGCCATCTTTTCTGTGTCTTCCATTCCCAAACTAGAGCAAGGTCCTACTAGCCAAAGCCTTGCCTTCTACTTGAGTTATGCATGATGCACACAGTGAAACACCATTAGTGCCCCACTATCTCTACTGCTTTTTACCCCAAGCTGTTTTCCAAAGAATAGTCAACACCTGCCACTTCTATTGCTTACAAAAGAACTATTAATTCTCTCTACTCCTAAGCCCCAATATCCACCACTTGTCAATACTCACAATCTACCACTCATCCAAAACACTTGGTCCTGACAATCATTATCATATGCCTGGATCCTTCCTTGTCCCTTAGAGTTTCCAAACTTACAATTTTTTATAGCAAGTTCACATGCGAGAAAACACACTAAAATTAGACTTTTTGAAATACCTACTGAATGTAGGATAAACCAAGAATTACCATTTATTAAGTATCTCAAAATTTCCAAAGGAATGGCAGATTTGGGGATAACCAGACCATGAAACATCTTAAAATCGCTATGAAAACCTGCCAGATACAGGCCAGGGATATGGCTCAGTTGGTAAAATATCTGCTCTGTAAGCCTGAGGACCTGAGTTTGATCTCCAGAGCCCACATTTAATAAGCCAAGTATAGCAGGGTAATCTCAACACTGGGGAGGTAGAGACAGGAAAAACCCTGGGGCTTGCTAACCAACCAAATTAGCTGAATCTATGAACTTCAGGTTCACAAAAAATAATAATAAGATGAAGAGAAATTAAGAAAGACACATGACACCAGTTCCTCTCACCTCATCTTGTGTGTGCATACACACACACACACACACACACACACACACACAAACACCTGGCAGACTCAATTTTATTTATACCACTTATACTGGGGAAAAGGAATGATCAGTTGGGCTCCAAAATCTTCCAAATTACAAGTCACATACCAACTCAGAAACTCCCCTTAAAGCAGTATTTTAAATCCTCCACAGAAATACTCGGTCCCACCCAAATTTTCCTTTAAACCTGTGACAGGATTTCTATCTATCCTAGTGAGCCTCTCTCAAAAGTTATTTCCTCCTCCTGCTCCCACCTCCCTCTGGAAGCCTTGAACTTGTCCTAATCCCTGCTACCTATCAGTGATATTTATAGATGTTTGGTATGATATACATGTGTGTGCATGATCATGGGCACACACACAGGCAGAGAGAGAGAGAGAGAGAGAGAGAGAGAGAGAGAGAGAGAGAGAGAGAGAGAGAGAGAGGAAGAAGAAGAGGAGGAGGAGGAGGAGGAGGAGGAAGAAGAAGAAGAAGAAGAAGAAGAAGAAGAAGAAGAAGAAGAAGAAGAAGAAGAAGAAGAAGAAGACGACGACGAAGAAGATGAAGACGAAGACGAAGACGAAGACGAAGAAGAAGAAGAAGGAAATCTCATCAAAGCTAATGAGACTCTGAATACCAGAACAGGAAAGAGGAAAGAACAAGTGTCTTACCTTGTAACTGAAACTGATGGTGTCATCGTAACCAAGCCACTCCTTCCCCTTAAAAGCATATGGGACATACTGATAATCAATCCAGTGCTTTTTTGCTCTCTGGACAAAGGAACAAACCTGCCAGGAAGACACACGTGAGTTCCATGAAATGCCCTGAAGAGAAGCACTAGGAGATACACTTGCTTCTTCACACAGGAGGTAGGATTCAGGAAAAGCTTCTCACCAGGACCTGAAACAGGAAACCAAAGAGGGAGCAAAAGAAACTGTCCACAAAGGACTTCCTGTACATTCAGACTTGGTCCCTTCTGTTACATAACCCTTACTCTAGTGTCCATCGTAAAAACAAAAATTAATTACTTTTTATAAAGAGATAGAAAAGTGAGTGACATTCACCAGAAACAAAGTCAAGCACAACAACACTAAGACAAATAAAGGTCACTATCTAGCTATCCCTTGAACTTCTAGTACATTTAAAGATCTTGGAGGCAGGACAAAATGGGTTGTCACAACCCACCATGCTCCTGAATACCTACCAAACTCCCAGCATTGTGCTAGAAACTGAATGTTACAGAGAAGTACAGGTGCTCAAGCTGTGTGTCAGAAGTTAACATCGGTGCCATTCCCTGTGATGCCTCTTCTTGTTGCTACTGTGGCTGGGTTGTTAGCTGTTTGGATGGTTGGTTGGTTGGTTGGTTCGTTACACCTCAAAGGTTTTGTACATTGAAGTTTCTTTAGTCCATCATGCCCTTAAAAAACATTCTTTCAACTATGACACCATGAACAACCATGCTTCATGAGATTAGCAGGAAAATATCTCCCACGATCCAATGCAAAGCAGAGCAGCTTGTTTGCACTTGCAGCATCTCCACTCCTCCTAAGGGGGAGGGGGCTATAACTCTCCACCTGGCACCCTGCTGTCCTCTGCTAACCCCCAATATTCCCTGTGCTTCCAAGTCTGCTCAGACTTTACCTGCCCCACCACCCTATGCTTTTATTGACTCCTCCAACCATTCATTCCCCAACCAGTAGACAGAGCTCTCTAATCTCATCATCACCTCATAGTAAGCCAAGAAGCCAGCCTGCTTGGTGTACTTCCCAGGAGATGCTGGTCCCATTGAGGCAGCCTGCAATCCATTCGTAGATTCTTTGAGGAGGTGAAAGGTACGTCCATAGGTGGGGAAACCCATTATAAGCTTATCTGTGGGTGTCCCAAGCTTTCTCCAGTAATTCATAGCATATGCCTGTAGGTGGGAAGAAGATAGCCTCACCAATGGCCTGGGCTCAATGATGGAAACGTGGATCACCTGAGACCTTTCCTTTTCTTACCGAAGATTTAGAGTCTTCAGGAAGGGAGAACAGAGGACTATTGTGTCCTGTAAACTTTTCCCAGCTTCCATGTAAGTCATAAGACAAAACATTAATGAAATCCAAACGTCTATAAGAAACAGAGGAGATACAACTCATATCATCATAGCACTATTCAGCTAAGTAGCTGTAAGTTGGTCATCAAAGTTTCTTGCGCTTATGAACCTGCCTAGGCTATGTCAATCTCTTTGAGATGGAATGAATCGTTGACTAGAAATAGCTGTGCATCAAGCTCCATGTATCCCAGGACCACATGTAGAGGTAGAAAGAACTCAGACAGAAAAAGGATTACGTGCAGGGCAGGCTTGACGCAGTGCTCTCAGAGGTCTTCCTTGACCATCACGAATCAAAGCTCAGTACCAACCCATAAGAGTAAAAGATGTTTGTTAAGTAACCACTGGCACCCACACTTTCATAATCATAATGACAATATGTTAACTAAGCATGTATCACGCCATAATGTAAGGGTTTATACTGGTTATCTAATTTAATCTGGTCAATGCCATAAATAAATAGTTTCGCTCTCTCCCTCCCTTCTTTCTGTTTTTCATGACAGTGTCTCATTATATAACTGAGGTGGACCTAGAACTTACTATGTAACTCAGGCTAATCTCAAACTCATGCTCCTCTTTCCTCTACCTCCCTGATGCTGTCATTACAGACAAGAATTCAATATCATATCCAACCAACTTTGTACATTTTAAAGTTAAATAATTAGAAACTCAGATTTACAAATTCTCTAAAAGTCACCCAGTTAGATAAAGGCAGCTCTCCCCTCTCTCCCTCTCTCTCCCTCTCTCTCTCTCTCTTTCTCTCTCTCTCTCTCTCTCTCTCTCTCTCTCTCTCTCTCTCTCTCTCTCTCTCTCTATATATGTATATATATATACATATACATGTATGTGTGTATATATATGTGCGTGTGTGTATGTGTGTGTGCACACACATACATCAGTGTTACCTGGCAACACAACACTAATGAGCCCTCTTCCCTGTTGTGTCTCTCCTTTCCTCCCACATTAAAACGCCTCTCCCTTGTGCAATTCTCCTCTCTTTTTCTGCATCAACCTTGGTTTCTTCATTTTTAAATACCTGATTGTGATTCAAGAAAATTAATCCAGAGCCAGCATGTGTAAGAAGATCGATAACCTACCAATTTTTGTTTGTTTTGTTAATGCTTGCAAAAAAGATGTGCTCTGTAATGTATGAGTGGCCATTCCCTTGGCACTTGTCATCTGCCCTCTGGCATTATTATCTAATAATAATTGCATATAATATGTCCATTCCTGTGTTCAGAGGAGGAAGAGGTCAGGCCCATGACGTTCTCTACCTGTGCATTCCAGCAATGGGCCATGAAGAAGGCTCTATCTACGGCAATGGCGTTATAAGCCAGTAGTACAACACCAAGTTCTGATTTTTAAATGAAACCCCCAGGGGCGGATAAAATACCATTCCTATCCACACCTCATTAGCTCCTTACCCTACTCCTCAACTCACCCTAGAACCTCACTAACATGGAGACAAGCAAATGGTAGAACCATGCTAGAACCACTCTGGAGCAACAGCCACTCACCTTCCTAAAAGGAGCGCATCATAAGATGTGTGGATGACGTATGGGATGCCAGAGACAGCAGCCGACAGCAGCAGCCGTGGATGCTGGGTGAGCAGGGCCTCCCTCTCAAAGGCAAACTGGAGCTCCTAAGAAGAGAGACACAGAAAAACAAACCAGCCAGGGAGAAAGCCTCATCCAGAAATTGCTTAAGCTCTTTAAGTCAGGTCTGGGACAGAGAGAGAACACAGGCTCTGCCCAAGTTTATGAGAAAGACAGACACATACCAACATGGTACTTGAGTTAACAGAGGGAAAGAAAACGGGCTTCGAACTCCAAAACCAGACTGGCACTTCCTGAGCAAAGCCAGGAAGCTTCAAAGACAAAGTGTCCCTTTAGGCTACAGAGCTGGGGCAAGATCCAGATGCAGACAAAAGCAGCCTCAGAGCAACTGCTCCACAACTATGTGACCCAGTGCCTCCAGGGAATGTCAGTAAAAGAACATTCTGTTCCTTTCTCCTGCCTCAACCTTGTGTTACCTTTCTGCTATTCACCCACCCTGAAGGAGAAGTAGGACCATTTGCTTATTGGCCTTACTTCAATTAAGAAGAGAAAATTCCACCGGTCACGTGGGGGGCTGCCTCGTAGTCCAGGGTACAAGAAGAAAAGGTCAAGACCATCAAAGCCATGTATCCTCAGAAAGGATATAACTGAATCAATAAACTTTTCACGGTTGGCAAGTGTGGACAGCATACTGGTGAACCTGCAGGGAGGGCAGTGTAAGGCAAAATGCAGTGTCTTCAAAACCACAGCATCCCCTGAGGCCCGAGCAGAGTCCCCTATCTAGAAGCTTGGTTGGCACAAGAGGCAAAGTGCTCTCAAGAGCAACTCCCTCCCATGGCTCTTTTCTTCATTGGCTTGTTTGATTTGTTTGTTTGCTCTCCTTTGCACAGCAAAACACTTCGGAATAATTCTTGCTTCTTGGAGCTGAACTTTAAGCAAATCTAGATTAGTCTTGTGAAAAATGATTATAAAGTAACTAGACCTAGAGACTAAAAATGGACCTGGGTACCATTGTCTATAAGCCATCAGTCAGCTGGGCCCTCTTGAGGGGTGAGGACACCTGGAAGAAACCTTTCAAATTATTTAGTACTTGTGAATCTTGCTTTCTTTTCCTAATAAATTAAAATACAGCCACACCACAGGAAATCATTCATATACACATATCCATATACACATATCCACATACATGACATCTCACTTGGCTTTAGACTCACAGCAAGTCAGAGGAGCAAAGATGAAGTCTGGGGTTAGACAGAGCTAGTTGTCAGTCACCTCACACTTAGAATCCTCCATCCCACCTGGAGGTCTCTCACAAGGGGCATCCTATACTCACCAGACTGTCAGGTCTCCCTCCACAGCCAGAAAGCAGGCTCTGCCCCAGACCTTAGCTAGGAAGCAAGGAAACTTTCCTTGTGAAAATATGAAGGTGCTTTCTCATTTCCCTATTGTATTTTGGATGGGAGGCACTAATAAGAGCAGCCACTGAATGAGGGACATGTGCAGTGAGTCCCTGCAATAGCACCAAAATACCATCTATTGTTGCTTCTTAATCTCCAGCACAGCCATCGCCACATAGAAAATGGAAGGTATCGGGGCCTGTGAGGTTTAGGGGTTATTCTTCTTGTCCTTTATAAGACTTCTCTTTTCAGAGACAAAACTCCTGCCTCCAACAAAAAGAGTTAGAGATTCGTTTGTAGGTGCCCCATTTTACCTGTTACTTGTTTCTGGCTCTAAGTTTCACATCAGATGTCTATTTTCCTTGGTATTTCTTCCTATGGGTTTGTAGCTTCAAGTGGCCTTGTGTTTTGTTTTATTTTGCTTTGCTTCATTTTGTTTTGTTTTGTTTTGTTTTGTTTTGTATGTGTTTTCAGATGGTGCTAAAGGTCAGACCCAGGATCTTTGTTATGTTCAGTAAGTGCTCTGCCACTATGCTACACTCCCGGCCCTCAATGTGTCCTATTGTCTCTCATGTCTCCCTGTCCCTTTTCTTACCACATATGGGACCTTCTTTTCCAAAATCCTATGACCCTCTGGGGAAAGGAGTCCCTTGAATGCAGGACTTGAGAAAGTACCAATATGGGCTTTGCTGTCCTTATATCCAAGCTGGCTTTTCCACACAACCCTGGGGAACACACACACACACACACACACACACACACCATTATTCTCACTTCCATCTTGCTCTAACTCCCAGAGAAAAGACAACAGAATAGCTCACCGTGATGTGCCGAAGTTCCACCCTCCAATGGACAGCAGTGTTTTCAACTCCCTGTTCCTGGAACGTAGGTGAGAAAGTGGGTAAGCAGGTTTCTACTCTATGGACACCTTCAGTCACTGCTCCTTTTTCTTTTTCTTTTCCTTTTCCTTTCTGGGAAAACCATGGGAAAAGGAGTAGGGGATATGAAAAGAATAGGAGAAGGTATGTGGGGAAGATCACAGTAGAAAAGAAAATAAAGAAGACTAATCAATCCAAAGACCACTACATCTCTGAGCACCAAGACTATACAAAGGCCTAAACTTCTTCACTTCCCCCTAATTTTTCCAGAAAAGAAAGAAAAGTCTAGAATATTTCTAGCCACTTGTTTACTTCCTCAACAAATATTCATTGAGTAATGATTATGTGCCTTTAAGTGCCTGAAACACAACAGCAAATACACAGACCAGCATCCCACTCACTGGGGGGCTTGACCTGCCCATCACTCTGTTAATATTAATAACAAACCTTCCCTTGGCCAGAGGAGGAGCCCACAGGTGCCAGACAGGAAACACTTCAGCACCTCCTGAGCCTCAGCTTCTTTGTGTAGTCAATGACCTAACTATTCCGTGTTCAGAGAGCTCTCCTGGGAAGAAAACTCACAGCCTGGCAGTTTCAAGAGGCAAGAGGTAACAAAAACATTTGTTGAGTATTTGTGATTCTCAGGACCTCTTTGAAGCACATCAGCAGCGTGAACGCCTCACAACTGGGCTCAAAGGGTAAGCCAAAGCTTCCCAGGAGAGAGGAGTGTGAAGACATCCAGGAAGAAGCAAGACTAACTACCAAGTCATCGAGGCAAGAAGCAGCTCAGGGGGGCTGGGGAACTGGTCAGTGGAGAGCTCTTAAGTTGGAAGTACTCAGATCCCCATTTGAGAGAAAAATAGAATTAGAAAAATCAGGAAAATTTAAGAGTATTAAGAGAAATGAGATTAATTTCCTTCTAGCTATAAAGTCTGAGAACTCAAGCACACATCTAACATACCTCTCCTTGAGCTTGTTGAACTCTGGGTAGAGAACATTCTCATCCTGGAGATTCTTGGCAACAATCTGATTGTTTCTCATTGAGGCAAAGGCAAATATCAGATGTGTACAAAGAAAGGGGTCCAGGTCATGGGGCATGATGGAGGCAGGGCCTGGCCGACTATGTCCCCAATTGGTGAAATAGCACACCAATTTATAGGCAGTACCTGGCAAGAAGAGCAAGTTTTAATCAGAGAAGATCATGGGGCAAGAAAAGAACCCAGCTTCTGAGCAATAGAGTGAGCTAACAAGCCTAATCAGAAACCAGGCCACTATAACAGCCTCCATATCCCCCACAAACATACACCAAAGCTGCTTATGCATGCTCCCAGACATCTTGACCTTGCTGCTGAGGCTCCGGAGAAGAAACAATGCCTTGAGAGTCTAGATCCTGGCACATACTGATACATACAAACAGCAAGTAACCAGAGTCCTGTGTTGAATTGTTACTGGATCAATAACCTCTGACCAAGGAGCCATGATAGACAGAGGTCCGGGAGATGCTGAATGGAGATTTCCTAGACAGAGAATCTCCCTGGCTCTGGAGGAGAGGTGGTTTCCTTACCATCGTTGTGTTTCATCAGAAGAACCAGCCCTGCAGGAAATGAAGAAACTCATATACACGCACTCAGTGTGCATGCTCCACACACCTGCCAGTTAGTAAGTGCCCCCTCCAGTTCAGCATCATGTACACATGCAGACACACAAATGGAGACATGCATCAGTCACTGGTTTCCTGTCCACCAGAGCTAACAGAGTGGAACTAGTCTAAGCTCCTTTTTCTAAGATCATCACATGCTACCTGTACATGTTTTGCATAGGGGCAATGGTGGTTAGAAGTGTAAGCTAAACCTCTCAGCCAGTAAGTCTCAATTCTGACTACAGATTCAAAAGTACGCGCACACGCGCACACACACACACACACACACACACACACACACACACAAAGTGTGCACATCATAACCCTCTCCTCAGAAGTTTCCAATTAACTGGTCCAAGATGAAGCCCAAGCTTGAAAACCACCAGGTTGGAGAACTACTGCCCAGCTCCTTCCTCCACGAGTGCCTTTAATTATTTTCTATCCCACATTCACCTAATCCAGGCTCCCTAAGCCCCAGGTGTCTCAGCTGGGCACCAGAGAAATGACAAACTGATAGCTCCTGGACTGTGTCATTGCTAGGATCTGTCATACGCACCAGCCAACAGCAGCAGCCTCCCCATCTCAACTGCCTGGCAGCTATGGGGATGGAGCTCAAGCCTCTTTAATAGGAGCTGGGCCATGTGCAGTGAGGGGGACAGCTACACATACACACCAGGCCAGAAACAATGACTCAAGAGTCACAATGACCTCAGACAATTTGCACTCCCTCTCCAGAACAGCTGTAGTTCTCATGGCCAACAAAGCAATATCCCTGGCCTGACACTAGCAGGGAGTAAGTGTTCACCACAGGCTATAACAAAGGGAAATACAGTGTCCCTGAGACGTGTCTGGCAATCGGTCCCCTTTCCTGGCATCCAGCTCCCCACAATTGAGGTGGAGGAGACCTACCACACAATGAGCTCTGTGTATACAAGATTATCAGGAAAACAGGGTATCAGAAAGTTTCAAAGCTTCCACTTTGGATTAAGGCTTTTTGCTACTATTTAGGAAGTTTTATAATTTTGAATGAGTTACTGAGGCCCTAAGTTTCCACACATTAAAAGAAAGCCTGTTTCCCATAAATAGCTCATTCTTACTTCAAAGGAATTTATGAAAACTAGAGAGACCATGTGAAAACTATGGTTTGCATATAAAATAAGTTAAATTACAGATGTCATTAGAAAGTCGCCCAAAGGAGCAGGATGCTCAAAAGCAAACACTGACACTTGTGTGAGCAAGTGTAGTAAACACACTAAAGCAGCAGGTTTTCCACACAATATAGAGTTCAGACCCAGTGTCTATTGGGCAAACATACAAGACCTGAGGTGACCTGAGCCTCGGATATACGAGTAAGATTATTCATACCCAAGAACCAATTTCAAAGAAACACAACAATAATGAAAAGGTTTTTTAAAAGTGTAAATCAGATAGCTAGCTTTGATTCATTGGTTTTCTTTCTCCGTTTCGGATGGTCTCAGACTGTGTGGTCTCCCTCTCAGAGACAGATGCCCCTGCACATGGATTAATAGGAGGTGCCGAGCAGATCTCAGTGCCATGGAGGATCCATGGAAACCACAGTGCCCCAGTGTCAAATCTGTTGAATATTTGTCCTTCATTTATGGGAGGAAATAAGCAAGAAACTCATAATTTTTAAACCAGTAGTTTATTTGGGTATCAAAGAACAAGGACAAAAGGTATAAAACATGGTGGTGTGTGCAAGTGCATGTGTGAGTGTGTGTGCGTGTGTGTTGCAGTGAGGAAGAATGGGCTTTATTGTCGAACAGACTCCAGAGCTCCATCCTGGACTGTATCATCCCTGGGGCCCCTTGTGTCCCATCTATTTTCATGTACTTTCCATTCCTAGGGCTACTTTTAACCTAAGAGAATCAAGAGAGTCTCCCAAGGCCAACAAAAGTCAGGATTGGCAACACCTTGTAGCACTGGTTTAATGACCCCTGATGCTTTTTCACTCTAATGACCATCTTCCCTTGCTTCCCAGTCACTATTCCCGTGCTCCAGTTCTTGTTATTGGGTCTGTGCCTTTGCAACCTGATCTATAAACTATTGGTACTACAGTTGATTTCTGGAGCATCAGTCTTGGCAGGCTCCCTCTACCTCATAGCCTGAGACTCTGCTGGTTTTCTTTTAAAACCTTTATATGAAATGTTGCTCTCTGCTTCTGAGCCTTTCTGCATGACTGAGATGGCCCATTACACTGCTGCCAGGGCACTAGCTCTCGGTGTAATTTGCTTGCCAAGCTGTACTTGACCTCTCCACATGCTCAGAGGTATATGGTGCTAAGAAAGCCAACACAGACAATAGATACAAGGAATGACCTCTAATTCAGAGGTGACTGACCATACCCCTAAGCTGGCACCTCTGATTCTGTATGCATAGTGGTTGATAAGAGTCACATTAAATGGGGATTGCACTGAAAATTAATGTGCTCTGTCTGTCCATCTATTTGTTCACAATCTTATTCCTTCAGTTCTTGGGGGAAGAAACAGCCAATGACTATGTCACACGTCTACTGGCATTTATAAAGTATTTCTTAGCATTTAGCCTATTTTTATGGGGGAAATACTAATGTATCTTATTTGGCTAACTAAAACTTTCTCCAAAGTATCATGACCCCTCTCATATTTCATTAAACTAATGGAGTTAAAGGGAGGGACACAAATGTGTAGTGCTTTGGTTTCAGCAAAATATTTGACCTAAACTTTCGAGGCATTGTGGATAAATTGTGGAAGCATGCTTAAATCAGCTGTGTGAATGATACAAAATTCTGAAGAAAATTGACATTTCTTCTCCATTTTTGTAGCTGCAGTTTAGACAGGAACAATTCTGGGTCAGAATTTTTGACTGAGGGTGACCAGCACAACTTGGGATCCATCTCAAGGTGAAGCTTCAAGGCCTGACACTATTACTAATGCTGTGGTGTGCTTATGGACAGGAGCCTAGCATGGTTGTCCTCTGAGAGGCCCAACAAGCAGCTGACTGGGACAGATGCAGATACTTATACCCAACCTTTGGACTGACGCCAGGGACCCATGGATGAATTAGGGAAAGGCTGGAAAAAGCTGAGGAGAGCGACCCCTTAGGAAGATCAGCAGTCTCCCTCCACTAACCTGAGATCTCTCACTGAGCCACCAACGAGGTGCATACACAAGCTGGTCCGAGGCAGATATATATGCACATATGCGCACGTATATCAGTACTGTTGGGTCTAGCCTCAGTAGAAGACATGCCTAACCCTCAAGAGACTTGAAGCCTCAGGGAATGGGGAGGCCTCTTGGGAGTTGGGGGACATCCCCTTGGAGACAGTGTGGGGAGAAGGAATGGGATGAGGAACTGTGGTAGAGGGAACTGGGAGGCAGGAAACGGCTGAACTGTAAAAAATATAATAATAATGCCATCAGTAAAAAAAGAATATTGACCTTTCACAGTAAACCTGAATGAGCATTTTTTTAGCCAATGACCTCATGTTTAAACTGGTCTGTTTCCCAGTATTTGTTATAAAAGATGATTGTTGGTTAAGCATGAAGAATGTTACCTACTGTTATCATATAAGCAATGTTTTCACAGATCGTGTTCCGTTTCTTACTGCCGTTTTGAGAGTACATCGCTGCTCCTTAAGACTTCTACAACACTGAATTTTAACATTAAGTCAGTTGTTTCAGGTTTCTTGTTTTTTGAGATGGGCCCCCTACCTAGGCTGATGATATGAGCTCTTAACTGATGTATCCAGGACCACTTCTGTAGCTACAGGTTCAAAAGTCATCTACCTTTGGAATGAGACTCCCAGCTTACTAAGGCTGGCCAGTGCCAAATGATTTCTGATAAATTATAAGTGTAGAACTGAAGCTAATCTAGCATGTAATGTGAAATGTGCAATTTTCATTGCATTGCTGAGAATCCACTATAGACAATTACTACTAGGATGTAACTTTTTCATTTGAAACTAATTCTTAATGCTTTCAGCACAATGCCTCCAAAATGACAAGCTTGTCTAACATCACAGGGACAAGCGAGTGAGTTTTCAAACAATATTGGCTGGCTCCCACCAGAACTGTATGTTAGGAAGTAAACTCTACTTACTGAGCCATTGAATTTTGACAGCTCATTCCTTACACAGAGAATGGCAGAATATCAAAGTAATCCACAGTAAGTGGTGGACCACACGAAAAGCATAATCAAAAACTGTAGGACCATGCATTGTGTTCATTGTAACTTAGAAGTTATTCCTCCCCTTCAGAAGCGTATTCCTTCTTCACTCGTTGGGGTACCTTGTCCTATGTCACGCAATAAAAACATCTACACTTCCTCACAGAAGTCTAAAATCTCACAAGGAAATTTGTTTGGATGCTCAACAGTGGCCTACTTACCTTGCTTACTATCCTATTTTTCCTATTTCCAATACTGTATAGACTAGACATGAAGTTCTTGAGATGATGTTTGAGACTGGAGATTGCTTACCCTTTCCCCAACAAAAGCAATTTCCTAGTTCTAAATTCCCTATCCCCAGCCCCCAACATTATCCATATTGGCAACAAGCAACTCAATATAAATACTGATTAGATCCAAATTGTATTTAGCTTCTTCCACACGTGGATTCTGTTAAATGCCCTAAGCCTTCACAATAGACACACATTAAAGAATGTCTTTTTCTATTCACATTTACTTCATGGGCTCAAAACTAAACCAAACAACTAACAAAACACAAAGAAAATACAAGACATTATGCATTGTCCAAATACGTACCTTTTTAAAACCAGAGCTCTATACTATGTGAAGTTGATGGGTTTTAGAAGGCCTCTTTCTGATTATCCTGTCCTTCCTTATATATTACATAAATATAGATGTCACAAGCAGTTTTGAGTTTGGGTACCTTTTACATTTTATTCATGTGCATACATGTGGGCAGAAGATGACTTGCAGAGTTAATAGTCCTTTCACTGTCAGTCCCAGGGACTGAACTCAGCTCATCAGGTTTGATGGCCAGCACTTTTACTCACTGAACAATCTCCTGAACCTCACTGGGTACTTTTGAAGCCATGACAGTGAACCACAAGAAACATTCATATAGTTCTTCACTAAAGAACCAGGGGCTACCTGTTCTACAGAGTGAGATACCTAGAACACCAGTAACATCTGTCGTCACCTGAGACTATACAGATCTTCAGTGTTTCTTGTCCCAAACACTCACCACTCTAGAACAAGTCTCAAACCTTAGCTGGCCAGAGGTCAGTTTAATAGTAGTGATGCTAAGAATAACAAATCTAAGGTAATGCGTTTACTCTTGTTCAGACATCTGAACAATTAACACTAATGTGAAGAAAACTAATGCTTTTCAACGATCAAAATGGCCCTAGTGTTCCCTCACTGAAGAGTGAAGTGCTGGAACTAGTCTCCAGATGATGACCTGCTACAACTCATATTCCTGATTATTTGAGGTCTTTTACCTTGTATGCCATAGTATACAATAATCTAAAAGTATGCCTGTCATTACTTGTGGCTTTGACCAAGTTGGACGTCTGTGGCAACTATTAATCAATGTGGATTGGATTACTTTTGCCAATACAGACCTAAATGGAAACATTTAAGATTTGTATGTGCAGGGCTGAAGAGATGGCTCAGTGGTTAAGAACACTGACTGTTCTTCCAGAGGTCCTGAGTTCAATTCCCAGCAACCACATGGTGGCTCACAACCATTTGTAATGGGATCTGGTGCCCTCTTCTGGTGTCTCTGAAGAGAGCAATAGTGGTGTATTCATATACATAAATAAATCTGTAAAAAAGAAATTTGTATGTGCTTGTGGCTCTGGAATCAAACATGGGTTTTCTAGAAGAACAGCAAACATTCTTCTCTACCCCACTCTTAATGAAGAGTAACACACTCTTCAAAACCTCAGTTCTCTTCTTTGGTGTCATTTTAGCCATTCTAACAAACTTTACTCATTCCTTTCACGTCTTAAGCCTCAAAAGCAGGCTTCCCTAAGTGACACAAAGCACAAGTTTTATCTCTGAGAAACAGAAACTGACTCTACCTATCTTATGCCTTCCTTGTAACTTAGTTAACAATGGAAGTCCTTACTTCTACATAGTCCCTAACCCAGGTGACCTTGACTGCAAACTCTCAAGTTTTTTTTTTTTTTTTTTTTTTTGGTTTTTCGAGACAGGGTTTCTCTGTGTAGTCCTGGCTATCCTGGAACTCACTCTGTAGACCAGGCTGGCCTCGAACTCAGAAATCCGCCTGCCTCTGCCTCCCAAGTGCTGGGATTAAAGGCGTGCGCCACCACCGCCCGGCTCAAGTGTTTTACTCAAGAGTAATCACAACAGAGGTTCATGACTGGCAATAGAATGGAGACTCATAGTCCTTCGGGGTGCCCATTTTATGTGTTTTTCCTAAACCAAAGTTGGAAAGGTCCAGGAAGATCAGTTACTGATCCATCTCTAATGGACTGGAATACCGTAGAACACAGACAGTGGGCAGTAAGACTGACAGTCCGGTGACTCACCGAAGCTGAGCAGGTGATGTAATAAACAACAGCTTTGGGAAGGAATATCCACGATAAAGGTCTTTATTTCACCTTTCAGTATTTCTGACAGCTTCCCTGATGCTGAATCTCAAATCTTAGGAGTCCAAAAATACAGCACTCAGACTTCAGACCTCCAGAGGAAGGAACCCAGATCAGTCCTCAGGGTATTTTTAGGTGGGAAAAATGACAGATTTCTCTGTAACTATCCATGTCAATTTTCTCACTTCACCGAAACACTTTTAAGTGCTCCATCATCCCTAAAACTTTTCTGTGAAATCTAGGACAGGAAACACTCATCTCTCATACACAACACCAAGGAAGGAAAGGGTGAGCAAGCACTACACTGCAAGGACCAAACTTATTCACCCAGAAAATGGATTTGATTCAGTTTAACAGGGATTTGTACAAAACTGTTATGTCTTCTCAAGATACACTGGACTACACTTTTGTATATGGAAGTAATTCCCATAATAGTGAATTAAACTCTATATAAAAATAAGTTACGCACCTCTGAGTAGTGTGAAGTATTCCCAAGAATCTAAGGGATACCCACATTCCATATCCCTAACAACATAGCCAATTCCCAGACATGGGAAGCATAAAACCCTCTGGTCACTTGACAGGCTAAAGAGCATTGCTTTGGGAAAGCTGAAGGATAATTTTCTCCAAACTATACACAGCACTCACACATGTATAATCACACATACATCCATTTATAAAGGACGCTTCTTCCTACGAGTCACTATGGGATGCACCCTCCCTCAGGCTGAGAATCTGCCTAGTTACTGCACGGGACTAAGGAGTGAACATGCTCTACAAGGCTCCTGTGCTCACAAATGCAAGGCAGGGGCAAGCGAGTAGGCGCTTGCAGACAGAGGGCTTGTTTCGTTTCTTTTCTGAAATCCATTCTACTCCACAACACTGTCAGGTCCAGGGGCTGGGAGAGGCTCTAACGGCACAACATGGTGGATGACCTGATGGTCCCAGCCAACTGTAGTAAGAAGGGAGTGATTGAGTGGAGACCATGTAGCATCTCTCACAAAGTCTCTGTGGGCTCGACTTCTAAACCTAGAACAAAAGGAGGGGAAATGAGTTGTGGTAAGACAGAAGGTGAAAACCCAGGAGGAAAAGAAAACCTATAACATACTTATAACACATTTTTTGAAACAGTTCATCATCTATACAGCCCCATCACAGCCAGTGGAAGTTAGATTACCCAATCCAGTCTACTTTCCTAGGTGAAGACATAGTGGACAGTACAAGGAAGCAATAATGTCCAGAGTCAACAGGAAATTATGGCACAGACACATACCCAGGTCTCCCATCCAGTGCCTTTTACTCTACAGCACGTTCCACTACTCAGAAGTGGTTTCCTACACGAAGCTGGAATGCTAGCCAGACAGCCTACAATGAGACAGCTTCCAGCACTAAGTCTTGCAGGCACATAGTTGTAAATAGAGAGAATTTGGGGGGAGTTGGTGGGGGATCTCTGCAGACAAAGATGAAGAATTGTCTTTATACTTGTTTTTAATAATGTGTAAGTGTGTCTCCATGTGGGTGTGTGTGCATCTGAATGCAGATGCCCACAGAAGCCAGAGGCATCATATGCCTTGGATCTAGAATTATAGACAGCTATGAG
This sequence comes from Arvicanthis niloticus, assembly GCF_011762505.2. Lineage (NCBI taxonomy): Eukaryota > Metazoa > Chordata > Mammalia > Rodentia > Muridae > Arvicanthis > Arvicanthis niloticus. Next base: position 84,912,866 of record NC_047661.1, on the reverse strand, counting down.
CAGACTGATGTGGTTGCTAAGAACAAAAAGAAGTATTTTTAACTGCTGAGTCATTTCTCCAGACCCAACAAAAGAAGAATTCTACATGCATGCTCCTGAAAACCTGCTGGCCCACTGGTCTTGATCCCAGATTCCTGACCACAGGATTCTACTTCAAACTTACACCTCAGAAAAGCTTGAATCCAGCACAGCAAGTGAACAGTCTTCACTGAGAGAAGCCAGGAAGGGGACACTACGAGAGGACACAAAGGGAAGAGACGATGAAGCCCATAGATTCCACAACCAAAATCTAACAGGGCCAGCCCAGACCCCACTGTAAACTAAGCCAGGGGAGAAGGCATCCTGATGCCCACTTTGGGTTTAGGTCTTAATAGCATTACACTTCAAAGGAAAGGCAAGGAAAATGGAACACAGCCAGTGCTCAGAGAAACCATGCTGGTAACCAACCAGCCCAATGGGTCCCTCTCTACATTAGCAATTACCTATACTCACAGACTCTGAGCAGGAATGAGATTACATCTCAGGTCTTTTCAAACTATACAAACCAAATAAAGACTATATTGACAAGCTTAGGAAAGCCAAGTTAGAAGACTGCCCCATCTAAGGACCAATGTAAGCAGCTGATGCTTTGCCAAATAGATACAGCCTGTATCATTCCATTCCTACTCATTCACCACTGTCCCCAACCATCCCTTCCAGGTTCCTAGTGACAAACAGTACCTGTGTGGAGAGAATACCAGTCTGGTGACACACTGGGAGTGCACAGCTGAGCTGAGGGTACAGCTTGCATTCTTGGTGTCCACAAGGGAGATAGATCCATTCTCGTCACCTGTAGAAAAAATACACACAGTCACAGTGGTTCAGAATTCACACTTTGGGCTACGCATAGTAGCACACACCTTTAACCCTAGTATGTGGGAGGCAAAGGCAGAAGGATCTCTGAGTTCAAGGTCAGCCTGGTCTACATATAAAGTTCTAAGACAACCCAAACTTCATACAGACACTGTCTTGAGGAAGAAAATAACAAAAACCATAGTCTTTGATGTGAACCAGACCTGGATTTGAATGAATCCTAGTTTCTCAAGATGTAGACAACAGTTTCCTTTGTGATGTAGAATCAGTCAGTCACCATGTGACTGTGACAATTACTAGAAAAAGTATTTTATCCAGTACTTTAACTACAAACTCTTACCATATGCAGTCACCCCATAGCAGAACATAATCCCCTAGTAGCAAGCGCTTGCTCCATGGCTCACTGATTTCTAATCATGCCCAGAATAAAGGAGCTGAACAATGAGGAAGCAAACCCACTAGGAAAGAATGATGTTCTCCAAAGCCAACTAAAAGCCGCATAATTCATGCAGTGCCTAAGTGTGCTGACAGGAGCACCGACTCCACGAAGGCAGTAAGTAGCACTTTGTCATCCTCCCCATTCCCAGAGTCGGTATGTCATGCTGCCTTACCAAAAACAAAGACTTCACTCTGCTGAGGATGCCAAGCCAGGGAGGTAGGGAGGTAGCCAGAGGCATTGCAGCCTGGACGGAAGAAAACGAAGACTTAGAACAAAGGTCACAGCCTAGAAGAAGCTGTCTTCCAAGAGACTAAGTCCTGGGAACACTTTCACTGGGTTTCTTAAATACTTCTAGAGCAGTCCTGAGCCTCACAACCTGTAGCTACCCACCCATCCCACCATCTCCTATACACAATTAAAAGCACAAGGCATAAAAATAACAACCCTAGTCCTTTTGTCCAGCTGTCTGCAGAGTAAACTACCCACACAGAAGCTAACCCTTACTCTGTGTTCAGCAAAGTCTCAGTGAGATAGAAAATGGTGTCGTTCTGTCAGAGGGTAGGCATCTAAGAGCTCTGCTGTGACTGTGGGCAGCACATTGGCTCCCCTTACCACTTCCTCCTCCTCCTCACCATGGGTCTCAGACTCACCCATCTGTGATGCCGGCTTGGGACAGCGGGTATCCCAGAGCAAAATCCTACTGTCCTAGAAAAAGGAATAGAGAAAGAATTTCACAAACCAAAACAACATCTCTCCAGTCTCCAGAGCAGGGATTTGGGCCTATTAAAGGTTAGCTACAGGTGGGAAGAAGCCACTGGATCTCACCTCACTACATGAAAGAAACACAGAGTCTTTGTGGGGAGAGGCAGCAACACAGGTGACCTGTCCTGCGTGAGCTGTAAAGGAGAAACATGGCAGAGAAAAGGGAATGTAAGAAACAAGCTGGCTTCATCAGATAATTTAATAAACATTTTGACAGATTATAAACCAGAACAATCAGAGTAAAAGTTAATAGTTATAAAACCGGAAAAGGCTAGCAGAAATAATGAAGTGGTAAAGACAATGAAGTTCGATTACAGGCTTAGTAAGAAGAGGGAAGGAGTTTGCAGCATAGATGCTGTGAAGGAAGAGGCTTACTCTAGAACAATGTCCTTATTAACAGAACACATACCTCAAGTATGAAATACTTGAGAGTCCTGGTGCTACGTTCCAAGTGAGTTTTCTAGAATACTTTCCCCCCTTTAAGTGTGTTTTATACTTTCCTGTAAGACTGAACTTGCCTGTGCTTTCCCATCACACGTCTCCCACCCTATAGGCTGAGCTCATTCGAATGTACCTCCTTTCCAGCCCAGGTCTTCCCATGCCAGGGTTCAGAGCCTGAAAACCTGAGGCTCTCAAACTAAGAGCCAAAGAGCAAAGGGACACCTGCAAAAACTCAGTGAATGAAGTGAAGCTGTCTCGGTCATGCCACAAATACCAGGGTGGCTCTGTGGCTGCCTCTCTGTTTCTAACAGTGAACTGAAAAACAAAATGGTTGTTTCACTAAAGATATAACCAAATGGCTTGTCTGTATTAACAAACCAAGTTGGACTTTATTTTAAAACAAAGTGAAATCTAATGCTAACAGTACAAATAAATTGGTTTTTGTCACTATTTGTTAAGTTTCTATAAATAGGTAACCGACTTTAAAAAAAAAACATACTTAGAAACTTAGAAAAAAATAATATGCCAACACATGATATGCTAAAAAAGTTAAATTCTTGGCAACTACCTAATTTTTAAAAAAATATTCATTTATGAAATGTATGTGTACACATGTGCTACAGCATGTATGTGGAGGTCAGAGAAAAGCTTGTAGGAGTCAGACTCTTCCACCAAGTGGGTTCTAAAGCTCAAACACAGGTCTCCAGGTTTGGTGGCAAGTACCTTTACCCACCAACCAAGGCATCTCACTTGCTCCACTGAAATTTTTTTGTTAAACAATTTTAAAATGTACAGTCAGGCATAGCTTTAAATTCTTTTGGGCAGTCTACATCCAATGAATGAATGAATGTCACCAATTAGCTAGAGGCTAAAGGAATCACTGAGGTCATTTAGCTAGGCCTTGCAGAGTAGCCAGAAGGGTTCTGCATTTAGGACTAAATCCCTTACCACCCTCCTCTCGCTCTAGTATCCATCTTTATGAACTCAAAGTTCGTAAAGAACTGCTACCAAACTAAACTCAACTCCGAGTTCTGCTCATGAAGCAAAGCCGAAGGGACAATAAAGTGATGAAAGCCCCAAACAGACATTTTATAGAGTTAGATTCAAAAGCCTTGGGAAGGAGATGGCTCAGTCAGTAAAGTACTATCCACACCAGCATGAAGACCTGAATTCAACCACAGAACTCTTATAAATAAGCCAAGTATGGTAGCACTTGCTTGTAATCCTAGCACCGCAGAGGAAGAGACAACTGAATCCTTGTGGCTCCCTGGCTCCCTGTCCTAGTCAGAGAATCAGTCTCAAAAAACAAAGTAAACATCTCCAAAGCTGACCTTTGGCCTCCACATGCACACACATATCCACACATATCCACAAGGTGTTATCCTCTGAGAGGAGCAAGGCTCTACTGTATCTGGATTAAGCTGGTGCACAGCTGTCATAAGGCTTGGATGCTGACAAGAAAGTAGGATCTTGATCTGCAGGCTACAAGAAAGCAATGAAGAACCAAGAGTCAGACACTGCAGTGAAGACATGAATGTGACTCTACTGCTAAAGCCTGATGGTACATGGAAGGTAAGAAATGGACAGGAAGACCGAACAGAACCTGACAAACCCTAATGGAAATGGTTCCCACAGGCTCATCTACTGAAAATGTTTGGCTCCCACTGGAGGACTATTTAGGAAGAATTTCGAGGTGTGGTCGTGTGGGGGAGGTGTACTGGGGATGGACTTTGAGGTTTCAAAAGCCCACACCAAGCCCAGTCTTGCTATCCTTCTCCACATGCTTGTGAATTAGAATATAAGCTCTTAGCTACCACTCCAGCACCCGGCTCTGCCTACTGCCCCATGCTCCCTGCCAGGATAGTCATAAACCCTCTGAAACTGTAAGCAAGCCCTCAAATAAATGTTTTTTCCTATAAGTAACCGTGATCATGGTACTGTTTCACAGCAATAGAACAGAACAAAGATGCCCACATAGTCAAAAGGCTATGAAATTATCAACAGAAACAGAAGCACAGAGAAATGCACAGGAAGCAGATAATGGAACCTGACTGTAATTTTAGGGTAAGAAAAGATCAATCAAAAGAACCCAGACTGGCTATTATTATTAGCCAAACACGGTTCAAGTATCCCAAATTAGAAAATAAAAGATAACTATAGGCTGGACTGAACAATTACCTCGGTATGAATTCAGTGACATCTGTTGAGCCAGGTCCCAAATCTTGATGCTACAATGCAAAAAATAAATAGGAATATTGACCTGCAGTATCAACATTAAAATGTACTCAAACAACATGTCCCACATCTGTTTCCTAGACTCCTGCTGTTTTATTTACAATGCACTACCAAATCTCTTAGGAAACGGACATGCCATTACTCACTAGACTAAAAGCAGCCCAAAGCATTACATAATAAAATTAACAGGAGAGTAGGGATATCCACAGTAAGGATATCTAGAGACAGAACTAATGAAAGCAGGAACTCACCAGAAGTCTTTGCTACCACTGACGGCTTGTGTGCCAGAGCTCAGGACAGTGACAGTAGACACAATGTCATCATGCTCATACTTGCAGAACTTGCTGACTATAAGTGTCTCATTCTCATCTAGCTCCCACAATTCAACAGCACCTGTTGGGGACAGAGTGTGGTGACATGTAGGCGAGGGAAGCACAAGCCTAGGACTCAAACAGGAATTGTTACTGAGCTAACAAAAACTTGTTCCTGTAAGAGCAAAGTTCGCCTCTCTCCAGGGCTTAGCTAACTTCCAGAATGCTTGGTTTTATGTCGCCCTGCTGCTTTCCTAGCAGGCCAGATACCTGTGTGAGGAAAACGCCTACTAGAGATAGGGAAACAGATGTACAATCAATTCTCCCGCTTCCAGAGCAAATCCTGGGAAACTGGTTCCCGGGGTGACAAAGATGAAGCCTAAGATCACAGTTCAGTGAGGATGTCTCTTCCCAGTTATACAGACACGAGGAAATATTTGATTGGACTACTTGAATAAAATGCCTTGTAATATTTTTTAAAGATTTATATTATATCATCACGCTGTCATTGACACACCAGAAGAAGGCATCTGATTCAATTACAAATGGTTGTGAGTTACCATATGGTTGCTGGGAACTGAACTTATAACCTCTGGAAGAGCAGCCAGTGTTCTTCACTGCTAAACCATTTCCCCAGCCCTGCCTTGCAATACTCTAATGTGCAACTGTCAGGCTCCATCACTAATGTTCTTTTCAATTTTCATGCTCTACTTAACAAGAATGTATGTGTGATGGAAAGATGTTCTTATAAGTATGCAGGTGTTTTGTTTTGTATCTATTCACCAAGTGCATGCAGTGCCCATGGAGGCCAAAAGAGGGCACTGGCTCCCCTAAAACTAGAGTTACAAATGGTTGCCAGTGGAATGAGAGTGCCCAGTGTCCACTTCTGAAAATGCAGTCAACACTTATCACCATAGGGTCACCTCTCCAGACCCAAAATAAATCTATTTTATTTTAATCTTGAGACAGGGTTTCCCTACATACCTTTGGCTGGCCTGGTACTGGATATGCAGAACAGGCTGACCTCCAACTCAGAGCTCTGCCTCCTTCTGCTTAAAGGCAGCACCTACACCCAGCTCCCACCAACTTATAAATTCTGATTTTCTTTAATATGTTTAATTCTGAGAACTTCATACTCGCATACAATGTAGTTTGACTATATTCATACCCTAACTTGTCCAAGATTCACCCTCCATCTCCTCCCAACTTCATTTTTTTTCTTTTTTAATACCAAAGCCTGACACTCAAAGAAAGTGGAAATATGGATGTCCAGTGATAGAGTAGTTGCCTAGCAAGGTGGTTCACATTTACAGCACACACAACAACAGCAAAAGCATAGGAGGCCAGGCATGGTGGCACATGCCTTTAATTGCAGTACAGGGAAGAAATCTCTGTGAGTTCAAGGCCAGCCTGTCTACTTAATTCTGGGACAGTGAAACCCTACCTCTAAATAAAATGAAAATAGGCCGGGCAGTGATGGTGCACGCCTTTAATCCCAGCACTTGGGAGGCAGAGGCAGGCGGATCTCTGAGTTCGAGGCCAACCTGGTCTACAGAGTGAGTTCCAGGACAGCCAGGGCTACACAGAGAAACCCTGTCAAAACAAAACAAAAAAAGAAAGAAAGAAAATAAAACAGGTATCACCGTTTGTCTTCAGCACCACTTCTTAAATCAACCTGCAATCTATTTCTTATTTTGTGTGTGTGAACTGGACATTGGCCACCTGGCAGTTTAGAACCTCAGGGAGAAAAGAAAAATACCTTTTCCCATCCTAACTTTTACCCAAGTCTTCAATTTCAGGGGAGGGAGGTGACTCACCTGAATCAGAAGCCACTAGGATACCTTTGTCCCCCACCCAAGTGAGGTCCGCTACTCCAGCCTCGGTCTGGACACCAGCAGAACAGAAACCTTCGTTGGGAGCTGCACTAGGATCCTTGAAAAACCACAGAGAACCTGCCCAGCAGCGACCACTCAGGCTGGAGGCCCCGAGCAGAAGAGAACCATCTACGACGGAAAAAGGAAAAAGTTACAAGGTGTCCGATGGAAGGCTCGGCTTGTTTCTATGGTAACCTCCCAGAACCCGCGGCAGAACGAGCCTGGATCAGCGATCAGGTTTGTGGAGCTGCGCTGAAGCAGGGCCTGGACGCCAGGAATGGATCGGGAGTGCACACGGCGCTGGGAGGACTTGGGGGGATCAGTACTGGGAGAGGGGACCCGTGAGTGGGCAAAGGGTCTTCCAGGCCCGGGATCTCGGCTCACCAGACCGGTACCGTGCAGCCTCCAACTGCCGTTCCATGCATGCAGGCGCATTGGGGGGTAGGTTCCACTCGCGGGCCGCCGGGGGCACGAGAGGAGGTGGGGTATCCTTCCGCATCTCCACGATTCCAAATCGAAGCTGGACCCAAACTAGACGAGACCCTGACTCGGCGCCCGAGGAACACCACACGTGGTGCACCGCTGTGCATCCGCCCCTCTCCGAGGGATACGCTCTACATCTCGCGAGAATTACGTCTACACCTCCAACTCGCTTTCCGCTTGCTGTACCCGCAGCGGGATTTTTTTCCAGACTTTTTTTTTTTTTTTTTTTTTTTTTTTTTTTCCCTCTTCTCGCGATACACGGGGAGGGGAAAATCAGAGCACTTCCGAGAGAAAGTGCGCTGATCTCTTCTCGCGAGATATGTGAACGGCCATCTTGTTCCTGCCTCTGACAGTCTCGGGTCGGGGTCACGGGGACACGGAATCCGCCGTCCGGATCTTCGCAGACAATGCTGTCCCGGGTGGTACTTTCTGCCGCCGCCACAGCGGGTGAGAGATGTAGTCCCTAAGCTGGCGTATCAGGACGACTGGGAAGAAGCTAGGCCAGGGAGGCGGAAAGCGGGTAAAGAAAGGACAGCAGTGTTTGGGCCTGAGCAGAGACAGGAGTGATCGGGAGAGCTCCCTGACCGTGTAGGATCTCGGGGACCTCTCAGGGGCCGTAGGGATCGCGTCTCACCGAGACCGAGGAACGTAGAAACTGGATTTCTCCTTGACTTTGCTAACCTACGTCTTTTGTGTTTGCAGCGCCATGTCTGAAGAACGCGGCTGTCCTGGGGCCAGGGTAAGTGTCACCACGTTGTATTTTGCTCTTTCCATTTCTTAGCGTTAAGCCAGAAAGTACTGTTTTCCTTCACTTCAGCAAGTGGACATCCCCATTCAGATGTCTGTTCTTGTAATTGCTTTGAACGTGATCCTATCCCTCTGACAAACACCAGAGAGGCTAAGTTTCACCCCTCATCGTGACCTTCAGCGACACACAGCCAAGTTACTAGGTTACACCCAAGGACAGATCTGGTTAAATATAGCGAAATAAAACATGTTGTTTGGGGCGTCTTCTAGATTTCCAGTCCATCTTTTTTCTGACCGTATCAGGAGTCCGAAGTCATTTATTGCTTAGTAAATGCTTGTCTTGATGATCACATAATGCAATAGTGAATAACTTGGTGGAGATACAATAACCATAGCCCTAGACACAGCTGCACAGTAGCAGTTTAAAGGCCCCAGAGGTAGAGCTGGGGACCGCTGGTTCCCCAACCTAGCTCTGACACCTCACCTAGAGGCATATCGGTTATGAGATGTGACTTAATTCAGAAAACTAAAGTTCAGAAAAACAGTGCTTGGTACAGTGTGTGTGTGTTTAGGGATGGTGGTGGGCAATGTTGCTGTTACACTTCTTTATGCCAGGGTGTGTGTTTTTTAGTCCTAAACGGAATCATGAAGCTTTCAAAGTTTAATAACTGCCAAATGCTTTGTGTGTGCAACAAAGTGAGACCATAATTGACCACTTTCAACTAGTCATAGAAAAGGACTCCATACAGTGTACCTCTTTGATTGGTCCTCAGCCCTGCCAGAAATCGTGATACAGTGAGTGAGTGTCATGAAGAAGATGGAAGAAGCAACCTTCATTTCTGTCACACTCCAGTCTCTGATCCGGCAGTAAGACTGGGCTCCTGAGGATGCTTTGACACGACTACTTTCACTACCATTGTTATGGCCTGAGCAGCCACCAACAGTTTTGAAATGGACAATTTCATTAGGCTTTTAGTCTTAACACCTGTTCTTACCCCAGTACAGCCCATTCTCAATGTAGCAGAGAGATTATGGCAGTTCCCCCACTTAAAATCTTCAGAACTCATAGCCCTATTGACAGAAAATCTAAATGTAGCAAAACCAAGAAAACTCAACCTGAATTAACCTCATCTATATCTTGGGTCTTTCTCATCCCTTCCACATTTAGCTTTATGTACCATTCATGCCAGTCCTGCTATTTCTCTGAGGAAAGTCAAACTTTTTTTTTTTAATAATTTTATTTTTATTTACTTATGTGTGCGCGTGTGCTTGCAGAATAAAGGTATTAGAGCTGGAGCTGGAGTTAGAGGTGGCTGTGAGCAACCCAGCATAGGTTCTAGGAACCAAATCCTGGTCCTGTGGAAGAACAGTAAGCACTCTTGACTGCTGGGCCATCTTTCAGCCCTAAGCCCTTTGGTTGTCATTCAGCTTGTTCTAGAGAGATGTTCTAGAGAGTGAATAGTTCGTGTGAGTCTAGGTGAGGCACTAAAGAAAGATGGAGATACAGAATCTGCAGGGACTGGCTTTAGCTGTGCTGTTACTTGTGTTCTGTACACAAGAGAGAGAACCTGCTGAAGTGTTTTCAAGTCAGATCATGGCTTAGAAGCACCGGCAATAATATGAAGGAGCTACAGTTAGGGAGTATTTGACAAGAAGAGCCATCAGGTTTGGGGATGTTAAAATAGTTGAAGAAAATGAGAATGAAGGCAGATGGCCTTGGCTAAAAGTTCTCTCATGGTATGATTTGAACTAGCAGGATTCAGCCTTCAGCTGATTTTCTAGGTGACATTTGACAGTGTCTGAAAATGGTTTTGGTTGCTACCATTCAGCAGCTACGGGGCTACTTCTAAACATGCACAGAAGAGCCGTCTGTCTGTAGCAAAGAATTGTGCAGTCCAGATGTCAGTCAGGTTGAAGCAAGAAACCCTAATTTAAGTGAAAGGATATCTACCATGGTTCTTTAGTTTCGAAGCTTGCTGGGGTCATTGATGTTTTAGAGGCATAAAGTGATACTCAAAAGGAGCACACAGGACTAAGGGAGCGGCTCAGTGGTAGAATGTTTGCCTGAAGGATGTATGAGGTGCTAGATTTAATTCCTAGCACTGCTATAAATAAGTAAAAATCAGTAAGGAGATGTGAGATAGGAAGTAGGAAAGAATCACCCTCAGAACTTAAGAAAACTAAGTTTGACAGCAGATGTGAATGAAGTACAGATTTTATCAGAAGCTTAATCAGACATCGGCATGCTGTGATTACTAAAAAAATGCACCATAGAATGCTTTAATACAAATAATGTACAAGTCTGTTATGCTCATGTAATATAATAGTTCAAGCCTAAAAGTAGCAATAGCAAGATTTAATAGTTATTAAAAAAAAAAAAAAAAAAAAAAAACTGTGTGGAATCTAGAGCTCACCATCCTCCTTCCCCATATAACAACAAAAATCTGGTAAGATTTTTATGAGGCAGGCAGGATTGTGAGGGATCTTGAGTGTTTACTACAGATGTATGAGTGTTACCTTAGACCAGAACAAATGGGTTTAGGTGCCAAAGATTTATATGTAGCTCAAAGATTGAACATAATTAGAGTTACTGCAAACTAAGAAGGCCTGTTTCACATAGAGATGAGCAGTCCTCCATCAAAGGGAATGTTATGAGTCAAGGTTTTTAACATCAGGTTGCTTCTAGCAGAGGTGGCATTGAGCTGACTACTCATGTGGAACCCTACTATATGACAAGCACCATTCTAAGAATGTTATATAAATTAACAGACTTCACAGTGGCCCGCAAAGTAATGTTTTATTTCTTACATAAAGAGATCTGAGATTACACAAACATGAGTTCTAGGGGCTGGTGAGGTGACTTAGCAGGTTAAGATGCCTGCCACTATACCTGACAAGTATACCTGAGTTCTCTTCCCAGACCCATGTGGTGGTAGAAGAGAAACAACTCCTGCAAATTTCCCTCTGACTTTCACGTGTGGTAGTGTGTATGCAAATATAATAAAGTACCAAAAAAAAAAAAGAATTTAAACCTTTTAACCCTGAAATTTTAAAAACTTTGAGATTATTTACTCAAAGCCCAGTGGTCAGTCTAGGGTTTTAAGTGGGTACCTGGCTGTTGTCTTTTCTCTCATGTTTCATTGCTCTGGATTGGCATATAAGTCCTAGGTAAATAATCCATAAATTTAGGCAAAAATTCCAATATAAGTTTCAAGTGTCTTCTAAGTCACTTCCCTGGACCTTCCTATTTCTAGTCTGTTCTCTTTCATTGTGGCAGTAGGAAACACCTCAGCCTTTATCCCCCATTCATTCATTGTTTTTGTTAATTGTTCCTGTGTTTTGTTTTCTTTGAAAAGTTGGTTTTAAATTTGTATAATGGTTGCTTGTAGGGTATTACAGGCAACAAGGGTCTTTCACACAGGACAACCTCGTCTTGCCCCTCTACCACCTCTTCCTGAATATGGAGGGAAAGTACGTTTTGGGCTGATTCCTGAGGAATTTTTCCAGTTTCTCTACCCTAAGACTGGTGTCACAGGTGAGCATTGCCGTGTCTTTAGTAATACATTTGATACTACTAACATCAGGTCAGTTCTTTGTCCAGAAGAACTTACAGTGATTCCATATAAACTTTGAGATGAATATGTTTCAGCATTTTCATTTATTTTAGCTTTGTTTCTACTTATTGATATGCTAATCATGCTAATTTCTTTGATTTACTGCCAGGCATTGTTCTAGCCATACAATAATGGACTAAGTTAAACTCTGATATTGTGAAACATTAATAAAATAAATTTAAAAATTAGTACCTGTATGTCCTGTCAGATAATAAAGGGAGCTATAAATAAAAATAAAGCAATAGAGACTATTACAGAGAGTGTGTCATGCACGCATACCTTAAGGACAAGTAGGAGCATCTCTTGATCTTATAGAAAGAGACAGACCTTCAGAACCATGCTTTTTTTTTTTTTTTTATAATGACTGATTTCACTTTTGCTATTTAATACTTGGATATTTTCATGAAAACTTTTATTATCAAGAATACTTAGAAAAGTGATTTGCAAGGGGGCCTTACCCCAACTTGTGGCTGAACTAGATTGGAACTTAGGTCACTTGACTAATTTGGATTGTTTGTTTGATTGTTTGTTTTGTTTTGTCTCTATACAATGCCTTTCTTACCTGGAATACTGGAAGCCCAAAATTTGTTTTAAGGCTCTAGTCTGCCCTAAAATAACATTTCCTTATCTGAAATTGAAGAAAATGAGTGTCTTCAGATCTTGTAAATCATTACAATGTTAATACAATGGGCCCTTCAAAATCCACTCAGTGTGGCAATTGTTAAGATGCTGTACATGGTTTCAGAAGGAAGTTCAGTGCCAACCAGGGCCACATAGCAAGACTGTTTGGAAGGTGTAGGGGCTACTTTAGTTACACACTTTGGAAAAGCAAAGGTCCACTCTATGCACCAAGTTGGTAGTGCAAATTTTATATTTTATATTTTTTTTATGTATATGAATGTTTTCCCTGCATGTATGTATGTGTACCACTTTTATGCAGTGCTTGTCATATGAGACCAGAAGAGGATATTGAGTTTCCTGGAGCTGGAGTTACAAAGATTGTCAGTTGCTATGTGTGTACTAGTTCATACATGGGCCCTCTGCAAGAACAACAAATGCTCTTAACCACTAAATCATCATAAATTCCAGCTTTTAAAAAAAATCTAGAAAAAAATTATTTGTGTCCTAATTCCCAGAATTCTGACAACTTCTTTTTATGTGTATATTTTTTAATAATTCCTTTTTGCTTGTTTTTTTTTTTGTTTTGTGTTTGTTTGGTTTGGGGGGGTTTTTTTTGTTTTGGTTTGGTTTTTTGCATCCTAACATTTTTTTAAATATAGGCAGAGAATGGGCAGATTTTTGTCCTGCCCCTTGTATCCACTCAATCAACAGGATATATTGCTGGAGCCATTACTGGAGAAAGTAACTTCCTGTCTCTGTAGAGCAGTTCCTATATGCTAAGTGATTCATTTACATTGTTTCTGTTTTATCGGTCCTGGGAAGAAGGTACTGTTTCCCCTTTTGAGGAAACAAAGTTCAGAAATTATATTGATTTCTGTTTCTGATAGGTTTTTAGAGTCATGATACAGATTTCCTTCAGTCTAGATCTTTCTTTCAGCTCTACATACTACCTAATCTGTATGTGTGAAATCTGATTATCATTTTTAACTTTGCCTTGAAGTAGCCAAATGTACAGTAAGCATAACATAAAATATAAAGTAACTTTTTTTTTTTTTTTAGGACCCTACATGCTTGGAACTGGGCTTAGCTTGTATTTTCTATCCAAAGAAATATATGTGATTACCGCAGAGACCTTCTCTACCATATCAGTAGTAGGGTTGATTGTCTATGTGATTAAGAAATATGGCGCCTCTATTGGAGAATTTATTGACAAACTTAATGAGGTAAGAATCGTAAACTTCACTTCTCACTGTAGATTATAGCAGAAACACCCTAGTTACCTAATATTATTTATATGAATGTTAGAGGGAAAGGTACACCAATAAATAGAGTTAGTTACATGGTTATAGTCATGTTTCGGTTAATTAATACTTTGAAATAGAATTCAAATGTACCAAACTTTTCCTTTGTCTTTTTTCTCATTTCTAAAAACCAAAATATATTTCATTGTAGCCTCTTTAATGATAAAGAAATATGCATGTATAAAATTATCAGAGAATAAAATCTTAGAATATGCTTCACATCAAGTATCAACTGGAATAAACATAACTATTTATTTGCAATAAAAAAACAAAACTATGCTTCCATTTGTGTTTGTTTGCTTGATTGGTTGGTGATATTGGGACCCTGGTGAGGGCTCCCATATAAAATCAAGGCTGATCTTGAATTCCTGAGTCCCTTAATGTCCGTTTCCGAAGTGATAGAATTTTATTTTGATCTTTTGAGACAGGATCTATATGTAGCCTTTGCTGGCCTGGTGATCAGTTTGTATACCAGGCTGACTTTGAACTTGTGGACATTCTGCTTCTGACAGTTTCATACATGTACTTTGGTCAGATTCATTCTTCATTACCTTCTTTCTCCCTCCTATTTCTGTTGAACCTTTCTTCCCAACAAGTCCTTTTCCTGCTTTCATGCTTCTGTTTTTGTTGGCTGAGTTTTAATGATGTTGCTTGCATGAGCATAGGTGGGGGTTTGTTTATAGAAGCATACGCAGCTTACCAGTGGTTATCCCACTGAAGAAAATGACTCCCTCAGCGACCATTAACTGCTCCCTCAAAGTGAAGGGTGGGGCCTCATGACTTCCTGCCCCATCCATGATTGAATGTGGACAGCTCAATCTTGTACACATAAAATACCCACAGCCACTCTGAATGCATTAGTGCAGTGACCAGGTCATGTCCATTTCACAGTCTTCCCCCATATCCACCAGCTGTTAGGAGTCATTCCATTTCTTCTTTGATGTTCCCTGAGCCTTGGAAGAAGTGATGTAGATGTTCATATAGGGCTGGGTACCATTGTGTTTCCTGGCACTTTGGTTAATGAGTCTCAGAATTACTACCTGCTGAAAACAAGCTTCTCTAATGAAGGCTAAAAGTAGCATTAATATGTGGGTATAACAAATATTCAGAAAGCACTTTGCCACTGTATTCACTTAGCAAAAAAACAAGAGTATGAGCTGGGCGGTGGTGGCGCACGCCTTTAATCCCAGCACTTGGGAGGCAGAGGCAGGCGGATTTCTGAGTTAGAGGCCAGCCTGGTCTACAGAGTGAGTTCCAGGACAGCCAGGGCTATACAGAGAAACTCTGTCTCGAAAAACCAAAAAAAGAGAGAGTATGTTACATCCTCTCAGCCATGTGAAATTTTGAGTAGATTTACAGAACCATGCATGAATTCCTTCCTGTGGAATAGAGTCAAATCTAATCAGAAAACTGGTTGATTACCCCATAATAGACATAAGTCTATTGTACATATCTCCCCTGGCAAGTTCGGTGTTTTATATCTTGAAGAGTTCAGATCTGGGAAAAAATGTTGATCACTTTTCTTACTCTCTCTACCTAGAACCTTCAGGCATTTTGAAAGCTAGCCAGCAGAGGAAAACTTCTATCTTTTTTAGTTCAAGATAGATTTCTCTGTCCTCCGACCAAAGTGTGGTCATTTCAGCAGTAGGATCTTAACCATCTCATTTGTAGTGCTCAGTCAAGAGCAATGGAAATAGACAATTGAGAGTGCTTGCAGCCTCCCTGACCAACAACTTAGCATCTTATTCCTAGCACAGGGATTTTAGTTTAGTAACCTTTGGCTTCTAAGAGCAGTATTATTCACCTATGTAGGGTACCTCTGTTCAAACGAGTTTTAATATAGCTTTTTCGTACATCTTTAGTTTAAGTTGACCTTCCTTGGTCTTTTTCATTCAGTGATATTATATAACTTTTCTAAAGATTTGTCTATTTCCCTCTGTGTGTTTTTCGTCCTGGTAATTTTCATAGATGAGGAATAAAACTGAGGGAGCATAAAAGTGACTTTTTGGTAGCATTAGTGCTTCAACTGATGTAATATCATAATTACAGGAAAAAATTGCTCAACTAGAAGAAGTAAAGCAGTCAAGCATCAAACAAGTCCAGGAGGCAATCAACATGGAGAAGGCACAGCAGGCACTGGTTCAGAAGCGCCACTACCTCTTCGATGTTCAGAGGGTAGGTTTCTATAGCAGGACTTTCTCAGTCCTCCCAGTGATATAGATAAAGACATGGAGGCTTCTATTATAGTTTAAAGCTTAGGCCTTTTGCTGGGGCTCTAATTCAACCTGACTATCTAGCCTACCACCTGTCACATGGCTAGCTCTATACCTTTCTCAGCTCCACTTTGGTCCATGTCTGTTCCCTCCATGTCTGCCCTTGATTGTTCCACATGACCTTTCTTCTCCCTGCATCAGTCCTCTTCCCAGAAGTTCCACCCTAGTCAGCTCAGTAGCGAGGCAACCTCTGATACATTATTAGATTACCTCTAGGCAAGTGAGGAAGGATGAATATTTAAGAACTAAACATTGAAAATACAGAGACACACCTTCATACAGGGTTAAAAAAAAAAAAAAATGGTTACCTCAACAGGTTTCAGTAATTGCTAAGATAGTGTAGTTAGTTTCTGGGTGTACAAAAAAACAAAAACAAAAAAACTTAATGTCTGGGATGTAGCTCAACAATAGATCACTTGCCTCCCATCCTCA
Source organism: Arvicanthis niloticus (assembly GCF_011762505.2). Taxonomy (NCBI): domain Eukaryota; kingdom Metazoa; phylum Chordata; class Mammalia; order Rodentia; family Muridae; genus Arvicanthis; species Arvicanthis niloticus. Next base: position 84,896,481 of record NC_047661.1, on the reverse strand, counting down.
AGAAAGCCCAAACACTACCCAAAAAGTCAGAATATTTCAAAAAATGATTAAAATTGGCTTTATTTATTTTATGTGGAAAAGAAATTTGACTGGAAATTGGCAATTACAGTTGATATTTAATAACTGTTAAGTAAAGAAAAAGTACTTCAGACTGTTCTGAAATCAAGACAGTATAAGCTGTAAAAGAACACACTTTGAATCCATACAAGAGGAAAATAATAAGTTAGGGCTGATTTTTAAGAGGCACACACTATCTAAAAAAGGTCAAAGGTGAAATACATTCTCTGCATTTCATACATATATGGGTAAGAAAATCTTAACATTCGCTGTTAGATAATCCAATCCTTAACATTCATTCAAAAAACTTACCTAGAAATCAGTAGAGCTTTTAATCATACCAAGAGCTTAATTAGATTTTAAAATTATAAGCATGTCGGATAGTTTGTTATTTTCTTTGAGTCCAGCCTGATTGCCTGGGTTCAGATCTTAGCTTCACCATTTATTAGCTCTGTAACCATGGGCAAGTTCAACTTCTGCTTCCTGTGAGGTGGTATCTCAGGGTTGTTTTGATTTACATTTCCATGATGACCAAGGATGTTGAACATTTCTTTAGGTACTTCTTGGCCATTCGATATTCCTCAGTTTAGGATTCGTTGTTTAGCTCTGTTCCCCATTTTTAATAGGGTTATTTGATTCTCTGGAGTCTAATTTCTTGAGTTCTTTGTATATATTGGATATTAGCCCTCTATCAGATGTAGGATTGGCAAAGATCTTTCCCTAATCTGTTGGTTACCTTTTTGTCCTATTGACTGTAGGTAATTGTTTGAGAAAGCTGTGAAGGTTTCTCCACTGGGAAGTTAGGGCCAGCTGCTGTGGCTCCACGGTTTCTCACAGCGTGGCCCCAATGGCACAAGAAAGTCCATGGGTTTTTACAGGCTTTAATGTCATGGTGGATGGTAGATGGATCTGGATGCACCCCGCCCCCCAAAATCCAGGACAGACCTGTGTTAAATAGGGAGGGAAAGAAGGGGGTGGGGCTGGGGAGGAATGCTTAATTGGCTCCACCCTCTGGCCTTTAGGTACATTAGTATGTAAATCTCTCTAGGGCCTGAGGCCTGTTAATCTTGCCCTCTACCTTTGCCCTACATGACTGAAGGGTGCAAGTTGAATGGAGATTAGACCTCCCTCGGGTCAGGAGCCTGGGTTCTGGGGGCGAGGCTGAACACCCACAACCCAAGAACCAGTATACCCTTCCATGGCCGACAATTGACAGTGTCCTTTGCCTTACAGAAGCTTTGCAACTTTATGAGGTCCTGTTTGTCAATTGTTGATCTTAGCGTATAAGCCATTGGTGTTCTGTTCAGGAAATTTTTCCCTGTGCTCATGACGGAGTGTTAAATTTGTCAAATGCTTTCTCAGCATCTGATAAGATGATCATGTAGTTTTTTTTTTTTTTTTTTTTTTTTTTTTTTGTTTTGTTTTTCTTGAGTTTGTTTATATAGAGGATTACATTGATGGATTTCCATATGTTGAGCCATCCCTGCAGCCCTGGGGTGAAGCTTACTTGATCATGATTTTATTGAGTATTTTTGCATCAATATTCATAAGAGAAATTGGTCTGAAGTTTTCTTTGTTGGGTCTTTGTGTGGTTTAGGTATAAGTGTAATTGTGGCTTCATAGAACAAATTGGGTAGTGTTCTTTCTATTTCTATTTTGTGGAATAGTTTGAAGAGTCTTGGTATTCGATCTTCTTTGGAAGTCTGATAGAAGAGTGCACTAAACTTATCTAGTCTTGGGCCTTTTTTTTGGTTGGGAGACTGAGTGCTTCTATTTCTTTAGGGGTTATGGGACTGTTTAGATGGTTTATCTGTTCCTGATTTAACTTTGGTACCTGTTATCTGTCTAGAAAATTGTCTATTTCATCCAGATTTTCCAGTTTTGTTAAGTATAGGCTTTTGTAGTAGGATCTGATGATTTTTTAAATTTCCTCAGTTTCTGTTGAATGTCTCCATTTTCATTTCTAATTTTGTTAATCTGGATACTGTATCTGTGCCCTTTAGTTAGTTTGGCTAGGGGTTTATGTATCTTGATGATTTTCTCAAAGAACCAGCTTTTGGTTTTGTTGATTCTTTGTATCATTATCTTTGTTTCTTTTAGGTTGACTTCTGGCCTGAATTTGACTATTTCCTGCTTCTACTGGTCTTGGGTGTGTTTGCTTCTTTTTGTTCTAGGCTTTCTGGTGTGTTCTTAAGTTGCTAGTATAGGATCTCTCCAATTTCTTTACCAGTGCACTTAGTGCTATGAATTTTCCTCTTAGCACTGCTTTCATTGTATCTTGTAAGTTTGGGTATGTTGTGTCATCATTTTCATTGAATTCCAGGAAGTCCTTAATTTCTTCCTTTATTTCTTCCCTGACCAAGTTATCATTGAGAGTTGTTTAGTTTCCATGTGTATGTGGGCTTTCCGTTGTTTTTGTTGTTACCGAAGACCAGCCTTAAAGTCAGTGGTGATCTGATAGGATGCATAGGACTATTTCAGTCTTCTTGTATCTGTTGAGGCCTGTTTTGTGACCAATTATATGGTCAATTTTGGAGAAGGTGTATTCTTTTTAGGATGTTCTATAGATAATTTGTTAAATCCATTTGGTTCATAACTTCTCTTAGTTTCACTGTGTCTCTGTTTAGTTTCTGTTTCTGTGATATGTCCATTAATGAGAGAGGGGTGTTGAAGTCTCCCACTATTATTGTGTGAGGTGCAATGTAGGCTTTGAGCTTTAGTAAAGTTTCTTTTATGAATGTTGTCCTTAACTTTTTTGATAACTTTTTGTTGGAAAGTCATTCAATATTGGAATGACTACTCCAGCTTGTTTCTTGGGACCATTTGCTTGGAAAATTTTTTTCCAACCTTTTACTCTGAGGTAGTGTCTATCTTTGTCACTGAGGTGCATTTCCTGTATGCAGCAAATTTCTGGGTCCTGTTTACATATCCAGTCTGTTAGTTTATGTCTTTTTATTGGAGAATTGAGTCCATTAATGTTAAGAGAGGTTAAGGAATAGTGATTGTTGCTTCCTGTTATTTTTGTTGTTAGAGGTGGAATTATGTTTGTGTGGCTATCTTCTTTTGGGTTTGTTGAAAGATTACTTCTTTGCTTTTTCTAGGGTGAAGTTTCCTTCCTTGTGTTGGAGTTTTCCTTTTATTATCCTTTCTAGGGCTGGATTTGTGGAAAGATATTGTGTAAATTTGATTTTTGTCATGGAATATCTTGGTTTCTCCATCTATGGTAATTGAGAGTTTTTGCTGAGTATTGTAGTCTGGGCTGGCATTTGTGTTCCCTTAGGGTCTGTATGACATCTGCCCAAGATCTTCTAGCTTTCATAGTCTCTTGTGATAAGTCTGGTGTAATTGTGCCATTGGTATGTTACTTGACCTTTTCCCCTTACTGCTTTTAATATTCTTTATTTGTTTTGTACATTTGGTGTCTTAATTATTATGTGACAGGAAGAATTTCTTTTCTGGTCTAGTCTATTTGGAGTTCTGTAGGCTTCTTATATGTTTATGGGCATCTCTTTCTTTAGGTTAGGGAAGTTTTCTTCTATAATTCTGTTGAAGATATTTACTGGCCCTTTAAGTTGGGAATCTTCTCTCTTTTCTATACCTGTTATCCTTAAGTTTGGTCTTCTCATTGTGTCCTGGATTTTCTGGATGTTTTGAGTTAGGAGATTTTTGCATTTTATATTTTCTTTGATGTGTGAATGTTTTCTATGGTATCTTCTGCACCTGAGATTCTCTCATAGTTCTATCTCTTGTATTCTGTTGATGATGCTTGCATCTATGACTTCTGGTCTTTTTTCTAGGTTTTCTGTCTCCCTTTGTGATTTCTTTATTATTTCTACTTCCATTTTTAGATACTGGATGGTTTTGTTCACTTCCTTCACCTGTTGTGTTTTCCTGTAATTCTTTAAGGAACTTTTTTTCCTCTTTAAGGGCTCTACTTGCTTACCTGTGTTCTCCTGTATTTCTTTAAGGGAGTTATTTATGTCCTTCTTAAAGTCCTCCATCATCATCATGAAATAGGATTTTAAAGTCGAATCTTGCTTTTCTGGTGTGTTGGAGTATCCAAGACTTGCTGTGGTGGGAGAACTGGGTTCTGATGATGCCAAGTAACCTTGGGTTTTTTTGCTTAGGTTCTTGTGCTTGCCTGTCCCCATCTCTGGTGTTAGTTGGTCTTGCTGTCTCTGAGTGGAGCTTATTTCTCCAGTGGGCCTGTGAGTCTGTGATCTTAGGTGTGTCAGCACTCCTGGGGAGACCATCTCTCTCTGGGTGGGATTTGGTTATGGAGAGCTGTGGGACAGCCTTAGCTCCGGGGCACAGATAAGAGACCAGAAGAATCCTGTCCTGGGCTGCTCTGCTGTTCCTGTGCCCTGTGCACTCCTGGCAAGTCCCTCTTTGGACAGTTATTGGAGCAAAAGTGTTGATCTCACCTGCAGTCTTAGGAGTGAGAACACTCCCAGGAGACCAGCTCTTTCCTGGCAGGATTTTGTCACAGTATTTCTTAATTAAATGTAAACTATTTCTTAATTCTCCCCCTCACCCTCAGAATAACATTGCCCTGGCCTTGGAGGTCTCTTACCGGGAACGACTACATAGAGCATATAAGGAGGTAAAGAATCGCCTGGACTACCATATTTCTGTACAGGACATGATGCGTCGCAAGGAGGAAGAGCACATGATAGACTGGGTGGAGAAGCATGTGGTGAAGAGCATTTCTGTACAGCAGGTACCTGATGACCTTTTGTATCTTCTGTGGTTGGACCAGTACGCTAGCATTCACACGTGTGTCTGCACACACACACACAGAATGCTGGTACCCATGGAGGCCAGAAGCCTCAAGTCCTCTGGAGCTGGAGTTACAGACCGCAATGAACCACCTGATGTGGGTGCTGAGAACGAAACTCAGGTCCTCTGAAAGAGTAGGAAGTGAGTGCCCCTGATTTCTGAGCCATGTCTCCAGCCCCAGTTATTTTATTAATATTTCTGTATTACTAGTTGTCTGTTGGTTGGTCTTTTTCAAGGAGCTATGATTACCCAAACAGGTAAAAGTAGTTATAAACATTTATAGCCATAAGTTTTTTGTAGGTTTTACTCATAAAAGCTGTGGACCAGGAAATTTTAGCTCCCAGGATTTATTTCTAAAATAAATTGCATCTACTCAATGTACTAAAATTTTTCTTGTGAATTCTTTTAGTAAGCTTTCTACGTTAAGCAATGATCTTGACGTTCTGATCTAGTAGGAAGGACCTTAGAATTATGTCACCCTCCCATGTTCTTGAGAGAACTAACTAGATTTCTTGTTCCTTGTTATAGGAAAAGGAGACCATTGCCAAGTGCATTGAAGATCTAAAGCTGCTTGCAAAGAAGGCTCAAGCTCAGCCAGTTATGTGAATGTGTCTGTCTCAGTTGTGATAGCCAGAGAGAGTTAACTTAAATGGGAACTAGTTATGTGAAGAACTCTTTCTGTATGGCTGTCTATTGAAATTACAATGTACCTTTCCTAAGAAATGATCAAGGTCCATTTAGTGGCTTAACCCTTGGCCAGTAAGGTATTTCTGATCCTTCTCTGTATGCGGAGTTGTCTGATCACATTTGAATAAGCAATTTGCAGCAACTAGCTGCCCCGCTGAAATTACCGGGTTATAGTTTAAACTTGTAATTAGTTAAAACGTCTTGCAATAAAATGTTTAAAACAGAATTTGTAAGTTTCATACTCTGAAATAGCACTTCTTTATTATGAGTAAGAATTATATGATTTAAAATAAAATATCTCTGACGGCTGGAGATAACTTAGTAACGGATTCTTGCCATGCATTCATGAAGATCTGACTTCAGATGCCCAGAACCGTGTAAGAGTTGGTGCAGTAACAAGCATCTGTAATCCCAGATGAGAGACAGAATTCCCAGAAGCTTGTGGGCCAGCTTGTATACACAGCAGCAAACCAGAAGCAAGGCAAGATAGACACCAAAGGTTGTCTTCTGGCCTCCACACATGAACACACAACCTCACATATATGTACATATATGGTGAAAATGTTTTAAATGTCATTGAACTAATTAATACATCTTGTCTATGAGATGTTCCAGAAGAAAACATAGTACTGAGTAAAGAACCACGGAAGAATTCCAGTGTTCAAAGAGGGTCAACAGGAAAGGAAGAAAAAGGATTTGGGAGTCAGTAGAGTTAGCAAGGTAGGAGGAAGGGTCAATAATAAACAAACTTTCAGATTGAGTAAAAGAACTGAAAATATGAACTAAAGTTCAGAGTTCAGAGATCTTTTGCCAATAATTTTTGTTGGACTGCAGAAGATGACAATAGGATTTAATTGAAAATTGAACTGTGAAAGTGTTCCTGATAATAAAACGGGGTGATGGGGCTGGAGAGCAGGCTCAGTGATTAATAGCACACACTGATCTTGCAGAGGACTCCAGTTTGTCCCCACTCACATTGAGAAGTTCACGACCACCTGTAAACTCCACTTCCAGGGTAACTAATGCCTCTGACTTCTATAAGCATCTATACTCAGGTGTACATGACCGTACACAAACTAAAGCAAAGGCTTTTGTAAAAATTAATGATGGGCAATACATAATCTAGTTTTGGGGCTCATGAATATCATATAGTGAATTATATACAGTGGTATCTAGAGACGTCCATATTATGCAAAGACCCTACACCAGTGCCCTAGCCATCAAGATTATGTCATAATTCCAAATCCAGTCTGTTTTTTCCAATCCTCATGTTTGACCTCTAAGCAACACCTGATACTTGACCACATCTTTTTTTCCATCCCTCTTCTGGCCTCAAATATGTATGCTTTTTCTCCTATTTCGATTTCCTTAGCTACTGTGTGTCTGTTTCACTCCTAATTACTGGGCTTCCTCTTCCAAATTCCTTTCTAGGAATTGTACTGCATGTTCTACCTTTGATAGTACAGGCCCACAACTTCTATCATGTGTATACAGAAGGCTTCCTTGTCTACATCACAGACTTAATCAGGATGGCCAGGGTTAAATAAGTAAGGTACAAAGTTTCCCCATATTTCAACAGCTTAACATGGAAGAATTTGGGTTTTACTTAGAATTTTGTGCTGGTTTGGGTGACTCCAGGGAAGTGTCCTCTGCATAGAAAACTCAGATCTTTTAGACCTGTGCCAGTCTCATTAGCACATCACAAGCTCCACAAGTGCCCTGTCTATGAAGGGAGCACTCAGGAGGTCATACATCAACAGTTACATCCTTTAATTAGTTGGACAGAATTTGTCAGGTAGCATTACCTAACCACAAGGGACGTTCCATCTCAAATGGAGTGAAATAATTAGCACTTAGGAACAGTGTGATCTTAGGGTTTATGTGCATCTGTTTTAGAGAGCTGCAGCCCAGAACTCATCCACCATGCAAATCAGGATGATTTCTGTGTCCCAGATCTGTGCCCAACTGTTCTCACAACCTTTTTGAGTGTTCATAGCACTCCAAATGACAAATTGTCATTTGTGTACAATTCTATGCTCATTCTTCTATGTCCACAATATTGGTCAGTGGATGGACACAGTACAGAAAACATACTCTCACAATTGACTGGATGCATCAGATGTCTGCCCTTCCTTTTCTTTCCCATAGTCATGGCCTGTGCTCAGACCATATGGAAAGACTCTTCCACTGTCCTGTACCTCATCACTTCCACTGTAAACCCAGCAATGATCATGTTACTCCTTACATGGTCTCTCATTTGGTCGCCTATAAGGTGTCATTGGTTAAAAGTCTACTGTGTTTGTTATCCTTACCCCCGAACATATCCCAAACCCTTACCCCTAGGCTCAGCTGTGGTGAAACACTGGGATTTTTCTAAGCATGGCTGAGGAAGTTTGAATGGGAATGGCCCCCATGGGCTCATATATTTAAACGTCTGGTACCCAATTGGTGAAACTGAGAATAATGTAGCCTTGTTGGAGATGTGTCCCTGGGAGTAGGTTTTGAAGTTGCAGAAGCCTACACCAAGTCCAGTCTTGCTCACTCCTGGGCTCATATATTTAAACGTCTGGTACCCAATTGGTGAAACTGAGAATAATGTAGCCTTGTTGGAGATGTGTCCCTGGGAGTAGGCTTTGAAGTTGCAGAAGCCTACACCAAGTCCAGTCTTGCTCACTCCTGCTCTCTCCCACTCTTCCCCCACCCCCACTCTCTCTCTAGCTTTCTCTTCCTAAAACTTTGGAATCATATATGAGCTCTCAGTTACTGTTCAGCAACATACCTGCCTGCCTGCTGCTGTTCTCCCCAACATGATTGACTGTCGTGGACTAATCCACTGACACTGTTAAGTAAGCCCCCAATTAAATGCTTTCTTATAAGAATTGTCCTGTTCATGGTGTCTCTTCACAACAGTAGAACAGTGTCTGAGACAGCAGCCACACTGAAGAGTGTGGCTTGAAAAGCAAATTGAAAATAAATGCAACTTGAACATTTTCTCTGAAGCTTTTCTAACAGCCCCCTTTCCTCATTGAGTAACCTAGCTTCTTGTTTTTTTCTTTTGGGTCCCAATCCATAGTGTATAAATCTATAACATTGCATCCATAACATTCTGTTTTGCAAGTTCAGTCTGGAACACTGTTTTGTAGAACAAAGATGTCTAGCCATAAGATTGCAAAATACCTTAAGAGCTTTGTCCTGCTCATTTCTTCTCTATCACCTTACAGAGCTTGGGTCAGTATCTGTTCCATACATGCTTGGTTACATAACTGTCACTCTTTAAGTCGAGCTTCCACTGTTTCCTTTTGGGGCTCTTAGTCTTGCCATTGAGAGCTCTCTTTGGTCATCTGTTTTATTCCTGTTTCTGCTGCCATTCTCCTGAATGCCTCTCAAATCTCTTTGTATCTCTTCTCTCTACCCCTGCCGTTTTCATCCCTGTTGCCCTCAAATGGGTTTCTACAGGGACCCCAACTCATGTCCTAGGCACTTTGTAATCTCTTACTGTACAGACAAAGGTTCCAAGGGATTACCTCTTCTTGCTTCTTCAACATTATTTATTCATTCTAGTCTCTCATCTTCCTGCTCTCCTTCCTAGCAATTTTCAAATGGTCTGTTATCTGAACATTCCCTCCTTCCTATTCTAGAATAACACTGAGAGAGTTAGCATTATTAATGAGAACTTCAGTCAGTATCAGTGTTTTCCTCTGAGAAGCTTCCCGTGCCATAGACACATGTAAAGGACTCCACTCCATCACAACACATGGACTCATTTGCCTCCTGTATGCTAACAACTTCGTACATTCAGAAAGTTTCACAAAGATGGGTAAAAGCCAACTTTTGTCCACTTTTATATCCCGAGGTTAGAACAGCACATGTTGTGGGCCACAGAGATAGTAGATAAAGGTACTTGTCATCTCTCCTGATAACCTGAGTTTGATTCCTGGGACCCACAAGGTGAAAAGAGAGAATCAACTCCCACAAATTATCCCCTGACCTTAACACACATGCCATGTACATGAACACACACATATAGAAGTAAGTTCATAAATAAATGTTAAGTTTAAATTGCTTTAAAAAGTGACAGATGGCCGAGTCAATGTTCAATAAGTCAGTAAGTGAATAAAAATAGTGCTTGGCCACTGTGACTCAAAAGTTTGAATGACTATTGATTCAGCCTGTGTTTTAATCCCCATGTCCTTCAATCCTATTATATCTGTGGTTTTCTGCTGTTCCTTTTGCCTGCGTCCTTACTAACAATGCACAAAATATCACCATTACTCCAACCTTCTTTGTCTCCGCCTCCACAGCTTTTCTATGACATGATATAACCTTCCTTAAAACTGTATTTTCATGCTGTATCCCAATCAAAATGTCCATGTAGAAGGGAGGGCTTTGAAATCTTCCACCCCTAGCTGAGGAGCTATCGATAACTGACAGGTTCTGGGGAAGGAAAATCAGTTGTCTTTAAGGGCATAAGCCCTAGTATACTCAGCTTTGCTCCAGTGGACTGCGCCATACCCATGGGAATATAAACACAAAGTAGACTAGATGGATTAAGAAAAAAGGATATGAAGTTGAGAAGGGGGGATTAACAATAAAAGAGGAGATCAAAAATACATTGTAGATATGTATGAAACTCAGCAAGCACACATAGTAAAACTCTTGAGCTGCAGAACTGTCTCAGCAGTTAAGAACACTTGACTACTCTTCAGGAGACAGACCCAGTACCCATATTGCAACTCACAACTATCATTCAATTCCCACCACCCATATGGTTCGTTCCAGGGGCTCTTCACTAGGTATGCATGTGCTACACAGACATCTACACAGGCAAAACATCTATACACATTAAAAAATTTGTAATCTTCTATGTATTATTCTTTGAATGTTAAATGCAATCACATAGCACATGATGGCCAACATTAGTTCACATATATTACATGTATTAGATTTTAATGAGGCTGAGATTCCTTTCATCCATTGACATTGGCTATGGTAATGTCATACATCTGGGCATTACTTACATGTTTGCAATGATGTCAGAGTAAACAAACACACTGCAAAAGTATAGCACATACATCTTACACAGCAGCATACAGGACTTGAAAATGATAAAACAGCTTATGATACTATAACTTTGGCCATGATTTCAGACTGTAGTCCTACTTAGTAAGTTTACTCTAGAATAGTATGCTGTCTATGATGGTGGCAACCTCATCCAGCTAATGTTTCTCAAATCTGCCCCCTCTTCTCTCCAAAAAGATCTGGTTATGTAGCCCAGACCCTCAAGCTTGGAAATCCCCCTGTCTCAGCCTCCTGAGAACGAGATTCACAGACATACCACCACATCGAACTCGTGATTGCATCTGGAGGCCATACCTAGTGAGTTATACATACCATCTGGGTTTATGTGAGTGCTGTGTCTTCTTCACTCTGTGAAACCTAATGGCTGCATACAGGTTTAAATGTAAAGACCTCCATATTCTGGCTCCAGCCCATCTGTGTTTACTCTGTATTGCTTCTCCTCCTACCAGTGCCCACTCCGACACCATGTCAGCATCCCAAATACACTGCCTGATCCCATCCATCAATCCTTGAGTGGTTTATGCCATCTGCCTTATATTATTTTACTAATAAATGCTTATAAGTAAATGAATCTTCTGTACCCTCCAAAGGTATTTCAATGCTCTGAACACACTTGAGTTCCCATTGTTTAATTTGGACACGGAACTCTTCATTTTTCTGTCTCAGTGTCATCTCCTTAATCAGGCCAGATGGAATTATGAAGTCCTTGCTGATGGTGATGAGGTCGTGCTGGTGCCGGTAGCTTCAGGAAGGTTAAATAATAAACTCTTCCCTAGAAATGAACTTTCCTTGGTCTTTTGGCATTCATGCGTGAAAATGTATACAAGGAACCCTTATGGCTTACATGAGCTTTAGAAATGTAGCACAGGCTGGGGCTATGGCTCCAATGATAGAATGCTTGCCTAGCTTTCAGGAAGATCTGGGTTTAATCCTGGCACCACACAAACCAGGCATGATGGTTCAGGCTGTGATCCTACCATTCAGGAGGTGGAGGCAGGAGGATCAGAAAGGCAGTATCTTCCACAGCAGATGGAGACCAGCCTAGTCTCTGTGAGAAGGGACCCCATTTAAAGAGAAGGAAACAAGGGAAAGGAAAAAAAATATCATTGGCCTCAAAGAGGAAGTCTGTGCCTTGGAGGTTAAGCATATCTTTGCGACACAGCTTCAGGGTGACAGTGGCAGTGGTAGTAAACTTTTGTTTCATCATTTCTGAAAACCAAGACTAGGAACAGAAAAGTGAAAAGTTTAGTATCACGGCTGCATCTTATGTCGGGAATTTTTCTGGAAAGGTAAAGACCCTTCTAATCTGAACTAAATAATAACTGCTCACCAAAGGTTTTAATTATTTGTTTAGTGGCTTCTGATGTTTTTCTTATCTGGGTGGGGGAAGGATTACATTGGAATGGCTGTGTAGCACAGGCCTCACAGTGTGGACTGTGAGTCTCTCATGCCAGATCAAACTGCAAACAGTACCGTTTCTGGTTCAACTTTCTGCTTCTGTCAAATGCTTGGATTAGATTATTGTTATTCTTTTATGCTTGGATTATTGTTATTCTCTTTTGGGATTAAAAAGTGTGTGTGTGTGTGTGTGTGTGTGTGTGTGTGTGTGTGTGTGTGTGTATACACTTATCAAAAACAACTTTCAAGTCAGTTCTTTTCTTCCACCTTTGCATGGGATCTAGGAATCTGTTTTCCAGAGTTGTGGGGTATGTGCCTTTCTGAGCCATCCAACTTGCCCTTATTTTGGTTGCTTGGTTGGATTTGTTTTGTTTTGTGTTTTGTTTTTTTGTTTTTAGACAGGGTCTCACTATGTATCTCAGACTGGCCTAGAACTCAGGCTCTCCTTAAATTTAAAGAGATCTGCTTGCCTCTGCCAACTTGTTGGACTAAAAATGTAAACTCACCATGCCAGGCTCCCTTTGAATTTTTTAGACAGATCCTATATAATCCAGGCTAGACTTGACCTCATTGCAATTCTCCTGTCTCAGTGAGTGCCACCACACATGGCCAGATTGTTGGTTTTTAAGGTAAATATTTTGTCACCTGGATTTGTAAGTAGCTGTTTCTCTGTGTTGTCTTAAGACTTAATCTGTCAGAGAAGAATGGCCTAGGATTTTTTATGTGATAATATTTGGGGGGGGTGCCTCTTCATATAAAACCACTCCTGCAAAAAGCAGAGGTTATCAGTAGCTCTAAATGTAAGGTCTAGTGGAAATTCACACTCTTCAGGAAGAATATATTTCAATACTTTAAATATATCTTATAGAACATATAAATGTATACTATAGTAAAATATAACAAAATATGCTAATATTTCATTGTGTTCTACAATGAGTACCATTGACTTATTTTATTTTGTTTTGTTTCATTTTATTTTGAGACAGGTTCTCCCTATTCATAGTAATTGCCCTGGCCTAGAATTCACTATGTAGACCAGGCTGATCTCAAGTCCACAGACATGCTATGCCTCCCAAGTGCTGGAATTAAAAGCATGCACTACTTCACATGGCCAACATAAATTTCAAAAGGAACCAAAGAGTGATAGAAAAATTGTTACCTCTGCTCATTCTGCATGCTCTTCCTGTTCTCACAGTTGAGACTTCCCACCAAATTTTCTTGTCAGCACTATGTTTTTGACCTGACAGTGACAGATATGAAAGTGCTGAATGGTGAGCTACAGTACAATGTTGCCTTGCTACTGCTTTACTCGGGGACAGGAATCCTTCTTAAAGTCTCCCCCCAAAAAACTCTCCCCCATATCTAAGGATAGGCATATCCACTTATAAAAGCTAACTGGTTAAAACATGTGAGCCATTTATGGCATTTTTCTGTCTATGTAAATTGCCTTAAGATTCAGAAGATTTGTAGAACCCCAGGTTTTTTTAATTGTGGGTTTGCCTAAATATGAATTAAAGTTGTGGCCACCAAAAAGTAACCAGGGTTGTAGCTGAAATTTTATACATAAAAGTGCCTGTCTCAATAGTTATTAAAAACATTGGAAAACATTTGTATAAGCATGGAACTCATTAAGAGAGTCCAGTTTCAGGGCTCAAGGGATGGTTCCATGCTTAGGAGCACTTTTTCAGAGGACCCAGGTTCAATTCCCAGCACCCACATGGCAGCTCATAACTATCTATAATTCCAGTTATAGAGGATCTAACACCCTCATATAGACATGCATACAAACAAAATACTGAAGCACATTAAATAAATAAATAAATAAATAAATAAATCTTTAAAAAAAATAAAGAATTAAAAAGAAAGTCCAGTCAGTCTGAACTGGGTAGTATGCTTTCACACAGGTCTGCTTGCCAGTTTCAGTTCTTTCTGGCCAACTGTTATTTGAAAATATAAAGAACTTCCAAAAATAAACAGTCCTATGTGTTGAATAGTTTTTATCATGGTATATTGATGTGATTACTCTGTTTTATTTTAGTTTTGAAGCCAATCCTCTCCTTGTAATACTTTCTAAAATAAACTTCCCAGGTATGGCATGTATAAGAAAAAACATTCTCTGTACTGCTCAGGAGTTGAGACTCTCATTGGTCTTTGACATCTGCATAGTATCTCACAAAGTCTCCCCCATAAACATGGTGAAGAGGCCGCTACTCAGAAAGGCCTATCACCACTAAAAATGTTCCACAGGGGTTTTAGAAGTATGCAAGAATGAACATAAAATGCTGAGCAGGAGACAGATCTGGCCTTGTATAGGAAACAGTGTTTCAGGCAGCTTTAATAATGCCCGTGGTGTATGGCCAAATGGAACCCACCCAGCTAGCAATGTGCTAGGGGTCCAGGTGAAGGTACTTTCCTGCCTTTAGATGCTTTACAGTTTTGTGGTTTGCCTGAATGTACTCTGAGCACCACATGCTTGTCTGGTGCCCAAAGAGGCCAGAAAATGTCATCTAATCCCTTGGAATGGGAGTTAACAGGTGGTTGTGAGCTGCTGTGTGGGGGCTGGGAATCATACCTGGGTCCTCCGAAAGAACAGCAAGTACTCTGAACCACTGAGCCATCTCTCCACCTCATCTTTGCATTCATTTCAATACTACTTATTCAGTGACATGCTTGCATGCCTGAAAAGCCACCACTTATCTCAAAGATGTTACTTTAAAAGAAGCACTGTATGTCGTTATGTGTTACAACCGAGGAGTCACTGGGTGTGCCAAAGCTACACAGTTGTACTGTGTTGGTGGCCCCCAAGGTGCTGGATTTTTACTTTATGTTTTTGAGTGATTGAATCAGTGAATGGGAGGGGGTTGGAGAGACTGAGTCTTATGTCACCTAATAGTAGTTTTCTTGATTTTGTTCTATTTTTATTTACTTATTTTTTACTAATGTGCATGAGTGTTTGCCTGCCTGAATATATATGCGTTCAGTTGTAGTATAGGAAAGAAGATGGTGTCAGATCCCCTGGAACTGGACTTATAGATAGCTGTGAACCACCACGTAGGTGCTGGGAACTGAACCCTGGTCCTCTAGAAGAGCACCAAGTGCTGTTAAACCACCGATTCATCATCTCTCCAGCCTCTTAGTTTTGTTTGTTTTGTGATAGGGTCTCATGTAACAGAGGCTAACTCGGAATTCACTACATAGTTGAGTTGACCTTGAACTCCTGATCCTCCTACTTCCACCTCCCCTGTGCTTGGGATTAGAGATACTTTCGACCACACCCAGTTGATTATCTTTAAAAGCGTAGAGTAAATGCTAGGCTAAAGGGTTCCAATGTAACTTCTCTGGTTATTGAATATCTCCAGGTGAACAAAGTACCAATAATAACACATCACTGCACCTTCATAGAGGGATTGGCCCCTTCTGAACTATGCACCATTGAGTGCACGTCCTTGCCCAGCCTCCGGACCAAGCTAAAAAGTACCTGTTTTATTCTCAGGAGAAGACAGCATGGGATCTACTCCCTCCACACCTAAACCCCAAATCAGTGAGTTCGGGACAGAAATCATTCCTTTGGGTGCTTACCCTGAATTAGTAAAAGAAGGAGTTTTGTTGAAAGCCCCATGGGGAACAGTGTTGGCTAGAATGTTTCTGAGCTACAAGAATTCAAGTGTGCCATGTAGAAGCCAGTTCCCACCAAGGAATAGAAAAAAGGAATCAGAAAGACCTGGCCAGTCCTCCAAACTAGATCAGCTGGTAGTTTATGAAAATCTAGTTCATGTTTCTTGCTCCTCTCCCTGCGGGTTAGACATTGGAGAACACACATGCGCGCACACACACACGCACACACCACACGCACACACCACATGCACACTCATACACACTGGCAGTTCGGAGAAACGAAACTGGAAAAGTATCTGCTGAAGTGAGAACCGCATCTCCCCAGGGCTTCCCACTAGACTTCTGCTCCTTTACTTTGTATACCATTTCAAGTGAATGAGAAGCTCTACTTCTCATTTTAAAGGTCTCGCTCAGATGGCATGTAGCTCAGTGGTAGAGGGCTTGACCTGGTATGCAAAAAGTCCTGGGTTCACTTGCCCAGCGTTGACAAAGAGACTCACTGATCTCCCCTCTGCAGAGTTGTAGCCAGCTTGCAAGTTCCCATGGGCAGTGGTAGTGCATGGGGTCTTATCCTAGAGGGAAGGCAGGAAGGAGTAGGGCAGAGATACTGATCCCCCCCAAAACTGACACCTTCCATGTTCTCTGCAGGGCCATCCTCCACGGCAGCCCCAGTGACCAGCTCTACACCCTATTCCTTCAACCCCAAGTAAAGGAACACATTTATCCTTGTGGCATTTCCAGTCCACTAGGGTTTTTTGTTAACCATTTTGTCTTGGGGCCTTAGGAAGGACAGCATGAGTGGGAGAAGAGATTCAGAAATGGTGAAAGAACTCAGTGTTTGATCTTGGGAGTATAGTTCTGTTTTGTTTTGCTGGAAGGGCAGGGGAGGGAGATTGAGCATGTCTCACCATGTAGCCTAGGATGGCTTCCAAACTGCCACAATCTCCCTGCCTCGGCTTTCCAAGTGCTGGGTTACAAGCAGTATGAACTCATCCTTGCCCAAGATTTGAGAGATCCTCACTCACACTTCACACAGTGCTGGGGTGTGGAGTGTTGGGGACAGGATTGGGAGAAAGTCTCGTGGCTGAGAACCCCCGAAAGCAAAATATCTCTTCTCCAGCAGTGGGTGGGACCAAGTCCTCCAGCCCATGTAAGAGCCTACATAAGAAAGTTAAGCCTGGCTTCCTGGAAAGGCTTCAAGGGGCCCTCTGCCGACAGGTTATCCACTCCCTTTTGTTTCTGCTAAAACAGAAAGGAACACGTAATCTTGGCCTTTTTTGCTGGGGTTCTACTGACACTGCTCCTTGTGGTCCTTATCCTCCTCATCGTCAAGAGCTGCAGAAAATGTGAGTGGTCTCTGTGAGACGAGGCTTTTCCTGCTGTCCCTGAGGGCACTGTGAGCACTGAGCGCTGGGGAAGGGGAAGGGAGGTCTGCCTGGCCCATCCTCATTGCAGATCCACCTCAAGGCTCTTCCCTGCTCCTCCTTGCTGCTCTCCACAGCCCACACACCCCTACCCACTAACCTTCACCCAAAGTGAGAGGTTCCCCACTCCTCCAGATCCCATAGTGAAAGGACAGTCCTCTTCTTTGTGTCTGCTGCAGGTTACTCCAGTGCTCAGACCCAGGACCCTCACTCAGAGCCTCCCACCAAGGTAAGACCATGTGCTGCTTTAGGGGTGCAAGAGGGAAATTGCATGTGATGAGGTGGCACACCAAATTATTCGGGGGGGGGAGGAGGCAGCGGAGGGGAGCTAGTTTATTCTGTGTCTTCTCTATCCTGCATTTCAGACTGGAATATTGTCATCACTTTCTGGACTCTGGGCAAGTGGCTCTTTTATGAGTTCTTCTGCTCTCTTTGGGTCCCCACTTTTCAAAGTTTCCAGGTCACTTTTAAAGAGACACCTTTTGCTTCAAATTAAATTCACTTGTTTCTCCTCTTTCTCCTTAAAAGCTGTCATCTATATCAAAGGAGTCACTCACGTATGCCAGCATGACTTTCAAACCCTCAGAAGAAAGCAGCAATGATTTGACTAGAAACCACTTCTCAGGCTTGGACCCCACCGTCTATTCTCAGATTAAAGTGGCAGACCCAGATCTGCCTCTCCAATGAGGCAGAATGCAGGACCTCAGCTCAGCTCCTTGGACATGTTGCTTTCTGGTTTTGTTTAGTATGTTTGCTTTTGTTAGTTTCCACAAACTTGGGACCACAGTCTACGCAAGCTGCAGTTGGGGTAGTTTAGACTTGATCTAGTGCAGTTGCCATCAGTCATAAGGACCAGTGGTTAGTGACATTCCCCACCAGAGAAAAGGTGGCTGGTGCTTTCACTCCGACTGGTGGTGTCAGTCCCTTGAGGGACGACACCCCTAAACCTTTCCAAAGGGGGATAGAGCTCAAGATTAAAAAAATGCACTGACAATAACCATGGAAGATTTTCAAATAATGGCAGACCTTCCTCCAAGGTTGGCCCCTTCTTAGTTATCATTCTGTCCCTTCATCTTCTCCAGAAATCAAGACCAGAATTCTAAGCCAACACAAAGTCCAGATTGTATAAAACACTACTAACATGTGGGTTTCTATCCTCTTTGTATGGCATTAGAAATATGTGTGACAACCTTGGTTGAGAGCCCAAAGAAGAAATTAAACATGTTCATTTTTCCCCAAAACAAATGGACAATCATATAGACTGCCCCATAAAAAATCAGCAAGATTCTTTTTAATTAGGCAAGCTAACTCTAAAAGGTAAGACTAAGCAAGAATAATATATTTATAAAATAAACCTGAGGGTTGATGAGGTAGATAAGGATATTTGCTACCAAACCTGACAACCTGAGTTTAATCCTGGGACTCACATGGTGGAAGGAGAGAACTGACTCCTGAAAGTCGTCCTCTGACCTTCACATTTACTCTGTGGTGTGTGTGCATAACCTAGTACACAAGCACACACAGACACACACACAAATAATACATACATACATACATACATACATACATACATACATACATACGAACCCATAGCTATTATGACAGCATCAAGACCTGTGCAAGTCCAAGCATGGAAAGATGAGTTGGACACACAGTCTAGCTGAAGAATTATTAACAATTTTAGATGCTGGGAAATAGCCAATTTTCTCCAAGAATATAGTCCCTGGTGAGTTGGCTATGTATAAATTCAATACATGACCACTGGACAAGACTGAAACTGGTCAGGAGCAGAGGGAGAGCACTTGGCGGGGGTGGGGGGCATGTTTGTGACTCAAAGAAGAAGACTATAAGGAAGCATGCAAGCATGACATCTAGACCCTTGCCCTTTCCCTCAGACTGCTTATGTGCTTGGAGTTCCCTCCCTATAGAAAGGAGTCGGGGCAGAACCTGAACTATGCTCATCAAAGGCATTTCAAGAGCCCTGACCTAATCTGACAAGATACATACTGAATCTAATCAACACTCAGTCTGTACTCCAACCCTGTTTAAGACTGGGGGGCCACTTGAGGATTCTGGAGGCTGAGGCTGGGCTTACTTCTCCTTAGAAGGGAGCATGGCATATCAAACTGTGTGCTTCTGGGACTAAGGAAATGCCTTCATCAGTGAAAGGCTCGCCTTGCAGGAACAAGAACCTGACTTTGATCCCCAATACTCATGGGAAAATGTGAGGCACCGTGGCACATGATTGTGATCATAGTGCTGGAGAGGTGGAGACAGGAGGCTCTCTGGCTCTCATTGTTCAGCTAGCCTAGCTTAGTCAGCTAGCTCCTGGCCAACAAGAAGCCCTGTCTCATATAAAGTGGACAGCTCCCGAGGAATGACATCTGAGGTTATCCTCCAGCCTCTACGTGTCCAAGCACACACATGGATGTGCACTTCCCCCACAGGGTAGCAAGGCTCTTCGGGCAGCAAAGACAGTGATGGAACAGGAGGGATGCCATGTGGGGAGATGGTCAGCTTGCAGGGCAGCACTGCAGTAGTGGTAATCCTTCTTGCTCCCACAGATGGATGCTTCTTTCCTGCCTTGTGCTTCTTGATGGGAAAACATTTGTCACTTGTCACCCCTTGGTTGCTCATTGGTTAAAAGCAGTACCCACTAACTGGTGACAGTTTCCTATTGGGGATGTGCTTTGGGGTCCAGAGTCTTTTTACTAAGAGAATATGAGAACCACAGATGCCATCGATCTTCTATTTTGGGATAAAACATTTGATACCAACTCAAAAATGCATTGGAATATTATGCTTTTTTAGGCACATTTCAATAAGTACTTTTCTAGCAATGATAGCCTAGGAGAAGTCAGTTGTGCCGGAGGGGGTGTGCTTTTTCAACAATATTCAGATATTTACTGGCTGATAAAATAATTAAGCAATTTCCCTTTGTCAAAGCTTCTGTAACCTCTTCTTTGCTGTAGCTAATCTAATGCATGAGAACTAAGGTTTGGAGAGATTATTCAATGGCCACCTTGCTTGGCGTGGTCTATCAAAGCTCTTCTGAGCCTCAGTGCTGCCATTTGCCACAAAAGATTGCTGCAAGGTCACAGAGTCCTTTAGAAATCCTGAAAGGTCAGAATCAGTCTCTGAGATGCAGACCAGTTGCCATGGAGATTCTACTGTAATGACATCACTTTATTTAGGAACTAAATGAAAGAAATCTTCAGTCACATGTGTTCAGTTAGAGCCATTTCCTTGAGTCAGGACATGTGGAAAGAACTTCAAATCGTTGCCTACTTTGTTGGGAAACAGAAAAGAACAATTGAGTTGAGGGCTTTTGCCATAGTGTTTGTCAGCAAAAAGCCACAAAAGTCACATTTCTGAGCCTGTTTTCCTCACTTCTAAATTGAAGATTTCATTCCCACACTCAGGAATTTTTTCAAAGAAACCTAAGCATCCCCAAAGCTTCTAGATGGCGAAAGGCAGGGTATGTGGTAAGAGCCACTCCTGGCATTCCCAGTGTTCCCAGGAACAAACTACCCAAGGCTTTTTTTGTAGTTTATTTTCTCTCTCTCCTCTCCTCTCCTCTCTCCTCTCTCTCTCTCTCTCTCTCTCTCTCTCTCTCTCTCTCTCTCTCTCTATCTATCTATCTATATCTATATATCTATATATATATATGGTAGAAGACACACAAGTGCTATGGTATGTGGACACATGTGGAAGTCAGAGGACAACTTGGTTCTCTCTGACATCAGAGTACTGGGGATTAAACTTAGGTCAACAGGATTGGTGGCAGGCACCTCTACCTACTGAGCTATCTTACTGGCTCAGTAAGAAACTGAATACTACCAGTGTTTGTTTTCAGGGCTGGAATTTGATGTCATCCCTTTGAGACTTGTCAGTCAGCTGTAGGTACCTAGGGCTTGCTCCCCTCTTACTGAGTTTTGATGTATCTGGACTTCAGGGCCCAAGAATAACAAAATTAGAAGGGACTTTAGTTCAGGATGCTAAGTTTACCCAAGGATAAGGGAATAGGCCATGGCTAAAACAAGTTACAGGCTCCTTGCTAAAGAGAACAACATTAGATTCTATTTTCCCATCATTTATAACATCATGCCTCTTTCGCTTATTCTAGTTGACAAGCTTGCACGTGTGCTTATGCATGGTTGCTTGTGCTCCTCCACCCTACCACAACACCTTTTTTGTTTATGTATGGTACAGAGTCTCACTCTGTAGTCTAAGCAAGTCTAGAACTCACTGTGTAGTCCAAGCTGGCCTCAGACTTGAGATGCTTCTGCCTGGGCTTCTGGGAGTACCACAGCTGCCCAGCTGTTTTCCCCTTCTATGTCATATGCTCCATGAAGGCAGATGCTATCTATTTTGTCTTTGTAACCTCAGCAACTAGCATGTTCCTAGTTTGCAAAATGAAGGGTGCATAAGTGGGATGGGTGGGTCATGGGTGGGTGGATGGATGGATGGATGGATGGATGATTGAAAACTCAGAAGAGTATAGAAACAGAGTGTTTAATGTAGAGAGGAAAACTAGCTTGGGAAAAAGAAATGTTGCCCAGGGTCATATCTTAGAGAATCAATAATAAGTTTCTGAAAGAAATATAAACTACAATTGTTTCCTACAGGGGATAGAACCAGACAAGCCCTGAAGGCTGTTGCTTTCTGTATATCCCTCACCTCCACTGATCCCAAAACTTCTAGATGGCAAAAAGGCAAAGTTGCTGTGGAAGCCTTTCCTTTACCTCCTTATAGGGCTTGCTCTACGCCTGCATGAGACCCAAATCTCACAGGAGCAGCCTGAGACCTTGTAGCCTTATTTTCACATCCTCTCAGATCCTCTAGGCACTGGCCCATGGTGTGTCATTAATAGGTCTTTTGTCATTAGGATGCTCCTGGGATTTGGTGATGGTGGTGGGTTTCTGTTTTGAGTTTTTGTTTGTTTTATCTTACTCATTATTATTACTCATTATTATTAAAACTGAAATGTTTTCCTATGTTTCCAAACCTAGAGTGACTGGAATCCATTTTGTATCTATACCTATAGCCTCTACAATGTTCAAGGTGTTTCTATGGTTTCTGATCATAAAATGACTAAAGCAAACAGCATAGCCTTGGCTAAACAAAGGGGCTTGTGGTATTCTTTCAGTGGTCTTTCAGTTCTGCAAATGATTCAGAGCATAGGAGAAGGGTGAACTCACCACATGGTGACCTAGAGAACTTTTCAGATGGTAGGGCCTGCCTGTGTCCCAGGCAAAGACATACAGTCACAGTCCTCTCTCTATGAAAGGGGAAGGCTAAAGATAGGGTTCTGCTGGGGCTGAGGATGCAGGACTGAAGAATTAAGGATGGAACTTACCAAAGGTATAGATGGAGCTTGGCTTGCTTGCTGGTTTCTATTGATGCTTTTGCCAGTAACTATTCAAGGGAAAACAGAGACAAAAAGCTAAGGGCCAAGATCCCGGGCCCACCCGTCCCACACAGACCCCTTGGCAAAAAGACCTTTCCAGACTTTTTGGCCTGGTCAGGGGTGGTTATAGAAGCTCCATTATTTGACAAGAGCCTTGTCTCCAGCCCTATAGGTGAATAAAATGTTTCAAACAGGCAGTAAAAATATCAAGCTACCATCCAAAGCTTGTGTGCTGGGGAGGCAAGTAGCCTTATAGATATGGAACCTACATGTGGTTAACTCTGCCTTCTTTCTTCCCTGTCTGCACCTACCTTCACTTAAGACTAACATGCTTCTTCCACTACTTCTCATAATGCCTTTGTCACTATGAGGGTAGAGTACATCCTCCTCAGCCTGTGGGCTGGCTAGCTGCCTTGGTACCTAAGTGACTAGGTAATAAGAGGAGGGTCACATTCATGTGAAAGCTACTCCTTGAACTCTAGATGCCCCCAACCCCCTTCCAGACTACTTACCTTCTCTATTTCTTTGGCTTCGCCTTCCTCTGGACAAATGACTGATTATAAAGATGATCCCCAAACCAGTAATCAGTATACAAATGACCAGAATGGACATTCTAAAAGAAACCACATCAGATATCAGGTCTCTTGAAAGGAGACCTTTTGGTTTTCTTCTCACACCAGTTCCATCCCAGCCCCAACAGCTCTTGACAACTACATTCTGGAAGAGTGACCCTGTTCTTTGGACCACATTATTTGAATTTGATGGCCATTTGACCAAGCTGGGCCAGTGAGTCCTTCTCCAGAGGTTAAATGGGGACAGGGAATGGGGGGATAGTTCCGCTGTTAGAGTGCTTATGAACTTGGTGTGGTAGCACACACCAGTCATCCCTTTGCTCAGGAGAAGGAAGCAGAAGCAGGAGGATCAAAAGTTTAAGGTCAATGGTTAGCAACATAGAAAAATGGGAGGACTCTTTTTCAGATCCTGTCTAAAAACAAAAGAGAGATATCTCAGAAGTTAAGAGCACTTGCTGCTCTTTTTAAAAATATTTTTATTGGATATTTTATTTATTTACAATACAGATACCATTCCCTTTCCCCATTTCCCCTACCTAGAACCTCCCATTCCATCCCCACTCCTCCTTTTTGCTTTTATACCATTTTAGTTACATGCATGTATTAAGGTAAGTTCTAGCTTGAGGGTGTAGCAATACAATAGATGCAAATAGTCAAGAAACAAGCAATACAATAAACACAAATGGTCAAAGAAAAAGCAAGGCATTAAACCCAATTATGTGAACACTCCCTTGATACCTGTTTCTAAGGGCTTATCAGGATGACCAAAGTATCTGAGCCTACTTCCCTATCCTAGCCCAAGGTCATTTTCATGTCTGAAGCCTACTTCCTTGTTCTAGCCTAAAATTTAGAATCCTATCTGAAATTACTTTGTTCTAGCCTAATATTTAGATTCCTACCTGAAATTATTTCTTTGTTCTAGCCTAACATTTAGATTCCTGCTTGAAACCTACTTCCTTGTCCTTGGCCAATGTCATATTCCTGCTAAGCAGCCCATTTCCTTATCCTTGGCCCATGTAAGATTCTTGCCAAGCAGCCCCAAAGGCTCTCCTCCTCTTCCCCCTTTTCATTTCATTAACAAGACTGAGCCTGTCTTAGGTTGTTCTGATAAGAATGCCTTTCTTACCCATCATGGAATATGCATTATTAAAAGCAATGCACTTCTGTCTTAGGTTGGTAAGGCTCTGTGCAGAATCTTACCCATCCTTGGCTTGCCAGCCTATTAATTTATTTTTTATTATTTATTTATTTATTTATTTATTTATTTATATGAGTACACTCTAGCTGTCTTCAAACATACCAGAAGAGGACATTGGATCCCATTACAGATGGTTGTGAGCTACCATGTGGTTGCTGGGAATTGAACTCAGGACCTCTGGAAGAGCAGTCAGTGCTCTTAACCTCTGAGCCATCTCTCCAGCCCCAGCCTATTAATTTAACAACTCACTTGCTGCTCTTACAGAGGATCTGGCTCAGTTCTCAGCACCCACATGGCAGCTAATAACTATCTTTACTTCCAGAGGATCAAACTCCATTTTCTTGGCTCCACAGGGGCACACACACACACACACACACACACACACACACACACAATTAAAATGAATCAAACTTTTTAAAGAACAGAATAGAACTAGGGAAGAAGGACATAGAAAGATAAGGAAACAAATGTACATGCAAGCATCAGATGAAAATGGAGCTAGAGATGAAAATAAAGTCCTGATGAGGTCCTGGTGCCTGCATCCCTGTCTCTGCATTTCAGACAGCTCTCTTTCCTTAGGACAATGTGCCCTATTTATAGACTAATTAGAGGCTATTTTCTGCTATTTTCAAACAAAAAACTTAATCTTTTTAAAGAAACCAACCCATTACAATGAAGATTATTTAGGCAGAGAAACTACAGCTGAAAGTAGTTGTAACCTAGTAACTACATTATATTGTGGCTCACCCCATTCACACCCTGACCCAGCCATCTCCTCAGATCCCAACTTACCGAGAGCTCTCTGCCTTTTGGACAGCTTTGGAAGTCCTACAGCTCCGGGTCCTGTTGCCTGAAGGATCTGAATCAGAAGGAACTTGTTGATAACAAAGCCTATTTGAGAGCCCTTCCTTTGCTTCCAGCTGCATCCCCACCTGCCTTTCTTTGCTCTCCAGAGAATAAGTGCATTATTGGCTTTTTGTGTAAGACAGTGACAGCAATAACTGTTACATAAACATGCTGTGGAGAGGGGACAAGGCTGGAATGAGAAGTAGGTGCTGAAATCCAACCCACAGTGCACCTGGTATGCAGCCTGCTACAGGGTCCTCTGCACCGAGGAAGGGACACCTTTCCCAGATTTGTACACAGGCCTTGTGAAGGCTAAAAGCAATTCGTGGTTAGAGTCCCAGGCTAGACTCATTCCCAAAGGGAAAAAGTCTTGATGTATCAAATAGACAGTCCCATCTTTAGAAAATGGATCAACCAATGACATAGTTCTTTTTTTTTTTTTCTCTATGTTTGTTTTAAAGGAGCAGGTTTTGATAAGACTCCTCTCTTCCTGAGCCTAAACCTCAAGAAATGCTATTAAAGGCAGACACACACAAAGCGGAAACATAGCCAGCATGGATGTTACCCCCTCAGTAGGTCACTTGCTGAATCAGTTACTAGTAGATTAAATGTGAGTAAGACTCTTCCCAGCACAGGGTGGGCATGAGGCTTCTCATGAGTCCTTCCAGTGTGTTTTCTTACTGCCACTGAGCTCTAGACAGTGCTTGAAAGCACATTGCTTCTCAAAATAGAAACAATGAGAGAACAGATCATGTCTTCCACAGCTCTCTGCCTTACAGATGCTAGAGGATTTCCCAGCCTACAGAGAAGGCACCTATGAACACTGAGAGATCCCAAAAATTAGCTCCAGCTAAAAATCACAGTTATTTGGCTTACAAAGACTTGGCCATCTGTTTCTAGTCCCTCCCAGTAGCCTCCATGGGTTAAATACAATCCACATTAGTAAAAATGGGTGCTGGCAAATTTGACCACAATACTTATATTAATTATTAAATCCCTCAAGCTGTACAGTTACAAGAGGCCTAAGTCTCTTTTTACAGCTTCACTCACTTTTTTTTCCCCATGAGACGGTAAAGAGCAGAGTGAGGTCCGCCCTCTGGCGGCGGGTGGCTTGCTCCTCACTCACTTCTTAAGGAGCCATCTCCAAGGTTCTAGACCTGCAAGGCTGAGCTTTCAAGACAGCATCAACGCCTTGACCTTCAGTACAAAGATCTCAGGTCTAGGAGACCTTCTAACCTCTTCCAAGGTCTATGAGCCGAGATGCTGTGAGGAAAGGGAAGTTATAAGCATACCTAGCACTTAGACACTCTTCTTCCCTACAAAATTCTACCTAAACCCCAGCTCCGTCCTACTTAGTGGGATCAAGATCCAGGTTACCT
Source organism: Arvicanthis niloticus (assembly GCF_011762505.2). Lineage (NCBI taxonomy): Eukaryota > Metazoa > Chordata > Mammalia > Rodentia > Muridae > Arvicanthis > Arvicanthis niloticus. Next base: position 84,870,037 of record NC_047661.1, on the reverse strand, counting down.
CAAATAATACAAGAGGAACTTGAGTTAGTAGCTACTTCCTTCAGTGAGATTTTTTGTTGTTTGTTTTGGGTTTTGTCTGGTTTTGTTTTTAGTTTTGTTTTGATACAAGGTCTCACTTTATAGCTCTGGCTGGCTTGGAACTCACTTATGTAGACCATGCTGGCCTCCAACATCCAAAGATTCACCTGCCACTGCCTTCCAAGTATTGGGATTAAAGGTATACACCACCAGACCCCAAATCCTTCAGTGAGTTTTTACCACCTCAACAAACACCCATTACCCTTTGAAGATTCCCTTGCCTGTCTCTTTACCAGGTGAAAAGCCTGTGGCCCGGTCTTCTCTGTTGTCAGTCACAATCAGCTGCGTAAAATCCATGTCATCTCTGGCAAAGTCCCGCTGGATACCACACCAGTACCAGCCTGTATCCTCCTTGACCAGGCAGGACACAGTGATGATGAGTTGCTTTCCTGTGTCCTTCAGGGCCACACGGTTGGTGCTATTAGGGGTGAAGGCAATAATGTTGCACGAGTCCCTGAAATAGCCACGGCACCAGTATTTGGTGTGGTCCTTGTAGTGTTCATCGTAGTTACAGATTGCAGAAGCTGTGTCCAGCTCAACGCCTGATTTTACCTTTTCATCCATGACCATGGCATCTGTGAACAAATAAATACACACACACACACACACACACACACCGTGCTCATTATTCTTGAAGACACACCAAATCTCTCCTGGGTCATGGAAGACAGTTCATTGGAATTTGGATTTTGTTCATTTATAAATGGTCAGTACTATGGGTTGAATTGTGTATGTTCTTCATTATGTCGAAACCCTAGTCCCTGTGTTATGTGTTATGACTGCACTTGGAAACAAGACATTTAAGAAACAATTATATTTCTGGGGTGACTCTCAAACTTTTAAAAAATTTTTGTTAATATCTTATGTTTATACGCGTTCTTTTCCTGCATGTATATAAGAGCACCATCCCTCCACCCAGCACCCAAATGTCAGAAAAGGACATCTCCTGGAACTGAAGTTACAGTGTGAGCTACCTGCTGAGTCTCTCCAGCCCCTCACTAGGGTACTTCTTTATCTAATATGGCTGGTGTGTTTACTTAAATTCTTGTTAGGCAAAACCATGTGAAGTCACAAGAAGACAGCCAGTTGCAAGCCAGAAAGAATCTCCAGAGTGACACCATCTCTGAAGAAACCTTTATTTGGGGATTTGTGATAGTTAATCTTGATGTCAGTTTGATTGGATTTAGAGATGCCTAGATTAACTAAGCATATCTCTAGATGTTTCTATGTGGGTGTTTCCAGAGAAAATTAACTAAGGGAAAAAGACAGACCTCCCTGAATGTAGGTAGCCCTAATCCATATGCTTAGCTCCCAGTAACCCTTGGAGAGGTCTTTCCTCCGAGCCTGAGAATGTGTGAAATGTGGACATAGGATCACTGAAGAGCTTGAGGTTTGCTGTGCCCTTCGCCCTGCCCCTAGCTTCCTACCTTATCTTGGCAGCCACTAAAAGGAAGTGAAAGGTTAGGAGGCTTGTTCTGGCTGCAGAGAACTGAAAATAAGGGGATTTGTGATTTTAGGACCTGATAACTTGCTGTACAAGACCAGTGTAATCTTTTTTGTTTGATTGGTTGCTTGGTTTTAGTTTTATTTTCAAGACAGGATCTCTCTATGTAATCCTGGCTGTCCTGGAACTTGACTTGAGACCAGGCTGGCCTCCTGAGTTCTATGATTAAAGGTATGCACCACCACTGCCCACCTCCAGTGTAGGCATTTTTATCATATCAGGATATTTTGTAATGGGGAAGTAATGCATGCAATGTCCAGTTTCACTATGGCTTGGAAAATATCTGATAAAAGACAAGAGAGAGGACAGCAGAGTCCATCACTCTCAGCCTTCCAAGTGTATGCTAAGGGAACCCTACCCCACCACCACTAAGAGGCTGCTTCCAGCGTCTTACAGGAGATAACACATTTCTAAAAAACAAACTCATATCCTAAGTGTCAATTTCTTCTCATCACAACCAGATGAGAAGATCTTGTGATCCTCAGTTCATAGGCAAGAATGTTGACCCATAGAGGTCTGCAGTAAGTCTACAGGGAGCACAACCAAGAGGTGACACAGCTTGGGGCAAGTCCAGTTTCTGACTACCATCTTTGGTGTCAGGCTTAAGCAGAAAGGAGATAAGCATGTCTGCCTATATCTGTGCAAACACGTGAGGGAAGAAAGGAGGGAGGGGGAGAACTGGGGACACTGAGAAAAAAAAAAAACCTACAGAGCCCTAATTTTAGTGAAGGTTTTCAAATTCCCCACAGCTCCCTTATCAGAGGCAAGAACCTAGGACCTCTTAGTAGGACCTGTTAACATGACATATTTTCACCTCTTCTTATTCTCCCTTCCAACTATTGATATGCTTTAAACTGCTACACCAAGCAGAGAGGAAGACCTAGATCCCTCAGAAGGTTGTGGCTTAGCGGGCAGAAGTGTTCCTCACCAACATCTTACCCGCAAAGAGAGCCAAGGAGAGCAGAAGGAGCAGCTCCATGCTGAGAAGGAAGTGAGCCTTCAGCTGGAATAATAAGGAGGAGGAGCTCAGGAGCCCTGGATCTGTTTGAGGGAAACACATGATTGAATGGAGGCGGTTTTATCCTACTTAAAGGGAGAACCACCAGTCATTCTGAGCAATATTGCTCTGCAGAGCCATCTGGGTTGTGTCCTCAGTAAGGGGAACTCATCAGAGGGATATCACTCATGAATGAAATATTATCTTTGCAGCAACTGTGAAAATCTGAGCTCCCTGGACTGAGCGCAGAGTCCTCGATGGAGGAGTTGGAGAAGGGACTGAAGAAGCTGAGGGGGGTCTCAGCCCCATGGGGGGGGCAGTAAATAACAGTGTCAACCAGCCAGACCCCTCGGGGATCCTGGGGACTGGACCACCAACCAAAGAGTACACATGGAGAGACCCATGACTCTGGCCACATGTGTGGCAGATGATAGCCTTGTTGGACGTCAGTGGGAGGAGCGGCCCTTGGGCCTGAGGGTGTTCAATGCCCCAGTGTAGGGGAATCCCAGGCTGGGAATACAGGAGTAGTTGGGTAGACACCCTCACAGAGGCAGGAGTAGGGGAGTTGGGATAGGGAGTTTCCAAAGGGAAGACCTGGAAAGGGAAAAGCAATTGAAATGTAAATAAAGAAAATATCCAATAAAAAAATAAATGAAAAATTACCAAACACCTACAAAAAAATAAAATAAAAGAGAAAGAAAAAGAAAAATCTAAGCTCAGAGCCCAAAGTAGCAAGAGAACCAACCCCCTCCTTGACTAAACCCACTTGACATATATACATATATACCTTATAGACTCTCAGAAGTCATACCATCACCGGCATATGTTCATGTGAGCAACTGTATCCTCCCTCTTTTGCTGTTTGTTAAAAGAAGCTGCGCCTCTTATTCCCCCACCCCCATCATTCTTAGGAGGCCCAGTACTTATTTAGATGGGAAGAATCCCAGCAAAGAAACCCTTAAGCAACTTGAGTTTCAAACTGCAGTGAAGACCTAGGGAGTGTGGTTAGAGGTGGAGTATCCGGCTGTCAGAAGCATGTGTGCCTGCAAGCTAGAGTCCATGAATGAAGCTGTCAGCGTCCAGGACTGGAGCTTACAAATTCCAGAAAGCTTTTCTGAACAGAGCTGGGCCTTCACATCAAGTAGATCTTTTCATGCAGAAGCAGCTGTAGCTTCTTCTGATTCCTGATAAGTGCACATGTTCTGACCACTAGTCACGACAATGTAAATTCTTGAACCACCTTAAATTCTCAAATTTAAGCTGGATGCTCCTTCTTACCACCCTAGGGCTAGCTAGTACTTCCCTCCAAGGGCCAGATGTAGATTGCTTTTCTGCATTGTGCAATAGCAGCCTTTCTTGAGAAAGGGGGCACCTTCCTCTAATTCGCAGGAATTCAGCATATGCAGCTTGCATTGTGATAGGGTTTTACCTACATTACATTATCTGTTCCTCATTTAATATATATATATCCTCTCCCCCCAACAATATATGCAGACAAAAAGAAGACTAGAAAGAAGACTCTATAGGTTAAATAAGGATGAGTGAGGTGTGTTAGCAAATGAGAACCCATGAATTCATTACATTGCCTGGATAGTCGATGCTATTAGCTGTTTGTTTTAGGTATGTTAATGGTATCATCACAGCCTGTTCTAGCTAGCTTCTCTGTTGCTATGGTCAAAACACTGACCAAAAGGAACTTGGGTGAGTAAAGGGTTATCCTTTATAAGAGTTGCCTTGGTCGTGGTATCTCCTTACAGCGATGAAAATCCTAAATATGACAGCCTGCATGATAAACAAAACTTGGCAGTGTGATGTTTGTCTTTCAAAGGTAGTACAGATTTCCACCCCAGTCTTTTGTACTGCTACCTTGGGGAAGTTGGCCATTGTTTTATGAGGACTCAAGCAGGCAATGGAGAGCCTCACGTGAGAAGGAAAAACTTGCCTTTATCACCTTATCACTCATGCCTGAGTGTGTCAGAGCCCACTGGCACGAGTTCAAACAGTCTCTGAGGGGGGAGTGAAGATGATTATAGGAAAAGTAAAAAAATAAATATAGATTTATAAGTAAAAAAATAAATATAGATTTGGGAGGGCTGCTAGTGAATACCAAAGCATCCCCCTCTGTTTGTTTTGCATAGCCTTTTTATACCCCAGAGTGCAGTGGGAAAACAAACCACAGCTAGCAGAAACAATTGGTTTTCATCCAGAACTCCCCCCCAACCCCCGTTCCTTCCAAGGTCAATAGAACTTTTAGCCCCTTGCCTTGAGCTTCAAGTGTACCTCTTTCCCAAGGGTTCAAGCCTCAGCAGGCCGGGAAATGTGCCAGGAGATCCTAACCTGCCTTGACTCTGCCTGACTTTTTACTCAGAAGCAAGCAAATGGCTCCCGACACCTGAGTCACTTTGGTGGTGGCCATGATCAAGCTCTCAGACGTCTGACCCAGCAGTCAATCTCATGAGAGATCAAGGATGACCCTGAACCTCGGAACGTCCTGCTTCCCTCTCCACAGTGCTGGAATTTTGGTGTGTGCTATCTCTGAACAACACTGACTGGTTTGTATCTAGTATTGACAGAGATAAAGACTGCATTTTAAAAAAATCAGTATTATTATTTTCTGAGTAACATTGACAGTAGTAAGCATTTATTATCTCCTCCTGGTCTGTCTGGGTCACAGATCCAGGACCATCCTTTGCTATATATATCAAGTTCAAGGACAACCTGGATTATGAGATTCCGTCTCAAATTGGAATATCAAATAAATAAAACAAATAAGAAGATAGGACTATGAAGATGCCTACAGTCAGTGTTAGCTGGAACTGCTAATTCTGTTCCTCTCTCTTAAGGATATCATTAACCTTTAGATTTGGGGCAGGGAAGAATACACAGATTCCTGAGAACCCACATGGTAAACGGAGAGAACCACCTCTACAAAACTGTCCTCTGACCTCCACATGTGTGCTGTCATGTATGCCCTGCCACACATCCACACATCCACACGGCATAAATGGTGTTAGCCCCTTGTTTCAAATGAGGAGAGCACACAGCAGTTTAAGTAAGTGGGCCAAGTTCAGACTTACTAAAGTAGAGCTCGTGTGATCTGATGTGAAATCTACTGGAGTTGGAAAATAAGAGCAACGAAAACCTCTTTCCACTGCATTGTCTCCTCTCTCTCTCTCTCTCTCTCTCTCTCTCTCTCTCTCTCTCTCTCACACACACACACACACACACACACACACACACACACACACACACACACACAGCCATCGTACTGCAGAAATGTAGAGCACTTTAGGGTTTACAAAGAGAATTACCTTGTAAAGTCATCTGTCATCTGAGTAAGCCAGGCTTCTTACTCCTGTCCTACCCAGCTATGGTGGTTAGGGGCAGTGTTTTTTTCTACAAAACATGCCTGGAAAGTATGCATATGGGTGATGGTATCAGCGTAGGATTCTAATTCACAACCTGAAGCAATCTGCCAGGAAAGCAGCCACCGATCTACAACACACAGTACTCCAGCCGACAGTCAATGGGATTTTTAGGGAGTGGAGTTGTTATCTCTAGCAATGATCTTTGGAAGTCAAACAAGAGCCCTGTTGACAATTATCCTCAAGTCACCAGTGTTGTCTAATAAGTGGTAGCTTCCTTAATATTTGTTCTTACTGCAGCTTAGGACGAATCAGATGTGTTCCCAGCTCTGTAGCATCCGAATGGCCAGGTGCTACACCCTCCAACAAGGACACAACTCAAGCCTCTTCTTGTTCTCTTTTCTGCTTCAAAAAACCCAAAGGGCTGAAATAGCTCCAACATTTAGGGCCTCTTCATCATCAAATTAAAAATCACCTCTGTGAGCACTGAAGAATCACCCACAAACTTAACCCAGACAGCCACACCACCAAAGTCAATTAACCAACTGCAGAACCAACCCTCTAGTAATAGACTTAACACTTTGGCCAATCAAATACCCTTTCTTTGTTGGGCTTCCACAAAGACTTTGCAAAAAGCCTCTCCAAGTCTGTCCCCAGCAGTACGAAGCCACTTGCAGTCTACAGCCACCCTGTTCATGATTCTTGCAACACTCAAGACAAGCTCATTAACATTTCAATGTGCTTTGCTTATTCATTCTTTTATGAGAGGGACAGGTGCTCTTCTACAGTCTGGTCTCTCATTCTCCTGCCTCAGGTCACAGAGTGCCTTGATTACAAATGTGCATCACTATACCTAAGTTTCTCTTAAGCAACCATAAAGCTTCCCTACTCTTCTGCTTGCCTGAATCTGGGCCAAGTGCTGCAGCAAGTTTAGAGTAAACTAGATGTGAAAGCTCATGCCTGTAATCCCAGCACTGGGGAGGCTGAGACAGGAGGACTACTATGAGTTCTCATGAGTTTTAATGATAGTATAGGCTACATAGTGAACTCTAGTCCAATCTCACTGAAAACTTTCTGTCTCCTCCCTCTCTATCTCCCTCTCTTCCTTTTGCTCTCTCTCTCTCTCTCTCTCTCTCTCTCTCTCTCTCTCTCACACACACACACACACACACACACACATACACACACACATACACAAAGGTAATAAAAAATGGAAGAGGAGAAATAACCTTTTCTAACTCTTGATAGGCTAGTCTCTATTTCCACTTGATTTATATTTTTAAAAATCAAAGTAATAAACTCATATATTTAGCACATACATTTGTTCAGTGTCTTTATATGGAAGAGGAGGAAGCCACCCCTATATTTGTCTGTGTGTCTCTGTACCTCTTTTTTATAGAGAAAAATTTCCAGTTAGCTTTCCTTTCAGGATAAAAACTTGCTGGCCCTATGGGAAGATGCCTGACACAACATTCTCTAAACCTGAGACCAGAGTAGATCTACTCAGATGTAGCCAGAGATTTTTGGTTTGTCTTTGTTAAATACTCTATGCTAAGAGTATTTTTCACATGCCGAGCTTCAGCTTCTTCTGAGTCTGGGTTTTGGCTTCTTCCAAGCTGACATAGCTCTTTATCTCAGGAGATTCTCACTTGGCAAGAATGAAAATACCCAGGTCCCAGCAAGCCACCAGTGACAGTCGGAGGGGCAAAGAAAAAAAGCAAAAGTACTTTTCAGAACCTCATAGGCATGATCTAATGACACCTGCAAGCCGGGTTCTGATTGTGCTTCCCACTGGAAGAGAAGTGATCACTTTGGATCAAGTCTCCTAAAAAGGGGGAGACTGAGCTCTGCTACAATAATGGAGCTTGAAATTAAAACTCAAGAGGTGCAGTGTGGAGAGTACCGAGAAACTAAGTCTCTACAGCACTTCCCCCTTACTGTCCGGCCAACGGAGCAGAGGTTGTGACACCCCAGAGCAAGCCCAGGGCCTCTTCCTGGAGCTACCTTTGAACTAAATCAGAGACTCTGTAAGGGGAAGCCCTGAGTTCTTGATTCTTCTCGGATGACAGAATAAGAAAGAAGGGAGACACTGTATTGATTTGCTGAGAACCTCAAGACAATGGTTCCAATCAAGCAAAGAGAAGTGGAAACCTGAAAGTGGAATTGGCTATTCCTGAAGTTTGTCTGAAGCCTTGCCCTAGGCCAGAGCCCAGTCACCTAATTCCTCTTGTCATCACTTCAGGGACAGTGTCTCGGGAGTGAGAGTCCATGGGTAGCTTCGGTTCCAGAGAGGCAAAAGCAAGGGTGGGCCCTCCCTGCAGGGCTCAGTGACGTGACTGAGCCTCAAGTGCACCATGATGATCAATCTTCTTTCATTTTTCTCATTCGCCCATCCCCTCGTGACAAGGTCTCACTGTGTATCCCAGGCTGGCCTAGTACTCAAAACATACACAGGGCTACCATTAGACTCACAGAGTTCTCTGCCCCTCTAGTACTGAGATTAAAGGTTCCGTCCATCATACTTGGCCAATGGTTAACTTTTGTTTCCCAGATCACAGAGACAATGTGACCAGATGCCTCACTCTCACACCATCATGTCTTACCCACCATGATCGACTGCACCTTCACACTGAAATAAAAATAATTGTAGTAACCACTTACAGAATTTCAGAGCCAAGGGGCACTTAAAATCTCAGTGGCTGGAAAAGAATTGACAGGGCTAGGGAAAGAGTTTAATCCATAGCAACCTCTCTCCCCTCCCCCACACATACACACACACAAAGCTGGACACTATGGCCTACGATCACAATCATAGCCCTGGGGATGCTGAGATAGCCAGATATCTGATATCTGGGCCTTGCCACCTAGACTAATTGTTAAGCTCAAGGCCGGTTAAGAGAATCTGTTTCAAAATAAACAAAGTGGGCAATGCCCACCTTGGTGGGAGAAGGGATATCTGAGTTTGTCTTCTGACTTCTACATGCAAAATTCACATGCACACCCCACCACCACCACCACACCTACATGTGTACCTTCTCACCCAGGAATGTGTGCACACACAAACCCAGAAAATGAGAATGACTTTTTGCCTCATATTCTATAACGGAATTTTAGCAGGCACTCAAAGATTGCCTTTACTAAAAAGCACTGACTCCTCGTCTGGGTTCACAAAGTAACGAGGAGCCCAGCAAAAGCCTGGCCTCCCTGCCTTCATTTTCCATCTGTATCCTTTAAGCAATCTGTTTGCCTACATGTGAGCTACTTGAGGAGTATGTGGTGGCTTGGATCAGAAATGCACCCTCCCCACCCCTGCTGGTCCTCAGTTGATGGCACTGCTTTGAGCTTTGTGGATGGAAGCAGCCTTGCTGAGGGGTGTGCAACACTGAATGAGGTTAGACTTTGAGAGGTTGAAGCCTTGCTGCTGCTTTCTGTTTACTCTCTACTTCCTGATTCTGGTGGAGATGTGATCACTCAGCTTCCAGCTCCAGCTCCCATGCCTGACTCTTGACGCCATGCCCACTCCCTACCATCGTGGCCTCTAATTCCCTCTAGAACGAGAAGCCCAAATAAATTCGTTCTTCTACAAGTTGTCTTGGTCATGATATATTTTTTAAAAGATTTATTTATTCATTTAATGCATATGAGTACACTGTTGCTGTCTTTAGACACACCAGAAGAGGGCTTCGGATCCCATTATAGATGGTTGTGAGCCACCATGGGTTGCTGGGAATCGAACTCAGGACCTCTGAAAGAGTAGTCAGTGCTCTTAACCGCTAAGCCATCTCTCCAGCCCGGTATATATATATATATATATATATATATATATATATATATATATATATATATATATATATATATTTAACAGCAACAGAAAAGTAACAAATACAGAGTATCTGTATAAAATCTTGTGATAACTTATTTCATTCCTCCATACTAGCTGAAGCCACAAATGTGTGTATGTGTTAGTGTCAGCTTTCTCAAATGTCCTGTTCCAGACTTACAGAGCACACCTAAAGATCGCCAGCTGTAGCCAGGTGGTGGTGTTGCCTGCCCTTAATCCCAGTACATGGGAGGCAGAGGCAGGCATATCGCTTGAGTTTGAGGCTAGCCTGGTCTATACAGAAAATTCCAGGACAGCCAGGGCTACACAGAGAAACCCTATCTCAAAACAAAAACAAACAAACAGACAAACAAAAGCAAAAAACAAACAAAACAAACAACAAATAAATTTCCAGTTGTCCTAAACCTGCAGTTGTCTTGGATTTCAAGAACATCAGAACCTTGTATAATAGACCACCCCATTCCCTCCCAAGAGGACAGCCATCTACAATGGTGAAACTGTACCTTGGAGCAGGAATGACTGTGTTTCAGAAGCAAGCAGGAGGAATGCCAAGAGGCGTCAACTGTGCTTGCAAACCCCAAGCGATACCAGCAAAGAGCTACATGTCAGTTGGACATCATCTTTTATTTGCTCATATGCACCCACACAGGTGGATTTAGTCCGCTCTAAATTCAATTCACTCCTTCTGTTCCAATGCCCTAGGGATCTTTTAAAGCAGGTTCTGTACATCCAGCCCCACTAGAGTCTTCCTTTGATAAGACGAGACTCCCTCAATATTCCATTGCTTCTTGAGTCTGGGAAGGAAGAGCAGAGTCCGTGATAATCAGGAATGTGTTGCCTTCATGTCAGGCTTCCACAGAATTGAATTAGAGAAGCTCAAGAAAGTAATTGAGGCAGAAGGAGAAAGGAGGAGTGGAGGGAGGAGTGGAGGGAGGAGTGGAGCTCTGTGGCAACTAGCCCAATGATGCCACTGCAGTGGAAGGAAGCAAGAATGTCTGATAAGTCTTTATAGTGTTTAACTGGTGCTGAATGTGAAGGCAGATGATCTGGCTCTTTATCTGTCATCATAACTACTCAGTAGTCTGTTCGATATTTGAGTTCAAAGAATCTGAGTTCTGACAGAGCCTGCAAGCTCTCAGGATCAGAATGTAGGTTTCTTTGAACTTTTTTATTTTGCAGGCATAGACGATAGGGTTCATCATGGAGTTTGCATGAGACAACAGGATGCCCAGGCACATTGCAACTTCTGGTATGTCTACATCAAAGTAGGAAATAAAGTTGTTGATGGACAAAGGCAGCCAGCACAACACAAACAAGAAGAGAACCAGAAACAGGGACTTAGCTGTCTTGAACTCTCGTCCGTAAAATGCACGTGTCTCTCTGAAGCCAGACAGGTTTTGACTGAGTTTGTTTCGGATGATGTGGAAGATGTTCAGATAGATGACACACATCACAACCAGGGGGATGAGGATCCAGGTAACAAAGCTGAAGAAGACCATGTAATCCAAACTGACCACGGAACGGAAGCGGCAGGAAAGAATGGTGGTATTTTGAGAGAGTTCTGAGGTCACTTTTCTATTCCAGCCAAACATGGGGGTCAGTCCCACAAGTAAGGAAACTAGCCAGCAAAGGCCCAGGAATAGCCATATTCTTCTCTGAGTGGTAACCGTTCTATATCTGTTTAAATGGGGGGAAATGGTGAGTTCACAACAAGAAATGACTACCTGGGAGAAAATGAGAAAGACAAAGTAAGCTCTCCCAATTCCCTAATCTGCTGTGGTGAAACACCCATGGTGGAATGTCACTCTGACTAAATTCCACTAGATACAAAGACAAAATGAAAATAGAATGATCCAGAAACTCCTCTGGAGCATTAAAAAAAAAAAAACAACAACAATAGAGAATTACCAGCAGTATGTTTCCAAGAATCAGGTTACCTACATGCCTCCACTCAACCATGGCTCCAAGAATTTTTTTTTTAAATTTATGCATTTTATTTTATGCATATGAATGTTTTGTTTGCGTGTATGTTTGTGTACCATGTGTGTGCCTGGTGCCCAGGGAGGTCAGAAGAAGGGGGATCTGGATCTCCTGTAACTAGAGTTATGGGCAGGATGGTGCTGGGCGCTGGGAACGGAACCTGAGCAAGAATAACAGGCACTTTTATCTACTGAGCCACCTCTCCAGCCCTTCCCTGTCCTGCAGTGTAAGAGTTACTCTAAGTCTTGGGAGTTTCAAGCAGATGAGAATCTCCTCCAAGCCTTCTGGTGTACTGTGCTTTGTGTTGTCTCGGTTGGCTATTGTACAGGACTCACAAGCTGTACTACACCCCCACACTTCTATCTGTCCCTGCCCCTTTCCACCCGGGCATCTATTCTGGTGTTTGACTTAACCAATCAGAGTTTTGTGAAGTTTATGTTGAAGAGTTTCAGAGCCCTTAATAGTTTCATCCTGGGGAATCATCATTTCTGCCTAAAATAATCCTTCCTATATAGCCTAAAACAGACTACACAAGAATGGAACTAAGGCTTATCTCAACTAAACCTCGTAGCTAACTAGAGATATTTCATAACAATCTCTATTTTATTGATGGTGGTGGCATAGCTACCGTTTACTAAACACAGGCTCTAGGCAGGGTTTTTCTGAGAACTTTAAACTTATTGGCTTTATACTTAACTTTATAAAGGTAAAATTATTATCTTCATTTTATAGATCTTAAAAGATGTAAAACAGCATTGGATGATGTACAGAAGCCAGAATGGCAGCACTACAATTGAGTGGAGGTGAGCCTGGTTTAGATGCTCAGAACCACTCCGAGAGGTAGAGACTGAAGCCGAGAAATAATGTGCCCAGTGTCAGATCACAAGGTCAGGGAGAGGAACCCAGACTTGTGTATAGCTTGTTTGTAGTTTCTGTGCTATGTTCTTCCCCCAAGAGAAACCAGAAGAAACCAGGGAATGTGATTTCTCATTGGACTGTCCTCTTTGCAGGGCACAGAAAATGATACTACCATTTTGCAAACAACAACATCTTTATCTCAGGAAAGTTTTACATTTCATTAAAAGAAAAATATACATCTAAGAATCCCTTTTCAACATTAGGACAGGCTCAGACAGAAGTGGCATTAAGATCTTACATCTGTGAAGCCACACGCCCATCTGTTTATCTCTTCTTATGCCTGTCTTCCACTTCTCCTAAAACAGGATATTCTATCTAATGGGTCGCTATCACTTTGAAAACTTGAGATCAGATTTTTTTTTTTTTAAACTGAAAAATACATCACATTTTCATCATCTTTGGCTACCCTGGCCAGAAAGCAGACACCCATATTCAATGGAGAAGGGCTCAGAGCGCCCCCATTTCCTATTCCCATATCTCAGCTCTTCATGCCTAATGTCTTCACAAACCATGTGGTGCAAAGATATTCACTGCCCTTTTAAAATATCAAGGGTCAGTTTTGGCTCATTTCCATGAAAGGATCTGGGGGCCAAACTTGGTAGCTCTACTCTTCAGCCTTCTAACTACTGACCCACCCCTTCTTCAACCAGGTTACCTGACTGTCAGCTTGACCCGCAGGTATCGGTCTACGGCAATGGCCAGCAAGGACATGATGGAGGCATGGGTGAAGATCAGAAGCACACAGGACATGAAAAGGCAGGCATAGAAGTGCATCTTGACTTCCAGGCTGATAACAATAGCCAAAGGTATGACCAGAACCCCAACAGCAATGTCAGCTAGTGCTAGGGAGACAATGAAATAGAACGTGGTGGTCCTCAGAGTGGGGTTCAGCTTGACCACCCAGATGACCAGCATGTTGCCCACTACAGCACAGAGCCCAATGGCAACCTCCATGGTGATATAGATGATGTTCAACAAGTCAGTCGCCATGGTATTATTAGCTTTTATGCTGTCTCAAAAAAGCTTCAGGTGGAACCTTCTGTTGGTTCTTCAGCAGGATGTGTATGGGCCAGTGGACCTAGCTCTTGTCAGACATCTGCCCAGAAGTTAAAATGTAGCAATAGTCCAGAGAATTCACAACTTGCTCATTCCTTCTGGTACGATGCTCTCTTAGAGACTCTTCTCAGAAAGGGCCCTTTACAGGACCATCAACCTCAGCCACGTATCCGTGCCTTCCCAATAATCTGGAGGACACAGTTCTATGAAGCCAAAAATCTGAGAGTGCCGCTGTTCTTACTTCCCCAGGCAAACAGAGTCAGGGCTTCTGCTGTCCCCTGGGCCCCAGAGAACTTTCAAGCTCCATCAAGATAAGCACCCCTCTTTAGAGTGTTTCAAGAAGTGAGATAGTCCAAGAGGAAGTACAGGGCCAGGAACCCTCAGAAGAAGAAAAAAAAAAAAAAAAAAAAACAGATGGAAAGAGCATAGGAGGCTGGCCTGAGTCACATGGAGGCGGCTCAAAGAGGAGATTAGAGCCAGGGTCTGTTACTGAAAGCTGACACTCTCAGCTACATAGACAGCTAAAACAGGGGGATTACAGGTTTAAGGCCTGTCTTGGTTACAGAGTTAAGGCCAGCCTAAGTAATTTAACATGTCTCAAAAAGAAAGAAAGGAAGCAAGCAAGCAAGCAAGCAAGCAAGAAAGAAAGAAAGAAAGAAAGGAAAGAAGAAACAAATAAACAAACCAAACTTCAAGTCAGGGTGTGGGGAGCCAAAGATATATCTCAGAAGTAGAATGATTGGCTGACTTACATACACAAGGCTCTGAGTACCACTCACAATGGACACACACACACACACACACAAATGCTGGGGAGAAATCAGAAATCAAGTGTTGCTGTCCACACTGCCCCACGCTTTGGGACTAAGTGCTCTGGTCCGAGGGGATCAGACAACAGGGTCTAGCAAGAGAGAGAGTGGGGATAGAGGGGCAAGAGACTCGAAGAATGGAGACAAGACAGGGTGGGTGGTCAAGTCTCTAGTCTTGTTTATTGCAAGGAAATCCTGGGTATTTATAAGCACAAGCAGGGGAACACAGCTGAAGACACTTTACCACGTGCACCTTGCAGCTGGGGGCACTAAACAGCAAAACAAGGTATGTGGGATAAACAAGATGGTATCAGAGTGTGCTCAGCTGTTGTAGACTGTTGAAATCAAGTCTCTAGTCAGGGTACATGGCTCGAGATGGCTGCAAAGATTATAACCGATTTCTGCTAGGAGTTGGCTCCTAACAATTAAGGGCCCAGATGAGCTGTGGGTAGGACTGGGTAAAAGAGATGGAAACACTAACCATGTAATATTTTCACCCTCTGCCTGCTTAGCACAAAGATCTTGTGATAGAGAGAGAAAATTGTGGTGCGTGTCTTTTATCCCAGGACTGAGGAGACAGAGGCAGGCAGGTCTTTGTGAGTTCAAGAGCACCCAGATCTATCTAAAAAATTCAGGACAATCAGGGACAAAGCTGAAAACAATTTTTACATACATATGTTTGTATGTGTGTGTTGATGTGTGTGGTGTCCATGTGTATGCACATTTGTGTAAGGTGCTAATAGGGGTCAGAGAAGGACATCGGGTCCCCGTCTGCAAGAGCAGCAGGGACACTTAACCACTGAACCATCTCTCCAGCCCTAGTGTTTAAGTGGGGTTTGTTTTGTTTGTTTGTTTGTTTCACATTTCATCAGCCTCCCCAGTGGTCCTTCCTCTTACTTCTGCTGTAATTGCTTTCTTTCTCTCTTCAGAGGAGAAGTTACAGAGAGCAATTTCTACCAAGAGGCAAGGAAGAGTCTTCCTTACCCAAAACCAATCAGAATCTTACTTGGTTAGTTTCTATAAAAATCTCTATCCTTTGCCACAGAGTGGCAGGACAGGAGATCAAGCTTTTGTCTCTATTTAAGGCTTGTTGGTCAGGCAATGGGCAGCTTCTACATTAACAACAACAGAAACAAGATGACAGTCTATGTTTTGTTACATTGAAAAGCTAGGCAGACGAGCTAGAGAGATGGCTCAGCTATTAAGAACAGTGGACGCTCTTCCAGAGGAACATAGCCAGCCTTTCCCACCCAGCAACGTTATTCCCAGAGGCTTCTGCAACGCCTTGGGAGCTTCTTTTCTTCAAAGGAGAAATGCCCTTTCTTTTGTGTTTTCTGAATGAACACAGCATCAAGTCCTCAAGGGCGAGTTTGAAGGGTGAGAGACAGGTTTCCACAGTCCTTCACTGGCTTGTCTTATGGCTGTGCTAAGTATCTGTTCACTGGGGATTGAAATCTAAAAGGCAATCCAGGAAAGGGGGCAGAGAAGCTAGGATAGACCTCACACACTTGTTCCCTCAATAGTACCCATGGATCCATTCTCTCATATCTTCTGTTACTGGGTCCTGGCTCCTGATAATAGTTTTCAATATAATTCCCAGGGGTTTCATTATAATTAGTGGGGTTTGAGCCTGTACAAACCATCTGCTTCTTTCACAGAAGCCATAAGCCCATGGCTCCCAGCAATTCGTGGCTCTGTAATTCCCTTTCACTTCCTCACCTGTACACACTCACTTGGTCTAGCTGGAGGATCTCTTCTTTGGCCCACCTAGAAAATAAAAAGTCTCCCTTCAAGACAGTTCTCTAACAGGACCTTGAAGAAAACTTCCTACAGCACCTGTGATGGTTTGTTTATGCTCGGCCCAGGGAGTGGCACTATTAGAAGGTGTGGTCCTGTTGGAGTAGGTGTCTCACTGTGGGTGTGGGCTTTAAGACCCTCATCCTTACTCCCTGGAAGCCAGTACTCTTCTAACAGCCTTCAGATGAAGATGTAGAACTCTCAGCTCCTCCTGCACCATGCCTGCCTGGATGCTGCCATGCTCCTGCCTTGATGATAATGGACTGAACCTCTGAACTTGTAAGCCAGCCCCAATTAAATGTTGTCCTTTATAAGACTTGCCTTAGTCATGATGTCTGCTCACAGTGGTAAAACCCTAACTAAGACACCACCTCTCCTTCATGTGGGTCCACCATGTCACCCTAACAGCCTCCTACCCAGACCCTTCCTATAAGCCTGCAGTTCTCTGAGACCAAACCAGAACTTTTCATTTTTTACAGCATGCTGCCTGGCAGATGGCAGTACACGATTGCTCAGTGAATGACTAGAGATGCTTCTCAGAGAGCCAGGTGACAGAAACCTAGCACTGGGTACACAGTGACAGAATCCCTCAACTAGGATCTGCTAGGTACTCTCCAGGACACCAGAATGTCCTGGAGTTTTATAATAAAATAACATTTTTATTATTTGTGGTCTCGCCTAAAGTCTTCTGAAGAAAACTACAGTGCTCGATAATGATAAGCAAGAGGAGGCCCCAAAGGTTAAATAAATTGGCCAAGATAGCACAGTTAGGAAGTGACAAGCTGACATTCAAACCCATACGGCTGGCTTCAGAGCCTGCTCTCTGAACAGTAGCCCTTATAAATAATCAGCTACAATACGAAGCTGTCACAAGTACATGAAGCCACCTCTGTTTGATGTCACTATGTAATCTATATTAGGAAGAAATTAATATTATAAAATGTGATGTTTAGGCCACCGAGACTGTCAAAGCATACATATGAAATAGATTCAGTGCCTGCTCTGAAATAGGAAGAGATGGGAGGATCAGAGAAAGGGCCACATAAGCAGGCCACTAGTGACACTCTGGATCTCACAGAAGACCATTTATAAGGCATAGGTGGGAAAAAGAAAAGGTCTATTTAAGAAAGTTTTTAATAGTGAATTGAAGTAAGCTCAGCCTTCCCTGCCCCCCCTTTTTTCCATCTGAAAGGAGGACCATCATGATTTTCAGCTCTACCAGGAGGGTCTGATCTCTCCAAGGGAGACAAGGATGAGCTCCGAGGAGTTATCAGTCTGACAAAGTGGCCTGGAGCACCACGGCATAGCTCAGCCACTGGCTGCATAACATTCTGAAAAGGCTGGCCGGAGGGAGGGCACACATTGGCTCTTTTGTAGCTTCTCAGAAAAGCCTAGAAAACCTCAACTGCCAGTCTTCGACAGCAAAGTATATTAGTGGGAGACCAGGGATGGGGCTCCAGAACCTAGAATTGCCCAAGTCATAGCCAAGACAGGATGTTGGGCAACTGGAAGGTGGAGATTGCTGCTCAGAGCTGACACAAAGCTGTGGGCATACTGGCATAGAACCATGTCTACTCACTTCCTCTTGACACCATTATCACTTCCCCCAAAGCCTTTTACTTTTACAGAACTTTCTATATGGCAGCGAACAGCAGGGCTGCAGAGGGAACCAGTCCTGAGTCATCTTCTGGGTGTCTTCTCCTTGCCCCCTCTTCCATAGGCTCCCTTCCCACTCTCTGTCAAACTACAGGTAAGATGCTAAGCCTTCAGGTGGCTTCCCACGCTCACTGATCTGGTTCCCAGGCTCTTCTTAGGGCGAAGCTGAGGGCTACAGGAAATCCTGCTCAAGGAAAGGGAACTGCTCGTGACTAGGTGCCCAGACCTTAGCTACCATGTCTCGACCACACCCAAGTGAGCCAGGCCTCCAAGCCCAAGAGAAAGTCTAGTGCTGCAGTTCTCAGCTTATGGATCGCTAACTACAAATGACCTTTACACGGGGTTCACCTAAGACCACTGGAAAACATACATATTTACATTATGATTTATTACAACAGTAGCAAAATTAAAGTTATGAAGTAGAAATGAAAATAAATTTATGGTTGGGGGGGTCACCACAACATTTGTATTGTATTAAAGTAAATTGTATTAAAGGTTATTAGGAAGGTTGAAAACCACTGGTCTAAAGGATTCAGCTGTCCCTAACATTCTTCCAGATTATAGACTCTCAAAATATGAGTATGTCTTTCAACTAGCCAACGCTTGAGTAGTTGAAGTCTGGCTAAGGCACTATGTTCAGATATGGCCACCAGATGGCAGCACATTTCCACCGTCCTCTGAAACACAAGCTGCTACTAAGGAAAGAAAATGAAGAGAGCTCAAAACCAGCCTCAGCCAACCACCTCGGACTTGCAAGAGAGGCCAGGAGCAAGGAAGGTAGGTAGAGCTGCCTATGGTCAGTCCAGTCTAGTCTCACATAATATTCTGATCCTCTGGATTCAAAGAGACTGGCAAGCAGCATGAACGTCTCTCACCAAACAGAGGAGGAATCTGCTTAAGTCTGTTATGGTATAGAACATGTTCTATAATGGAGACCAGCATAGTCTGGTCTCCTGACTTAAGGACGGGGCAGACTCAGGAGGGGTCTGCTGCTGTGAGATGTCTGCCCTACGAAAGTCTCACTGGGTTGTGCATTGTTGGTCCTTCCCCCAATACCCTCCAATCCCTAACCCATCCTCCTGTGGGCACAGAGCCCTTTGGTCACTGTCCTAACCTTTTCAAAGCCCATGACTTATCCAAATGTCCTTTAGCCTCTTCATAAACCGGCCTCCTCATTCAAGCCTCAGGCCTTCAATTACCTACCCTGGTATTTTTTGACTAAAGTCAGGGACACTCAGAGTCTCTGAGGCTCAGCCTGTGATTCCACACAGGTCAACTGTGGGTCCTGATGTCACTTTCAGTGACCTTTATGTAAACACTAACTAGCAGGTGCAGGAACAAACCCAAGATAGAGCACTGCCGGTCGTAGGTGTTTATAGTGGGGCTCTGCCTTGGCCTGCTTCTTCTCAACCCACCCTACATTTTCCCTGATACAGCAAGAAACCAGCAACCTCTAATACTTCAATGACATGCCTTCCCCTCTTACTCTACAAGGTTCTTCTATCATGAGTGTGTGAGCCCTGCCACTGATGGGGATGCTAAGTGACATGGCCCAGCTCCTTGCTTGGCCTTTTATACCTGCTACCCTGTCAACTACGATCGGAAAAGACTAGAATCTGAGTCACATTTCACCCACACCTGGAGAAGGGAGGATGATGAGGGTCCGTTCAGTGTTCTTTTCCATTTTACTCAGTCTGGGACACCAGCCCATAGATCTATGCCTCCTACAGGTAGAGTGGAGTCCCCCCATCTTGATTAACCCAATCTAGAAACTCTCTCACAGATGTGCGGGGAGGTTTGTCTTTTAGGTGAAACTAGAATCCTGTCAAAATGACAGTCTTAACTCTCCAGAGCTGAAATTATCTTAGTTTCAAACCTAAGCTCTTTCCAGTGAAATATACAAGAATAGGCCAACATCAATAATACCAAACACAAACTGCCAAGGGGCAGAAACTCTTCAGTGTCTGAATGGATGTGGGTGATTCACGGGCTGGGCCAACTACTAAGAACAGGGTATTTGTGCCAGTTTTCTGGTTTTTGGCTCCTCCCATGAGGTTGCTTGGTAGTGGAGGGCAGCCAGCCAATCTTCCCTCAACCCTGTCCACCCCACACTCCTGCATCTAGTCCACAGTCAGACAACATCAGGAAACCACATTACTTTACTTTCTGCTGAAGGGTTCTCCCCAATAACTTTATTTCCCTCTACTTTTCATTAAAGCTGTTATTATACAGAGTCTGTCTCAGTGTTTCGTCATGAAGAAAGATACTATATTGTTATTGCTTATACAGAAGGTTTAAGAGACCAATTTCCCTGCAGAGTTTGGTTCTAGGAAGGATGTTGCTTTTCTTAATACCTCTCCTGCTCCGTTCATTAGCTTAGTACAGGTTGATTCTGCAATAGGCAGCCAGGAGACTCAGAGTGGGTCAGCCCAAGCCAGGCTTGCCTCAGCAATCATGGTTCACTTTAAAAAGACTTTCCAGAAAAGCTACATGCATTGTCTCAACTTCAGACTCCTGGTGTCCTTTTAAAAACTATTTTTTATTTTTATGTATGTGTGTGTGCACAAGTAGTTATATGGAGATGGTGTGGAGGCCAGACACAATCATCAGTACACTTGCAGCTAAAGTTACAAGGCACTCAGATTCACCTGGCATGAGTGCTGGTACCTGAACTCAGGTCTTCTGAAAGAGTGGTATCTTAGAGATTCTGTTGCTGCGAAGAGACACCATGACCACCGCAACTCTTACAAAGGAAAACATTTAATTGGGCTGGCTTACAGTTCAGAGGATTTATCTATTATCATCATGGTAGGAAGAAGCATGGTGGCATGCAGGCAGACACGGTGCTTGAGAGGTAGCTGAGAGGTCTACATCTGGATCTGCAGGCAGCAGGAAGAGACCGTGAGCCACTAAACTTGGCTTGAGCTTCTGAGATCTCAAAGCCCACTCACTAGTGACAAACAAAGCCACACCTACACCAAGGCCACACCTCCTAATATTGCCACTCTCCTGTGAGCCTAAGGGGGCCTTTTTTTTTTTTTTCTTTTTTTGGTTTTTTGAGACAGGATTTCTCTGTGTAGCCCTGGCTGTCCTGGAACTCACTCTGTAAACCAGGCTGAAGGGGGCCATTTTTATTCAAACCATCACAAATGGCAATTGCTCTTAACCACTGAGTCAAATCTCCAGCCCTGGCTCCTGGTGTCTTGGTTGTTTGCTCTGTCCCTTTATTATGAGCCCATGCTTTGGGGAAGAATGCAAGTCACAAATAACGAGCATGTAGGAGGAACATTGGTGTTGTTTCTTATGCATCATAGGGATTTGTGCAATTTAAAAAAATAAAACACCCAGCCAGATGCAGTACACGCGCTTGTAATCCCAGAAGTTAGGAGGCTGCGGCAGCTTGATCTCTGTGAGTTCAAAGCCAGAGTGTACTGCCAAGGTTACAAAGTGAGATCCCGTCTCAAGAAACAAGAAACAAAACATCACAAAGCTCTGTCATTTTAAGTGAGTGTCTTGGAGAGGACTCAATACAGAGCTTGGGGTACTGATGCCCAAAAGTATCCGGGATGGTGCCACGCACGCACAGCACATAGGCAGAACTCATTCGTTTTATACAACCAACCAACTCCCAGGAAGGATCGAGGGCACTGGTGGGCAGCCAGTGGCTCCCCACTCACAACAGGATCCCACCAGCTTCTGCTAGCCTCTCTTTGGGTACTTTTATGCTACTTTGGAGTTATACTGTTTCCCCCACTCGCTGGCCAGTTTTACTCAACTTTGGACTTCCCCTGTCTTTTACCACATTATCCTAAAAGCATCAGGAGCCTAAAATAGCACCTGGCAACACGGGAGACCTGCTTTATGTTTGAGTTGAATACATATATAATTGCCAGGTCTGTCCCCACTCTACCCCCACCCCAACCCCGGCCCAAGAGCATGCTCACCATGTCACTGTGTTGGGTAGAAGCTGGGAAAAACAAGAGGGTCAACTTTTGTTTCTTTGTAGCATCTTTTCGCTGCAGTCCTTAGCATGGTGTGACTTACTCGGTCTGGTTAAGAGGCCCTTAGAGAGAATGCCTAACCAAACAGTTTGTGGCTTCTCTGTGTTTACCACCACAGGACCATTCTCGCTTCACTGTGATTTGTCTAATCTGACGCCATGGGCACCCTGTTTTCTGTGTTTCATAATCAGAGCTCTTGTTATTTGTTCTTGGCCCTGTCCTCTTGTCTTCTTGCTTTTGCTGAAGGGCCCAGAACTGTTCCTGGCAGTTAGTGGCTTCACCTGGCCTACTCGTCACTTTTCTTGTCCCAAATCAACATTCACAGTGAGACTTTTAAGGCACAAGTGTGCTAGAAGTGGAATCGAACTGAACACGAGAGGAAACTGGTGCCCAAAGTGGCTGGTTCAAGGTCAAAACTGGAATGCAGTCAGATTTCCTAGCTAGCCAGAACACTCAGCTCCTTTCTCATTCTGGTGCCCACCTCGCTGAACCCCCAGATGAACACGCTAGGACCATCCAACCGAACAGTGATTCAGTGCAAGTGTGTTTCCTGGCCAGTCTCCCTGTCCTGTCCGGCCAGTCATGTCACCTCATATTGGCAGCACCTTCCAGACCTTCTGGCCTCAAGCCTGTCCTCAGCCTCAGTGAGATGCCTGCAGGGAGCCACCGCTCCATGTGCACACTGTGCTTCTGCCTCCAGGTGGCAGGCCTGTCCCACTGCACTCACGCCCAGAGGCCCGCCCGGCCCCAGAGAAGAAATCAAAATGGGCTGCTGCCAGCTTGACTCAGAAGTTGAACATGCTATGTCCTACTTGTTTTGTGAGCCCTGTTTCTAAGTGGATAACCTTGGCCACACTGTCCAATCTCCCATGACTTAAATTCCCCTTTGGTGAAGGAGGAAGATTATTCTCTGGGGCCTTAGTGAAGTAAAAAGGACCAAACAGCTGGAGCAGGGTCTGGACCACTCTGGTAGTTACTTAGAGTCCCACACCCATGCTCCTCACATGGACCTCATTGTCACGCACCCAGTGACTCCTCATAAGGTGCTTGGTGGATTCCGAACCAACAGAAAGCAGTTCTATACCTACAGACCTTCTGTGAACCGTGAACCGCAGGCGTGCTGAGCACCTGGAGGTTGGAGCTGTTCTAGATTCGGCTTTCCTTGGCACCTATCTCTTGCCTTTTATTGAAGAAGTCTTTTGCTCCAAATCCTCTGTTGGTTTCCCCAGCTTCAGAAACTGGACTCGCCCAAAGGCGACGGCAGGAAGGCGATGGCGTCTTCTCCTATCTTTTCAACGTGCCAGGAAGTGAGTAGCTTGTCAGCATGAAGAAGCTCTTGCCAGAGTTCAGCAATGCCCCCCCCCCCCTTTGTGAGCCCTGGAGAAGGCCAGCCTGGGGGGTCTGACTGCAGGCAGTTCCTAGACAGGCAGGATGGAGGGCCCGCAGCTGCAGGGGACTCTCAGTCACTCCAGGTGAAGCCTGGCTATCGCAGGAGCCAGCCCTATTCAGAACCATAATCACAGTTTCTGTGTCTCACCTGTCACTCATTCTGGAGGGCCTGGCAGAGTGCTTGGCACTCTTCAATGCTATAAAAAGGCCACCTTCTGGGCAGGGTGTGAAGGCTGACGAATATTATGGTCACCTCCTGCCAAAACAGCTGCTTGACAAACTTGAAGCGCACGCACGGCACAGAACTTATAATTTCATGCTCATTCTATTCATTTGTGTTTGCTCTTGATCCCGAATACCGAACACCCTCTAACCTTTCATTAACCCTGGAATAGATCCTGACTGTGAAGGGGCAAGGAACGAGAGTGTTTTGTCTTCAGAGCCAGACTCTCCAGTCACTCCCGGGCCGCCAGGAGAATGCCTCTTTCTGACCTGATCCACTCTGGGCCCTCCCAGAGGGAAGCTACTTAGATGTTTCAGTGGCCATGACTGCAGCCGAAGTCTAGGTCACTGCAGATGGTCCAGTCTCTGGTCCTTTCCAGCCCCCACCCCATCTCTATCTAGTACCCATGACTGGGGCCTTTTGTGTCATCCTGAGGTTGGCACGCTCTCACTTCCTGACAAGAATGCTGGCTGTTGTTTCTGAGCAAATGGAACAAATGACTGACGAGAACCCCATGCAATCTGCAAACTGGAAACATCTGCAGGGAGGCAGGGGCAGCTGCTGGCTGGGCGGGGCTACAAGGAACGGCCGGAAGGTCAGCCTAAGGGGAGGTTGCTCCTACAGTCAAGCAGGGGGCGTGGCCTTCTGGGAGAGGGAAAGTCAGTTTTCCTTAAAGGCATGGCCCCTAGAAGGTCAACCACGCTACAGTGGGTGGATCCACACCCACTAATATATGAACAATGAGGAGTAGACTCAACAGGTTATAAAAATAATTGTTTAAAGGACATGAAATTAGGAGGGGTTGTGGGGATGGGCGTGGACTTGGGAGGAGTTAGGGGGAAGAGTAGAGAGTGAATGTGGTCAAATACATTGTGTGTAAGGGTGTGTGTGTGTGAGTGTACGTGACTGTGTGTGTGTAAAAGTGTGTATATGTGTATGTGAATGTGTAAGTGTGTATGTATGTGTGTGTGTGAGACTCAAGGAATTAATACATTTTTAAAGGGTTATCTCACAACCCTCGTCACCTTCCACTTACAGAAGATGAGCTCCTTGCTATGCCCTAACCAAATCAAAGGAGCTATGCTTCGCTCTCCTAGATACCATTTAGATGTTAGATGTGACAAAGCTGAAGTGGCTCCCATTTCACAGACAACCGGAAAGACCCAAAGAGGAAGCAGGTGCGGTGACTGCCCCGCCCACAGCAAGTCAGTGAGGGTGCAGGTAAGAGGGACTCGTGGTCATGCACACACTTACAACACCTTGTGAATCACCTTCCTTAAAGGTTAAGTAGCTTGCCCAAGGCTTGGCTAGCAGCTGCTAGAGTCAGGTGACCCAAGGCATTCACATCTTTGACCAGTGTGTCGGTCTGCCTGGAGCGCTGAGGTTGTGTGTCATATGCTTGAGTTGAACAGAAAGGCAGTGCAGAGCCAGCTCTTAATCTGCAGGGGGAATCTCAAAAACCAAACTATTTCTCATGGGCCTTGGCAAGGAAGTACTAATTTCACAACTATTCCCTACCAGCCTCACCCTGCATGTATGATGAGCCAGAGAGAGAGAGAGAGAGAGAGAGAGAGAGAGAGAGAGAGAGAATATCTTTGAAATCAGAAGAGGGTGGCTCTGTGATCTGTGACAGGAGCTGGGGACCATATCCATCTCCAGAGAAGACTAAGGAGGGCCCTTCCAGGAGGTAACCAGCCGTTGAACAAGAGGCCACAGACATGCATTATTGTAGGCAGCCGTTGGGCACGAGCTGCACTTCAGGGTCTCCACTATATACTGGAAGTGAAAGAGAGCAACAGAAACTATGAGGAGGCCATCCCCCACCCCCAGGAGCCACAATGATCTCCATTCACCTCCTTTGTTATGGAGGGTGAAGAGACTGGGACAGGTCACTGACTCCTCAGCCACACAGTCTGAGGGTGCACCTGGCCAGACATACTCCCACCGGAACTCAGTGATAGTCATCCTCAGAGACCACAGAGGGCAACACAGCCTGGTCCCAGAAAGGGGAGCTCCTTGGAGGACAGACCAGTTGAGACATAGTAGCATCCCCATATTTATCTGGACACTGCAGATAGGGTTAGAGGATTCCAAAATGGATGCCCTGGGCTACCTCCACACTCTGAGACTAAGACTTAGGCCTGAAGCTGGGACTCCTCCACACTGTCCTACCTATCATGGGCCCGGTGTTCAGCCTGACAGAGTCAGCACCACTGGGCTCTCCACTCAGCCTTTGCCATGTGCCCATACAAAGACAGTCCTCACCTCCCACAGCCTGTCAGGCTGTGCCAGAATTGGACCACGAAGGAAGCAGAGGACACAGCCAGAAGGAAGTCACAAAGATCAGCTTAAAATAACTCTCTTGTCAATCATGAGGAGGAGCTTCCAGAGAAGCCAAATTCCGAGGGAGATATAACCCAGGGTAACAACGGAAAGGCCTCAGAGCAAATCAGCAGAGGCTAAGCTTCAAACCCCACCCCCAACCCACTTCCGCCCAGCCAGCATCTGTTTCCTGTCCTATATTTAAACAAGCAGGTTAGTGAACTTTTAGTGCTTTTTTTTTTTTTTTTTTCTGGCCAGAGCAGAGCAGGACCTTTCACAGAAGACTAATGCATTTGTCTAACACCAGGAAAGGCAAAGGGGTCCTTCAAGACACCAGAGATGCAGACACCATCATCTGCACCAACCCCAAGTGCTGCCAGGACAGTCTCTTCACAGCGAGGCCCTCAGGACTCTACACTATTTCCGGTGTGTCTCTCTCTCTCTCTCTCTCTCTCTCTCTCTCTCTCTCTCTCTCTCTCTCACACACACACACACACACACACACACACACACAGCCTATTTGCTAGGAATTGTCTCAGGTCTCAGGGATCTTCTAGAACAGTTATTCTCAACTTTCCTAATGCTATGACTCTTTAATACAGTTCCTCATAGTGTGGTGACCCCGTCTCCCCCAATCATAATATTATTTTGTTGTTATTTATAACTGTACTTTTGCGACTGCTATGATTTGTAATGCAAACATCTGATATTTATTATGGTCCTAAAGGTCTTAAGAAACCCTTGAGAAAGGGTCATTTGACCTGAAAGGGGTCGAGACCCACAGGTTAGAAATCCCAAAGCCCTCCCCTTGTGGTGGGAGAGAATGCTGAGTAACCTAAGAGCCCACATTCCTTGTCTTTGGCCAGGAGGTCTCACACATCACTAAGAAATTCTCTCTGTGTATGACTCTGTGCTGCCTGACAGTGCAGGGTGACCTGACTGGACCCAGCAGCTACAGTAAAGCAGAAAGGCCCCTGCCTGCAGCCTTCTGCTCTCCTCTCCACATACCCAGGATGCCAGGAGATAGAGGCTAGGCTTTCACACTTGCTTTCCCTGAACATAGAGACCTCCTAACTTGTTAATGTTCTGGACATTTGCCCTGAGTTGAGCGTTGCTGAATTTCAGCCCACAAAAACACAGGCCAGAGGGAGTCACACTGGGGATTCAAAAGCCCAGCTCTGCCCTTCTGCAGCTGTGTGATCTTCAGCAAGTGACTATTGTGAGCCCATTTCCACAACTGTCAAATGAGACTCAAAGAGATGCAAAGGGGTGTGAGAAGCCATGGAGATGGCATTTATGAACACCTGGCTCCCTTCCTGCAGGTCTTCTGATGGTTTCTACTGCTGCAGAAATTCTCCATTTATTTGGTTGGTGTCCCTTTCATACTCCATATTAAATACTTTAGAGGGTCTTGTTAAAATCAGTGTTCCTCTGAGCTGACAAGATGGTTCAGCAGTAACAGCACTCACTGTCAAACCTAACAAGTGGAGTTTAGTCCCCAGAACCCACAGTGGTAGAAGAAAATTGAGCCCTGCAAGTTGTCCCTGACCACTACATGTGTGTTGTGGCACCAGTATGCCTACATATACACAACTGCAAGTAAATAACAACTTAAAAAATTTCTCCTAGTATTCTCCCTAACCACTCCTTGATACTGCAAGAATAGCAAGTACCAGTTGGATGCTTGCTATACTATGCAGGCTGGCCCTTCATGTGCCTTCATGTATTTCCTATAAGACAGGTACTATGATGGCCACTTTATAGACAAGTAGGCTGAGTTAAATCATATATATATATATATATATATATATATATATATTTTCAGGCCCCAGAGCCCCCACTTTAAGCCTTTTGGCTGGGCCCGTGCTACAATTGGATGGTCTGTAGTTACCACTGTTTATAGAGAATTCTCTAAATTCTACCAAGAAATGGATGATCCTTACTTTTTCAGAATCGTGTGTGTGTGTGTGTGTGTGTTTTATTTTCTTTGTTGTCTTATGTTTTCTAATCAAACCACACTAAACTGATCATTTGCTGATGACAGCACTGTTGATTTGGCACCTACAAATCTTGTGTCAGACTCTAAATGTGCTGCCCCTGAGCCAGGGAGTTTTTTAGTTTTCACTCCACTGCCAGTCTGGACTAGGTAACTCCTCATTGTACAGTTAGATGCCCATTGTGCACTACTGGGTTACTGGATATTACCATCACCCAGGCCTTTTACCCACTGAATACCAACAGCAGTCCCTCTTCCCAAATTATGACAATCCAAAATGCCTCCAGCTCTTGCCAAATATTTCAGGGTGGGGGTGCAAAATCTCTACTGGTTGCAAAGTGCTTGCTTCTCTGAACACAAAGTCTGAACTTTATAGAGGTTAGGCTGTTTTCCCAAGATTACAAAGGCTGGCAGGCACAGCAGAACAGAATCTGAACCAAGGCATGAATGTTTACTCTGGAATCATGCTTTTAATTCCTAAATAAAGATAGCACAACCTTGATACTGTAATGTATTTGCCAAAAAACCAGTAATATCAAGACATCATGACTCCCCTCCCTTAAGACTATTCAAATTCACAGGCTCTGGCCATTACTTATCAGAGCATAATCTAATTATAAGATATCAAGAAGGATATCAACTACGTACTGTGAGTGAGGTCATCCTGCCAAGCCTAGGAATTTAAGCTGTCATTTACAGCCTTGTGTCCCCTGTGCCAAAGATCTGGCCCAAGCATCCATAATATCCTGCTGTTTTTTCTAGGATCATTAAGAAGGTTAACATCTTGGGAAACAATGACCATTCTTAACTTTCACAACTTCAGCCACTGTTTTTAAAAAGCTAAGGCCAGAGTCTTCACTCAGACTTCTGTCCTAGTTTCATCTCCTTTAGGTTTTAGCTTGTTTATAAAAGTCTGACATGAAGTTCACTCTGGCCAGGAACACAAGAAGTACGCCCTAACCAGGGACACAGGAGGCATGCTCTAATCAGAGAAACAGGAGGCACCCCCTAACCAGAGACAGCACTGACCACCTCCCAGGACAATGGCTCTAACCCAGGTCACAGAGCTCTACAAGCCTACAAGGAGGCTGGCTCCAGTCAGAGGCACACTAGTTAACACCAGAGATAACCAGAGGTTAAGAGGCAAGCACAAGAACATAAGGGACAGAACTCAATGCAATTTGGCACCACAAGAACCACCACAGCAAGCCCTGGATACCCTAACATGCTTGAAAAGCAAGATCCTGATCTAAAATCCCATCTCATGAAGATAATAGAGGACCCTAAGGAGGACATAAATAACTCCTTTAAAGAAATACAGGAAAACACATCCTTAAAGAGGAAAAACAAATCCCTTAAAGAAATACATGAAAACACAATCAAACAGGTGAAGGAATTGAACAAAATTATTTGAGACCTAAAAATGGAAATTAAAATAATAAAGAAAACACAAATGGAGGCAACTCTGGAGATGGACGACTTAGGAAAGAGATCAGGAGCTACTGACGATCACCAACAGCTACAGATGATCACCAACAGAATACAAGAGATAGAAGAGAGAATCTCAGGCATAGAAGACACCATAGTAGATATTTACACATTTGTCGAAGAAAATAAAAGTATAAAAAGTTTCTAACTCAAAATATCCAGAAAATTCAGGACACAATGAAAAAAATCAAACCTAAAAATAACCAGAATAGAAGAGGGTGAAGATTCCTACTTCAAAGGGCCAGAAAACATCTTCAACAAAATCATTGAAGATAACTCCCCTAACCTACAGAAAGAGGTGGCCATAAATGTACAAGAGGCCTACAGAAAACCAAGTAGATTGTACCAGAAAAGAAGATCCTCTCGTCACATAATAATCAAAATACTAAATGCACAGAACAAAGAAAACATATTAAAATCTGTAAGAGGAAAAGACCAAGTAACAAATAAAGGCAGACCTATCAAAATTACACCAGATTTTTCAACAGAGGCTCTAAAAGCCTGAAGATCCTGAACAGAGTGTCATCCAGATCCTAAGAGAACACAAATGCCAGTCCAGACTACTATACCCAGCAAAACTCTCAATCACCATAGATAGAGAAACCAAGATGTTCTGTGACAAAACAAAATTTAAACAATATCTGTCTATGAATCCAGCACTACAGAGGAAACTGGAAGGAAAACTACAACACAAGGAGGCTAACTACACTCAAGAAAACAGTACACATTAAACATTTCACAACAAACCCAAAAGAAGAGAATCACACACACAATACCACATCTAACAACAAAAATAACAGGAGTCAACAATCATTGGTCTTTAATATCTCTCAACATCAATGGACTCAATTCCCTAATTTAAAAAAGTAGGCTAACAGATTAGATACATAAACAGGATCCACCATTTTGCTACATACAAGAAACACATGTCAGTGACATAGACAGATACTATCTCAGAGTAAAAGGCTAGAAAAAAAAAGTTTTCCAAGCAAATGGTCCCAAGAAACAAGCTGGAGTTAGTAATTCTAATATCCAATAAATTAGACTTTAATGAAAAGTTATCAAATGAAATGGGAAAGGACATTTCATATTCATCAAAGGAAATCCAACAACACAAAGTCTCACTTCTGAACATCTATGCCCCAAACGCAAGGGCACCCACATTCATAAAAGAAATATTACTAAAGCTCAAAACACACATTGAATCTAACACATTAATAGTGGAAAATTTCAACACACCATTCTCACCAATATACAGGTTACTGAAAGAGAAACTAAGCAGAGACACGGTGAAACTAACAGAAGTTATGAACCAAATGGATTTACCAGATATCTACAAAACATTTCACACCAAAACAAGGAAATATACCATGAAAGAAAGGGAACATCAGACCAATTTCACTTATGAATACCAATGCAAAAATAATAAAATTCCCACAAACCAAATCCAAGAACACATCAAAACCATCATCCACCATGATCAAGTAGGTTTCATCCCTAAAAAGCAGGGACAGTTCAATATATGAAAATCCATCAAAGTAATATACTATATACACAAACTGAAGGGAAAAAATTCCATGATCATCTCATTAGATGCTGAAAAAGCCTTTGATAAAATACAACACTCCTTCATGTTAAAAGTCTTGGAGAGATCAGGAATTCATACCATATACCTAAACATAATAAAAGCAATATGTAGCAAACAAACAGCCATTATCAAATTAAATGGAAAGAAACTAGAAGCAATCCCAGTAAAATCAGGGACAAGATGTGGTTGCCCACTCTCTCCCTATCTAGTCAATCAATACTTGAAGTTCTAGCTGGAGCAGTTAAACAACAAAAGGAGATACAAATTGGAAAGGAAGAACTTAAAATATCATTACTTATAGTTGATATGATAGTATACATACATGACTCCCAAAATTCCACCAGAGAATGCCTACAGCGCATAAGCAACTTCAGCAAAGTGGCAGGATATAAAATTAACTCAAACAAATCAGTAGCCTTCCTTTATACAAATGATAAGCAGGCTGAGAAAGAAATCAGGGAAACAACACCCTTTACAATAGCTTGGTATAACTCTTACCAAGCAACTGAAAGATCTGCATGACAAACTTCAAATCCATGGGGGGTTGGGGGGAAATCGAAGAGCTCAGAAGATGGGAAGCTCTCCCATGCTCATGGATTCATAGGATTAACAGAGTGAAAATGGCCATCTTACCAAAAGCAATCTACAGATTCAATGCAATCTTCATCAAAATTCAATCACAGTTCTAAACAGACATGAAAAAGAGAAATTGTCAACTTCATATGGAAAAAAAGAAAATCCAAGGATAGCCAAAACAATTCTCAATAATAAAAGATCTTCTGGGGGAACCAACATCTCTGACCTTAAGCTATGCTACAGAGCAATAGTGATAAAAAAAAAAAAAAAAAAAAAAAAAAAAAAAAAAAAAAAAAAAAAAAAAAAAAACCAGTATGGTATTGGTACAGAGACATTAAAGTCTATTAATGAAATAGACTTGAAAATCCAGAAATAAACCCACAAATCTGTGGACACTTGTTTTTTGACAAAGAAGCCAAAAAACATACAGTGGAAAAAAGAAAGCATCTTCAATAAATGATGCTGGTCTAACTGGCAGCCAGTATGTAGAAGAATGAAAATAGGACAAATTAGCAACCTACAGATTGGGGGAAAAACATCTTCACTAACCCTACATCTTATGGAGGGCTAATATCCAAAATATATAAAGAACTCAAGAAGTTAACCTCCAAAAACCAAAATAACCCAACTAAAATAAGGGGTACAGAGCTAAACATAGAATTCACAACAGAAGAATCTCCAATGGCCAAGAAGCACTTAAAGAAATGTTCAAAGTCCTTATTCATCAAGGAAATGCAAAGCAAAACCCTGAGATTCCACCTCACACCAGACAAGAGTCGCTAAGATCAAAAGCTGAAGTGGCGCACATGCTAGCAAGGATGTGGAGAAAGAGAGCACTCCTCCATTGCTGGTGGGATTGCAAACTGGTACAACCACTCTGGAAATCAATCTGTAAGTTTCTCAGAAAAATGGAAATAGTTCTACTTGGAGACCCAGCTGTACCACTCTTGTGCATATACCCTAAAGATGCTCCAACATATAACAAGGACAGGTTCTCCAATATGTTCATAGCAGCCTTATTTGTCATAGCCAGAAGCTGAAAACAGCCCAGATGTCCCTCAACTGAAGAATGGATACAGAAAATGTGGTTTATTTACACAATGGAATACTATTCAGCTATTAAAAACAAGGATATCATGAATTTTGCAGGCAAATGGATGGAACTAGAAAATATCATCCTGAGTGAGAAAACCCAGACCCAATAGAACATGCATGGTATGTAGTCACTGATAAGTGTACATTAGCCAAAAAGTACAAAATACATGCAACCTACAGACTGTAAAAAGTGTAACGACAGAAAGGCCCAAGAAAGGATGCTTCAATCTCACAAGGGGAAAGAAAATAATCAAGGGAGGCAGAGGGAGGGGGGAACATGTGTGGGAGAGAGGAGCGGGAGGGGAAAGGGGAACAGAATCAGGTGGAGGGGTCAAACAGAAGAGAAGCCTAGAGGGCCAGGAGAATGAATGGAAATATGCAGCCTCAGGGGAGGGGAGGGGCCTCTAGAAAGTACCAGAAAGCCTGGAGGTAAGAGATTCTCAGGACTCAATGGGGGTGTGTTGCGGCCCGAGCTGCCCCACATTTGGGGGCCAAAATGTTGAGACCCGCTCTGTCAATGTTGGAACCGGCACTGCCAAAAAGCCTTGGGGGCTAGACTGTTAGAGCCCGCACAGCCCCAAGCTGCTCAGGTCTGTGGGTTGGGTCGGGGTTCAGCAAGAGAGAGGGTGAGGACAGACATGAGGAATGGAGACTAGACAGAGTGTGATTCAATCCTGTTTATTCTTCAGTCTCTCTTCTCTCTTTCTAAATCCCTTGTCTTGAGTTCCTAGTCCCTAGTGCCTAGTACCAAGTCTCAGGTCCTAATTCCAGTTCTAAGTTGCTAGTCTCTTTCCCAATTCCAAGTTCTTCCTCCAAGTTACAAGTGTCTGATAACTAATGCCTAGTGTCTAATGTCTAATCTCAAGTGCCTACTATCTAATTCCAAGTTCTTCCTCCAAGTGCCTGGTGCCTAATACCTAATAATAATAATTACTTCTGTCTGCCTCTTGCCTTTTATATGTCTCACTTCTAAGCCACGTCTTTAAGTCACACCTTTAAGTCATGCCCTTAGGTCTTGTCTCTAAATCTGATCTCCAAGTCACGCCCTTAAGTCACACACCTTTAAGTCTCTCACACCCAAGGGAAAATCCTGGGTATCTAAAACAAAATGTTATCGGAGTGTGCTCAGCTGTTGTAGGCTATTATAAACAAGTCTCTTGTCAGGGTATATGGCTCAAGATGGCTGCAAGGATGATAGCCACCTTCTGTTGGCTCCCCATAGGGGTGACCTTACCAAAAATGCCCAACAATATGGAGTGGAAACTCAAAGAGCCCACCTCCAGTAGACAGTCAGGGTCACAACTGGAGGGACAGGGTTACTAACTCACAGTCAAAAGTTCTGACCCAGAACTATTCCTGTCTAAAAGAACTGAACGGACAAAAATTGGGAAGAGACTGATGACAGCAGCCTAGTGTGTTCCTCAGAGAGGCTTTACCAGCAGCTGTCTGGGACAGATGCAGATACTTACACCAACCATTGGACTGAAGTTGGAAATTCCTATGGTTGAATTAGGAGAAGGATTGAAAAAGAAGCTGAAGATGAGAGTGATCCCATAGGAAGACCAGCAGTCTCAACTAACCTGGATGCCAAGGAGCTCACAGAGACTGAGCCACCAACCAAGCAGCATACACAGGCTGGTTGGAGGCCCCCACCCCACAGCACAGAGGACCACCTGGTCTGGCCTCAGGGGCAGAACATGCTGAGCCTAATCCTTTTGAGAGACTTGAGGCCCCAGTGAAGGGGGAGGTCTGGTGGCCGGGAGCACCCTTTTGGAAACAAGAGGAGGAGGAGTGGGATAAGGAACTGTGGGAGGGGGGGACTGGGAGAGGGGACAATGGCTAGAATGTAAATAAATAAAATTATTTTTTAAAAAAGTCTGACATGAAATGATTTTTTGGCAGAAAAGGAATCTAGACAGGCCCACCTTATTGCCCAGTCCTTTTGCCTTGGCCTGCCAAATGCTAGGACTACAGATATAAGCCACCATGCCCAAGCTAATTCGAACCTAATGTGCAAATTACACCACTGCTTGTGACACAGAGAGATGTGTAATTGAAGAGACCACTAGGCACATAATTATCACATTACAGGAGCACTAATTCATGGTAGAACGAGGCTATCCCCAGCCTAGGTTTCTCTCATTGCTTTGTTTTGTTTTGTTTTTCTCTGCTACTTTCCAATGGCTTCAAAAGTTTTCCTCTTCTTCAGGAGGCTCTATAGTCATGTGCTAAACATTAGCTAGCCAGATCTTCAAATATTAAGAGCAACACTAGCAACAAATGCAAGTAAATTCTCCAGGAAACCATTAAGTTATTCCAGAGATGGGATTATTGCTGGAGCTGGCTTGCTTTCCTTTATGAGAGAAACAACCAAGAGCAGGTGGCTGAAGTCTAAAGGCCTTGGCCACCTTTACCAACTGTGCAGTCATCAGTCTGGGAGCCGCCACATCAGTGTTCCCCAAGAGCCCCTGACTCCTCACAGTGGAGAGTTTTCATTATGAAATCATAAAAGCGATGGTCCCTTACACAGGTCAGACGGTAGCAAGAGAGTCTGTGGTCTAAGAATTTGAAAGGTTGGGACCTCTAGGAACCATAGGCCTCAATGATGCCTCAACTACAAAGACAGTAGGAAAGAGGAAGCTTTGTGCTAATGACACAGAAACTACGTCTGCAGGGCTTGTTCCATGAAGTGATGAGGCTGTCTCTATGAAATCCTTTGCTTCCCAGTTACATCTTAACATGATGACTTCAAACTGCAGGTGTTGTTGAATTGTGAAGTCAACCCTGTGGATCATGACCATGGAGTAAGCTCAGTTGAAGTATGTCACACTCCACTGCACATAGGAAGGGCATTATTGTTCTGGTTGTCTGATTATTAGTGACTATCAGTCTAAAATTCCGTTTTGTTTAAACTTGCACTGATGGGCAATGCAGCACACATGCAGTACACATTTTGGTAAATTGTGGCATACCTTTATTCCTGTGTAACACTCACTACAACCGCCAAAGCAAGCACGTCCGTGTCTCCTGAAGTCTCCTCCTCCTTTCTCTTCATAACCACTCCCCCACCCTTCCTCACTGCATTCTCTAACTATGGACCCGTGGTCTGTCAGTATAGATGAATACATTTTCATAGTCTTAACTTTGCATTCGTGTCTATGTACACTTCAAGTTGGCTTGTAGATGTGTAAGGTAAAGTGAGCTTCACTTGATTGCATTCATCGCTGTTGGTTGAAAAAAATTGTCCTCTGCCCATTCAGTTGCTTTGGCACCATTATTAAAAATCAGCTGCATGTGTGGATCCATTTCTAGGTGTTTTCCAGAAAGTCCCTGTAACCCTCCTCTCCCTGCCTCCCTAGTGCTGGGATTACACAAGCAGGCCACCACACTCTACTTTTGTACTTGAGTTCTGAAGATCCAAACCCAGGTCCTCGTGCTTGCACAAGCAGGCCCTTTATCAACTGAGACACCTCCCCCACCCCTGAAAAGGTCATTTTTGAATGATTCTGTTGCTGCTGAATTGTGCTGTGCTTTGGATGTGTCCTGCACTGTCCACGTGCAATGGTGTGGATAAGTGAGAACATAAGGGATTCTCTTATGCGGGCATGAGGGTGCCCTCGTGAATGGATTAGTACCTGGATGGTAGGGAGGAGGACCTAGTATAAGGATGTGTTCTACACTTTCTTCTCCCTCCCCGCCCCCCCACTTTTGTTCTTCTTCCTACCCAGGCCTCTTATAAACAAGAAGGCTCTCACCAGCAGGAAATTATTCATATGTACAAATCGTCTCATGTTGGGTTGTTCTTTTATAGGCCCATAAACCAAATTTTTGTTTGTTTGTTTTCTTGCTTGCTTGTTTTGTTTGATTGTGGCTTTATTCTCGACAGGGAAGGTGGGGCAGGGTGGTATGGTAAGGGCCAGTCTTGCTTTATAGCTTCAGATGATAGGGAACTTGCTGTGTATGATGGTTAGTGTTAATTATCAACTTGACAGATGCTAGAATTAACCTGAGCAATGGTCTCAGGGCATGCCTGTGGGAGATCTTGTTTATGCTAACTGAGGTAGGCAGACAAGCTCCTGATTAGGTTAATTGGGTGGGGAAGACCCTCTGTGGGTGGCACCATTCCCTAGCTTGCTCTCTGACTGATTGTAAATCTCTTGCTGCCTTGGCTTCCCCGCCAAGACTGTACCATCTGAGCCAGAATAAACCCTCTCTTCCCTAAGTTGTTTTGTCAAGAGAGTATTTTGTATCACTGCAGCAGGAAGAGAAACTAAAACACTTAAGCTTAGGCTGCATCCACTTTGAGGCAATCCCTCTGTCTCAGCTTCCCAAAACTTTAGGATTACATGTGTATATATCTCACCACACCCAGCTATCTTTTTACCGTCTTCCCTGTCCTCAAAATGCTTAATCTTTGCTTTCTTCAGCGCAGAGGATACATTATAACTACCATTTGACAACTGTCAGGGGTGCACAGACCAGCATTCCCAACATTTCAGAGGATGCAGAAGGATTGTGAGTTCCAGGCTAGTCTTGATTGTAGGAGACCCTGGTCTAAACCAAAACTGAAACAACACAAACTTTATCTATGAATTCTATCAAAAGTGTCGTTTCTGGTCTCTGTTTGGATGGTCCTCATTGTTAGTGGTATTCCTGTTTCTATTCCAGCTATGTTTTGAATTGGATAACAGGCCTGGTAGACTTTGTTTTGTTAGTGTTAAGACATTTATGTATTCTCATAAATATACTTGAGTGTTGTTCTAGAGCACAGCTAAATTACTTGGGAATAATTCTGTTCTTTCTGGGCTTGTGGTAATA
Organism: Arvicanthis niloticus; assembly: GCF_011762505.2. Classification (NCBI taxonomy): domain Eukaryota; kingdom Metazoa; phylum Chordata; class Mammalia; order Rodentia; family Muridae; genus Arvicanthis; species Arvicanthis niloticus. Next base: position 84,832,540 of record NC_047661.1, on the reverse strand, counting down.
GGGGAAATCACAGCCACCTTTTGTCTAGGGATAATTCTGTCCCATGACTAAGGTCCTAGCTTTCTAAGAACTCTCACCCCAAACCCCAATAACTATGAAGTTCTCCACCTGGGCTTTTCTGGGTGCTTCTCCCCATGCCTCAGCTAAATTCCCAACACATGTAAGCTGACAAACACTGACCAGATGGACTTCTGATCCCCCAGAGCGTTCCTTAGGACACATCGCCACTTCCAGTGCTTTCTTCTGTTGTTTCCCTCAGCTCCCAAGTCCTTGTCCTGAACCCCACTACCTTGCTTTCTCCTCCCTGCACCACACTGATGTTTGGTTTCCACCCTAGGACAAGACACTAAGGTGCACATTTTACATATCAAAGCAGACCTGGCCTCCAGGTTCTCCCAGCATCCCTCAGTTCTTACCTGGCATAACCTGCCACCAACCCTGAACTTCCCACCCCAGGCCTGGGCTGCCCTTCCCCAGGAGGCTCTCGTCTATATAATTGTAATTGATTTAGAAAAATGGCCAGATTTTTGTCCATTTGTTGTGTGATTTCTTGGAGCTTATCAAAGTTAACAACTTTATCTGAGACCGATTCCATACCCTGAAGGAGGCAGCAAACCCTAAGGTCTCTCCTCTGGTGTCCATTATGACCTGGCTGGTAATTCCAGTTGGGTTCTGTAGCTGGCATCACCTTGTTACTCACAGGGTGGGTCTGGTCTACATACTGCCTGCCAGGTGCCTGAACCCATCCACATCCCTCAGGTGTAAGGGTGAAAGCCTGTATGACATAAAGGTTGTGCCAAGTTAGCTCATAAGCCTGGTAAAGGTAGCAGAACCCTTCAATACAGGGGGATGGGCTAGCAAAGAAGAAACCTAGCCATTCTCAATCTGAGATAGGTCCTGCAGGGAAAAAGGATCATGGACTGGAACAAACCCCTTAGCTCCTACCATCTCCCGGAGCGGGCAGAGGAGAGCAGAGGCCTGCTTGGACCATGTGTGAGATGCCACAGGAGAGATTCCTTGTGGAGCAGGACAGTGTGTGGATGGAGACCAGGGTGTGGGTTGAGGGGTCGTAAAAGGGGAAGAGAGCAGAGTAGGCACTGAGGAGGAAAGAGGAAAGGAAGGGATGGGTAAAGGGGAAGCTGTTGACCACCAAATGGAGCCTGTGAGGGTAAGGAAGGAGGGGGGACAGTGGGAAGAGAGACAGAGGAGGGGTGGGTAAGGGGGAAGAGGTTGGCCCTTGGCCTGTGTCTCAAGAGGAGGGGTATCTGTGAGGCAAGTAGAGGAAGAAGATGGGAGTCAGGAGAGGTCATGTGATCCAGGAAGAGGATGACTCTAAATGTGCTGGGGAATCCTTGGGGCCAGTGAACTTGCCCGAGAGCAGCTTCCCAATAAACCTGCCTTTAGTATAACCCAATCCGGCTTGAACTGGCTCCTTTCACCAGTGCAGAAATAACGTATCAAATGGGAAACTCCTCCAGTAGTAAGCTGGCTAACTGCAGGGCCCACTTCCTCTGTTTTCTCTTCCTTAGGAAGCGATTTCCAAAACAGCCTGATAAGATTAGCATCAGAATATTGTTGTCTTACGTATTTTGTCCAGTTTATGATTTGGAAGGTAAACTTGGCTCCTATTACTCCATCTTGGTCAGAAGTAAAAGTCTCCAGTGTATTCTTTGTATGTCTGGCGGTTTGTTGTAAACAGTACTGTCTGTGACGTATATCCACAAGTAGTGAGTGCATTTCCACCCACTCAAAGGCTCAACCAGCTGTGAACTGCCTCTTCTCAGAATCTTCCTAATTTGCCCTTCTAGGAGACTCTGTAGCTTAAATAAAGATGAGACTTGATTCAAGTAGCTTAAATAATTTAGACCCCATGCTCAAGACAAGGAGAAATCATGTCCAGCCCTTACAAACGCACAGATCAGCTTTACTAGGGGTAGATGCTATCGGCAGAGGTGCATGTCTCGGGTGCCCATCAGCTTGATGGATAGCAGTGCTCAGGCAAGAGGACCTCTGGCTTGGCACGGGAAAGAGAAAAGGATCAGCCTGGCTCACCTCACAGACTTCTGGACACAACTGGGCATGAGTTCAATTCTACACATATGGAAGGAACGTTGAGGCTTTGAGGCATCTAGGACCTCATAGCACTTAATAGCTGAGTGTCTTCTCTAGGACACATATACAAGTGACACTTATAGTGGGTAAGGCAGGGAAGAGCAGACACCGTGCCCTGTAACATACAAATGTCTATACTACAATTTGCTTGCCCATTAGAGGGTTCTTGGCTCAAAAGCCATTCTTATCTATGTTTGAAAAGCCCATCTGGGGAAGCATAATGTACAATTTTAAGAGATTTGGAGCAGAACAGACATGAATTCAAATCCTACTCCTGAAACAAATAAGTGGAACTCTGATCATCTCCAAGTCTCCATTTCATTATCACATAAGGTGGCACCGTACTGTGAAGAATATTCTGTAGGAGTCTTGACTCATAATATTCACTCTGAAAACAGCTATTGTCACTCTCCTAGCAGCTATTTGAGGAAGAAATGGTGACAGAGGTGGTACCTCTTCACTTGTCAAAGGAAGACATGCCATGTCCTAAAATGAAGTTCATCTAAGCCTGGGGGGCCGGGGGACAAACCTGTCTTGTTTATACTCCAGAAAGACTCCAGTTATTAGAACATTGTAAACAAGAATGGCTGTCCTTGGGCCTGCTGACAGTACTTTCAGATTTTCCTTTCCCTGAAGACTCAGTCTTTCCCATAACAGTGGCCTCTGCCCAGGCCCTGGAAAGCAGGGTGAAGGCTGCTTTGGCTCACTTTCCAAGGCTGAGCATTGTCTGACACTGTGTGTACCAATGGGCCCTTCCCCTAAAGCCCTCAGCCTGGTTTAAGGGTGAAGGTAGTTAAGCTTGCTAGCAGAGCAGGCAGAAGAGCTACTGGATTCTGCTGGCATGGGACCAAGTCAGAGAGGCCTGTCATCAGGGCAACTAAGTGTCCCAACAGCTGATGCACAACCTCTGCCCTGACAGGCCTCTATGGCCCTGGGTGACCCTACTCATCTATAATCATAAGCAGAAGGGAGATCAATGTTCTCTCCAAAACAGCACTTGGCCTCAGAGTGGAGCCAATCCTGTTATGACTTAAATTCTCCAAGGGCCCTCTGACCACCCTCGCCATCTCACCTAGAAAATTACAATTACTGATTAATTTTATAAATGTGCTAAGTCTTTCATTTCTGTGACCCACATACACAGATCTCCCTCACCCCAAGACTTTATACTGAAATGTGGGTCCTTAAAGTTGACAGTGTTAAATATCTTCTATTTGGCCACACATCAACTAGCAGATTCAACCCCAGCCCTTCTCTGCTGGCTCTTTTAGCTGCTCAGTTCTTTCTCCTCCTCTCCACAGTCCTCTTTTCCTTTCCACTTAGCAACCTGACCCAGTTCTCATTCTCCCTACTTAGAAACAGATCCCATGGGTTCTCTCCCTTTGCCTAAGGTTCCACTGACTCCACAACTGTCTGTATCCCTTAATGGCAGCATAACGTTGTAAGTCATAATCTAATTTCAAAGTAACTCCTTCAGTGGAGCTCCGGGTTCTATCTCCAGCACTGCCAACAAAGGGAGGAGGAATTATATATTGCAAAAAGAAAATATCCCTTCCTCTCCATCCAACCCACTTCCATACCTCTCAGCTACCAACAGTTGAGAATTTGTTATGTGTCTGTCTAGATTTTGTTTACACTTACATTTGTAGGTTAGCCTGTTGGTTAATAGTAGACCCTTGGATACTGTAACACCTGAGATTGAATTCTGACCTTGTCATTTACTATTTCAGGAATATTAAAGAAGTGGCAATCTTTCTATACATTAGTTTATCTATATAAGATTGATATAATAGTAATTTCTACTTCATAGAGTTCTTTTTTATATAAATTACATTTGAAAAAGATTGTGTGTGTCTCTCTGTGTGTGTGTGTGTGTGTGTGTGTGTGTGTACATGCCACCTGTGGAGGTCAGAGGGAAACTCGAGAATCATCAGGTTTTTCCTTCCACAATGTGGGACTCGGAAATCAAACTTAGATGAGCAGGCTAGGAGGCAAGCACTTTTACCATTGAACTATCTCATTAGCTCTCACAGAGTTCTTTGGAAGACTAATCAGTTAAAATAATGCCTGGTATATAAGTACTATGTAGGTGTAACCATTATGCATTTTATTGTTATTTATGCATTTTTATCTTTGTTACACAAACGGGACCACAATATGAATACTGTTCTACAAGTATATGCCATCTAATAACATCTAATAACAAGTATATGCCATCTAATAACCAAATACCAGTACAACCTCATACAGCATAATGACAGCATGACATGCAATTGTCTTTGTGGAAGAACTGGATCTACTTTTAAGTCCCAAGTATAAAATAATATAAAAGGATGCGGGCAGGGTTGGAGAGATGGTTCAGTGGCCAAAAGTACTTGCTGCTTTTCAGATGACCCAGCTTCAGTTTCCATCACATACCTAGTGGCTCACAACCATCTGTAATTCCAGTGCCAGGGCATCTTATGCCCTCATCTGATCTCTGCAGGTACCACATGTGGTATACATATATGCAGGCAGGTAAAACATTCACGCTGCTTATAAAGATAGCATATGGGTAAATGACAGGGCCAGAGAGGGTGATCCTGGGGCCCTGGATAGCTGGTTTTCTCAATGCTGAGTTCTAAAGGGCAGGGCTGGTCTCTCCCCCACCCCCATACCCTAAAGCTGCCGAGGATACCCTGTCATGCACAGAGAACTGGTAAGCTCTTGACTGTTCTTAATGATCAATTTTCATGTGTTCCTTTCCAAACATGGCTTCCTGACAAGCCCTGGAAAAGGAAGTCTTCTCCTTCTTGCCCCTTCCCATGACCTGGAATGGGAAAAACTGATCCCTCGGGGAAGGGCTATGTATAACCTGCCGAGAAAGTCTCAGGGAGTGCCGAAATGACGTGAGTACACAAAAGAGGCAGAGCTGGGCATGGCAGTGAATGCAGGCAATTGCAGCTCATGGAGACAAGAGCATCTCAAGTTCAAGGGTAGTCTCAGCTCTGCAGCAAGTTTTATGTTAGCCTGAGCTACATGAGAACCTATCTCAAAGGAACCAAAAGAGAGGCTACAGGGATAGTGTACTACAGGGATAGTGTACAATCTGTAAAGTGTTAGCCTTGTCAGGCATGAAGGCCTGTGTTCAATACCCAGAACCTTTGTTTGGAAAATAAAGAAAGAATTTTTTAAAAGTCAGGTGTGTGTATGGGCTTGTAACGCCTGCACTGAGGAGGCAGAGATAAATGGATCACACATTTCTGCAAAGCCAACCTAGCCTACTTAGTCATGTCCAATCCAGTGATAGGCCCAGTTTCAACCAGAAAGGAAAAGAAGTGAGGATGACACCTGAGGTTGACTTCTGCCCCCGCCCCCATGCACACTTGCACACATATGCATGCACATGCACACACAGACACTGTCTTTAGATGAATGGTGAATAAGTATATGCATATATGAGTGCGTGAATGGTCAGGTGTGTGCTCTCAATGGCATGACTATCCCTTACTCTCCTCCCTGTTCATCCGCCCATTATTTCCTACTTATGCTTGGCGATCAGAACACAGAGGTGATGAATAGGTAGGAACTATATTCAGAAGTGTATTCATGACTATCCTGAATTCAGTGGGCATGAACATTAGGGAACACCCCACTCACTGTAAACCAGGCCAGCATCTGGCTGTAAGTAATAGTTCTGGGAGCCAGGCTCAGTGATCGAGCAACTTCAGGACATTATTCTTCTGTGCCTCAGTTTCTCCATTTTAAAGTGATGACAATAATAACACTTACAGAAATCACACTGAGTATTATATGAATTCAATTCATAAAGTGCCTTTAACAGTACCTGGCAGAGTCAGAACCAAATAAATGCCCATTTTATTATCACTGCGGCTAAATGCCTCTACTAACTCTTACCTCCAATCCTATTTTCTTTTGTACCAACTTGCTTAAGACTTACTGTTTGAAGAGAATTCAAAAGAAGTCATGCACTCACACTTACTCAAGCTTGCACACATAGGGGGGTACAGAAAAAGGAGGGAGGGAGGGAAGGAGGGAGAATTTCTCAGAGGCTTGGTGGGGAGAAAATTTATCACTTTAGAAACTGTTCCCAACGAAAGGGTCAGGGCCATTTCAAGAACCATCTGATTAAATCTGTAAGCAGTAGGCACAGAAATCCCTCTGGACTTAAAAATCAGATGGGCATCTTGTCAAGTCATTCCTGTAGGGGGAGCTTACAAATTTAAACAGACACAGCAAAAGGAACCAAACAGTCTAGGAATTCTGTCATCTAAAATGGTTGTTGGGAGCAGGGCAAATGTTTAAAAGCAGGACAAAATGTTTACTGGCTTCTTGATCTACTGAATATCTTTATTACCTGATTGCTTTGTCACTTCCTGGAGCTGTGTGCTAACAGGGCTGGCACTCCCGCTCATGCGCAGTGCATCTCCTGCTTCCTAGAGCTTACAGCAGGGTGGATCAGAAGTATGCCTGTCGAAGGAGGAACGTCTCCAAAAGAAGGAGAATCGAGAGGAAGTCCAAATGGTGCTGGCTGTTGGGACTCTGGAAAGCCAGTGGCCTGCTCCAGCCTTTGGCCATACAACAGCCTCATTGTATGAGGACAGAAAACTTAACTGAGGCTTGCCTGCAAGCATATTTGAACTTGGACCTCCAGAGCAAGGGCTGGCAGCCAGCTACCATGCCCAGACACGCCCCCTCCTCTTTTTTCATTCTCTTCTCCATCTTTGCAAGAGCATTTAGTTCCATTTAAGTCCGGGAGACCTGGCAAAAACAACACTCCAAACACCACTTCCATTTATGGCAATGGGATCCTCTATGCCAAGGAGACACAGCTTGTCAGCTCCGAGTCCTTTAGACTCCGCTTTGAGCATCTGTCTTCTCTGCTTACACCAGCAAAAGGGCTAGGTCTGATGGGTAGGCTTTTTTTTTTTTTTTTTTTTTTTTTTTTTGTTGGTATTGTGTATCTTGTATCTATTTACTTGTTTTTAGGAGAATGACTTACTAATATCAGCAAAGGAACAGTATTCCAGATTCCTAACACTAGAGTGATCTTAGCCAGGCACAGGTCAGGTGAGGAAAACAAAGAAGCACTCTGAGAAGGTCGTCTCTCACCCCACCCCCACCCACCCCACCCCCACTCCCAGATAAGACCTACCCTTGCCCTCCCTTCTTACTTGGTGTTGGCTTTATTATCATTTGCTCTTCTGTGGATGCAACTAAGTTCTGAACTCAGGAAAAGAACATTTTTTTTATCCTGCACAGTCGACAGAGGCTGGTTAATCCAGAGGTCTTTCAACCCATGTCATCTCTCACACCCCTCAGCCTGTTATTCCTTTTTGTCACTGGAGTCTGAATTCTTAGAGTGAAGTTATATTTCAATTCTAACCTGAAGTTAGCTTTGGTCAGTTTGACACAAACCTCAACATAAGTCGGAAGGAAGAATTACAGCTGAGGAATTGACTCCATCACATTGGCCTGTGGGCATGCCTGTGGGGTGGGGCATTTTCTTGATTAGTAATTGATGAGGGAGGGCTGGTCTATTGTGGGTGGTACCACTCCTGGGCAGGTGGGCCTGGCTGTTTAAGAAGCAGGCTCCTTACAGGATTCCTTTGTGGTTTCCCTGGGATTGAACTCAAATTCTCAGGCTTTACCTGCTGAGCCATCCAGTCAGGCCCTATTTTCCCATAATTCTTCCCCTTTCTCTCCCCTGGCCCTGCCCCCAATCTCTGGCCCTGCCCCCAATCTCTCTGACAAGCCCAAGATGGATGGACTTGAACTCATGATTCTCTGCCTTAGCCATCAAGTGCTAGGATTACAGACATATAACGTGACAGGCACCAGCTCCACTCCATCCTGGTAAAGTCGAACTAAAATCCCTCCAGGTCTAGGATCAGGGATCACCTACTCACTTTAAAATTCTTATTACCCAACGTCGGAATAATGTCTTCTCCTAACTCTGACAGTTCATTTCCAGTCCAAGACTTACTGAAGGGCTGTGAGCATCCTTGTTGGACAGCTTTGCTTACCTGGGTTCCGAGGTTTTCAAGCATGAGGCTCATACTTTGCTCACAAATGTCTCCTAGCACATTAACCTAACAGGAAGCTCTCCACGTGTGCTTGATGAAGACTAGTTACACACCTGCAGGCAAGCTGACACCCAGGCATCCTCCTATGATTCGGGCTGCTATGTCAGCAGCAATTATGACACGGGTCATCGATTATGATCACAGAGCAGGCTTTTTAAAGGGGAAACTTGTCTCTGGGGGAAATCAAAGCCGGGTTTGCCAAAAGTCCATGCAGCACTGTGAACTCTCTTACAGCAAATCGTCAGAGGACTCTAGGCCTTTTGTGATGACTTGGAAAAATTTAGAGAGAAGGCAGTCTAAACTTACAGGGCATCAAAGAGCAATTTCAAGAAAATCGGTTTTACTTCACCACAACTAAGGAAGACATGTCTGATTTGGCATTCATAAACCTTAAGAATAATAATTTAAAAAAAAAAACCCAACATAATAAAGGATATGAACCACATGGGGTCCATGATAACCAGCGTGAGAATGGGAGTGACCTTTATGACTTATTCAAGTTAATTCCTCTAACCACGTACCTTTACTACTATTAAAGTCTTATCATTTTCTTTAAATGCTTGAGTATTAAAGTGTTCTTACATTTTTTAATTAAAAAAAAAAATTCAGACAATTCCTCTGTTAGTTCATGTGACATTTCCACAATTTTTAAAAAAGAATGACTGCAGCCAAAAACTGAGCCTGGTTGATACTGGTAATTAAAAATCTACTCCCTGGGCTAGGGAGGCAGCTCCGTTGGTAGAGTATCTGCCTAGCATGCATAGAGCTCTGGATTTGATCTGCAGCACTCCATGCACTACACATAGTAATATAGCCGATAACTGCAATGCTTAGGAGGTAGAAGAAGGAAGAACAGAAGTTCAAGGTCATCCTTTGTGGGACAGTGGACCATGCTAGGAAGCTTCGTAAGGTAGAGCAGGTCTGAGGCTCCGGCACTTGGGTACACACACCTGAGATGATAGGTGCCTCCCTGCTCCCTTCCAGATTCCTGGCCTGGAACACATGTCCACCCTCCCCATGTCTGTCAAGGAGGCCCAAAACAGAGTTCTCCATACTAATAAGGTACCTAGAGGCCCTAAGGGTTTAGCCAATAAGCTTCCCTTCCTGGACATTCCTCTTGCAAAAGAAATTTAGTCTCTGGCCCATCCTAAAAAGTTGGTACACATCCATTTTCCATGATGAACAGTCAATAAACAGTATGGATAAACATGGATGTCCCTTCCATCAAAATTCTGGTGGGGAGCATGGAGAAGGCCTTCACCTACAGAGCTGCGGCCTAAGTCTCCCGTAGAAGGCCTCTCTGTACTTCCAGACAACCTTTGCTACCTTCACTGATGAGCTAAGCTGGAGTTTCCCGTCTCCCCAGCCTGGGTTCATCATCCTCAAACTCATCCTCAGCATGTGGCCCCCAATGGTCTCAGCCTTGTCGCTGGCCCATGGACCTCCATCCTTTGTTCCTGATTCTTCTGTGTGATGCCACAGTGGTGACTGGGTGCCCGAGAATCAGGGAACCCCAACTTTGGCCTTCTCCATCTTAGACTGCATCTTTCCAGCCCCTGAGCAGTGTCTTGATGCTTCTCTAAAGCCCAACACCAGACAGGGACACAGGGAGATGAAGTTAAACACTCCCCACATTTTACCTCTCCAGCAGCTGTACCCAACACCCCAATGGCCAACAGCAGGTCAAAACTTGGACCCACAATCCTTGGCCAAAGAGGACATTGAAGGTCATCATGAGATTTATAACTCTCCTGTCTTCTTCCTTCATATAAAAAAGAGCACTTCTTGCCTATAAGTATATTCTAGAACTCTTGTCTAGAATGCATAGACCTGAGGTCAGTCCTCAGCTGAAAACCAACCCGCTCCCCCAATCCCCCACACACATGCCTACCATGTGTACAGATGATACAACTTCACTGAAAAACACAATCATTTATGCTCTCAGTTACCATATGTGGGAGGGAGATGGTGGACTGGGAAAGTCATCACAAATGGCCCGTGTGCCTTTGGAAGCTTTTGCATTACCACCTCCTTTGCATACACCCCTCATTAGCCTGTGACTAATAGATCCCAGCAGGGTCTGAGGAAATTTCCTGCTAAGCATGTCTCTCTTTCATCCTGGCTGCTGAGCCAGCCTACTCCCTTCATCTTTGGGCTAGACACATAATATGTCCTACATGTATCTTTTTCATCTTGGATGTCCCAGGAACCAAGCCCATTGGGTCTGCTTTGGTTTTAAGGCCATTTCATCTGTATGACAACCACAGTATCTACAGTCTCAAGAAGTAAAATTGTCCAAAACCATGTCTCCACTGTCTAAATGCACTGGAGAATGAAAAGGTCTCCGGGGCCTCTGGCATTCCTCCGGGAAAAGGCTACTAAGCTACAGAAGAATTGGACTGTTGCCCAGTGGCCTTTGGGGGCCTTGAACTTTACATAGGTTTTCTGAATACAAGTTCTGTGTGGTGAACTGGCAAGAGGAGAATTTTCCAAGCCTACTCTGTAGAAGTCAGCTGACAGTGCAGCTCTGTAGCGAGTCGTCATACATTCTGAGTCCCAGAGCACCACAGGGCCTCTCCCACTTGTCCTTCCTTTTGCCCATTGAGGTGACATCTACTCTTAAGTGGCAAGTGTCTGCCTGGGTGACTCCAACTTCTTTTTTCTGTTGAGTTTAACAAACGTGATTTGTGTACCATCAATTATGTTTATACATTGGAAAAAAAACCATGAAAACCCAGTGCCTGCCTTTGAAGAGCTTCTGAAAATTACCACATAATATTTATTATCCACACAGCATGGGGTGAGGTGGGGGGTGGGGACGGACAGGAATTAGAAGACAGAATCTTTTCAGAAACTAAGGCTGGTGGGAGCAAATGACAGGTAACCTGATTCTCACAGGAGGAGCCAGGGGGAACGTGAGGCCTAGAAAACCATGGGAAGTATTCCCAACGGTGCAAATGGGAGTCTAAGGCCCAGGGAGGTGTGGAGAGCAAGCCAAGATACTATCCGGAAGTGGTTGGGCATTAGTGGAGAAGTTAGAAAGCAAAGGTCAGAAAGAGAAAAGGAAGGAACATGGCAAGGAAGAATAACCCTGCAGAAGTTGGACTCAGAGAACTTGAATCACCTGAAAGGAGGTGGGGATTAATTTGGTACAGAGTAGGGACTTGGAAAAAAAAAAAAAGAAAGAAAGAAAGAAAGAAAGAAAGAAAGAAAGAAAGAAAGAAAAGAAAAGAAATAAAAGAGTCATCATTTGGTAACATAGGGAGTCATTTGGCTCAGCTTTCTATTAAACTTGTCTTTTAGTAGTTTGTTACCAATAAAATTAATATTCACTTAATTTTAAAAGCTAGAAACACAACCATCACAACCATCTGAAAATGGTAATCCCAGATAGCCAAAAATAGTCCTTAAAAGGGAAAGAGAAACTTACAGTTTTCACAGTTCCTAGTTTTTAGATGTTACTGCAAAGCTATAGCCATCAAGGGTACTGCCATCAAGACAGACATACGGACTAATGGGTTACAGCAGGGAGGCCAGAAACAAACCATCATGTACACGGCCAAATTATTTTCAATGACGGAACCAAGGATGTTGAAAGGAAAAGGAAGAACAATTTTCAACAGCATTAGAACACTGAATATTCTCAGCAAAAGTTATCTTGACTACAGTCTGAAATGGAAGTATTAAAACTTTACATCCCTTACATGAGAAGACGGAAGGCATCAGTTGGGCATTTGGTGATTTGTTTTTTCATACAACACAAAAAGCACATGCAACAAAAGGAAAAGCGGATAGATGGTGCACTTCAAGTTGAAAGCATCCGCATACAAAAGGACACTAGCAACCGAGGGAAAGAAGCAATCCACGGGCTAGCAGAAACTATCTGCAGATCAGATACTTAGTCAAGGGCTGGTCTCCCTAACTCAAGAAGAACACCAGCAACTCCACAAAACTGGATCTGATTGGGAAAGGTGCAGAGGACTGAAACAGACATTTTTCCTAAGAAAATTCACATTTAGGGCTGGGAGAAGTGTCTCGAGGGCAAAAGCACGCACTGTGTGACGCTTGAGAGTTCAAGGCCCAGAAGCAGGATGTGCAAGTAGAAAACAGACTCTTCAAAGTTGTCTGTTGACATCCAAACCTGCACTGTGTCGTGTGTGTGCCCATTGTCTCTCACACACATCAAACACAGATACACAATTTTAACAAGAATTAAAAAGTACGTATCCAATAGATGGTCCATACCGTCAATGTAAAGGAAATACAGAGCAGACCCACCACGTAAAACCTGCTATATCAATCAAATAAATAAGGACCAGTGAGCTGGCATCTGCCACCAATCTTTGTAATACATGCTGATAAATACGTGGAAGGTAATGATTAATCTTCACTGTCAACTCAACTGGATTTAGAGTCACCTAGGAGACTGGTGAGGTATATCTCTGGCTGTGCCTAGGAGGGTATTTTCAGAGAGGATTGACTGGGGAGAGGGACACTCATCCTGATGGCATCCCATAAGCAGGGACCTCAGACGAAATAAAAAGGAGAAAAGTGGACAGATAAGTGGGTGCTATTGTGCCCTGTCGCTGCTTCCTGAGACTGAGCTGGCAAATATTTCTTTCTTTGCTTTTGTATCTGATGTTTTACAAATAAGACACAGAGAAAAGTAGAAGCTCTGTGCACAGTTGGTAAGGCTGCATAACTTGCTTTAGGCACCAAGAACCTATGGAGGCACTTTGAAGTATTAGGAAGTATTTGAAGTGTAGGAGCCAGCAATTCTACTCCTGGGAATAAACCCAGAATAATTGGAAGTAGGAGTTCAAGTGGATTCAAGTTCATGGGTCAGACTGGAGGGATAGCTCAAAAGAGCTGTTCTTACAAAGAACCTGAGTTTCATTCCCAACTCCCACTGTCACTTAGTTGCTAGCCCCGCCCCTTGGTGTTTATAGGCCATAGCCTATAGTTGCCCCGCCTCCTTAGAGACCTTCCTGGGGCTTTCCCAGCATCAGAGCTGGGCAAGCACTTAGTCCCTGGGGATAGCGCCAGCATAGCTGGGAACAGGGAGGTACTGACAGTTTTGTGGGTTCTAGGTGGTGGTCTGCTTAACCTTGCCCACATTATCTTCATCCCCTCTTCTGGACTGCTTGTCCTACAAACCTCACATTCTGGCACCAGACAAGGACAACACACCTTCAAGTCCTGTAATATCAAATGTCAAGAGGTTTTGCTTCTTTGATGTAATCCTGATAGGGAAATTTGGCATCTGCTAGGAATCCAGGAACCTTGAGGAAAAATAAGCTCTGTTAACAGGTACAGGCTTGGGTTAATTTATTCTCTGACTGCACTAGATTCAAAGGCACTTACAGTCCTATTTCCAGTGGCAAAGGGGACACTAATATTGTACTAAGTTTGCAGTGGTAAAAGACTGACACCTTTGATCAAATGCCTAGAGACCAGGACAGGACAGCTGTTTCTAAAAAGAGACAGACAATAAGCATGTGAGATCTTAGCCAGATGGTCTCGGTGGCAACTATTCACCACTATGATTATAGCACAGAAACAGCCATAGACAGTATGTATGTGGATAGACATGGCCATGTTCCAATACAACTTTATTTTCAAAAATGGGAAGCAAGCCAGATCTGGCCCGGGAGGCATAGCTTGCAGACTTCTGCCATAGAAGGTAAAGCTGTAGTGGAAGAGGCACTTGCTGCTGCCGGGTATTTTAGTGAGAATATGAACTGTAATGGAATTGATTAATCACTTCTGAGCGTGCTGGAGAACTTGAGGCAGGAAAGTGATGAGCTCGAGGTCCATCCATATAAGGAATCTGAGCTCCCCTGTGAGTGAGAACCCCGAGCCTGACAGATACAGTGAAGGGAGAAACGAAACCACTTACATGCATATACACAATGGTCGCTATCATCAGAATGGAAGAGAGAGACATAGGAAAAAGAGAGTAGAAAAACAGTAGGTAGAGGCAGACCCCAGAGTGGGGAGCCCAACACAGGCAGGTGAGAAAGCACCCATAAAAGAGCCTGAAGCTGAAAGACTCCTGTAGAGAAGATGGTGAATCTTGAGAGGTGTCTGTCAATAGGAACATCTGTCTGTCCACCAGCTCTTCTTTTTTCAGACAAGAGTACTGCTTTGCTTGGGGCTGTTTAACTTGGGGACAGACAGCACAAAAGTTTAAAAAGTGTTCTTTTCCATGAGTGTGGGAGGCTATGCTGGCTGAGGGGTGGAAACAGGAAGCTGCCTGATGCCTCCATTTCCTGGATGGACCACAGAGCATCTGAGCAGTTGTTCTGAGGGGAAGATGATGGTTGAGGAAGAGAGAGTTGTTTGCAGGGTGGATACCAGAGTCCTGTAAGAGTGGGACATTTGGTTGAATATCACACAGCCATGTGTGCACCTTTTATCCTGTGGTAGGAGCTTTTCTCCAACATGTAAAACTAACAATATTAAACGTGTGCTTACTTCTAGACCAGTGGTTCTCAATCCCTTTGGGAGGGTCAAAGGACCCTTTCATAGGGGTCTTACATTAGATATCCTGTGTATCAGATAATTACATTATGATTCATAATGGTAGCAAAATCACAGTTATGAAGTAGCAACAAAATGTTATGGTTCGGGGGGTCACTACAACATGAGGAACTGTATTAAAGGGTCACACAGCATTAGGAAGGTTGTGAACCACTGTTCTAGACCATTCCCTTAGACTTTAAAACTGTTGTGTATATTTTTCCATAATCATATATAACAGATGAACAAATAAACAATTTTTTTCATGGCTTTTAGCATCTCTGAGAACATCC
Organism: Arvicanthis niloticus; assembly: GCF_011762505.2. NCBI lineage: Eukaryota > Metazoa > Chordata > Mammalia > Rodentia > Muridae > Arvicanthis > Arvicanthis niloticus. Next base: position 84,817,527 of record NC_047661.1, on the reverse strand, counting down.
TTTTAAATGCCTGATTCTCTGGGGACAAAGTCTGAAAACATTATGCTGAGAGCTAAATGCTACTGGCAGTTTGCTGTGCACTTCACTGTAAAACTTCATGAGTAAGGGTGGCAGCTCAGGCCTGCTATCCCACAGCTTGGAAGGCTGAGGCAGGAGGATCGTCACAAGTTCAAAGCTAGCTTGGGCTGTGTGGTGAGACTGTCTCAAACAAACAGACTTCGTGGAATTTTGCTCTAGTATGAACACAGCCAACCCTGCTGAGGTGCCTGACCGTGTAACTACATGTCTGTCTACTCCCTCACAAGAGATCTGAAAGCTATAATTTGGAAGGTGATGAGACACTGACACCAAAGTCTACTTGTAGACACAGCAGAAGGGAGTGTTCTTTGGTCCAACCATGGAACACAGTGTGTATGGGACCCATGGACCAGAAGAGTGAACCATGGTGATCTCACGAGAACTCGGATATATATATATATATATATATATATATATATATATATATCAGAGGCAGGGGAAAGTTATCTAAAAGAAAAGCTGAGCGATTTTTTCTGTTGTTGTTTTGTTGTTGTTGTTGTTTTGACTGGTTTTTGTTTTTTCAAGGAGAGCTACTGACAAAGGGCAAAACACAGACACAAAGACCACATCCCACTGTCTGGTCTCCTATCCATTTTCCACTCTGCAAGCACAGGCATCGTGTTGAAACAAACGTAATGGGACTGTCTTCTGCTTAAAACTCCCAGACACCTTGTCTTGATGCCTCTGTGCTTTAGGGAAATGAAAAGTGGTTGCATTTCATTAAAAGATTAGCCTTGAGGAGAGTGGGAAGCCCAAATTCTAGGTCTAGCCCTGAATTCTCAGGAGGCATCCATCGAAGATCATAATTACCAGCCAAACACAGTCTTCAATTTGAACCTGCCATACTCAAAGTCAATTTGCCATTTGCCCTCAAAAGTCAAGACCTCCTTTCTAAACTTAATCTAGAAGATGGTTCTCTAAACTGCCTGTGTCAGAATCCTTGTGTTGATATATTCATTTCAATGTGTTCCCTCCCTTTCTTTCTTGTCTTCAGACACTCTCACTCTGTAGCCCACAGTAGCTTTGCAGCTCAGAGCCTCATTCCTCAGCCTCTTGAACAATGGGATTATAAGCCTATATCACCAAAATTAAAATCAAAGCCAGGCCTGCCTTGACTACAGAGTGGATTTAGGGCCAGCATGGGATACTTAATGAAACTGCCTGGAAAAGGTAGGGTCAGAGAAGCTGGACCTGTAGTTCGATGACAGAGTCCTTGCCCAGGATGTAAAGGTTCTGGGTTTCAAGCAGATTGCCCTGATCTACAGGCCCTGTTTATGGCTATACTACACCTGTATCATGTTCCCTTACTGACTTCTGTGAGCTAATTTTGTTTTGTCATGTGCAAACACTAATGTCTGTGTTGTGTTAATTTAGTGGTACGGCAATGGTTGGACAAAGATTTCCATAAAGACCCTGAACAAAAGAATACCATCTAGTCTGTTCAGAGGACTTCCGTGTCTTTATTGAGGCTCGCCTTCAGCACCCAGCCAGGCAGTTTACAACACTACCTTCACTTCCTGTTCTACACTTATTCCCCAAAGCATCTCACCTTACCGTTTTTCCTGAGGTATTTGGTTAAATATTTTGGCTTTCCCGACTCCCATCCATTGCCTCAAAGGTTACAACATTAGCCCATTTCATTAAATGACCCTTGGAAGTGGCTTCAGGCATGGGAAAGACAAGGCGAGCCTTGAGAGCTGATCCTGTAGGGAGTTAAAGTTACAAGACTGACCAAATGAGCGCAAACAACAGCATTCACTCTACTCTCTGCTACTGGTCTTAGCATTGAAGCTGTTATTCTCAGGGCCCCCACCAGGATGGGGAGATGAAGATGGAAATGTGGAGAAGTTAAAAGAGCACCAAGGCTGAGAAGTGGCGCTCCCAAGGAAGGCACACAACTAGCACTAGCTTGTGTGAGGTCCTGGCGTCCATGGCTGGGCTTGAGTTACAGTTTGGTAGTAGAGCCTGCACAGGACTCTGTGTTCTGTTCCCATTCTGAACTGTTTGTTTTATTGTCTGGGGGGAGGGGGGGGATTGGCTTGCTTTTTGTGGCAGAGTCACAGTGAAGCTCACTTTACATAATGAGTAGCCCAGGCTGGATTCAAACTCACAATTCTCTTGCCTTTGGGACTGTAGGCCTAATCTAGGACATCCAGATTCCTTATTCTGATTTTAAGCCAAATGGAAGAGTGCTGGGCACAAGGCAGAAATGGCTATGGCTGAGGGCATGCTCAAGAATGTGTATTATATGGATGCTGTGTGTCTCAGATTCAAACACCCACCACATACTGACCCCGCCCTTAGGCATACTACTCCACCTTTCTTTTTTTAATTTATTTTTATTTTTTACTACTCCACCTTTCTATGCCTCCATTTTCTGGTCTTTAAAAGGAGAACGGCTTATTATAATAATGCTGATCTTACCTGCTTGTTAAGATAACTAAAAGAATGATTGTAAAATATAATCAGAATATCGTCAGACATGTTATAATATTCAGAAGCCTAAGGGCCTGTGGACATACATAGTACAGAGAGTTTCATGTCAGAAATATCTTTCTTATAAATCTCTCAAATTATGAGATAAACCTGTACACACATCTTTTCTTTGGCAAGAAAATGAAGGAAATATCCAAAAGTCAAAAACAAAGCCCATAGCACAAGCTAGAAGAGTAGGGAAAATAATAAAACTGCTGTCTATTCTAGAACATTTTCTAGTCCACGGTGATCCAGGATTTTTTATTTTTTTTCTTACTGAGAGATAGGATATTTTCAGATCCACATAATTTCAAAATATTAGAGGCCCAAACATTTACTCATGACCTGCAGAGGATTATATACTTGATGTTAAAAGAAAAACACACATATCCTTAAAAGAATATACTGGGGAAAATCATACATTAGTCGTGGTACTTGGTACAGTGTCCACAAGACTTCTCTGAGAATTTTAAATACACATAACACCCATAAAATAGGAAGCTGTGTCCACATTTTCTTTATGATCCAAAATACCCAAACCAAGAGTGCTTTTAAAAATGGCCCCAGGTTGGCTCCAATCTCCCAGCAAAAGTAAACCCGAATCCATTTGCTAGTCATCATTCAGAATGTCCACACATAGTCCCGGAGGATGTTAGTTCACAAATAAAACAAAACCATAAGAAAGTATTCTGGGGCATGGAGGAGAGAGACAGCACAGTAGGCTGAAGAAACTTGACTTTCAATGACTTTACATGTAGGTATAAGTGACTATAGAATATTAAATAAGGTAGAAGAATAATTATAAGTATGAGAAAATAACAAGACTTTCAAACATTGCAAAATATGTGTGAGAGGAAACTCAAATGAAAAAAAAAAAAAACTTTACTTGAATTTAACACTCAGTGGACACTGCTGGGAATCCACTCTGGTGGTAGAGTGCTTGCCTGGGTTGGGTAGGCTATGGGGTTCAATCCACAACTTCAGTAGGCAAGTTAAATGGTAGACTGACTCAGAAGATAAATCCACAAATCGAAAAATAGAACTGAAGAAATTCCACAGAATTTGAGGCTGGTGAGATGGTTTGGTAGATTAAGGAGCCTGCTGTCAGACTCAGGATATGTGTTTTTTGGGAACGTTAGGTCAAATGATGGTTTGCTGGGGCACACAGGTGAAAGGATGTCTTGCTAAAGCAAACATGTGATAGAATGTTTTCCTGAAGCAGACACAGGTGAAAGGATGTTTGGATACAGCAGACACATGAGCAGACACTTGATGAAGGAGTATAAATGTGACCCCACAGACAGCGGGAGACAAGCACTAAGCATTGGTTTGGTTTGCTCAGCCTCACCATTCTTCACTGAAGACATCCATGTGTTGGTTCACCTGACATAGCATTGTTGAGCTGAACTTGTGGTAACACTGCCGTTGAGAGAATTTCACCCAAGAACTGCTCGTGAGGTTCCCGTGGCAGTTTGCCACTTCTGAGGCCTCACCTTAGGCAGGTTGGTGAGCCTGGTAATTTCTTCAGGATTTTACTACAGCTGCCTGGTGACTGCTTGCTGAAAGGACTGGACTGTATCTTCTGAGCTGTATTTGTGTTTACTATGGTACTGAACTGCTACCAAAGAAGATCAAGCTCACCCCCAAAGAACTATTGCTGAACAGGTCCACTCCCCATCCTAATAACTTTTCTCTTCCACTACCTCTGCTGGGTGGTGGGCTAGTGGAAACGTTGAACCCTTATTAAAAGTAGGTTGCAAAAAATTCATGCTTAGGGAGGGAGGGAGGGAGGGAGGAAGGAAGGAAGGAAGGAAGGAAGGAAGGAAGGAAGGAAGGAAAGAAGGCAGGCAGGCAGAGGTGGTGGGCAGTGTACTAACTAAAAGCTGGTGCACCTATATTAATATCAGACAAAACAACTTAATGGAAATAAATGAGACACTACATAACCATCATTTCCTTTTCCCAAAGACACATAAACTTCCAAACTATTATATAACCAATACAGCTATAAACTATCAAATGTTAAAAAAAAAAAAAAAAGATAGACTGATGTAACAAACAGCAGTAACAATTTCTAGTATACAAATTTCATTAATTGACATAATAGCTGTCCAAAATATCAATAAGGGATTAATTCAAACAACATGAGTTTCAAACTGACTGTATATAAACATGGTCCTTGCTCACGTAGACGACTCTTAACACAAACTGGGACATGTTTGAGGGTACACTAGATCATCCATTGTGTTCCAGTGTGCTCAGATCTGCTCCCACTGAGTTATCTAAGCACAAAACAAGCTACACATCAGTTGTTTCCGGGATGAACATAGACTCATTAAGAAAAAGTGAGAAAGAGCTCATCAGAGTGGGAAGGCCTTCAAGGGATAAACACCACCCACACCACATTTTATACGTCTACTTACAAGGAGCCTTACAAGCAGGGAGAGGCTGGGCGATTATTGGATCTGCTCTTGTGTATGACTTGTGACTCTGAACAGTGGTATCCACATGCTAAAGCCTCCTGTCGGCTGTCCTCATTTCAACGCCAATATTTGTTGTCACATCAAACAGAGAGTCCAAAATAAATCCTCAGAACAGCCTAGATTTTTCACGTAACAACCCTTCGCTGAACAGTTCTTAGTAACAGCCCTTGCACTGGTAGTGCGAAGACTACAATTTTAAGGGGTGAGGCTGACAGAGGTGTCTACCATTTCTCTCACCACACTTAATCACGTGCGAGTCCTAAAAGACCATGCTCCCACCCCTACCAGGCCCCGCCTTGTCCTCCCGGCCTCACAGCTGAACTAGCAATGAGAATGAAGGCAGAAGTTGATGGTGCTGATTTCATTTCCTGTTTCATAGTCTTTGGACCCCAGGGGCAGGTGCAGATATTCAGTGGGTTCTTAACAAACACTGAAAATGAATAAACGGTTTGTCCTGAAGAGAATGAAAGAAGACCCTAGTACAGGTACAACTCACCTGAAAGACTTGGTTAGTTGCCTTGGAGACCTAAGAGGATGTACTATAACTAGTCAACTTCCCTGCATCCTCTCAAACCCTTGTCAAGTTCTGCCTTGGGGCACATGACCCAATTAGCTCCAGCTTGTGTACCTCCTACAAAGACCACACACATCTCTGGCTAATCTAGAAGTAAGATAGATGCTGTCACTTTGAGGACTCGCCCTCTATTAGGTTGGATTTAGACAGTTTTGAAATACGTCTAGGGAACTTTTCAAAAATGTCCTGGAAACTGTGTTACAGTGCTACATCTGTCTCTATGGCCTCAAACCATCCCATCAACATCTGGAGACTAAAACTGCCAATATTCCCTCTCTACATAAACTCACCGCCTATTTCAAATGAGATTTATCACTTGCCAAACCAAGAAAACGAAGTACCTTTTTACTGCTGTTTAAGTCTCTGCCTGGGTTAGGGAAGCCATAAACCTTTCTGTTTGCACTGACAGCCTAGAGACTAATGCCAGGTTTGGCTTGGAGTCACTCTGCTTTCTTAGTTTTATTTCTGTTTCCCAATCAAGAATTTGAGAAAAATACCAATTCTAGCATTATCCAGCTTCATGCTAGTATCTCTTGTTAATAAGAGATCATTGATTAGTGTCTTACTGTGTGCTAGGTCTAGGTTAATAGTTTAGATGTATTGAATACATCTTTGGATTCTTACACTACCACTTTGAAAAGGATATTATCATGTCAATATTATAGATGAGAGGATTAACACTGGGAGATTAAGCAACCCACATCCCACATCACTAGTAAGGAGCAAAGCTGTAAATACAGTGCCAGGTGATTTAGCAGACAGCTTACAGTCTCAATCTGGGAAGGAAAGACATCTGTATAAGAAATAATTGGCACACAGTATTCATTGAGATACCAAGATATGGCTCCTTTAATCATAAATTATAATGGTTATGATTTTCTGAACCATTGAGGGACATTGAGGAGAAAAGAACCTGAGTTCTACAACAAAATAAAAGTTTACCAGAGCCCTGGGTTATAGGCAATCAATAAATCCAACGATTACAGGCAGAAGGTGGACAGACAGGACAACTCGTGGGAAATGCTTCCCATAACTTATGTTTGTCGAGTGCTTGATGGTTCACAGGATGCTTTCACATCCATCATTGATGTCAGGTTGTCTTCACTGTCTTGTGAATAGAATTGCCTCTACTTAGCAGAGAGAAGTGAACATTGAGGAAGGAGCTTGCCCTTGTCCTGAGTAGCCAACACACAGAGTTTGGTCTCTTGTCTGCACGCTCTGTACCATCTCAATGCCTCTCAAGGCTTAGAAGGAGCTAACTCCAGTGTGGTTCTTTCACACAAGGGCTTTCCTACCTGCCCTTCCTGTTCAGTGGGTCTCGCTGATGTCTTGCATGTCTGTCTGGTCATCTTTACCAACTGCCATGGAAGCTTTCAGCAGCCACATTCCATCTCTTCAACTCTTCTCTAGAGAACCAGGCACACCTTGGCTGTGCCAAGAGGACCAGACCCGCTTGGAATTTCCAAGCCATTTGGACACTATGAGAGTTTAAGTGGGAGAAATAGTGAAACTGAGTCAGAATCTTGTCTTTTTGCCTTTCTCACCAGTATCCTAGATAGGTTAACTTTCTTGCTGTCAATCAGTATTTATTGAGCATATATTTATTAGGGGTCAGGCACTACATTAGGAGAGTACATTACCAAACACAACAGGAGAGCCTTTCTCTCAAGAAGCTTGTATTCTAGTGGGGAGATCAGATCAGCAAAGCAACACTCCAGATGATGATGGGAACCCTGCTTTAAAAAGGAGTGACTGAGTGAGGGGGAAAAAAAAACACAGCTTCTGTGTGTTTTCTTTAAGAAGCGCTTAAGGAAGAAGGTTTTAGTGAGGTGCCAGGGGCAATAAGAGAACCCAGCACACCAACACACCCTTACTGGAAGGGCTCTTTCAAGAAAGTGCACACAGTGGGAAGACCCTGGGGTTAGCGCAGACTTAAAGCTGTTCAAGAACTAGAAAGGAGGCCAATGTGTTGGGAGTAAAGAACAAAGGGGAGTGTGGTAGGAGATGAGGTCAGAGTGAGCGAGGGCCCCCGTCCTGCAGTACTGTATCGCTCCACAGAGGAGTGTTGTTTAGGCATTCAAACTCCTTCACACAAACAAACCAAGCAAATATTTTAGGCCTGAATTGTTGGGTGCTGATGATACAGAAATGAATTAGACAAAGTCTTCATTGTCAAGAAGCTCAGACTCTAACAAGAAACAAAGACAAGTGAGCAGGCAGCTGCATCACAGCGCAGTGAGTACAGTGATCAGGTTAAGCATAGCACACTAGAGCAAAAGATGAGGGTGCTTAATACAGGCCAGGGAGGGTCAGAGAAAGCAACATCCAAATCTGATATCAAGAAGGTTGACAGAAGAGCGCTATCAAGCCTGACTGCCTTAGCTTGATCCCAGGGACCCAGATGGCAGAAAGAAAAACCAGACTCTGGCAACTAGTTTTCTGACTTCCACATATAACCCACCCCCAAATAAATGAATATAATTTTTTAAAATGAAGAAAAATGTGGCCATAGTCCAATAGGGTTCTTAAGGGTATAAAAGTGAATGACTGAGGAAATTCAACACCGTTTTTCTCACAGTCTGAAATGTCAGGAGGGCTTCATCTACTTTTGATTTTGCAGCACGTGAGAGTTTTGTTGTTATTTTATAATGCCTACCCTCTTTTAGCTTATTAAAACATCCCTACCAGACTATCTATACTAAAATAAACATGTGGCTCAGGTCATATTTTTGTTGGTCAGTACTGACTGAAGCAGAAAGAGTAAGGCACAGCTGGGCACATGGAAGCCCATGTGCTTTGCTGGTCACTATGCAGATGGCAGAAAGAGCCACCTTTGAAGAACAAGGACCAGCTCAGAGCACCCTGAGGACCAGCAAGCTGAGGCAGCTGAGGAAGAAAAGGTGAGCTTGCACAAAACACAGCAGAATCTAAGCTTTGCCTTGGGTGTGACCAGGAAACCACCAAAGCCTGTGGAGCACTGGAAGCCACCCAGTCATCTGGGATTGCTTGAGGCCATTGTGGCTCTCACACAGAGCCTCAACGGAAGCTTGGCGAGTTTAGAAAGAAAAGAGACCAGTTACTGCTGCTTATAAGAATGAGGCAAAGGTCCAGGACAGTGATGGATGAGGAGGGAGAAGTCGACAAACAGCAGATGCTAATGAGGCGAGGGTAGCTAGCTTCCAAACAGTACTGAAGAATGAACTAAAGGAGGGAGGGGGACAATAACTTAAAGATCCAACCCTAATGCGCCAGGCTCCGAGGAACAAATGAAGCTCCAAACAAAACATGCAGGCAAATGGCTGAGCTCCTACAGGATCACAGGGTGCTAAGGGGCCATCCCTCCCTTCTCTACAAAGATGAGGAGTGATCATGAATGGGAAGAAAAGTTGCCTGAGACCACACTGGGCATCTCGTTGTCATTAATTAATGTGATTTTTTTGGAAGTCAGTATGGTCCATGCTGCCAGGTACACAGCGCCAACATTTTCATTTCCTGTGATCAAAGGACAACTAAGCAGCAGGTTATAGATGTCTGCAAAATGGTCAGGGAAGGACAAAAGTGTTTGAGGAGCTTCTTTCCCCTGACTCTGGTAGAGAGACATATCATGTCTTATCAATTAGGGGGACCCCCCAAAATATATCTGTGTGTGCCTTTCCTTGCTTCTCTGTTTCTCTGTGTGTATTGCTGTCTGTTTCTGTCTGTCTCTCTGTTTTGTTTTGTTTTTTTTCAAGCATGATCTCAATGCATAGCCCAGGCTGTCTGCAGATCCTCCAGTTTTCATGTTAAAGTGCTGGAACATATGTGGCTATTTATGGAAGAGAATACCAAACTACAAAATCAAAACCTATAGGTAGTTCCTCTTGCAAAGGAGGGCCCCCTTCAGCCTCGTTGCCCTCTAAGTACATCTGCCTCTGTACCAACAGTTTTGGAGGGTTTGTTTTGTTCTTTTGCTCATCCATCAACCAAACTTATATCACGTAAATAATATTACGGGTATGGACAGCGTCATTATTAGTTATTGCATGAATCTAGGCAACCTTAGGAAGAGGGGATCTCAATTGAGGAACTGCGGGGAATGTTTTAAATCAGTAATTGATGAAGGGGGTCTCAGCCCATTGTAGGTGGTACAATCTTTAGGCAAGTGGGCCTGAAGTGTCTATGAAAGGTAGCTGAGCATGAGCCAGGAAGCAGCATGGCTCCATGGCCTCTGCTTTAGTTCCTGTCTCCATGTTCCTGCTTTGAACTTCTGTCCTGGCTTCCTCAGTGATGTCTGGTGACATGGAATTGCAAACCAAATAAACCCTTTCCTCCCCAAGTTTGGTTTTGGTCAGTATTTATCACAGCAACAGAAAGCAAACTAGAATAGGCAGTGAACAAGGCTCTGGAGATGTAAACATGAGATTACAGCGAGCACTGCCATCAAGAAGTTCAGCTGCAAGTAATGGCACATGCCTTTAACCCCAGCACTATGTTGGGGGTTGGTCTGGTGCTGCTATGTGTTCAAATGCTAAAGACTGTCCTTCAAGATCTGGTTCCCCCCACCCACACACACACACCATGAGCAGATCCTCATGTACACCAAGTGATGCTCTAGAAACCTTGCTCCCTGATTAAAAGCTATTGGTTAAATAAAAATGGCTACAGCCAATTACTAGGGAGAATAAAAAGATGCAGAGTTTTAGTTACCTGGCTGAGCATCTTAGATAAAGACCATAAGAAGGAAGGTGAGAGAGAAAGGAGGTAAGAAAGTAAAGGAGGAAGAAGATGAAGATATCAGGAGGTGTCCATTAGATGTGATGGACCAGGAGCATGTTCCAGAGTGAAATGCACCCCCCCCACACACACACCCCTGGACAGACTGCTGGTGCAGAATTACCCCTGGCGAGATTCAAACAGCAAATATTTTGGGAGCACAGCTGGGAATTAACAGTCTTAGCAAATAGAAATATAGATTAGGGGTAATTCCCCAGTAATTGGGCAAGAACTGATTAAATAATCCAGAGGACTCTGCCTCGGTTATTGACAGGAGGTGACCAGATTATATTAATAGTTAATAGAGTTTATTAAAATCTATTTACAGCACCAGGAAGGCAGACTTAAGAGGATCTCTGTGAGTCTGAAGCCACCTGGTCTACATAGCAAGTTCCAAGATAGCTGAGACTACATGGACAGACCCTTGTCACAGAAAGAAAGAAAGAAAGAAAGAAAGAAAGAAAGAAAGAAAGAAAGAAAGAAAGAAAGAGAGAGAGAGAGAGAGAGAGAAAGAGAGAAAGAGAGAAAGAGAGAAAGAAAGAAAGAAAGAGTGAGCAAAACGCATAAGTAGTTTCTCTTGCAAAGGAGGGCCCCCTTCAGACTTGTTGCCCTCTAAGTACATCTGCCTCTGTACCAACAATTTTTGGGGGTTTGTTTTGTTCTTTTGCTCATCTATCAACCAAACTTATATCACATAAATAATATTACAGGTTTGGGCAGTGTCATTATTAGTTTTCGTCAACTTGCACAAACCTAGGCAAGGAAGGACAGAAGGAAGGTAGGAAGGAAGGATGGAAGGAAAAAAATCAGTCCACATTTTTTCAGGTGTGGCACATACCTACAATCTCAGGTCCTTCGGGGGAAGTGGGGCTGAGACAAGAGAATCTTAAGCTCCATGCCTGGGCTAAACATAAGACCCTGTCTCCAAAGAAGAGAAAAAGGGAAAAGAAAGAAAAGAAAACTGAATGAACAAAGAAAAGAAAGTACCCATTTAGGAGAGACAGATATGGAGAAGAATGTAGAATTACATTAAGAATGCACTAATAAGAGTTTTAGGCCAAGACTTACGAGTACAGAGACAAAGGGCACTCCAGCCATCTGAGGGGAAAGGAGGCAATTGTAAGGGTTAATCTTCATTGTCAGCTTGACTGGATTTGAAATTCCTTAGGAGACACACTCTGGGCCTGTCTGAGGGCATTTCCACAGAGACTTAAGTGAGAAGGAACTATCTGCCCTGCATGAGGACAACTCCTTCCCATGGGCTGCAGTTCCAGACTAAAGAAAAGGGGAAAGGAGAAGCCAGCTGAGCATCACTGAATTGCATCCATGCTAAATTCATATTCTGAAGCCCTAACCCCAGTGTGACTGTCCCTTAAAGAGGGGGACTTTAAGTAGTTGGTTAAAGCAAAATGAGACTGTAAAGGTAGGGACACTGTCAGTAACTCAAGTGTCCTTAAAAGAAGCAGCTCACCCTGTTGGCTGATGGGCCTTCCCTTGATGGATCATCCATGTTGCTGGTATCCCTTAGCTTCCTGGAGATCTCCACTCATTCTCATTCTCATACACAGTCTTTTCAGAAACTATCCTTACCACACATTCTCCGGCTGCCCAAGCTATCCTTTGACATTTTAGTATGATTCTCAGAGAGCTGGAGTTTATTTATCTATTATTTATTGCTTGTTGCTTGGAAACAATGCCTCAAAATTCAAATTTTGTTTTGAAACAATGCCAAGTTCAAATTTCCTGTGTAGCGAGGACAACCTTGAACTTCTGATCCTTCTACCTTTCATCTCCCAAGTGCTAGAATTACAAGCCAATGTCGCCTACCTGGTATGTATGTATGTGCGTACCTACGAGCACAAGCCTTACTATATTGTCCAAACTGACCTCAGGCTCCTGGGTCCAAAGAATTCCTGAGTCCTCCTGACTCACCTCCTAAGAAACTGGGACTACAGGCACTGAGGACTGCAGATTTTGTATTGAACCATAACTATACACAATAGGTTTACTGTTGGCACACTCCTGACTCTTATCCTCTTCCTCCTTCTTTTCTGAGACAAAGTCTCATGACATAGCCCGTGCTGGCCTCAAAGTCATGATCCTCTTGACTCTTCCTCCCAAGTGCTGGGAATAAAGGCTTGTGCTTCCACATCCAGCTCACAGTAGTTCTTAGTTAAACATGTACGAGCTACTTTGTGAACTAGTTTGGAACTCAAGAAACACGAAGGCTTGGGTTGTATTTCAGTGGTAGAATGCTTTCCTTGCACCTATGAGTTCAATCCTCAGTACTGCAAATTAAAAGAAAACAAAACCACCTATCAGTCAGGATTTGTGGCACACATATATAATTTTAGTGGCTAGGAGTTGGAGGCAGAAGAGGAGTTCAAGGCCAGCCTTGCCCACAAATAATGTGACACCTGTTCTTCATAAGCTGGCCAGCCTAAGTTATGAAGTAAAGTTTCAGGCTAGCCTGGGCCACAGAGCAAGACTTTATCTAGAAAAGAAGAACCATAGTAAGATGAAGCATGCTGAAAGGCAAAGATGGTCAAGCAATCCCCCTTTCTTTTGATTTTGTTTGAAACCTTATACTTCTGCTTGGACAATTCACAGCCCCAATTCCACACATAATCTTAGATTTTGGTGATAGAATATATAAAATGGCATATGTTTTGACAATTTGTTGTCTTTACTGTTAATGAGCTAAATTTCTTCCTTTTTTTCTTCTTTGTTTGGTTTTGGTTTTCAGTTTTTTGAAACAGGGTTTCTCTGTGTACCCTGACTAGCCTGGAACTTGCTCTGTAGAGCAGCCTGGCTACAAACTCAGAGCCTCTGTCTCATGAGTGCTGGGATTAATGTCATGTTCCACTACCACCTAGCTTAAGAGCTGAATTTGTTTGGTGGTTTCTACAGCACTGTCTAATTAAGATGTTCTCTCACTAAACAGGCCTTTCCCCCTGTCTCCTTCAGTGAAGATTGGAAACTGATAGAGGCAGTAACAAAGGTTGGAGTCTAGTGGTGCTTGGCACTTCAGCACAAGAGAACCCCTGCCATTCTCATATGCTGGACCTTGCCAGAAGCTGCATCTGAGTACCCTGAAGTGACGAAGCTGTAGAAATATTCACAGCCCCAGGAACACACCAGTGGGTGGTCACAGGCTGTGGGGCAGAGCTGGGTTATGAGATAGAGACTGGCTGCTTCAGAAGCTCCTTCACAGGAGCTTGTGGCTCTGTCTTCCTTGACATAGCAAATGGCTGCACCATCCCACAGCTTCTACCATGGATGTAGACTGATGACTTCGCCTCATCTCCTATCCTGTTATGCTGGCATCGAGAAATAGCATGGCTGACTGGATAGGAGGACTTGCTGAAACAGCAATGTTTAAAAGGAAACCAAGAAAGTTGCAGGCAAATTCCAATGCATTTCACAGGAAGCAGCTGACCGGGCAGAAAAGCAATGCAGCCTCCGGTAACTTTTCCTAAAGCCACATTCAAAGGCTGGTTAGATGTGGGAGGTAAATGACTTTGCCGTAGTGTTCTCTTGAATGTGGCAATCAATAATGTATAAGTACACAAAAATAGATCTGTACAGCAAGAGAGGGAAGGCAAACAGGCTCCAAAATGAAAAGGTATCCACAAAAGTGTAAACTTTGTGAAAACAGATGTCATAATTCTGTATTCTTTTCACAAACTCATAGCACACACCAGGCATATAAACAGGTAAACACAGAATCCCAGCTCCAGCATCGTGACCACCATACAATGACATTAATATGAATGTCTTTCAGCCTGTTTCAGTTTTAAAATGGTAAGAATTTGCCACGTGATGATGATCCTGATCTGACTCCGGTCTCTTTACTCCAAAAGTCCTATCTTTGTGAGAATTGGAAATCTGGATCTGCAGGCACCAGATGCATGAACATAAAGAAGCAAGAGCCCATAAGAACATAGCACGGGGACTGTGTCTATGGCTCAGCTGGTAGAATGCTTGCATAACACACTCGAGGCCTTGGGTTAGATCCCCAACACCACATACACTAGGAGTACTTGCACATGCCTGTAATCCCAGCACTAAGGATACAGAGGCAGGATTAGAAGTATAAGGTCACCCTTGGCTCGAGTTCAAGTCCAAACTAGGCTATTTGAGACTGTCTTAGAACTGAATAAAGAACAAAACCAAGCAGAAATAAAACCGAACAACAAAAGAACGAGGTAAGGATGGGGGTGACTGGGAAGTCAGAGAAAGAGCTGTGGTGAAGGTAAACCTCCCCACACTTTAATTTTGACCAGCTAACCGCCAAAGCAGTGGGAAATTTATGAAACTCAAAACCCCCTGCCTGTAATATTTTGTTATGGCACTCTAAGTAATCACCAATACAATGGAGACTTAAAAATAATACACATAAATTTTTACCACATGAGTACTTAGTACTTATTACACTCATTGAAAGGTCTCAAATTGGGGAATCAAGAGGATACTGAAATAGATTTCGGGGGATTTTGAAGGTTAATGGAAGAGTTACTAAGGCCATGGACAGACAGATAAACAACACAGGTTCAGGCTCCAGCACCAGAAACAGCATGGCAGAGGCTCTGAAGAGAGCCCCATGGCGAAAGAGAGGTCTCTTCTTATGCCTTTCTGAGGGTGAGGAAGGTTAGGGCTTCTAGCCAGGCTTCTGATTTTCAGGCAAGAGGTAGGGAAGGAGGTGGGGAGCAGGATATACCAGCAGGTATCAGGTATCCCTTTTGATGTCAACCCACTTCCCCAGGTGAGAAACCCCCAGCACAGGAAGTCTGTTAGCCAGAGATTCACTTACAGTGTCTCTGTAATAGGGTGCCTGTGAAGGAGAAAGGACTGTTGGGGGTACTGTGGGCCAAGTGGCAGCTGGATACTAGCATTAGATTCTTACACTTATTACTATTATTAAAATGGAAATATTGGAACATGGCATTATATCTAATATATACATGTGTAATATATACAAGGACATACAAAGAGGGTCGTGGTAGTATTGGCTACACCCAAAGACCTCGATGAGCAGAAAATGACAAGCCTATCTGACATACTATTTAGCTCACTTAGGATCACAGAATTTGTATATTTGTAAACATCATTCCAGCCCCGGGCACCTTAAAGTTTAAATGGCAGATGAATCACCTGGTTAAAACGTGAACTGACTCAGTGATTCTGGGGTAGAATCAGAGACGCTACATTTCTAACGAGCTCCTGATGAACTCTGGTATACTAGGCAGAGGACCATGCCAAGCAACACTGAAGATACAGGGTGTGAAGTCCTAAGGGGAAGCTATCGTTTGATACACAAGACATAAAGCCAACATCAAAGGGGCTGGGAAAACACTCGCTAAACCGGATCCCGCAACCATATAAACCATGGTTAGAGATGGCAGAACCATTGTGGTATGTTTATAATTCAAGGCCAAGTTAAGGTGCTGAGAGAGGTGAGTCATGAAGAAATCAAGGAACCCATCCCCATTCTGTGTGGGGAATAAAGAAACCTTTCTCTGTAGGAGAACCCGTCCGGGCTAAACAAGTCTTTCAGCCAGGCTGTATTCAGTTCCTTCCTTTCCTCTCTAAGGACAGGTGTAACAGGTTGCTGCTGCTCCAGGGGTGGAGGAGGGGAGGAGAAAAAGGTATGGGTGTGTTTATGGCACTGCTTACACTGCTGTTAGCTAATATTTGGTTTCCTTATCTTTGGAAAGTATACCAGCTGCTGGTGCCAGCTGGGAGGCCCCCTGATCTCAATCAGAACCCAAAGTCTTTAAGGAAGCTTCTAGCCTCCTGTGGGTCTGCAGTCAGGCTTTGGGAAGACAGAGTACCATGGGGCACTTGACCTCAAGTTACCTGGTATTAATATCTTTGCCAGAAGCCCCACATCTTCACTAGTGAAACTCTTGCCGTGCTCTGAAAAAAAAAAAAAAGAAAAGAAAAGAAAAGAAAAGAAAAGAAAAGAAAAGAAAAGAAAAGAAAATAGTCCCTACTTTGAACCTGACCGCAGAGTGGTGAGATTTTCTGAAAGTCAGGAAGTTTCATAGGCCAAATGGATATGGATCCAGCAACTGGGGCGGGGGGGGGGGGGGTAGGGGAGGATCCTTGTATTTTGAGTGTCTTTCTAGAATTGGAGATGGGAGGATGGATCCAGGAGAAACAGCATAAACCTCAGTTGCCAACATTCATCAACTCCCTGCTGGCTACTTTGCAGAGACCAAGAGGTTTCTTGTGTGCTGAGTGGTTAAATTGAGCCCTGATGGAAATTTTCCCCAGAATACCAAGGGTTTCGTTCAAAGGACAGGGTCAAATACATTAACTTTGAAAGCTTACAACCTGCTTCAGCCTGGGCAAATTGCCTACCATCTCTGAGCCTCGCTTTCTAATATTAAAAAAAAAAAATGATTTCCAACATATTTATTATATCCCGTCTCCCAGGGTTCAGGGATCATTGCAGAAGAGGGAGTGGAGAGAGCATAAGAGCCCAATGTGGCAGATGACCACAAGGAAACACTGTCTTCTGAACACAGCAGGGTCCCTGAACATATGAACTAAGAACAGTTGTACAACATTCACAAACCCTGTGCAAGCTCAAGCCAGACCAAATCCCAGCTTGGAGAGAGGAACTGAACACCACCCTAGCTGTAGAGCTATTTGCAATTGTTAGATGCTGGGAGCAGGGAAGACAGTTTTGTCTAAGTGTGTAGTTTCTGGTAAGTCAACCATGCTCCAGTGGAAGATCACACATCCAAGAATATTTGGGCAGCATAAATTGGTCTTAAAGGGTGTTGGGTTTGCTTATTTGTTTGTTTTTTAAGGACACAGAGTTGGGTGGGGAGGAGGGAAGAATTAAGGGGGTGAATGTGATTAAAACCCACTGGATAAAACTCTCAGTCTCAAATAGTTCAAACTGGCCTTGAACTGATTCTCCTCCCTCCACTTCCCAGGTACTAGAATTGCAGGCTTATACTCCCATAGAGCCCAGCACTTGGTTTTTATTGTTATAATTTCTCCTTTCTTATCCACGAGGTGGTAGAAGATCCAGAGAGAGAGAGAGAGAGAGAGACAGAGACAGAGACAGAGACAGAGACAGAGACAGACAGAAAGAGACAGAGAGACAACGAGACAGAGACAGAGAGAACAGTAGGCACTAAGGGCCTATTTCCATCCGCTCCCCACCTGAAGTAAACCACAGGGCTTCTCAGTTTCATTTTATTTAATGATTTTGTAGTGCTAGGGATTGAACCTAGGGCCTTATGCATGTTAGGTTGTCATAGTTTGAATATGTTAGGCCCAGGAGTGGCACTATTTGGAGGTGTGGTCTTGTTGGAGTGGGTGTGTCGATGTGGGCATGGGCTTTTACACCCTAGTCCTAGCTACCTGGAACTCAGTATTCTGCTAGAAGCCTTCAGATGAAGATGTAAAACTCTCAGTTTTTCCTGCACTATGCCTGCCTGGATGCTGCCATGTTCCAGCCTTGATGATACTGGACTGAACCTCTGAGCCAGCCCCAATTAAATGTTGTCCTTTACTAGAGTTGCCTTGGTCATGGTATCTGTTCACAGCAGTAAAACCCTAAGACAGCAACCTTACTACCCTGACCAACACTCTCCAGTCTTCAGTGAAAATTTGATTATCTTCTATCTGCTGCATTAAAACACAGTCCTTTTTCCTTGTCCTTTAAGATTTCATGGTCTCTTAGAGGGAGACAAGATGATTCAAATGAATACCAGTGTCCTAAGTTCTCTGATAAATACAGAAGTGTGGAATGGACACAACACAGAGTGTGTCTCTTTTTTATAAGAGCAGAGTTTAGGGAATACATGTCTAAATGGAGTTTCGAAATAACAATGAGAATTAGAAATCTGGAGTGTGTGTACACGTACCAACTGGTATGTAAGCACATCGTGGAGAAACATTTTAACATATCACTCGCAGCCGGTTTTCAACCCCAAATCCCAGTGCCAGCTCTGGTATACTTTTTGACAAACAGATCTCCTAGGAACTCTCAAAAGAAGACAAAATATTTCCACTGCTCTTGGTTGCCCACCAGAACTAGACAGTAAGCTGCTGCTGCTGAAGACAGCACTCACTTTGGATACAGGACACAGAAAAATCAAGCTAGAACTGGGCTGGAGGCTTCCTCCTGGCTATTAGCATTCATAGTGCTGGAAGGTGTTATCTGAGCTGTTGGGGGGAGAAAAAGTCATCAGTAATGTAACCCAGCTGTGGACCTTAGTGCTACAACACTGATCTGCCAGGCAAGATATGTCCACTGGTGAAATAGTGGCATGACGATTCTTAGGCTACCAACCACTTCCTGATTGGGTCTGTGGTTCACTTCAAAGGAAGGAATAGCAGCCTTGATGTGGACCGCATGGTTGGTATGGATGGCTGGTTGACAAAGTTTCAATATATTCTCCAGCATCTTTTTACTATCATCTTGCCAGTGCAAGAATCTCCACTGTGCTCCCCTGTTTGCATTTAGAGTAGAGAAGTTAGAGGCTTACGGTTCTAGAAACTCTCAGGCACTTACACCTGGGCCCAAGGATAAAAACACACAATCAAGAGAAACAGTGGACCCAGACCCAGAATCTGAGGCCTTGGCAGTTAAGGCAAGAGTTCAGTTAATAGGTATAGAACAGTACCCATGATTGATCCCCTGGGTACGTGACTTACAGGATGAATGGCAAGACCTGGTATGCCCCATGAAAAACAGATTCTGTTAGAAGTTAGATTGGCTTGATCCCACTCTGCCATAGATAGGAACATACATTGAAGGCACTAGGATGGTACAGCATAGTGGAAAAAGAGAAAGATATTGGGATCTTCCCCTCTGGGGAGTGTATGAGGACAGCAGGTCCATATTGTAAGACCAAGGCACATAGGATCAGTTAGGAAACAGCTCAATGCCAGTTATGCTACATGATACAAACACTGCATCATGCCCCTTGAGGATGAAAACTGCTCTCATGGGTTTGTTTCTCAGGACTCAATGTCTGGTACCTGCTGACCACAAAGGCTGAGAGCATGCAGGAGGAAGTGTGAAGGGACACGTTGTGGGGTGGCTAAACTTTAGAGAGCAACAGGTACTTAGATGCTTGTTGAACTTATTATTTTGCTGTCAAGAACAAATATTGTGATAAAGTTGATGACCTCTTTTATTCTGGATGTTGAAAATAGGGCTAAAATAGGTTGAAAGCAATCTATGAAAAGATCATATATTTCTTGGAATCAGTAAGTCTGTTTTCAACATTGCCTGTGATTAAGCTACTAAGTAAATATAGAGTATAAAAGATAGCCTTTTTTTTTTTTTTTTGACAAATACAGGAACTATCCTGATTCACCCTCAGATAGTGTCAGTCTCCTTTCCTCGATGGCTCCACACCTCCTCTTTGGAACCTGAACCCTGCTGGAGCTGGACTCTGGGATTCCTGTTACTATAAACCTGCTCAACTGCCTATGGCTAGGGAAGAATCTATTACTGATGTTTTGTTAATGGGACATTTAAAGTGCCTCTAAATACTTATGTTTATACTTGCTGACGGGTACAGTCTCTTTTAGCCTTGGGTGACAGGTAGAGCAGAGACACATACATCATCAAAATGCTGAGAATAAGGGACCACTGTGTGCTCAGCACTAAAGGAGACGTCTATATCATCCACTTAAAAGCCAGGGACACTCTGGAAGAGAGGGTGAAAAGACTGTAAAAACCAGAGGATGGGAAGAGTACTATAACATATTGTCTTCTAGATATGACGTGCAGTTACAATCGGGAGCATATAGCATCTGTGACCACCTGCACATATGCACACATAACACACTCATACACACAAACATACACACATTCACACACACACACTCTTACACAGACTGACTCACATACACACTCACATATACATACACACACATATATTCACACACAGATTCTAATACATACACTTAAACACACACATTCTCTTACACACACATACATATACACACACTCACACACATTCACACACACACACTTACACCCATTCTCACACATGCACTTACACACTCTCTTATACACATACACAAATATACTCATTCACACACACACATACACATATTCACATACATTCTCACATACACACAATCACACACTTACACATACAAACACATATTCACACACACAGTCACATATACACTTACACACACTCTCTTACACACACACACACACACACACTACATGAAAGTAGGAGAGAGACTACTTAGGAAGAAACGGTCAGCAGGAGAGGGTGGGACACAAGAATATACAACCAAAATATATTTCATACAAGTAAGAAACAGTCAAAAATTTTAAAAATTTCACAACTAAACTAAAGCCCCCTCATGAAGGATCTTGTAAGCCATGTTTACAGGTTTGTACTTGACCAGGAAAGTCAACAGCCAGCCAGCAGAAAGGGAGTGGTGTAGTCAGGTGTATGTGTAAGAGTATTTTAGTAAAATTTATCTCTAGTTTATCTCTAGTTGCATAATTTCTTTCCCATGGAAAAAATGCAGGGAATACACACAAAACTGCTTATAATCTCACTACCAAAGCACAGCTATCAATGTTCTGGAGTATGTCTTTCAGAGAGCAAAGCAAAAAAGGAAATCTTTATTTCCTACTCCACTCCTGCCTATTCAACACAAAACACCCAATGTGGCTGCAGTCTGTCCCATAGCTCACTGTTCCCAAGCAGATATCTGCTGGATACACAGGAACTCAATTCTGACATTTTGCCACAGGTCAAGAGTTCAGTCCCACAGACTCCCTCCCTTAAGCTGCTATTCCTAAGTCCAGGCCCTAAGTTCCATATTTCTGATCATCGACCCAAAAGCCAGGGGTCTCTTAATGCTCTTCTTAAGTTTAATTAACTTGCAAGGTTGGCTCATGACTCAGGAGAATACTTACTTGACAGTTTATTATAAAAGATGAACATCCAGATGAGGTGTAGACGGGGCACACCGCTTCTCTGGGCACCTTACAGCACTGGTTACTGTCAGCTGCTGGGAAGCTTCAGGCTCCACCTCATCACTTCGTGGAGGGTAAATGGAGCCAAAAGTTCCAAGCCTCTAATCATCCACACGCTCTGTCTTTCTAGTGAACAGCCGCCCTTCTGAGCTGTCTGTCTAGAGACCCACTTTAAACCATTTCTTTCACTTACCATCAGGTGCTATTAAAGGGGCTCATTAGGATCAACACATGTGTCTGTATAAGTGTATTATATAGGTCTGTGACCTCGGTCACTTAGCAAATTCCAGGAGCTGTAGCATCTATTTTACATTATACTACACAGGGAAGGGAGCTTATGTGTGTTAAGGAGTACCCACAGTGTGAAGGGTTTATTATGGATGTTTTTGTATTTACTACAACACTAAGTTATCTGGCTCAGGTATACCTACAGCTACAGGGTTGCATTTCTAGGTAACCTAAGCGGAACAAGTTTAGGGAAGTACCACATATTGGAAACACCAGAGTTTTGACACCTTCCTGTGTGACTACTGTGTGGCTGAGATGGGACAGATGAGGCCTGGAAAGGTGGACCTTTGAAAAAAATAGGTGTGTGTGTGTGTGTGTGTGTGTGTGTGTGTGTGTGTTGGGGTGGGGATTGTAAGTTCTCTTCAAGAGTGTATGAGAGATACATGGGGATATGTAGGTTTAATGCCCAGGAGATAGATTTGGGCTTGAACAAGAAACTTTGGAATTAATGTTTCCACTGGAACAAAAATACTGTGAATCAGTGGCCATGTCCCAGGAAGAAAGAGATGATCCCCTTAGGAGATAGGACATGTCAGAATTTAAGAAGCAGAACACAACAGAGACATTACTAGAGACTCCCTCTGTGAGGGAGAGTGAAAGAAGAACCATGAAGCCAAGACATCCTGGGCATCACCAAGTATTAGAAAGGTGGGTGAGATCACCAATCAGGTGAGCATGGCAGAAAGGACAGAGACACAAGCTTTTCAGAGTGAGGTACCCTGCCTGCAAAGGTGGATGGAAAGTGACAGTCAATTCTGCCTACAGTTATTTAGGAAACTTGACCAAGAAGAAAAGGTTTTTGTGGTTAATTGATTTGTTTTATTTTTAAAAGACTGGAAAAGAAGAACCTATTTTTAGGCAGGAAGGGAGCCTGAATATAGAGTGGCTGAATATAGAGGTTGCAAAGGGAACATGCACAGAGGCAGATCTTAGGATAGTTCTCAGACAGGGACAGTGTCTAGTGAACAGTAAGCAGAGATTCTGCTGAATGTCTCATGATCCAGAACAACTCCCATATTCCCCCTCATATAAGAGTTAACATGTGCCAGACTTTAAATGTTGTGGTCAAGACACCTTATTCTACAGGAAAAAAAAAAACTTGTAGATGCTGACATAATAGGTGGAGTGTACAGAGATAGAAGATATGTTGGCAGCCTTGGTGGTGTCTTTCATCAGGTGAACATTGCTGGAAGCTTCTCTTGTACAGCCCTGTTGTCAGGGAATCTATTGTGAGGATTGGCTCACACCTCAAAGGGACAGAGAAGCAATTACTTGGCATAGCCAGTACTTGTGCCTGGTCCAGATGCTGCTCTGGCCTCCTTGAGGGCCCCAGGAGATTTCAAGAGGGCAGCTCTGAACATGTGAGTTTGAGTTTGGGATGGGCCAGGGTTTGAGTCTGGGCTCTGCAACTTGATTTCTCACGCAAGACTCCCCATCTATTAGAAATTCACCAGCATGATTCATACTATATAAAATGGCCAGAATGCCTGTGTTAGTGGGACCACAGCTGTCTCCTTCCAGAACCTCTTCTCCACAGGCTACCACATGATTAATCATCTTCATACTCTTAACAATCATAGGTTAAAAAAATAAGAACACTGGTAGATACAATTCATTTTCGCAATGCATTAAATCTTATAGGACCAAAATGCTAATTTCAGATTGTAATCAGTATGAAAAAAACTAATGAAATATCTTGCATTCCACTCAATAGGAAAGCTTAAAAACAAAGAGAGAAAGATGAAGAGGTGACATTAGTTTGATAACAAACATAATCTAATGTAACCAAAATGCTAATTTCTCAGCATCAAGAAAAGAAAAAACCCAATGATGCCTAGGGTGGTGCACACCTGCAATCCCAGTACTTGGGAAGTAGAGGTGAGGGGATCAGGAGTTCAAGGTCATTTCCTGCTATCTAGAGGTGAACTTAAGGCCAGCCTGGGCTATATGAGAGCCTGTCCCAAAAGCTAATGAGATAGATATGTTACAGCCTTTTACTCATGAGCAGTTTCGAGCCCCAGTGCATGCTATGCATTTCCAGTATTTTCAGCACCAGGCATTCCATCCGATCCTTTAAGGCTTATAAAATTTATAGTCTAACATGTACATTTGAGCTTGAAAGATGGTTCAGTGGGTAAAGTGTGGCACAATAGTGAAAAGGTGAGTTTCGATCCTCAAGGCCTATGTGAAAGCTAAGTGTGGCAGCAGATACACATAAACCCTGGGCTGGGGGCCAGAGGTTGGGGTTCCAAGACAGCCATGGGCTTATTTATGGCAAACCAATCTACTTAAAGAATAAGTTCCCAGCTCAGTAAGAGGAGGGGCCCTGTCTACAAAAAGTATGGTGGAAAAAGGGGATGAGAACATCCTAATGCCAGCCAAGGACCTTCATACAGCCGGTGTGAGAAAAAAACTGCTTCATACACATATAAGTACACACACGCACACACACACACACACACACACACACACACACACACACACGCGCACACGCGCACACGCACACACGCACACACGCACACACACACACATGCACGCACGCACACACGCACGCACACACAAATGTAGGCTCATTAATGGACCCCAGTTGCCCCACACATACTAATAGGTCTTCCACAAAGTTAAGTAAATAAGAACCTGGCAAATTAGAACTAAATATAATAAAATGTTCTACTTTACCATCACACTTAATTAGAATCAAGTAAAACCAGAATTTCCGTTTTACAGTTGCCCTGGCCCTCAGCCAAATGCTTATGAGTGAAACTCTGTGACAAGTGGCTGCTGTATTGGACAGGTGAAGTTTTAAAACTGACCTGGTAACTTTTAAAACAAATGAACAAGGTTTCTGTTTTTGTTGTTGTTGTTGTTTTGTTTTGTTTCAAGACAGGGTTTCTCTGTGTAGTTCTGGGTGTCCTGGGTATTTGATTTGTAGATCAGGCTGGCCTTGAAGTCATAGAGATCCACCTGCCTCTGCCTCCTGAGTGCTGGGTACACACCACCACGCCTGGCTGAGAATGTATTTATTTATTCCTTCAGTGCTTGCATGTGTGAGAGGTCATAGGACAACTTTTGAGTCAGTTCTTACTATGTGGATCCTGGAGATGGGATTCAGGACGTCAGGCTGGGCAGCAGTAGCTTTACCTGCTGAGCTGTCAGCTCTACTCAGGTCACTTCTAGACGAGAACATTAGCTTCAGCCAACTTTGACTCCTATTAACTACGTAGCCCCAACTTCACCCAGTCAAATTCACTCTGACAAGCCACTCCCGATACAAAGATTCTCTCCAGAGCCTCCATCTTACATCTTTTCACCTGGAAACTATAAGTTAGGCAGAGGGTGAAAATTTTTAATTCTATACAGATGATCACAGACATTTAACTATAGATAAGACACAGTTCACACTCTAAATTTTGGCTGAAATGAATCTTCTAGAGAATTCTGGAAGAGGTTAGAAGATACACATGGAAGACATAGACAGTGACTGTCTAAGTCACAGAAGAATTTCATACACATATGTGATGTAATACGTATTCTCTCCTGAGACATTAGCTTCTTTAGCAGAGGAGCAAGCCAACTGGGGGTGTAGGTTATCCCTTCGTGACTCATCTAGTATGAAATGGAACAAACTTTGAACATGGCTGTGTCTCTCTTCAACATCCAAGCTCTTTCCTCTGTACAGGGCTTTCAGACATTACCCAAGTGATAGCACAGTAAAGAATGACCAGGAATTGGCCACTCAGACAGCCAGAAAGGGAGGAATTGGGCCATACCAGATGCATGTAGAACTCTAGCAAAGACCTAGAGATGACAATCTGAGGAGGCTACATGACTGACAAATGGTACGTGGACAACAAAGAGAGTGGGCAGGATGGCCCTTGGGTGAGGAGAGAAGTACAATGACCACATACGGTTAAATTTCTAGCCTTGGCTGATGCTGTTCTACTGGTGAGAGCCGCTTCTGTTCTGTTTTACATGATATTCCTGCTTCCTAGTGTTTCAAGCACAAATGTTGTAACAAGGCCCCTTAGCACAACTGAGTCCATGATGGAAGAACCATTCAGGCCATAAAACTCAGCATGTAGACTGATACCACCTGCCAAAATGAAAACAAAGACTTAATCCATCAAAATCTAGAGATCTGAGAAAGTCCCTAACTGTCTGGGTCAAACAGGCAACCAAAGGGGCTCTGGAACCAATTTGGAAGGGTTCCTAACCTTATTCTTTGGTTTCTGTAGTTCTGCTTCTGGATAGCTGTTCTTGTTCTGTGCTTAAGAACAAGAACAAGAATCTGTGCTTAAAAGTTCACCCTGAGAAAGGCTCAGTACTACACTGGGATCGCTGACACCCAGAGTAGTCACTGGCTGGCAAGAAAGACTTTCTATTAGCTTAAACCCATGTCTAAGCAGTCTTCTCTGCTGAATACCCCACAACAAGGTGTCTTAATAATACTTTGAGCTTTAGTAAATCTTTTCTTGTTCAGTGACAACAAAAAGAACAAGCCCTGTGACTTACCAACTCCCTTGTCTGAGACACTCATATTGCGAGGTAAAATGAGTTATAGATTAATTTGGAGATATTTACGCTCCCATTGAGCAGCAGTGGGCCCACAATGGCCCGAGACATAAAAGCAGAGCTACTGGGGAAAAGCTTCAGCTCGTTAATGGTAACTCCAGATAAATGTCATCTTCTGCTCAGACTTTTAAATAGTTCTTAAAAATAAAAATAACAAGTATGGGGTTGTATTTCCTAAGACATTTCCTGTTTTAGGGTGCACATTATAACAGCTGTGTTAAATGTTGTGGCCTAAGAACTTTGGGATCAATTTGTCTTTTGAAGTTTCTGGGTGCCAGGCTGGGGGATTACTTCCACAGAGGTTAAGACCTGCTCTCTCAGCTGTCCTGTGATACACCCACAGCATCCTGGGATAACTCCAAGGAGAGCAGGCACATGAAGGTCCAGAGGTCAGTCTACCTCTATGGAGCATGTCATTGAATTGGAAAGGCTGGAAACAATGGCTTTCATGTAGTATTTTTAAGGAAGTCCGGCATTTCATGGTAGCTGAGCAGAAGTTACCAGGCATAGACCAGAACTCAAACCTCTCAACAGCCCTGCTTTCTCCCATCCTTAAAGGCTCCCTGCCCTGGAAAAGTACAAAATGGCAGAGTACTTCCCTGGCTGCTGGAGCTATGCCCAATTACTCTCTGGAACAAGGAGTCCAGCCTTGGTAGTGATGGGTAAACGGCTGTGCTTATTTTCAGAATCCTTCTTTATAAACCAGGCTTGGTGGTGCATACTTATAATTGCAGCATTCAGGAGGCTGAGGAAAAGGATGACAATTTTAATGCCAGCCTGAGCTGCATACTCTATCTCTAAAAACCAAGTGACTTATTAGATTTTTCTTCAGTACTGTGAATTGAATTAGTGCCTCACACATGCTAGGCAGGCACTTTATCAATGAGTTACATTCCCAGTCTTTTAAAATACAGTTATTCTAAGCAGTTTACCATTTCCGGGCCACTAATCCCCACATGCATACATTTGAACATATCCCATTGTATTTTCACAGTCTAAGTATGAATCTCATTTAGAGTAGAAAGATGCTTGTTGCTGTGTTATTTATAAAATCAAAACATGCATAGCAAAATTTGCAAAACCAAATATTTGAACTTAAAAATAAATAAAATAAAAATAAAAAATAAATAAAAATTTATAATCACAAGTGAATGGGTAAAAAGAAAAGCTACATCAAAAGTGAAATCTTTTGCAGATTCTAATAGGTTATACTTAGGAGACTGTTAGTGCAAATGAAACAATTAGGGTCAGAGAGAAAGATGGCTCAGTGTATAAAGACACTTGCCACAAAAACCCAGTGACATGAATTTGATTCCTGGAATCAATGTGAAGGTGGAAAGAAACAGCCAACTGTGCAGTTGTCCTCTGATCTCTTCATGCAAACTGTGACATAGACACCCACACATACCAATCATATACATATATACACAGTAATAATAATAATTTAAAGAAACAATTGCATAGTAATATTAAGTAAAACAAAATACACAACTGAAATTGTGGGTCGTGGCTGAGGACACTAACAGTAGCAGTGTGCGTGCCAAGCATGCCCACAATCCTGAATTTGATCAACAGAATTTTAAAAAAATAATAATCACACAGAAAAATTATTAGATATTTTTCAGTACTTTGAATTGAATTAGTGCCTCACATGCTAGACAAGTGCTTTATCAATGAACTACACTCCCAGTCTTTTGCTAAAAAAGATAGCAGTGGGCTGGTGATATCTCTTAGTTTGTAGGTGCTTATCTAGAATGCACAAAGCCCTTTGTTCTGTCTCCAAAACCACATAAAGCAGACATGGTGGCACATGCCTGTAATCCCAGTATTCAGGAGGTGGAGGCAGGAGGGTGAGAGTCTCAAGAGCATCCTCTGCTGTGTGGGTATAAGGCCAACCTAGGCTACAAAAGACCTAGTCTCAAAATAGCAGTATCAACAAATAATTTAGTTGATGTTCAACTGATACATTTTAGAAGGATAAAATATGGTCTCCCATGGTGGTTTTCATATTCTTTAATGTCTCTAGGATAATTCATATATGAATTACAACTCATTGCCTGGTGTTGGGGGGGGGGGTCATCAGAATTACCACCCTATCCTAAAACTAGGAAAAGTAGTTTCTCATAACTGAGGGGGTTAATGAGTCTCATTCAGTTCAAATACTGAACCTGAAAGAATGAGCTATATAATTGTTGATCATAAAAATCTCCTTATATGGAGCTTGAAAGATAGCTGTTAGGAGTGCTTGCCAGGTC
Source organism: Arvicanthis niloticus (assembly GCF_011762505.2). Taxonomy (NCBI): domain Eukaryota; kingdom Metazoa; phylum Chordata; class Mammalia; order Rodentia; family Muridae; genus Arvicanthis; species Arvicanthis niloticus. The sequence goes on along the minus strand of NC_047661.1, from coordinate 84,789,066 downwards.
AGAGGACTCAGTTCTCAACATCCAGACAGCACCCACAACCATCTGTAACTCTAGTTCCAGGGCCTCTGACACTTTTCCCTTCAAGACTCTGCAACTTCCCACTGGGAAAAAAAAAAAAACTAGAAAACTAGGCAACTAGTAGCTTTTCTACACCATCACTAGATTTTCTTCCTAATATTGGAAGCAGTGGGTGGTGAATGGAGATTGCTTCTGCGCTGGCATCGACCAGAAGGGATGGGTGGGAAGAGATAAGCCTGCCCCTGGTTGTTCCACGGTGGCCTCGTCAGTTGTGGGAAATGGATGCCATTTCTGGCCTTGGTTTAATCCTCCCCTTTCAAGTTTGGACACCTGCTTTCTTTACCTATCTGAGCTCTGCGGGAGGACTGACAGTGGGGAAATTTTTTAGATATTGGGAGGAAAAATCACATCAAATAAAGAAATTTGCTATCTATAGATGTTTTTACATCGTGTGATTTTAAAATGTCATGGGGAAAATAAAAAGGGACACTGAGAGAGTATGCTCTTTGAAATATTTAAACTATCAAGCCAGCAGGGCTGGTGATTACGGAGATGAAACTGGATATAGATGACGGGCTTAAATCAGAAGCGAGTTGTTAAGGCTTAGTATTCACAGATGCTTGTGGAAGCTGTTTAGCGTCCTCGTGATGGGGGCAGAGCAGTCACAGGGTTTTAAAGGGAGATATAGGCCACCAAGACATTATATAATTTTTATCTATTTTTGCCATAGGCAAGACAATTTTCTCTGTAGTAAATAAATCTCCTCTGCCTTTAACAAGCCGTGGGTGTCATCATGTGCCAGCCACCCACCTCTTGGCACTCAGTTTCCTCATTGTCTAATTGGAGAACCTAGTTTTTGGAATCCTGATAATCTGTGTTTTTCCAAGAAGAAAATGTTTAGATAGTTGTAGGACATGAATTTTGTGTCACATTTGTTCTAAAGATATTTTTAACTCTAAAACACTCATGATTTTATGCACCACTGACAAAGAAAAATCCCCACCAACTAAACTCTGACCAGATGCTTTACCTGTAATCCGAAGACCCAGGAGTCTGTCACACCCACCGCCTCTATGCTTTGAAACAGGAGACATTCTTCCCACTCACTTCCTTCTGAAGTGCTTTGTGTATTTTAGGAGATTATTTATTGTATATGTGTATCTCAGTAACAAAACAACACAATTTTACTTGTGGGTGTTTTTTTCTGTTTCAGTTCTCTTAAGACAGTTAGCTCTTGGTTTTTTTTTAAAAAAGTAACAATAACAATTTTAATCATTTCTTCAAGGATGACTATTTGCTTTATTAACATAAAATACACAAGCCTTTATTTCTGTGCCTTCCGAAAATACAGTGACTTTGCCTCTTAATGCCAAATCACACAGTGTGATTTTTTTTTTTTTTGTAATTTAAACAACAATTTAGCCCAACATATTATTACCAACAGTGTACTTAACTCAACTGACGTCATAATAGCATGAATAGCTATGATAAAGTTTAGGCCTGGGCAGACTGTGACAATGACATCATGACTGCAGTCTGACTGGCGTTGGTATAAGCAGTCTGACTTCAGAGACATAGGAGAGAGCGATGTGGGAGGAGGGTTGGAAGTGTGTTTTAAAACTGATGAAAGAAAAGTCTTATTCACTACCAGTCATAGTATTTTGGCAAATAGTAAGTTTTCAGCAAACATTTTTTACATTGTTGAAGGCCTAAATGAAAGGTTGGATAAAGACACAAATGAGTAGTTGACTGGGAATTCTGAAAAGCACCTCTCTACTACGTTATTTCAGATTTTATTTGTGTTTTAAAATTATGTGTATGTGTGTTTATGTGTGTATGTGAATGAAAATGGTCCCTATAGAGTCATAGGGAGTCGCACTGTTAGAAGGTGTGGCCTTTAGGTAGATGCTAGAGGCAATGTGTCACTGGGGTTGGGCTCTGAGGTCTCAGGTGCTCAAGGCAGGCCAGTGGCTCACAGTTCCTTCCTGCTGTCTACAGATAGATGTAGAGTTCTCAGCTCCTTCTCCAGCACCATGTCTGTGGGCGAGCCACCATGCTTCCCACTATGGTGATAATGGACTAAACCTTTGAACTGCAAGCCAGACCCAATTAAACGCTTTCCTTTATAGGAATTGCCATGGTCACGGTGTCTCTTCACAACAATGAAACCCTGATTAAGACAATGTGTATATGTGAATGTGAAGTCAGTGCCCACAAGGCCAAAAGAATGTTACAGACACCCTAGAGCTGGATTGACAGGCAGTTGGAAGCCATTGAACATGGGAGCCAAACTCATTTCTTCTGGAAGAGCAACAATCACTCTTAATTGTTGAGCCATTTCTCCAGCTGTCCTCCACCTCACTTTTAAGCAGAGTCTTAAGGCTGGTGGTCTGGAGCTTGCTATGTAGACCAGGCTGGCCTGGAACACACAGAGATCCACCTCTGTCTTCTGAGTGCTGAGATCAAAGGTGTGTAATCAAAGCCTCCATACCTGGTTCTCCAAGTCTCAATCTGTAGCCAGACCTGGCCTGGAATTCATGTTGGTCCTCCTTCGTCAGCCTCCTGAGTGCTGGGGTTGTAGATTCCTGAAGAAAGATTTCTTTTTCAGTGGGAAATTGCTATCCAACCTTAAGTCAGCAGGTCAACCTGGAGCCTCTATGCGCCCATCTGTTTTAGTTTTACTTCTCTCTTCCTCCATGTCTTTAACAGACTGTGAATCTCCAAGGTCGCATAGGTTATGCAATGTTATCTTAGATTATATACTTACACAAGTAACCTTGATTTATCTTGCCCTCAGACCTCTTCTTCCTTGACCTTTTTATTTATTTTTTTTTTTTTTACAGCGTTCCACCCTTACTTACCGACTGCATGTGTCTGCACTACATAGCCACCAGCCATGCAGATTCACAAGCTCAGTCTCAGGTAACCCTTGAGCGGTTGCTAACCTGCATTTCCTGCCTCTCTTCCCAGGTGCTCGCTTATCCATCTTTGCTCTTGCCTCAAGCCCCTCAACACGGTCACCTTCAAGTTCGGCAATCAACTTACTTCCTGTTTCATAAGAAAATTACCGCCACCCCATTGGCTCCCTGAACTACCTAGCTAGCACCTAAGCATGCTGTAGAACTCTGCCCTTCCCTCGTTCCCTCTTGGACTATGCCTATGTCTAAGAAGGTCTCGTTCTATGAACTGATGCGTCCCTGGACTTTTTCCTCCAATTTTCCCCATTGCTTGGTGTTTCCTGGCAGTAAATCACTGTGATCTCTACTCTCATTAAAATCCAGTTAGGATAACGCTGCACGCCTTTGAGCCTAACACTCAGGAGTCAGAGGCAGGTGGATCTCTGTGATTTTTAACTCAACTTGGTCTGCATAGAGAGCTCCAAGACAGTTGGGCCTATATAGAGAAAACCTGTCTCAAAAAATAAATAAAGAATGAATAAAAATAAAAACTAAAACTTGCAGGCTTCCACTCACCTAGCTTTAGCTGAGCCTCCTTCAACTTTTCTGCTTCTTATAGTTGTCTTCATGTTCACCCCTCAACTCACTTGAAAGTCTGTGACAATCTGGGAAATGTGCCCCTTTTGCTGACAATGTTGTCCTCCAAGTTCACTAATTACCTGGGTCTGACCTTACTGTCCCTGACTGACCTCTCCTTTTCCTCTTAGAACTTTACAAACTCCCTCCTTGACATTTCTTTCCTTTTGGCTCTCTCCCCACTTTTCATGTATTTCTTGGTGTGTGTGTTATCTATGCTTTTTTATTGGATATTTTCTTTATTTACATATCAAATGTTATCCCCTTTCCCGGTAACCACCACCCCCCAAAGCCCTTATCTCATCCCCCCTCCCCTTGCTTCTATGAGGGTGTTCCCCCACTCACCCACCCACTCTCACCTCCCCGCCCTGGCATTTCCCTATACTGGAGCATCGAGCATTTACAGAACCAAGGCCTCTCCTCCCATTGATGTCCAACAAGGCCATCCTCTGCTACATGTTCGGCTGGAGCCATGGGTCCCTCCATGTATACTCTTTGGCTGGTGGTTTAGTCCCTGAGAGCTCTGGGGGGTGGGGGATCTGGTTGGTTGATATTATTGTTCTTCCTATGGGGTTATAAACCCTTTCAGCTCCTTCAGTCCTTTCTCTAACTCCTCTACTGGAGACCCCATGTTCAGTCCAATGGTTGGCTCTGTATTTGTTAGGCTCTGGCAAAGCCTCTCAGGAGACAGCTATATCAGGCTCCTGTCAGCATGCACTTCTTGGCATCCATAATAGTGTCTGCATTTGATGACTGTATATGGGATGGATCCCCAGGTGGGGCAGTCTCTGGATGGCCTTTCCTTCAATCTCTGCTCCACAATTTGTCTCTGTATTTGCTCCCATGAGTATTTTGTTGCCCTTCTAAGAAGGACTGATGCATCCACAGTTTAGTATTCCTTCTTCTTGAGCTTCATGTGGTCTGTGAGTTGGATATTGCAAGCTTTGGGGCTAAGATCCACTTATCAGTGAGTGCATACCATGTGTGTTCTTTTGTGATTGGGTTACTTCACTCAGGATGTGGGGAAGAAATCTCGCGGGCGCGGGGAGGGAGTCCGGCGGCAGAGTCCCAGGGCAGTCTAGCATCAGGGTCCCGGGCGGGCTTCCCACATCACCAGCGGAGGGTCCCACATTCACGCAGCTGCCGGTGGGCGGGCCGGCAGCTGCATCGGCAAGGTTCCAGGGTTCCAAAAGCTGGGAATCAGGCGGAGAGACCATGTGACACGTGGAGTCTGGTTTTCCAAAGCTTTATTGTTCAAGACATGGTTAATGGATGTAAGTGGTACACGCTTCCCCCCCCCCAAAAAAAAAAAGGCCAGGGGAGTCTCATTTTATAGGGAAGGAAAAAGGGGAGGGAATAACTTAATTAGCTACGCCCCTGGCCTTTTGATAATTCATTAATATTTAAATCTCTGGAGGTAGAGACTTGTTAATCATGCCCTCTACCTGTGTCCTACGTGACTGAAGGTAACAGGTTAAATGGAGTTACCTCGTCCAAGGCCCAACATCAGGATGATCTTTCTAGTTTCATCCATCTGCCTAAGAATTTCGTGAATTCGTTGTTTTTAATAGTTGAATACTACTCTATTGTGTAAATGTACCACATTTTCTGTATCCATTCCTCTGTTGAAGGACATCTGGGTTCTTTCCAGCTTCTGGCTATTATAAATAAGGCTGCTATGAACATAGTGGAGCATGTGTCCTTGGTATATGTTGGAGAATCTTTTGGGTTGACCAGGAGTGGTATAGCTGGGTTCTCAGACAATGCTATGTCCAATTTTCTGATTTCCAGAGTGGTTGTACCAACTTGCAAACCCAACAACAATGGAGGAGTGTTCCTCTTTCTCCACATCCTCACCAGCATCTGCTGTCACCTGAGTTTTTTATCTTAGTCATTTGTATCTATGCTTCTTATGTGTGACTGTGTGTGCATGCTCAGGTGCAGATGCATGTGGAGGTCAAAGGTTAATTCTGGGTGTCTTTCCTTGGTCATTTTTGTTGTGGATAGCCCTGATCTTGTATTTTGATGCTAATTCTGCTTTCCCAAGAGGGGCTGCAGAGGAGTGAATCAGTATACTGGTGACTTCTTGTGATCCTTCTGCCCACCTTAATTTGTAAAATAAAGGAGAGAATCAGTGATTAGACAGTAGAAGGTGAGGAGCAGGAAAGTTTGGGGGAGAGAAAGAGAGAGAGAGAGAGAGAGAGAGAGAGAGAGAGAGAGAGAGAGAGAGAGAGAGAGAAAGAGAGAGAGAGAAGAGAGGAGAGAAGAGGAGGAAGAAGAGGAGGAGGAAGAAGAAAGGAGATGGCAGAGGTACATGTCTCTAGCAATCTCCAGTAGTTATTCATATCAAGGTTAGATAATTGGGATGACTATTCTAATTGTGTGGGCATCTTGTGTATTATTTACTGAAATATATAAATCCTTTGGTTAATTTTTTTTTTTTTCGAGACAGGGTTTCTCTTAGTAGCCCTGGCTGTCCTGGAACTCACTCTGTAGACCAGGCTGGCCTCGAACTCAGAAATCCGCCTGCCTCTGCCTCCCAAGTGCTGGGATTAAAGGCATGTGCCACCACTGCCCGGCCCTTTGGTTAATCTTTAAGCTTTAGAGTTTTACTTTACTGGGAAGTGGGTCCTCCGACAACCAGGTGGTTATGGCTGTGAAGGAACTAGTGGCTCGAGGGATGAGCCAAAGGGAGCTGGAAACACAACGACCAGTAACTATAGGAGCAAGATAGAGAGAACAGTCTGGTGAAACCAGCTCGGGAGCTCCAGTCCTGCTGGAGAGCTTGCCAAGACAAACAGGCTTAAAGCGGGAACATGGCGGTAAGGCTGGGAGCTAGCTGGACCGCTTTTTTTTTTCCCAGTAATACTTTCCACAACACATTTTCCCCCTTTATTTTTGGAGAAAAGATCTTTCACTTGGCTCATTTATTAAGCTATGCTTGCTCACAAATGAACTTTGGGGTTTTCCCTGTCCCTATCAGACAATGCTGGGATGACAGGCTCCATACTCCACCAGCAGCTTTTGGCATGTATTCTGAAGATTCAAACTCAGGTCCTTGTGCTTGAAAAGTAGACTTTTTTTTTTTTTTTTTTTTTTTTTTTGTTTTTTGAGACAGGGTTTCTCTATGTAGCCCTGGCTGTCCTGGAACTCACTCTGTAGACCAGGCTGGCCTCGAACTCAGAAATCCGCCTGCCTCTGCCTCCCAAGTGCTGGGATTAAAGGCGTGCGCCACCACTGCCTGGCAAGTAGACACTTTATTAACTGAGCCAACTTGCTAGCCTTGCCTTATTCTTTAGTCAGACAGGATTCTTTGCTTTCAGCTTTTGGTGCCACATGGTCTATTTATGGGCTTTCTTTGGTGATAACCTATCAAACAAATTCCATGAATCACCTACACCTTCAGGTCAGCATGTCCAACCAAAAACTCTTCCTACATCAATGATAACAAGTATCAAGTTAAACAGATCATCTTTGCCCGCCAGCCTTCGTGCAGGTACTCAGCATCACTAGCTACACAAGTGGCAAGTTGGACATGCATCCATTCCCTTGGATTCAGCCCCCCCCGCCCCCCCCCCCCCCCCCCCCCCCCGACAAACGTGATCGGATACTCAGGTGTCAGGCTCTGTGACCTAAGATCTCTGGATCCCTTATTGCTTCTGAGTAGCTGAGGACTTTGTCCACTTGTATCAGAGCGCCCTGTTAATTGCTTCTTCTCTACCCTACCTGCCACACTCTGCCAGTGGCCAGGTGACTTCTAGAGTAATCTTTCCAGAATGGACATGAAACCAGAGTGTGCTGTTTCCATGCTTAAGGTACTACACTGTTTCCTGGTAACTTGCAGGATAGAATTGATCCTCACAAGATCCTTTATGTCCCGCTGCCTGCAGCTTGCATGTCTTCTTCCATCAGTTCTCACTATACTTTCTTCTCATACTTGACTGCATGTACACGCTGCTTTACTCCTCCACCTCCTGACACGCTCTCCAAGCCTCTCCGATCTGGTGCAGTTCAGCAAGTGTTGAATGCCCTGCTTTAGCACCTCTTCCTCTAGGGAGAGTCCTCTCATACTTTCCTCAAGCTGAGGAGAGTATCCATAGCCTCCCCCCCCCCTTGTATATACAATGCAAACTTCATTACTACACATTGCCAGCCCTGAAAAACCTTCTCTTCAAAAATTGGTGCCTGTCTTTGTTCTATAAAAACAAACTGTACACAGACCTAGGCCTCTCTTCACTAGACCTAATCATCACTGATTAGTCCACAGGTCTGTCCTCTAGATGACATATCCGTGACAGCAAAGACTGTGAATTAGCTTGTTCACAATGTTATGAATTTTAGCAGAATAAAATACATCACTTAGTTTTTTCCTCCTCCCTCCAGACTGGGAGTTGAATTTAGGACCTCACACACACTATTTCCCACCCAAAATAAATTATTGAATATCTAGACTAAAAATCAAGCAAGTAAAAGGCTGTTTCGTATCAAGATAAAGTAAAATTTAGATAAACTAAGTTGTGATGATGGTGAAAGGATTGTAAGAAACATCTCATTATAGTTAGATATGTACATTTATTCATACCTTTGAGTTGCAGCTTCCTTTTAAGTATCAATGCAATCATTACTAACATTGTATCTTTTCCTTGCTTGTTTATTTACTGTTTGTTTTGTTCTTGAGACAGAGTCTCTAATTCTGTGATGGCCTCAAACTCACAGTCATCCTCCTGCCTTAGCCATCTACGTTTCGTGTTTTCAAATATAAGCTACTACCCTTGGCCTGGTTTCTTAATGATATAACTTTTTTTTGTTTGTTTGTTTTTGTTTTTCAAGACAGAGTTTCTCTATGTAATCCTGGCTGTCCTGGAACTCACTCTGTAGACCAGGCTGGCCTCGAACTCAGAAATCCACCTGCCTCTGCCTCCCAAGTGCTGGGATTAAAGGCGTGCGCCACCACTGCCCATGATATAACTTTTAAATGAAAAAAAAAAAAACCCTAATTTATTAGGAAAACATCTAAATCTGAATGTCTCTGAACTCTAATGGAGCTTGTGTATATGAAATAAGAGTCAGTCCAGGCGCTATGGTGGACTTTAGCTAGCTTACATTTTCTAACTTTTACTGTGTATTTCAACTTCTCCAAGGTTTCATCCCGACCTATCTTTCACCATTACTCTGTGCTGGGTCATATTCCAGAGAAGCTGAGCTTCTAAACACCCTCAGAGCTGCTCTATTTTCTACAGTGCACTATTTCCTCTGCCCGGGCCTGGCTTCACTCCATGAAGAGTCTCTTTGCCCATTCCCACCTGTTTGACGACTAAGCACAGCTCAGGTGTTTTCACTTCTAAGGCTTCTCTGATTTCTTTTAGACAGGTTAATTTTTACCCTCTCTAAACCCCACATGTCATTTTGGATCTCTTAGCATATATCTGGTTTTACTTTTTAACTTGTCAGAAGCAAAAATTATTACAAATTGGGCTGGGAATGCAACTCAGGAAGAGAGTGCTACTTTGCCTGGCATACACAACCATGCCTTGGGTTCAATCCCAGCACTGCAAAAACAAACAAACCAAACCAAATGTTACTTTAAGGTATTAATTTTAATTTTATACCGAGGTTATTTTTCTAACTATTTTCGTTCTTTTGTTTGTTTATTTTTCAAGACAGAGGTTCTCTGTGTAGCCCTGACTGTCCTGGAACTGGCTCTGTGGACCAGGCTGACCTTGAACTCAGACATCTGCCTGCCTCTGCCTTTTGAATGCTGGGATTAAAGGCATCACCTCCCTGCCTCTATTTTAGTTCTTAAAGGTAAGTGAAAGATGGTTCTCAAGTGAAAATATTTGAAGCGCAGTGAAAAATATTTTTTATTCACCTTGACACCCTTAGTTCTGTATTACTCACTGGACTGTATTTTACAGGTGATATACAATACTGTATTATATAAATAGTTCATAATCTCTCTGGTCTCATGTGCTACTATATATATATATATATATATATGCATGATCTCTAATGTAGATGTGAAAGAAGCTTCCTAGGGCTTTCCTGGGGACTATATTCTTACAAATGGAGTGCTTTATCTGCATCTTCAACTTTACTAGTTTCTGCTCATACTTCCCTCAGTACCAGGCACTATTCTATGCTGTGGAGATTAGGCTTGTGAGTAAAGGGAGGTTCCTGGCCATGTGCAAATGCGTTCTAGAGGAAGTGGAGTGCAGTGCAAATAATAACCCGTTGAGCTAGAGCTATAAGCTCCCACATCCTTGCCAGTATTTAGACCTTTTTTTTTTTCTTTAATTTTACTTATCTGGCATATAAAATAATAGATGGCTATTTTAATTTGGCTTCTCTCCAATTATTAATACATTTGACCAGCTTTAATTTTCCAATATTAGCATGCCTTTTTGGTTTGTTGTTTGTTCTCAGGGGAGTTTTTGAGATAGGGTCTCAGTATGTTACCCAGGCTGACCTTGAACTTGTGATTTTCATGCCTCAGTTTCCTCTGGTGCTAGGACACAAGTTTATGATGTTATACTTGGCCAGAAACCTTTTTAACAATCAAAACAATATTTTTAGTTATGTGTATGTGTGTGTGGAGTGGGTATGTGTAAGTATGTACAGGTGCCCAAGAAAGCCAGAAGCATCAGATTTCCTGGAGATGGTATCACAAGCCACTGTGAGCCACCTGATACAGATGCTGGGAACCAAACTTGGATCCTCTACAAGGGAAGCAAGTGTTCTTAGCCACTGAGCTGTCTCTCCAGAGCCTAGAAATATGTTTTATTGTTTGTTTGTTTGTTTGTTTGTTTGTTTTTCAGGAGTGAAAGGCTGAGAAAGGGTTTAAGTATGTACTCTTAGCTGGCCTGGGACTCACTATGTAATCAGGCTGGCCTGAAAATCTCAACAGAGATCTGCCTGACTCTGCTTCTCTCAGAAGAAGTTTGGTTTGCTGTTAGGGGAGTTTTTGAGATAGGGTCTCAGTATGTTCAAGGTCCCAGGCTGACCTTGAACTTGTGACTTTCATGCTTCAGTTTCCTGTGGTGCTAGGACACAAGTTAATGATGTTATACTTGGCCAGAAACCTTTTTAACAATCAAAACAATATTTTTTTGTTCTCTCCAAAGGGCTGGGATTAAGGTGTATGCCACCATAGCTAGTGAAACACACACACACACACACACTATCATTACAGTTCCCAATTATTGGTTTCTCCTATTTGGAATCACAACTGATATTTACATTTTAACCTTGTATATATGGATTTTGATATGTTCTTATTATAATAACTAGAAGTTTGTCTTGAATTTCCTAGGTAGACAGCCATGTTTACTGTAAATTAAATTATTTGTTCATTCCTTTTAAATACTTACACAATTTCTTTTTATCATACAGCTCTTCCTAGGGCCTACAGGGCTATGCTGGTAGACATCAGGGATAGTCTCATAATATTTCATCATTAAGTAAACACATACATTCTATTGTATACATTGTAAATGTGTGGTGAACACCACCAAACAAGCTAAGGATGTTTCCTCTATAAATATGCTGATAATATCTAGTATGAATTAAATTTCAGAAAATGTTTCCTCTACATACATTGAAATGATCAATATTTTTCCTTCAAGGTATAAAGCAGCAAATTAATATGTTTTCTAATGTCCTAATTGTGTTCTGAGATAAGTCTGAACAAATGTTAATTTTGATTTTCTGCTGGATTTAATTTTCCATAGCTTTATTTGAGACTTTAACATCTGTAGGTAAGAGATGGGTCTATAACTTTTTTTTTCTTTTTCATTTGGTACCAAGATTTTACCAATATCAAACAAAAAGTTGTGGTCACACTTGCAGAATAGTCGACTGATTATATCTGCCTAGACAAAGTAATCAGCCCTTAATATTTCTGCATCACTAAGGTCTGTCAGATGACCCTGGGCCAGAAGGCTGAAGATCAGATGCTCCAATGTTTTGTAGTATAGGGATTGTCCAGGTGTTCAGCAGTCTCTATAAATTGGCAAAGTTTTAGAAGCGATGCTTTGTGCTTCCCATAATTTCAGTTAACTCAGTCATTCTGGATTTCTGACGGGGTTGAAAACTTATAGTCTCATAGCCAATCCTGGCTATTTACTTTGAGAGAAAAGATTTGAGTGGATGGTTTTCAGTTGACATTCATTCTAAAGCCAAGAAAAAAGCCAGGTTCAGAACTAAGTGTTTTAGTTAGGACAGATGACAGAGGTTCTGGTTAGTCAACAAAATGATGGACTGGGTATTAGGACTATCTTGTACCTCACTGGTACAAATTGGCATAATTATGCTTTAATTGTATTTTTGAGAGAAAGGTTTTATTTTAACAGAAAGGGTGATATGTAGGAGGAGCTAAGGTGAGAGGAAGAGAAGGAGTCAGGAGAGGAGAAGATGAAGGAGAGGAGAAGCTAGGTGATGAGAGAGAGAAAGAGAGGAGGAGACATGGAGGCAGATGTTCACGTGTCTCCACCAGTCAAAGATAGTTGATACATCTAGGTTGGGTATTGGGTTACACTTCTGATTGAGCATTACCAAACTTATAAAGCCTTTGATTAACATTAAAAAAAATTGTATAAAAGCAAAAAGGAAAGGGGGGCATGGGATAAGGGTTTTCTAGGGAGGGGAATTGGGGAAAGGGGATGGCATCTGAAATGTAAATAAAATATCCAATAAAAATAAAATAAAATTTTAAAAAGTTTTGGTCATTCCCTCTTCTCTGCTTCTTTATTTGTGTGCTGGAGTAGATTTATAAGACTTCAGGGAACTTTTTCTTAAGTATTTGGCTACATTTACTTACAAACCTCTCAGTCCCTTGTGTGCTTTATTTTTATTTTATTTTGTTTTGTACTTACATGTTAAGTTACCAGTACAACTGCTTAAAAATAACTGTAGTTCTTAAATTAGATTTTCTATTTCTTCTTGAGTCCATTTTGGTAAGTTTCATTTTTCTAAGGAACTGGGTATGTCATGTCATTGTTCAAATTTACTTGTATGTAGTTTATGACATCCTTCTTATTTTATAAATTCTAATATATATATATATATATATATATATATATATATATTCCCTTTTAATTCATCTCAATTTTATTAGTCCTTACAATGTTCCAACTTTTGTTTTCTTGACAGTTTCTATTATAACTTATTTTAATTTTGACTTCTATTATTTATTATTTACCTCCCTCTGCCTTCCTCTGTGCTTGCTGTTTTTCCTTTATCTTGAGTTCAATCTCTTTAATTTCTGATTTTTTTTTAATTTTCTAAAGAAGCTTCTTCACTATAACCTGGAAACATATTTTTATTTGTATTTGCCACTGTACATATTTAATAGTTTTAGTTATGATTTGTTCTTTCATCATTTGTCAATTATGATTGTACCTAATGCTACTTAGAACTGTGCTCTGTTGATAGAGGCAGGTAGATGTTTGTGAGTTCAAGGCCAGTCTGGCCTATAGAAGGGATTCCAGGCTGGTTAAGGCTACAGAATGAGGCCCTGTCTCAAAAATAAAGTAAAATAAAATAAATCCAGGTATCTTGGTTTTGTGTTGAAGTTCTCCCCCAACCGCTACGTTTTGAACCTAGAGCTTTGTGATGCTAAGCACGCCCTCTACCACTGTGCTATATCTCTAGCCCATGATTTGTTCTTGAAAGTGATATTTTTAAATTTCTAAATGCATGGCATTATTATTTTTATTAATTTAAATGATGTAATCTGCATGGTCTTGTTGCCTGGACTATGATGGTATGACCCATCAAAAACCTGTATCTTCTAGTCCATCAAATATTCTGCCTTGTGATTCAGTTTCCAGAAAAGTGGTTGCTCTTTGCAGCTATCTGTACTCTCTATATTGTGAACATCCTAGCCTCATAAGAAGGACGCAAGAGCCCAAAGTCAATAACCTCAAAATCCAACATAAGTTGCCCTCAATAGCTCCTTTCTCTCAGAATTCAAGGGTTCAGCTGAATTCTGGAATGACTTCTCGGAAGCAGTCTGTAGCCCATTCCCCAACTTTGGACCTGGACAACTGGCTCTAGCATTCAGTATTTGGGAGAATATTTATCTGATGAAAGAATGCATAATTAGAAAGGAATGGATATCCCCAGTGGATTCACATTCATTTTGCAAGCCTCAAACTGCAATCAAATGACAAATATCACAAATAGTAATTCAATATTTGTTCCAAAGAGACTGGAGCTGGAAGAAGGCAGGTTTGCAGCAGGAGCACCAGGAATGGCTCCTTCCTAAGGAGAATGATTTGTAACTATATTCTGAAGCCTTTCAAATGTATACTCCAAATCCTTCTGGAGGACCTGACATGTAGTTTCTAGGTTTCGTTTGTTTTGTGGTTGCTGGGAATTGGACCTAAGGCATACTAGGCAAGTACTCTACTATTGAGCTGTAAACCCAGTCCCACACTTGCCTCTACTGTTCATGACACAGGCAATGTCTCCCTGTTTCTAAATAGCAGCCACTCCATACCAAAACCAGTCCACAGAACAAATCCAGATGGATGAGTTAAAGGTACACGCACATTTTGGAAGCAGGGGTCAGAGAACAGGGTGAATGATCAGATTGTGTGTTGTAGGCTGTGCTTAACTGTCCTGTAATTGTGCCTTCCACCCTGTTCTTGGCCAAGTCAACACAGCTTGGGTGTGGTTGCTTAAAAATATTCCCAAGGAGCAATGACGCTTCCTCTGGATTCCTGAACACATCATCTCTGTTGTTGAGAACTTGGGGCTGTGTGTCCAGGACTCTCAATGAAGTTTTAATCAAAGCCGTGCTTCCTTTCCATTGTTGCTTTTGGAGTGGCCTTGCTCAGGAGCGCTGGCATTGACAACAGCACCTCCGTTGACCTTTTCCACAGCAGTCCTTGAATTTCTGCCCCACCCCCTCCCATCTGCTGGCCCCACTTCCTCTCTTCTCTATTTTGGCACCATTGGGAGTGGCTCTTCTCAGTAAAGTGGCTGAAGAGTAATGAACCCAAAATACCTAAGTAGCAAATGAGTCACCAAACTTCCACAGCTGGCTGTGTTGTGGGTAAATAGCAGAGAGGAGGTAACTGCAGGGGTGGGGATGGTAGAGGTGGCTGACAGCAGGCTGAGGGGGTGGAGGAGGCAGAGAACTCGGTTGGCTTGCAGAGGTGAGATCAGCACTGTGGCCTGTCTTACCCTGACTGACTCAAGCTAAACCCAGGCCCCTTGGGAACTGCTAATACTGGGCTGTCTAGTAAATCTCAGTTGGACAAGTCACTTCACTGATAACCCTGTTCTGTGTCCAAGTTCTGAGTCTTGGAGTTTGGAATTCTCTAAGCTGCTACAAGGCTGCCTAGCCAAAATGCTATTTCTCCAGGCCAGCTCATTTTTAGATTTATGATATCTCAGTATCAAGACTTAGGACCAAATTTAATTTTCCTTTGTATAGTTTTGTTTGCTAAGCTTTTAAAAATGATTATCTCCTCTCCTCCCACCTCTCTACCTCTCCCTCTCCCTCCCCCTGCCTTTTGTGGTGTGTGTGATGTGTGTGGTGTGTGTGGCGTGTGTGGCGTGTGTGGTGTGTGTGGTGTGGGTGTGTACTTGCTACTGCACATATGTGAAGGTCAGAGGAAAACTTCTGTAAGGTGGGCCTCTCCTTTTACCATGTGGGTTCTGGGGATTGAAGTCAGGTGGCCAAAGTAAGCAGAAAATGCCTTTACCTGTGGAGCCATCTCAGGAGCCCTCACTGAGCTTTCTAGAATGCATCTTTTGCCTAAAACTTTAATTTAAAGTAGAATAGTGCAGCTGAGATGCCCATTTCAGTATTTCGATGAACTAAGAAGCTACTGAGACATTTCTCATTGCTACCTCACCGGGACCAGCTTTGCCTCCAAGAACCTATTGGGTGTCCTGGTGACTTAGGAGATGATTCCTACTTCTTGTGTTTCTAAACATAAAAAGAACAGGATGGGCTAAGCCCTGAGTACTTGTCTAATGGTCTGGTTTCATGGAGACCAGCATAGTCAGCCACTCTGCTTCTATAAGATCTAAACTGTCACAACAAGAGGCAACGGAGGGATCGAGGGAGGGAGTGAAAGGAGAGAAAGAGGAAAAGAGAGAGGAGAGGACAAAAAAAGTACCTGTGCAAGAAACTAGGACTAAGAAGCATGCAGGACTCTTAATGTGATATGACTACAAGAAGAATTTTGAAAACAAAAAGAAACATTAAAATGTCCTCTGAGAAAGGTGATATTAGATCATGGGGAAGTCAGGATCTGATCACCAGCTATCTGCTTTCTCCTTAAGCTCAAAACCAGGAACTTCGGGGCTAACTTTAAAACAGAGACAAAGTCAGTTGATTCAGTGCTGTTCCGCCTGACTTGCCCCTGCAGTGGGAGCTGGTGTCAGTCTAATGCTTATCCACCGTAGCTCTCCTACCCCTATCCCGCATAAGTGGAAAACCAGATGCCATGACTTGGAAGGAGAAACCTTGATCTCACCCGAGAGTGGGAAGACACAAGGCCACATGACTTGGCAACTAAATTGAAAACAACTACACACACACACACACACACACACACACACACACACACACACGGACTCACAGCAAACCCCAGACTTGATTGAGGCATGATTTCTAGTTCCTTTTAGTTTCTGAAAACTGCTCCCTTCTGCTACCAACCAGAGCGCAGCTGAACATTCTCCTTGGAAATGAATGGTTCGTTTGAATCATCTTGGGAAAGTCTCTTTTTCCCATTGGAGATCTTCATTTAAAAATATTTTCCCAAACTAAACAATACCCACTTGTAATGAAAATACACTAGGATCCTCCCCAAAATTAACTATACTTTCAAGCCTCATGCAATGACTTTTTTTTTTTTTTTTTTTAGACCAGGTTTTACTATATATCCCTGGGTGTCCTGGAACTTATCCCTGAGTGTCCTAGAATTTGCTATATCTGGTCTTGACCTCAAAAACCCACCTGCCTCTGCTGAGACTAAAGACATTTGTCATCACACTTGGCCACACACTAACATTTTATGAGTAATTCTTTCCAATCTTTCCATGGACACAGACTTAGTCATTTAACACAGTTAAATTCATTCTGAGTGCATAAAATTATATGCCACTTTTCTGTGTTATATGGAAACATATCTGATCATGACTGTTTTATTATTTTTATTTGTTATTATTGCGTGTGGAGGCTATAGAACAACTTTGTGGAATCAGTTCTCTCCTGCTACCTTTACATGGGTTCTGAGGATCAAGCCTCACATTGCCAGGCTTATGTGGCAAGCATCTTTACCTTGAGCCACTTTGCTGGCCCATCAACTATGGTTATCAATGGTTACCCAATAACCAACATGTAACTTAATCAGCTTTTGTATTTTGGACACTAAACTTGTTTCCATATTTTTTTAAAGTAGGTTATTTCACTGATGTTCAAACTTTGGAGACCTAAAAAACCTTTCACATCAGCTTCACAATTCAACTATTTGGTAAATTCCACTAGCATTTATTTCAATAACCCAAAAGTTGCAGGTGAACCTTCAGGATAGACTCAAGGGGAGAATCTAGCAACTCATGAGAACATAGCAATCACTATGACAACAGCCCCAGTCACCCAGCTTGTATTTCCCTTGTATTTGTGACCACAAATTTTATCTCTAGTGCAACATTTTCAAGGATGTATATGTATATATACATATATATATATATATATGTATATATACATATATACATACACACCATTTTGACTCTATGAAAAGCACAGTAAAGCGGAGGTAAAGGGCCACATAAGACAGACCTGAGGATCTCACTTTAAAGTATAAACAGCCAGATTATCACTATCTCTGATTTGGGTCTCCTGGTCGAGGCACTTGCAGGTGAGTGAACGCTTTTGAATTCTAGTTAAGGTAGACTGAAGTAGATGGAATTTGGCATCATTAGGATGAGGCAGAGTCAGCTATGGGTATAGCTTTTCATTAAAATTTAACTGCCAGTTACGTGGCTGTCATAAGTCATTCCGAGCAAATGTTTTCTTTCAAAGATGGAGCTCTGTGCCACACAGAAGCACAGTTCCGGAGTGTGTGCTTGTTACTTTTCTCCTTCTCAAGGCCTGACCAAGACAATTTAAGGAAGGAAGGGTATATTTGGTCTCACAGTTTGAGGGTATAGCCCTTCAAAGTGGAGAGGCAGGGTGACAGGAGCCCGAGACTGTGATTTGTTTTAGTCAGAAAGCAGAGAAAGACTCCCTGGTGCTAAGATCATGTCTTTCTTTTTTATTCAGCCAAGGATTCCAGCCCATAGAACAGTGCCACCAATGGCAGGGACTCGGCTTCCTGCCTCAGTTGGCCCTATCCAGAGACTTCCTCACAGCTGTGCCCAAACTCCTAGCTGTGCTCCTAGGTGATTCTAGATCCAATCAAGTTGACAATCAATATTAGCTCTGATGGTGCTCGGTACTAAATACTTCTCAGGGTTATTTCACATAAGAATCGCTGAAACCCAGAGGTAAGTATTCTTCTCCCTGTTTTCCATGTGAGCCGATTAAAAAGCAGAAAAGTAAAATACAACCAGAAAGCACATGGCTAAGAAACATTAGAGTTAGGATTAGAATCCAGGGCTGGTTTCAAAGCTTATGGTTTTCTATGACAGTGCTACCTCACGCATGAAACCTTATAGATAAAGTATCATTGTAACTTCAAAAAATGAGTTAACACTTGTCCACCCAAGGTGAAGTATTCTCCAAGACCCAAGCACTTCCATAATGAGTACAAATTGTAGGCTCTTGAGGGGACTTAAAAGATACCTTATGAAGAAGATATCAACCAAATCAACTATAAATGATGGATAACCTTTGTTATGAGGCACAACCTTTGTGCAGTCTCTGACAACAAAGATGTCACAAGGTGGAGCTGGGATTTCTGCTAGAGCACTTGCTTGCCTGGGTACATGCATCAAGCCCTGGGTTCCTTCCCAGCACTACAAAATAAAAAAAAAAAAAAAAAAAAAAAAAAAAAAAAAAAAAAAAAAACAGGGCAGCTTCTATCACTCATTTACTCCAAAACCAGTCCTTGGAATATATTATGGTTGGTGATGGTAACAGAAACCATTGCTTCTGCTGCCGTTTTTAAACAAATCATTAGATCATAACATGACTGACTATTTTCCCACTGGACTTCAGTTATGTAACATTAGAGACTTCTCTACTGTTATGTTTTAACTATTAGGACAGTGTATGATTCTAGTAGATTGTCTTAATCCATTTGGATTGCTATAATATAGACTGAGTATCTCCAACAGAAATTAGTTTCTCACAATTCTGGAAGTCAGGAAGTCCAAGATTAAGGTGCCAAGAGACTGTCTCCTGCCAGCCTGCTTCCTGGTTTATGGATAGCAGTCTCCTCACTGTTCTTTTAAGGTAGGAAGAGCAGAGAAGTTCTCTAAGTATATCATTATTATTATGTCTAATTTTGTGTGCATACATGTGCCACAGTGTGCATTTGCAGGTCTAAAGACAACTTGTGGGAGTTGCTTCTTTCCTTCAACCATGTGGGTCCCAGGATGAAATTCAGGTCATCAGGTTTGACAGCTGTAAGCCATCATGCTGGCCCTGCATTCTCTTTTATACCCATTTGTTAGGATTCTACCTCATGGTCTAATTACCTCAGAAAGGCCCTGCTTTCAAACATCATCAACCATGGGGACTGGGTATCAACATGTGAATTAGGGGAGGGGAAGGACATTACTGGTTAGTCTATAGCCTAGATGCTCCAGAAAATTTGTTGTACATATGGCTGAAAATATTATCTGGCCCAAAGGTATAGGTTGGTATTAAGGATGGCTTCGTGGATAAAGGCATCTTCTAGGGTGTGTGGTTTAAACCAAAATGACCCAAATCAAGAAAAGTGAGGGAGTCTGTGTAATCAGTTCCCATGTTTAATATCCATTATACACTCTAGGCCATAAGCATGAGGTCATCTGAAACAGGAAACGGAGGCTTCTTTCTCACTTGCCCTTGCATGGAGTTACAATAAACTCTTCTTTCTTCTCCCTGATCCCTGAGCGAAACTGAGTTTATGCTAGACTTAAGCAGGCAATCCCCTCGTAGAGGGAGTTTCCAGCATCCTGCTGACTTCTCCAAGGAGAAAGCTAGGCTGAAAGTGTGGAATGAGTCAAGTCTTTAAGCAATTAATATTGTGGCTGAGAAATCAAAAGCAAGAATATTACAAGTAGATTTTGTCACCATCCTACAGCTCCCAAATGTGGAAACCTCAGGCAAGTCCAGGTCCCGGCAGACGCTCATCTGCTATCTTTCCAGTGCAATATTTGTCTGTTTATATTTGCTCATTTTCCTCACAGAGTGCCAGGAGAGAAAAAGTGATATTTGAAAAATTCATCTGCTAGTATTTATGCAAACACTTTTCTCTCCAAGTGTGGGTTGAGCAAGGTGACTGAAGCAGACACAAATGCCTCCAACAGACCCCAGGGGAATTTTAATGAAGAAACAAGGTTGTACGGGAGATGTGCCTAACATGACTGAAGTTGGTGGTGGAGGAGCATGAAACATCTGTCCTCAAACCAGCAGCATTTAATGGAGAAAAAGCTATAGCTTCGAGCCCTAGCTTTGGAGGTTCATCTGAATCTGTTACACAAGCTTTACTGAGCTTCTGCCATAGTATATTGTGCAGGTCATAAAAAACGGAAGCTCTTTGGCTGATAACCCAGCAGTCATTAGTTCTCAGACAGCATCCTGCTGACATATGAGAAAGGGGAAGAGCACAGAGCCTCAGTCAGGTGTCACTCTTTGCTACATGGTTTATATGCAGTGCATAATTTAATTCTTAAAGCGTGTAAGTTTTGTTGTGACAAAATACCTATTGGCAGCAACTTGAGAAAGGAAGGGATGTTGGTTCAGTCTGAAGGGAATAGTCAGTCCATCATGGCAGGGAAGGCTTGGTGATGGGAGTGAGTTACATTGCACCCACAATCAAGCAGCAGAGAGAGATGCAAGCTGATGCTCACTCAGCTTGCTCTCTTCTTACTTCCCTTCTTAGTCAGCCCAGGAGTCTAGGCTGTGAGACGGCACCACCTATATTCAGTTAAGCTCTCCTGAAATGCCCCTTCAGGAGGTCCTAGACGTGTGTCTCCTGGGTGACTCTAAACAAGAAAGAGTTACCATCACACTCACTCACACACCTATCCTCACACTCACACACCTATCCTCACACTCACACACCTATCCTCACACTCACACACCTATCATCATCACACTCACACACCTATCATCATCACACTCACACACCTATTGTCACACTCACACACCTATCCTATGATGCTGTTCTCTGACTTTCTCAGAAAGGCTCACGGTGGGTATGCAACTTGCTTGGGTTTATGCAACTTCAGTTGATTTGAAAACTCACACTCTTCTGCACCATACACAGCACATCTCTGAGGTTTGAAATATATGGCATTCATTTTTAGGATCTAAGTAGCTAATGTGTTGACTTCAATACAGTTAAGTCTTAGATTCTGGATATATGTTAACAGACTTAAACTTTGTTAACTACAAAGTGAAGTGCATACCACTACTATACCATTTTACGGATGAGAAATTGAGTTTGTACAAAAGTTGTGTAAAACACAAAGAAATAGCAGAGGCCACGTCTTTGTGTCCTACACTTTCCTTTGAGAAGAATTTGGAAGCATTTTCTACTATATTACACACACACACACACACACACACACACACACACACACACACACACGCACACACTCCTGAGCATGCACAAGTAAAGGAGCCATTTAACCATCCCAAGTCTACCTTGACATAATGGGGGATAATATTCAGTAAACACAGTATTTTCATTCCTCTCTGAGTCTTTTCTGTAGCTCCCTTCCCCACGAAAGCCCCATCTGGAAGCTTAGCAACCTAGTGGGTTGGTCAACTACTGTAAAATAAATAAATAAATAAATGAAAATTAAAAAAAGGATCCCCCACACTCAAGTTCAAAAGCCGAGCCTCTTCTTTTTGTTTCTCTGGTATTAAAAGAACATCCTCTGACTGGGCTAGATGCCAGTAGACCTCCTCTCCTTCTGCTGCTGGGAAAGGATGTGGGGGACAGCCACATGCCAGGCAGGAAGTCTCGGTGTCCTCTGATGCTATCCCCATGGGATGAAGTAAATTGACAGAACACCCAGCTCACTCGAGGTCTTGCCCCACTGCCTTGATTCCTTTGTTAGGAGACCACTGTGTCCCTGACCCCACACTGCAGTGTCTATGAGGGCAAACTAGTGGTGGAGGTGTCCTGGTGGAGTGTCCTTGGCTTCAGAACTGCGGGGCCATTTAAGAAGAAGCAAGCAGGATAGCAGAATCAGAAGGACTTTACCTTATCTCGAAGACACACAGGTCAAAAGACATTGTTCAAATAGCTGAATTAGACTAGGTTTGAAACCTTATGGGGCTAAAATTAGCCTTTTACCTCTTGCTACTCATCAGGTGAGGGCTTATAAAAGACACCATAGTGGTTTAGAAGAAAAGAAAACCGTTTTCTTTACACATCTGGGCGGAATGAGTAATTCTGCAAGTCTCCTCTACAGACGAAAGTGGAGCAGATGCAAGTTTCAGCTGCTAAGATCAAACCAAGGCACTGCAGCTTGTCTCTATCCAGCTTCATGATGGGGAGCAGGTGACAGCTCAGTCCCTCTCCAGTGAGGCCCACACACTTACTTTTAGACAACATAAGAACCCACTTGAGCCAGACAGTGGTGGCACCTGACTTTAATCCCAGCACTCAGGAGGCAAAGGTTCAAGTTCAAGTTCAGCCTGGTCTACAGAGCAAATTCCAGGACAGCCAGAACACAGAGAATCCCTGTCTCAGAAAAAAAGGAGAGGAGGAGGAGGAAGAGAAGGGAGAGGAAGAAGAGGATGAAGAAGAAGAGGAGGAAGAAGAGGAAGAAAAAGAGAAGGAAGAAGAGGAAGAAAAAGAGGAGGAAGAGGAGGAGGAGGAGGAGGAGGAGGAGGAGGAGGAGGAGGAGGAGGAGGAGGAGGAGGAGGAGGAGGAAGACTCATTTATCACACTGACAGAGTTCAGTGTGAATAAATGACTTCTCTCCCCAGTAAGGCCTATGGTGATTGGTGATTGTGGGGTCTTCTGTGTCTAGTGCCCATGCCTGTGGGTGTTCAGGCCCTGACTATTCTACCTCTGGGAAAGGAGATCTTAGTCCACAGTCACCTCTCACTCCCAAGGGCAAGGAGAATGCTAGAGACATGCTGAGAAGGGAAGAGAGAGAGATAAGGATATGTGGTGAAAGACTCAAGAGTGATAGTCAGTAGACTTGTCTTGCCGTTAGTATGGCTCAGCATTGCAAAAGGTTGCTATCACTCTAGGAATAAAAATGAAAAAAGATGAATTTTTTCCAAATATAGATACAGACCTTCATACCTCTGTCTGCTCTTTTCTGTCTATTAGACAGGAGCAGAAGGAACAGTGAATAGCTGTCCAGATTTGGAAGTTCAGGCTTCTCCTGGGCCTTTGTATCCTTGGCAGGTTTCTTAACCTTTCTGTGCCTTCAACTGTAATAAATAACTGTATCTTCCAGGTAGGATCATTGCAGAATTAAATGACCCATATAAATATAAAAATTAATGCCTGGCAGACAATAAACCCTTTATAAATTCATCTGTTATATTCCTTCTATGAAAAGAGTAAGAGTGGAATGATTTAAGGCATTCTTAAAATTACTGACAAGTCATTAATAATTCCATTTTCAACAAACAAGTCTTAGCATATTCCCTTCACAGATTCATCCATCTTTTTAATGCCAGGACCAGCCTTTCACATTTTGTAATTAGATGCATTCATTTAAACCACTAACTCTTTAGCCAACCAGAATTTTTAAATGACCATTCATTTCCTCCCTGACATCAGGGATGGCATGAGCCACAGTGAGCATGGAGACTGCACTCACACACAGTCGTCTTCCTGTGGACGAACTGCAAGACCCACCCAGTTCATCTTCATTCAGAATGGGCACTTTATCAAGGCAACTGGAGAGAGAGTAGACCTGGTAGTCAGGAAGCCTTGGGTTTTAAAGTTTGATGATAGGTGTGTGAGTGTGAGGATAGGTGTGTGAGTGTGAGGATAGGTGTGTGAGTGTGATGATGATAGGTGTGTGAGTGTGATGATGATAGGTGTGTGAGTGTGAGGATAGGTGTGTGAGTGTGAGGATAGGTGTGTGAGTGAGTGTGATGGTAACTCTTTCTTGTTTAGAGTCACCCAGGAGACACACGTCTAGGACCTCCTGAAGGGGCATTTCAGGAGAGCTTAACTGAATATAGGTGGTGCCGTCTCACAGCCTAGACTCCTGGGCTGACTAAGAAGGGAAGTAAGAAGAGAGCAAGCTGAGTGAGCATCAGCTTGCATCTCTCTCTGCTGCTTGATTGTGGGTGCAATGTAACTTCTGTTTCTGGCTCTGGCTCTCTCTGGCTCTTTGTCTCTCTGTGTCTCTGTTTCTCTCTCTCTCTTTCTCTGTGTCTCTGTTTCTCTCTCTCTTTCTCGCTCTCTCTCTCTCTTTCTCTGTGTCACTCTTTGTCTGTCTGTCTCTCTCTCTCTGTCTCCCCCCCCCCCCCAGAAGATGAGAATGAAGTTTCAAGAAGATCTACTCCAATGCACACTCTTCCAAAGTAGAAAGGGGGATTTCAACATGTATGGGGGAGGACACATGAGTTGGGTCACGGCATGGCAATGCCCCATTATTAAGGGAGATTGTAGTGCAAGGCCCTGCCAGGTCTCTATCAAAGTTATGAGAACAAAAATGAGGTTCCAACACAATTAACTCCCATTGCCATTCACCAATTCACAGTCTTCTCCTTCCTGTAACAGATTGCTACTCAAGTAACCAACCACCTGCTTCACTGAGGCAGCATCCTACCTCCCCACTGAGGCCATGCTCTTTATACCAGAGAGTTTTCCCAAGATGAAGGATGGCTGAGGACAGGGGTCCCTTAGCATAGAGTCTGAGCTGCTGACACAACACACGTGCTGACACTGGGAAGTACCACTGGTCAACCAAAAGCCACTTCCCACAGATGACAGCTTGGCTGGAGTTGGTTCAGACCCCTGAAGCCTGCCCAGTCTCACATGTCCTTCTCGGCCTTGGTTTCCCAGTGATGTGACAAGGGGAACTTGGGGCTGTCATCATGCTTGAGTGACAGTCTCCCAAATTAACTCAGGGCTGGAGAGACCAGTAGAACATTCTGTTGTGTGGTAGAGTGTCAACAGAGAGTGTACATGTACCTTGAAAATTAAGCTTCCATCTTCGCCCAGGTAGAAACGTTAAATAGAGTGATTGATTATATTACCTTCTCCTTTATAAAATACATTCACTTGTTCTCCTCCAAGTTTAGGGCATGGACATCTGCATTGGAACACAAACAGTTGAAATGTTCAGGATAGTGATTTAACAATCATAGCGTACAATGCCAAATAAGGAGGCATTCTCTAGTTGTTTGCTTGTTTGTTTTTAAACAAACGAAGCAGATCAGCATGATTGTTTGTGCATAGAATCCTACTGAGCTTGAACCCTGGAAGTCAAGCCTCCCGCTCATGTTCATGAGAGTTTCCCTTCAGACTCGCTTACAGTGAATGTAACACGGCACTGGTTTACTCTAGGCCCCTATTCCTTATCTCTCTGGTGAGACGTAGAAGTATAAAAGGAATACATAGCAAGAATCACTCACAATGAACCATCCTTAAGGTCACTGGAGTGGGCCCAGGCCTCTGAGAAGTGGGGATAGCAAGAGGAGGCTGGGGCATCCACACAGCCAGGAAGGCAGCCCAGGAGAGTGCAGCTCTTTTCGAGCATCTGCCCTATCTGTGACTATCAGGAAGGCTGACAGCCAAGTCTCTGCACAGATCCTCAATGCTGTCAGTCTCATAGCAGGCTTTGAAGTCTGATGACTGTTTCTCGTCAGCCCAAAGCCTCTGCCTTGTTCACACCTTGTCATTGATCAAGGCTCCCCCAGCCCACACTTGCTGCCATTTTTCTATCCAAATTCTTATAGGGCGGTCGTCATTATGCTTTGCTTATGCTAGAAATTAATTTTTGTAGAATGTCCACAGTCCCTTAGAAACATGTCATCATCTCTTGACATATGGGTCTTGAAATCTTTGATAATGTTTTACCCACTTCACATCAACTGTGGGCCTTCCTTGGCAGCCATTCTTATTCTTCTCAACTATTGACAGCTATGTCACCAAGTATTTAGAGGCAACTTCTCCATCTTATAAATTTATCCTCATTGTCACGAATTAAGGTAGTTTCAGCCTGGGTGTGGTGGTATTCCCACTCAGAATCTGAGAATGGAAAGCAGGAAGATTAGGAGTTTATCCCACATTGAAGACCAAACCTAGGCTTCAGAAGACCCTATCAAACAAACAAACAAACAGGGGCAAGAAACAATCTTAGGCTTTTTGTTTAAAGTGATATTCAAGGTATTTCCAAGGCATCTGAGCCTGTTGACTCTTTGAGGGACCTCAGGATGGCATTCATCTCCATCTTGGTGCCTCTTCTCTGCTCCTCCGACTTCCCTACTGCTTGCTTGACTGCTCTCAAGTCAGGTGTGCAGTGCAGACCTGCCACCCAAAGTTCCTGTTAGCCCCATAACTCCTCTCTGACTCACATGGAAGACCAACATGGTGGCAGACCACACAGTTATTACCTACCACAGAGCTGAAGAAGTTAACAGGGTTTAGGGTTTGTCCAAATGGTTCTATTTGCTAGGAACCAAGAAAGTGAGGCCCAAACCTGGCCCATTCTGAGAGGACACAGGCTCCTGAGGATGGTGGCTTTTCTCAGTTTCGTGTTTTGCAAATCATTCAGATGAGTTAAAAATCCCTAAAGCCAATTTACCTCACAGACTGCTACTTGGAAATGCAAAATGAACCTCATGTATGTCTCAGACAGGAAGCTCTATGATTCTGGTGATTAAACTCCAGGCCCTTATGTGTGCCAGGCATGTCATCTACCACTGACCTACATTCCCAGCCCTCTTATGTATGTTTGTTGTGTGAAGAAAGAAGGACCCAAAGTAGTTCTGAAAATGACTAGAGATATAAATACATTGCAGGCCAACATCTTGGTCTGTGATGGAATTAGATGGTACTCTCTAAGGTGAAGCTGGTACTTTCTAAGGCCCAGCTTCTGCTTGCTCTAAATGTGTTTGTTTAGGCAGCCCAGCTGGGGCAGCAAGATCCAGACACAAAAGCTTCGGTTAGTGAGAGGAAATAAAAAATAATCACCATTACCCTCCCATTATCTTAAAAATTAGAAACCCAAATGAAAGGCTTCTAAAGTGAGCTGAACAGCGGGAGGGCACATCTGATGGATGCTGCCCTCTGAAGATGTCACTGTTGTCACCACAGGCAAGCTGACTGCTTAGTGCCACCAAGCATTTGCCCTGGAAGCAGCCACAATTGATCCTACACTCCAGGACTTGGTAGCTATGATGAAAAGGCAGGGGGGCAGCTGGAGAAGCAGGCTGCCTTGAAAAGAGACCCTGTATGTTTTTAACCAAGACTCTTTGCTAATTATTCTTTGTTTTTTTTTTTTACTAGATTTAATTTCTATGGCTTTTAGGTGATGTTTTTGGTTTTGTTTTTTTTTAAAAGATTTATTTATTTTTATTTATATGAGTAGCTGTAGCTGTCTCCAGACACATCAGAAGAGGACATTGGACTCTATTACAGATGGTTATGAGCCACTATGTGGTTGCTGGAAATTGAACTCAGGACCTCTGGAAGAGCAGTCAGTGCTCCTAACTGCTGAGACATCTCTTAGCCCTTAGTTTGATGTTTTAAAAGATAAAGTTTTGTGTAGCCCATCTGAAATTCACCTTGTAGGCAAGGATGACCTTGAATTTCTGATTCCCCGGGAGTCCAGGCACATGCCACCACATTGTTTTATACAGTGTTGGTCATTAAATCAAGGGCTTTATGCATTCTAGGCAGGCACTCTAGCAACTGAACTACATTCCCAGGCCCAGACTCAGATTCTTCTAAGTGTGGTGCTGTCTGAAGACAGGGGAACTACCCCTCAAGTCAGGCATCATTGGCTTATGCCTGAAATCCCAGCACTTGAGAGGCTGAGCAAGCTTGGGCTGTAGTGAAAACTGTCTCAGAACCAAAACACAGCAAACAACCAAGAATAAGCCTCCCTCTGCCTCTATGGCAAGGCTGCATTCTTGTCATATTCCCAGCCGAGGAACCTTTTAAAATGCTTATTTTTCCCTGGCAATAAGCAGAGATGGAAACACTTTACTCACAGACCTGGCAAAAGGCTTCTATCAGAGAATTGCATCTTCCCAACTGCTTTGCATTGCATCTTGGCACTGCACAGCCCAGGGGCACCACCCCAACTCCAGATCCCATGCAAAGAATGTGCCTCCCAGCATGCATAGAATCTGCAGGGCCAGCCATGCTATGTCCATGACACTCTTGCAGGGCACAGGGGGAGATTATCAGGTGACAACATTGTGTTGTTGTTATTACCCTGATGTGTTAAAACTCTGGGTGGTGTGATGAATTAAGACCAGGCCCTGTTTTCACTTTCCTGACTGCCAATAGTTTTATTGTAACAGCTCAGAGCTGTGAGTTCCTCTCTCAGGCAGATTGGAGGAAACTGTGAAACTTTGGGAAAGGGAGGCTACTCCCGGTATCATTTACTATACTGATAAGTTGCCCAGAGCCAGCTCCTTAGGACATCTGACAGCGAGCTCTTATGTGTTTTAGGGCCTTAGAGAACTAAGCAGTGCAAGAACTGGGAGAATCTCTTTGAATTCATTTCCCTATCAATGCCTCACTGAGGAGCTGACCTTCCACACCAGGCTGGCTTACAAACTTTCTGTGATGAACCTGAGCTGACAGTAAGATCAGGAAGGGGTTCTGGAAATCATTAAAATCCGCAAATGAGCATTAGTGAGATCCTTACACAGGCCGAAAGTGTGCTAATCTATCTGTTTTGGCAATTACAGCTCTGGGGGTGAAAGGAGGGAACCGAGAAACCCGGAAACCCGAGGGAGGACACGATCTGTTTCAGATGTTTGTCAGATACATGCACACCCTTGCCTTTTCCCCTTCACACCACACACCCAAGACGCAGGAGGCAAGGGAAGGATTTGGGGACATGCCTCACCTCTGCTTCTGACTGTATTTAAAGCCTCGACCAGACCTTTAATTGCATCCTATGTGTACCTGGAACATTACTATTATCATTATCAACACCACCACCACTGCCACCCTCACCGCCACTACCAGCACTACTCCCACTGCCGCCACCGAAACATCTTTCTCTTTGATGGTAAATTAAAATCTAGTCTCTATTTGAGAATACAGCCCTTATTCTTTTTTTTTTTTTTTTTTTTTTAATTTTAACTTAAATACTAATCATAGGCTAGGGAGATGGCACAGTGGGTAAAATGTCTGGGGATACAAACGCAAAAAACCCGTCTGATTCCCCAGAAGCTATGTAAAGCTGAGCTCCCATTCAAAACATGTGGCAGCACATATCTGTAAATGTGGCACTGAGAGGTGGAGATAGGAGAACCCCCGAAGCTCGTGCCCAGCTAGCCTGGCATAGGCAAATACAAACAACAAAGAGACTCTGTCTCAAACAATTCAGACTGACACCTGAGGTTGACTTCTGCATGCTTTAGCGCGTGCACGTGCACACACACACACACACACACACACACACACACACACTTTCTTTTGTAAAGTTTGTAACTCAGTATTTCTTAAACTTCTAATCATCAAGCCTTTTTTCTTTTTCTTCCATCTTCCTCCTGATTCACTCTAGAGTACTCACATCATGCTCTCTGCAGCATGGCATTCCCGTGACTTATATGCACAGCTGATACACAATAAACAGTTGCTGAGTCATTAACTTTCAAACTTGTCTTCCAGTTCATTCCGCAGCCAGCATCTCTGTTCCCCTAGTCCATCATCAATCATCCTTGCACTGCCCAGATATCCCAAGCAATCCTTATGACGTCCCAGCCCAACATGCCTTGGCAAACTCCTCATGCTCCCTGTTCTTAGAAAATAACATACTCTGTTGTGTGAGCCTCAATGGTTAGCAGCAAATACAAACACAGAGCTCTTTATTCTTTGAATTTAAATATTCTCATAAATTCTGTATTTTCCCTATTTCTTTTTCTAGTATATCTTACAAGTGTATTTAAACAAGTGTAACCAGTAGAAACTCTGAAAAAAAAAAAAAAACCCTGAGGTCATAATTTCTGAATCTGGTTTGAATTTGGGGTTTTTCCCTTTCAAAATTAACATTATGAGTTTACGGCAGTGTGTTTTCCACTTTCCAGGTCCTATTTGCATGTTTGGTGTCTGGTTTAACAAGTGACCAAAAGGAAATGGACATTTTTTCACTCATTTTCTGATCTTAACTTTATTCTACTACCTCCCCCAACTGTCACAACAGAGAGAGAGAGAGAGAGAGAGAGAGAGAGAGAGAGAGAGAGAGAGAGAGAGGAGAGAGGGCACACTGGTGATGAAGGATAGAAAAATCTAAAGTCCTTCCCTGCATTCCTCTTAGGTTGTATCATTGTTTAGAAATTACTGGTTCTCATCCAGAATCAGACATGAACAGAGTAGGAAGTTTCAACTTAGCTATATAAAGTAGTAAGCCTCAGGCTTGACTTGTTCGTGTGTGTGTGTGTGTGTGTGTGTGTGTGTGTGTGTGTGTATGCATGCATGTGTGTGAGTGTGTCTATTCCTGTATGTACACAGGAACATGTGTACGCTGGAGTTCACGTAGATGTCAACCTTCCGTGTTATTCTGTTATTCCTTAGGAACGATGCATCTTCCTTGTTTTCTTGAAATAGGGATTAGTACTGGGACCTGGAGCTCCCTGATTAGACCAGGCTGA
This sequence comes from Arvicanthis niloticus, assembly GCF_011762505.2. Taxonomy (NCBI): domain Eukaryota; kingdom Metazoa; phylum Chordata; class Mammalia; order Rodentia; family Muridae; genus Arvicanthis; species Arvicanthis niloticus. Next base: position 84,758,577 of record NC_047661.1, on the reverse strand, counting down.
TTAGCCCCAGGAAACTACCTGTCTCCACATCCCCAGCCCTTGGATTACCACTAAGACAAGCTTTTTTTTTCATGCACACTATAGATTAAATTCTGAGTCTCATGTTTGCACAGTAAACATGTCACTCACTGAGCCATTTCCTAAACTCCTTGAATGTTTCTTTAAAGCTGGTCTGACACATGATCATCTTTTTAATGAATCAATAGTTTGATTGTAACAAGCATTTATTGAATGCTTATTCTAACACCAATACTATAATGTCTGAAATGACAGACTCATCATTTCATTCTTTGAGACAAACTATTACTGTTACATACTTGGGAGCAGATACTCAGAAGCATACATGTGTCTTACCCTGAGCGAGAAAAACAGGTTTTTAGAGCCTAAACCTATTGCTATTTCTATTGCACGTGTGTGTGTGTGTGTGTGTGTGTGTGTGTGTGTGTGTGTGTGCGCGCATGCACACACACACACACACATTAATAAAATTCTATATGTAAGAACTGGAAGGTTCTATTCAAGTTGGTACTTCTTAATGATTTGAAAAGCACAAATCCCACTGCAATAAATCTCACCCAAGAGCTGTCACTAATACCTCCCTGAGTTTTAATCTTTCTCCCTTTTTTTCTTTCTTCCTTTCTTCCTTCCTTCCTTCTTTTCTTCCTGTTCTAGGGATAAAACCTATGGTCTCATAAGCAGGCGTTGTACTACTGAGCTATGTTCCCTGCCTTCTGGCTTCAAACTTTCACCTAGTAAAATATTCAAGGAATATTTTGCAAATATTTAACCAAATCTCTCACTGACAATTTGAAGATTAGAACACCTTTAAGACTGATTTCAGTCACTGAATATCAAGGGGAGGACTAGGAAGTCTGGTGGTGCTATCAGACATCGGTTCTGTGTTCCTTCTGGATAGTGATAGTAAACTTAAAAACTCATCTTAGTTCAGTTGAAAACGTCATGTAAATCACAAGGGGAAAAAGCTTCCCACTCAGATCTCTTAAAAGATATATGGAATATAAATCTAAGTTTTAAAAGGTAGTTTGATTACAAAACATTTATATTTTCTATAAAAGAAGCTGATGCCATTGGCATTTATATGTATCTGTTCCCATTCTAATATGGTTACTATTTTATCTTATTAACAACCTTATAAGATAATTTTATCCACAATTTATACATACTGGAGCTCAGAAAGCTTAAATAATTTGTTCAAGGTCACACAGCTAATAAGTCCCAGAATTTGAACTCAGTCCAGATGCTACATGATTAACCAGCCTTCAGATTGCTGGGAAAAAAAATACCCAGTTACAATTTCGGATTCTAAGAAAATATTAAATAATGCATGAAACATATTTGTATTAAAGTGTATTTGTTTCTTAGAAATGGAAATTTAACCAGGCATCTTACACTTTCATTGTTAATCTAGCAACTTTACCCACAGTCTTCTGCCTACAGGAAGCCCCTGTGATTGGGACTATTTGTAGTTTACATGTGCTTCAATTTTGCTACAGACTAAATAATGCTAGGTGCCTCTATGAAGCTAGGCAAACCCTTTTGGATTCCCTTTCCCTCCATTTATGGGGGTATGGGTTGGCCTGGTGACTGTCTGTTCCCTGATAGTGCAAGCCTGTCTCTCCCGATAAGAAAGGCTTTGCTTCCTCCTGGCACAGTCTGCCCCCCCTCTCTACTCTGCACTATCTCTGCAGAGGCCAGCTGTATCCTCCCTGCTGGTGCTCATCACTATCTAACCTGCTTGTTGCAAGAGTCCTTGACTTCTTTTTAGGAGCTCCTGTCAGGTAACCAGGTTCACTGGAGGAAAGACCAGATAGGCTGAGCTCAGCAGAAAGGGATCGTGTATATAAACATCTGTTGTAGAAAACACAGCAATTGGCAAAATATATGCCACCAAATAAGCAACATTTATGTTTCAGTGCTGGGGATTGAACACTAGTTTTGTACAACCACTGAGCTATATGCTAGTCCAGCAAATGACTCTGTCTCATCCGTGTGTGTACCTGTCATTCAACACACATTGTGTACCTGTCTGTCTGCCTTTTTACAGCACCCAGATAATGCAGCCGGAGAAACAGAAACTGTGATTATCTATTTAGAACTATTTCATATAAAAGTGTACATGACATAGCTTCTGCTTGCTAGTATAACAGGTTTATTTTATGTTGTATTGTTTTGAGACAGAGTTTCATGCAGCACAGACAAATGCAGATGCCTATGTAGTTGAGGTTGATTTAGAACCGCCTCTTCTCTTGTCTAACCTTCAGTACTAAGATCAAAAGTGTGCATCACCACATGCAGCTTCAGAACCTGCTCTTAGTAGCCACCTAGAAGCCAAATGCATTGCCCTTCGATAGCACACACAATATATTTGAAACAAACAAGCACAGAGGACCATGAAAATAACTGACCTTTATTATCTTTGAATAATGTATATAAAAGTCTGTACATCTCAAAGTACACACTTTGGGTCTGGTTAGTTTTAGTGTGTGATTTTTTTTTTTATTTGCAAGGGTTTTGTTTTGTTTTAACAATAAAGCTTATGTGAAATGTAGTGTGGATAACTGAGAGAATCTGTCTATACACAAGCCTGGAGAGTTACAGAATTATCTTGATTGTAAGGATTTTAAAATCTTTTTTTTTCAAATAGCATGAATTTTTATGACATACAAGTAAAATAGCAATGGTAATGTATATTATGACATAAAAATTGGCATTTTGTCATTGTATGTAATTTTCTATGATCAGCACTTTATATATTTTTTTCAGTTTTTTAAGTCGAATGTGATAACACACATCTTTAATCCCAGCACTCAGGTGTCTGAGGCCAGCCTGGCCTACACAACAAGTTCTAGGACAGCCAGGACTACATAAAAAATTTACATATTTCTCTCAGGCTTTTTTTTTTTTTTAATCAAAAGAGTGCTTTGCGTATCTCAGTTTTTACTAAAGCCCTATGAAATTTTGTACTTTTCTTGTACATATTATAAGTAAGAATGCTGAGGTTTCCTGAGGTTAAGCAATTTGCCCAAGGCCATACAGCTGGTCACTGACAGACACCCCCCCCACCCGCACTGTACTGAAACCCATGTCAAATCACTCTAGGAATCACAGACTTAATTACCACTCAACGGTGCTTCTATAGCATAAGGTCGGTAGATACGGCATCTGTGGTGAAGAAGCAGTTTTTAAAAATCCAATCTGCTGCTGACTTTTACTTCAAAGGCATGAAACAATCTCCAGGGGGAGGAGCAGGTGGGTGGTAAATGGCCTGGGTAGGATTAAATTAGATGCTGTGACTAGGACACAGCACAGCACACGCCACTTGTGACTCACCACGTGAGCTGGACAACACCTGAACTGATTTGTGCCCAGGTTCAACCACAGTCGATCACTTGCTTGACTGTCACAGCAGTGTCACAGAAAGACTCTAAATGCTTACTCGCTCTTTTGCACAACAATGAACCAAGGTTCACTAATAATAAAGTTTGCAGATAAGTAACAATCTATGGAGCACACTTTAAGTACACTAATATGAATAAGGTTATTATCATACCACACAGTCAAAATAGACTCATGACTAGTGAATTACCTGCCTTATAGTCTCCTTCCTTTGTTCCATATATAAATATACAAACTTGAATTTTAAAAGTTAGACTATTTTATTCTGTATGTATGGGTGTGTTTGCCTGCATATGTGTATGCATGCCACGGGAATCCCTGGTGCTCGTGGAGAACAGAGGAGAGTGTTAGAACTCTTGGAGGTGGAGTTACAGATGATTGAGAACTGCCATTTGGGTGCTGAGAATCAAACCCAGATCCTCTGCCAGAGCAACAAGTGCTGTAAACTGAGGAGTTATCCTTCTCACTCCTTGAATATTTGTGTGAGAATAGGAATGAACAAAATAGATCAAGATGCTGCCTTTCGGAAACTTAGATTTTTAGTCTACCAAGGTTTTGATGGCTTAAGTTTTAGGCCTTGTTAAAAACTAACTCTGCATATTTTGGCGATTCATTCAATACTGCTGAACAGTTTTTCCCCTCTGCAAAATGAACCTACTACTATCTATTTAATGTTGTTACTGATAGGATTAAATTAGTTACAGCTTACCAATGCCAGGTCATAATGTTTTAGCACAGGGACCATTTCTTTGTATTCTTAGCAACAAGCCTAAGCCCCTAGCAAGCAGTATGCCTCAGTTTAGGTTTGTGGAATGAATGTGTATGAGGTCCTATATGTATAAAGAATATTATGCATATAAAATATTAACCTGAGGCTGGGGGAAGATCAGTGGTGTAGAACTTCCCCCACTACATGCCTAGCCATTAGTCTGATCAAGCCCAGAACAATTTACTTAGTAAAGTAATATTCCTGCTTTCCAATTGTCTAACTTCTAACACAGTACCAGAAAAAGTTCATGAGATATTCCTGAATATATGCAATGCTCCTCATGGGTTATGTGTTTCTGAGAATTCAAGCTATAAAAATACATCCTGTAATGCTCAAAACATGAAAGATTCTTCCTATTGATCTGTAGCACATTCTCAATGCTTCTTAAAGGCCCTTTCCATAGATTGGTCCCGGACACAGCTTTGTGTGTCCTGCCAGATCTCGGCATAACCACACTCTCTAGGATTCCAAACTGAAACTGTACTGTGAAAGTATGCTAGGTTTGGGAAGCATTTGGAAGACCTTCGGCCAGCAATAACATGAAAAGAAATGATTTCATACTGCCAAATTTGATAGGCTTTAAAGACATTCTCTCTGAGAGCAGTCGTGTTTTTGTTAGCGCTAGACAAGGATGTGAGTGTAGATTTCAGGAAAGCACGTGACTCACTCTACGGCTCTTTGAGGAGCGCCTCATTCTACAAGGTGCAAGGCTCACACTGCAGTGAGTACTACTTCACTGAAAGCAGTGGTATTTAGTATCAAGAAAAGAAAGGAAACGAAAAAGAAAATGTAAAATATTTCCCAAGGCAGCTACATAGGCCATAGGTGAGATACAAATAGAAAATGTGGGACTTTTAAGGAAAAAAAAAGTCCTCTGGGTAGGAGCTGCAGTATGAGACAGACTTGGAGCTGGGATAAGGGATGAAAGGCACCTGTAACCAGCAGAGAGGCAGTTGAAGAGTTAGGAGGAATTGTAGCAAACAGTTCACAACACATGTCCTAGTAAGGTGCATGTGGTGTGTGTGGTTTTTTTGGGGGGTGGGGGGAGAGCTGAAGATATGTGAATGGCCGGGTATTAGACTGAACAGTTCATGCTTCATTTGGTGTTGAACTAATGAAAGTTCTAAAATGGGGTGGGGGTGGGGGGTCAGGATTTAACTATTGCTTAGGAGGGTGTTTCTGCAAGAACACAAGGCAGATGGAAAGGAAAACAATTGAGCAGGAGCCTGAGAGGAGTGTTCGTATAGCAAGAGTCTAGACCAGAGGTGATCAATAACCAACAAAGGGTGAGGGTGACGGAGCTAGAGAGAGCTGGCAGATGGGACAGCTACAGGATAGGAAGTGTCTCTTCCTGTGCCGAGCACTATAGAAGCCTGTAGCCATATGCAGCTACCTAAATATAAATCTAATTAAATTTAAATCAGATTGAAAATACAGCCCCTCAGTACACGGTCACATTTGAAGTATTTCATAGCCACCTGTGGATTATGCAGATAGAGAACAATGAAGTTCTTGGGGAGTGAAGACACAGCCTTGGGAGTAATCCTGGAGTTTGGGAAGGCAAGGCAGGTGGTCTGCCCTAAGTTTAGGGCCAGCCTGGGACTGCACAATGACTACCAAGCCTGCCAGAGCTATAAAACAAGGCCGTGTCTCAAGACAAAATAAAACAAAACAGCCAACAATAAATGAAAATAGGCAGAAGAGTAGTTTATTTTCATCTCAGTAGAATGTTCTGCTGGACAGTGCAGGTTGCTCTGAGGGAGACTGGCATAGAGATAGGGACGAGGGATTAAAGGACACCAAGGCTTGGCAGGTTGGTGACTGAGAAAGGTGATGGCATGCGCAGCAGATGGGAAGACAGGAGGACCTAACAGATATTTCACGTCTATCAAACTCTAGGGACACAAGTACTTCCATGAATGATCACGAGCTCACAGTGGAAGGAAGGAAAAGTGTCCAGGAGGTTTCCCAAAGCTTTGCACAGGGGCCCCAGTGGTATCTAACGGGCTAATTCCTTCCTACGTTCACTTTCTTCCCAGACTGTGGCGCTCCAGATGGTTATGAGTGCAGGTCCAGTTCTCGGCCCTAGCGGATCAGTGACTTACTCACAGTGTCCAGGCTGGAGTCCCAAGGGCTGTGTGCTTTTTTTCTGGAGCTCTGCTGTGCCAGTCTGAACCCTCGTATCTTAACAGATGCTGCACACTTCCTCTCCCCTGATTTCCTCACTTGTGTCTGCTTGATCCTTGGAAAGTCCCCTCGCCCTCACTCACTTGGTTGCTTCCTCTGAAACTATTCCTTCCCACGGAGCGCCACTGCTTTTTAGTTGACCTCTTTTCTTTCGCAAGTCAAGTTCCGGAGTCTATCAGCCACTCCCTTACCTACCTCCCACCCCTCTCTCACTGACTCTCCTCAGTAAAACTCCAACCAATGGAGGGCACCTTGCTGAGTGATCTCAGTGTGGATATACGACCACCATGTTAAGAGAGGCTAAAAGAAAGCACACAGGGCAGATCTGATCTCATTCATCCATCCATCCATCCATCCATCCATCCATCCATCCATCCATCCAGAGGCAACACTTACAGCACTTAGTATAAACTGGAAAAAAATATACACAAGGAACACGCAGGGCATGGATGATGCATGGGCGCTGCGTGGATGCGTGGGTGCGTGGGTGCGTGCGTGTGTGGGTGTGTGGTGTGCAGGGCATGGAAAACTGACAAAAGGTACCACTCCTAAGGGAGAACAGTTAGAAAAGTGCTCTTTCCTCAAGGCTTGCCTGGTACTTAGCCTGGTGGGCAAAATAAAGACTATACTTTAGCTCGCCCTCGGCCTCCCTGCTCTGCTGTGGGCTATGCCTACCTCAGATACACGCCTCCCTGTTCTGTGTCTGGCCTTTTGCTACAAAACAGTCTGTGACTGTACTGTCCTTGTTCCTATTTAAGGCCAACTGCTTCAGCACCGTGCTAGGATTCATTGCTTCTTAGTTCCTATAGTGTCTCTAGGTGTCTCCTCTTGTCTCTTACATGGTAACTTTATTCTTCACTCTAGCACCACAAGGAAGTAACTTGGCTTTAAAACACTGTCCCTGGATCCCCACACCCTTCCCTTACTGCCCGTTTCTCAGTTGCTAGGCTCAGCCAGCTCCTTATTCTATCTTCCTCACCTCTCTCTCATTCTGTCAGCACACCCCAGTCAGCCCTTTCCCCATATGATAACACTGAAAGGGTTTTCATTAAGCTCCTGAGCAACCTTCATGGGGCCAAACTTAGTCAGTGGTTAAATTGCCAACTCTTGACTGGGGATGCCGCTCAGTGGCAGAGTTTGGCTAGCAGGAGCCAATCAGGGTGCCGGGTTGGGGACTGTGGGGTGGGGGTGAGGCAGAGGTTGAGACTCTTAGCTATTTCAGCAGTAGGCGAGGGCACTGACTGACCACTCCCTCTTTCCTAAAACAACTCCCTGACAACTTCCTTCTATCCAAGGTGTTCCTCTAACCTGACTGCCAACCCCACTTGTCTTTAACTCTACTGCTGTGGTTTCTCTTGGCCCTCTCTTCCAGCCACTCCCCATCCCTAAGAGAGTTTATGTAGACTGGAAAGTCAAATCATATACATCCTGATGGCTCTCAAATTGATATCTCAGATCCGTACCTCGTTCACACTGTTCATTCAATTCCTCTACTTGAGTAGAAAACAGGTAAAATAGTAGTTTTGTTTTGAAAAAGACTTATTTTTATTCTATGTATATGGGTGTTTTGCTGTGTGTGTGTGTGTGTGTGTGTGTGTGTGTGTGTGTGTGTGTGTGCAACACAAGCATGCAATGCCCATGGAGGCCAGAAGAGAGCCTCAGACCCCCTGCAATTACAGCCTGTTGTTAGCTGCTTTATAGGTGCAGGGAACCCAGCCAAAGTTCTTCTGCAAGAGAAATAAGTGCTCATCCTCACTGAGCTTTCTCCACCCCCCACAAAATAGAAATCTGAATTTCTTCGGTCCCAGCCTTGCTCTTACCCTGTTTTCTCTCTCATTAAAAGATATCAGCTGTTAGGCCCCCAATCTAAGAATCATTCCTAACTGTTCGGTTCTACCTTCTGCCTTCTCAAGTCTAAATCTATTAAAATAGGTTTAATAAAGCTAAAATAAACAAAATCGAAAATAAAATAACCATTTCTCACCTAGCATGCTGCTGCCACTCTTGTCCAACTGGACACGAACAGCCACCTACTAGACTGCCTCTGTGGACATTCGTGCTTCTGTTGGATATTTTACACACACAGCAAGACACACTCCAGCTCCTGATGGGTCTGAAACTCATTGTGTAGTCCAGGCTAACCTCAAACTTGTGGAAACTTATTGTGTAGTCCAGGCTAACCTCAAAGCTGTAGAAACTCATCGTGTAGTCCATGCTAACCTCAAATTGTGGCAATTCTCCTGCTCCTGTTTTCAGAATGCTGGGATTACGGGAGTAGGTTACCATGCGCTGCATAATGCTAACCTTTAAAAACATGAACTAGATATAGTTACTTCTGGGTCCACCCTCTCCTCAGGGCTTCCTTTTGCCATTACAATGGCCCACAGGCTCCGTAGGGTCTGGCCATTTGTCCAGATCTTGGCGCTTCACTCACTACTCTGCTCTTTGGCCATAGACTCATCCATCCTTTCTCTTGCCTTTTGCCATTCCTGAAATATGTCAGACACATCCCACCTCTGGGTTTGTGGCTGATTTTCTCTCAGCCTTAGAGGGTTGTTCTTCTCATCCAGCCTCTGTTGGCTAGACTTGTTTCTTCATAGCATGAGTAAAAGCGTGCAAAGCCCTCACCGGTGACCTGTGAATTTTGCTACTTTTTTTGCTGTTCGTGTTTCCTCTACTAGGTCACAAGAATGAAAGCTCTGGAAGTGACTTTATTAGGCACTCAACTAGTAACTGTCCCATGATTGCATCTCTTCAAAATTCTCTTTCTGAATTTTTTTTTTTTTTTGTCCTTTCTCATTTTAATGTTGGCCTTAACACCGTCTCAAAAGGCAAGGCCCTAGCTCCTGTCTGCACACTATTCCTCCTGACGCTTTGAAGCACAGCTCCCTTAAATATATTCCGGACACTGCCGGGAAGGCGGAGCCCGGGGCGGGGGGCGGGGCCTGCGTGCTGCGTGCGTGCGCGTTCCGGAGGCGCCGCCGCCGCCGCTCCCGAGGCCGCTGCTACTGCCGCCGCCGAGCAGAGCCGGAGCCCGAGCCGCGGCCGAGAGGAGGGAGGAGGAGGAGGTGGAGGAGGCGCCGGGCCGCGGGGTGAGTACGGGGCACGAGTGAGGGGCGCGTGCTGGCCGAACCTCGGTGGCTGCTTCTTAGCCATCCGCGAGTCCCGGGCGGCGGCCGGGGGCCTGGCAGGCGGGAGGGGCCGCGGCTGGAGGCCGGAGCCAGCCACGCCCGCGGACCGAGGCCGCCCGGCGGGGCCTGCGGGACCGGCCGCGAGGGGCGGGCCGCGAGATGGGACGCGTGTCCGCGCCGGCTCCGCTGTCGTCTCCGCGGCCGGGGAGGTGCGGTGCCCTCCGCGCGGCCTTTGCCCCGGCCGCCTAGCGCTGACACCTCTGCGTCCCACTCCGCCGCCAGCACGGTTCCCGCCCTCCCTGCCCTCTGCCTTCTGCGGCTTGCCATGTGTTCGCCTTTGCAGCGTTGCTCTCTGATCTCTGCTGCTTCCCCTGAATTTTGTCAGGAAAGAGGCCACGATGTGATTCTTGTCTTCCTTCCACCGAGGGCGTGTGAGGAGTGTCGGGGTGGTGGGATTGTGGCTTGTCTCCTTACTCAGAAAGTTAAGGACAGTGTCTTCTGCTGAGTTGTGTAATTTGCTGTTGTAAGGAGAAGAGAGCAAGGAAGGACAGTTGTGTCCCCCGCGTCCGCCCCCCCTCCCGTCTGAGATTTCCTCACAGGATAGAAAACTAGAGTTTAGGGGACCTTTCATCCCTTGGAGAAAGAGCTACCGTTCGAAACAGTGAGTGTATTGCCGTTGGGAAGGGAAAATCATTTTGTCGGTGCTTTGAAGGAAGTACTGTGTAAGAAATGGAATAAAAGGGCAGGAGGTTAATGGGCCAAGTGTTACAGGTACCAGCCACTGTTTTCTGCTTCTTAGGTGGCTGAAGATACTGTTTTTATTAGAGTCAAACTCTCAGAATTAACCAGGGTAGTTAGCCTTCAAATGCAGGCAGTTTTAAGAGACGATGCTGGAAACAGGATTTGGAAACTTTCTTTGAATTTCCTGTCAGAATGTGTGGGGGAAGATATGCCTACGAGTACTCTTTTCTTTTGATGTAATTGATTTCTGTAACACTTTGATATAATAAGTACTAGATTAGGTCCCAGACTCCTTCCTGTCTTCATGCTTTTCTGTAACACTTTGTCTCAGAATTAAATTTACATTTTCGGATATTCTTTCTTAGTATGGTGTTTGAATGAATCTTGTTTAGTTCCTTGCTACTTCAGGTTCTGTTATGATTGTGTTTATTAGTAAGGATTATACCTGTGCCAGCATTTGTTGACTGAGTTGAGTGCTCTGTTACACATCTCATATCTTTGGAGAGGAACCTTTATGTTAAATGTTGCATTCTATTTTCATTATAAAAATGCCATTCTTAACCATTTCTAGAATGTGGTGAAATATATGGACTCTTCCTTTGCCCAGGAAAAACAAAACAGGCATTTATGCACAGAATTTTGTATTCAGCTTCTGGACTCCTCTAAAGCTACCCATAGATACTCATCTTAAAAGTGAACTGAGATCCTGATATTATTCAGTTTCATATTAAAACTTTTGAAAAGTGTAGTTTTGTGGTCTCAGGTGTGATTTTGCTTTCACCTTAAACTCTGGGGATTTTGGTTTCTGGGGAACAAGGTTTAAGATGTTTAAAATTGATTAGAGTTTTATGGGGGAAAGTTTTCAGTAACAACCCCAGCACCCCCCCCCCCAGCACCCCCAGTCTCATGTAGCTCAGTGCTGTAACTGAGGAAGACCTTGAACTACTAATTCTCTTGCCTCTACCTCCAGAGTGCTTGGATAGGTATATACTTCCCTGCCTGGTTTATGTGGTGCTGGGGATGAAACCCAGTTTCATGTAGGTACCTTTTAGCAGTCATTTTGTGTGTAGTGTTGAGGATCTAACCCAGGGCCTCAAGCATCGCTGTCAAGCACTTTGCCACTGAGCTATAGTCCCAGCTCTAACCAGTAGCCATTTTAAACCAATACTCTGCAGTATCTTTTGGCCCCTAAACTCATAGTCATGACTAATCAAGCTTTTGTTTGTATAGTCCATGTTTTAGTAATATGAGCATTTGAAAATCAAATAATTTCTTTTTTTCTCTTTCAAGTTTGTTCATATGTGTGGTCTTCATGTAGTTTACTGTGAAAATATGCAATATTCAGGAAGTACTTAATTGAATGTCTACTGGGCATTTGCCTAGCAAGTGCAAAGACCTGGGTTCAATTCCCAGAACATTAAAAAGAAACAAAAGAACTGGGTAAGAATTTCTTGTTGTCATCCCTTCAGCAGAAGTGACAGACCACAACCAAGTAAATGTAGAGTGTCAGGTGTTACAGCTGTGTGGAAGGGTGAGGACTGGTAAGGGGCTGGAGAAGGACACTGGCAGGGAAGACCTGAGACTGGAGCAGAGACCCGAAGGAAGTGAGGAGGGATTTGTGCTTCCTCAGATACAAAAATATGACAGGAAGAGCAGCCTTCTAGGGCAAAGACCCTCGAGTATATGTGACCCCTTTGAGAACAGCTAGGAGGGCAGTGTAGTCTAAGAACAGTAAGCAGGGAGAGAAGAGGGCTTGAGATTAGAGAAGTAACTGGGACCCTTATACTCAATAATAGGACTTTTGGATTTTACTTTGAACGAGATGGAGGAACCCTTAGCGTAGAAGAGAGACCTTTTCTGACCTAAGTTTATGAACATCATTCTGACTATTGTGTGGAAGTCAACTCAGATTGGGGAAGGAAGGCAAGAATGGGATCTAGGAATTTTGTTTTCTTTTCTTCTTTAATGTTCTGGGGATTGAACACAGGTCTTTGCACTTGCTAGGCAAATGCCCAGTAACCAAGTTACATCCTGCCCTATGTCTTCCTTTTTAACCTTGCAGCCATGCTAAGATAGTCCCATCTTCTTTCTGTTGGGCATGTAGGTATCTTCCCTTCCCCATTAAAATGACAATGACATTTCACAGTAGTCTAGGCAACATTTTTTTTTTCCGGAATACTTCCTTGTGATTTATTTCTAAAAGGATCACTGTATGAATAGACTTATAGTTGGTCACCTCGTTTTAACAGCCATATTTTTTGAGCACACATTTTATGGCAATCTAGTTTGAATTGGGTGTTATCACTACAAACGATTGTTTTGGTCATCAAATGAGATCTTTTAGACAGGTTGAATTTAGCTCACCTTTGCTTTTCAGCATTTAACCACAGAGTGCTAATTGGTGGGGCTTCAGGAATGAATTAGAGGGCCTTTGCTCTCAGTGGACTTTTACATTCTTCCGTTTTGTAATCTAATAGTGAAATAACTGAGTCTTGACAGTGTTTTCTGTTACTGTGAACTTTGTGGGTCGTTGATGGTCTTATGTAAAATAAGTTTCTAGTTGTTCAGTCTGGCAGCTACTTTTTCTGTAAGGAATTTTCTATAAAGAGTTTTTTATTGGCCTCTATAATTTGTTTATGTTTTGTTGATGTTTTTAGAATCTTGTATGTTTGACAGTAAATTACATCAAGTAGTCCTTAGTTAAGAGCAGTTGAATTTTCAATTGTTGTAGTGCCTGTTATTTAGAAAATAGATTGTTGTTGTGTTATGCAAGGCCGTCTTTGAATCTTTGACATTTTATTTAGTTTTAAGAGGAGAATGATACCAGTTTTGTTTTTTTTTTCATAGAAAATTATACCACCAAGGCTTTGTTCAGCATTTCTGGTTCTGGAATCTAGAAGGCTTGATTTGGTCTGAGCCAAAGCTGTGCCCCTGTAAAAGGAGGGAGCACAGCTGAGTTTCCAGGAAGCACCAAGCACTGTGTAGGGAGTGCTCACAGAGCTCCGTGCTCAAGGGGCTTGGCTCCAAACAGCTCTCACTTCAGACGTCAATAGCAAGAACTTGTACAAAGCATTTATATCTTGCTATTCTGGTACATTTAAAATTGTGAACATAAACTTACTTCCCCTAAATAGTCTTTGTCAAATTAAGCTAATCACTTGTGAAAAGTTACAGCATAGTTCAAGTATTTTATGCTCATTTCAATGTTGTAGTGAAAATTACTGCATTACTTAATGTAGATTTTTATCTTGTAGAAAATACTATCATTAAATAAGAATATTTTAGCTTTTGTATGTTAATGAGAGGAAGTTGAAGCATCCTTTGTGTAGGCCTGTGTGTGTACATATCACAAGTAATAATTTTATGTGTCTTTTAGTATTTCATATACTTAATTTACATTTTGAGTTTTTTGTAGTAGTGGTTATGGTTATGCAGTGAGCGATCTTGGCCTTCCTCCCCTGGGCACACAGTTTTGAGATGACTGGTTAATTTGTTTCAAAGTTAAATGATCCTGATGAGTATCAAACATATAAGGTTAGCTTTATTCATTATTATGTTCTGATCAGCAAAGCAGTTCAGCAAAGAACTGTGCCATGCTCTCATTTCTTCCTGAAAATAGGCCTTTCAGAGTGAAGGATCTGATGTGCGCTCACACATGCACCAATATAAAAAGGGAAGTTGTGTGATTATTAACGTAAAACTGAAATAAGAAATGGTGTACTTTCATAACAGGAATAAAAATAGTCCTTTTAGTATTATTTTCAGAAATACCTGATGTACACCTGGGAAATTAACTGTTTTATGAAATAAACTTTAGTTATTATACAAGTGAATGACTTTTTAAAAGAGTACTTAACTTACTTAGGGCGTATCTATTTTCTGTAGATAAATCTGAAAGAATCTTTTTGTAAGTCACTCTAATTTTTGCCATTTTTTAAAGCTTAGTTCATATTGATAGGGTGAATGAACAATAAATAAAGCATGTAAATTATGTGTTTGGTTTTAGGACATAATACAGTATAGTCATATTTCCTAAGAATATTAAAGTACAAATAACTGATTTTAAAAAAACACTTTTGAATTAATTAACAATTTAAAGGTCCTTGCTCTGAACTCAAAAGTGTATACTAAGCATGCTACTTATTGTGGCCTTTAAATTTTTTTATGTCTATGTGTTTTTGCCTTAGTATATGTTTGTGCATCACATGTATGCCTGTTTTCCAAGGAGGCCAGAAGAACATGTGGGTGCTAGGCATTGAACCTAGGTCCTCTGGAAGAGTAACCAGTGTTCTTAACCACTGAGCTATTCCCCAGCCCCTTTTTTGTGTTTTTTGTTTCAGTGCTGTTTTATACCGACTTATGGTGCATGTGAAAAATTTTTTGTTCAGGATAAGATTGTGGTTTAGCTTTTAGAGGCAAAACTAGAGGTACAAAGAACTAGGTGCAGCTGTTGGACAAAACCCAGATGGTGTTGCTTCTGCTGCAAGTGAATAGTAGGGGGGCTCTTACTTTAGACTGCCAGACATGTTGACTAGAGAGCACAGTCATTCACTGTATTTTCAGTGATATTTTAAATTCACTTATAAATAAAGTCATTCTGTTCCAGATAGCCTGGTGATATAATACAACATTAAAATAGCAAGTTCTATGTTAAATGTTGTAGTAGTTGACATTTGGCACTAATTTTAGAATTTTATGTAGTTTATAATCTAGCACAAATCTATTGGATGTGTTTGAAACTGTCCTTTCAGATCAAATGTAAAAGTATTGTATACTTTCATTAACAGACCTATTCAGCCATTGAACCAATGTCTTAAGTATAAATTTATTTTATTTTACTTTATTTTATATGTATGGGTGTTTTGCCTGCATGTATGTCTGTGTACCAAATGAGTGCCTGGTTGAATAAGCCAAAAGAGGGTGTCACGTCCCCTGGAACTAGAGTTAGGATGGTCGTTAGCCATTGCATGGGTGCTGGGAGCTGAGCTCTAGTTCTGGAAGAGCACTAAGGATCTTTAGATTTGAGCATCTCTCCAGCCCCTTACAGGTTTTTATGACCTATATTTATGATCTCTGTTTTTATTATGAGCATGCCATGATGTGGATGTCAGAGGACAACTTGTAGAAGTAGGATCTCTCCTTCCACCATGATTCTCAAGGATCAAACTCAGGGACCTTTATCTGTTTCACCATCTCACCAGCTGAGAAGTTTGAACTCTGTGTTGGACACATGTAAATGTGTAATAGTTCATGTCTTCTTTTTCTTATTTCTTTCTTTCTTTTTTTTTTTTTTTAAAGCAATAGTACTTTTTTAGTAGTACTTTTTAGTAGCCTTTAGTACTTGGCTGTCTGTTAAATGGTAGGCTTTGTGCAGCTTCATAATATTATCCCTTAGTTGTCAAAAATAGAGTAAAATAAAAATTATAGATTGTGATGTAGCTCAGTACACACACACACAAACACACTATACTAGAGTTGTTTCCTTGTTAAGCTGTTTGAATTTTGTTTAATGTCAAGGCTTGTGACTTTCTTTTTTTGTAGATTTTTAATATTTTTTCCCCACATCAATTAAAATCATCTTGTGTCACTAAAATGTCTAGTTAGGATGGATGTGTGGATACACCAAATACATCACTTTGCATTCTTAGTGAACTCTGGGAGCTTGCCAGGTTTATTTTCAAATTTCTTCCTTCTGAGACCTAACTGATATGCTTATAAGAAACAATAGTATATTTAGTTTGCAAAACAAGGATGGACATTCTAGTTTCTCTATTTTGCATGTGTGAGTTTGGGTTAATTTGACATTCACTTTCCACAGTCATACATAGAAAATCTGCTCAACTATGGTGCTTTCTTCTTGGATTTTGGCTGTCCATTAAATGATAGGCCTTGTGTAGCATCATAAATACTATTGAGTTTTACATAACATCCTTTATACAATCTAAAAGTAACCATGGGCATAATAGAACCTGACAACAAAACGGGACTGATGGGTTTTTGTCCTGAAAAATGTAGTTCCTATTCCAGCTAATCTAACATGCCCCCTCTCACCTCCCCGGAGAGACAGAGACAGAGAGATCAATATTACATCGTGGCAAGTTTTGAAAAGAACATAAGGGTAAAGAAGAAATCTAACATTTTTGAAGATTCCATTACACAGAGCAAACCACAGCAATATTTCAGTATGGATTTTTCTAGTTTTTCTTTTGTGTGTACAGACTTTTCTTTTTATAAAAGTTAGATTTGTGCCGTATACTACTTAGTTATTACGTTTCCTGTCTGTATGGGATGTTGGTCCCTTGGTTTAGAGCTTTAAGGTTGACTATTTATTGTACTACTATTTTAAACAATGGAGAGAGATTTTTGTACATTTATCATTGATTATATTTGTTTTTGTCTTTTCCTTCCTCCCTTTGCTTTAGGCTAGATTCCCAGAAATGGGATCTCAGGCTCAAAAGGTAGTTGCCCTGTATGAGTGTCTTGCTGCACCTTCAGTGGCATTGAGCAGGTTAGTTTTTACAGTTTTTGCTAGTGGGGTTGACCCATGTTAGAGTCTTCATGGTTATACCTCAGACTTCATATTAAGAATGTGGAACACTATCAGTTTGAAAAAGTTGAAGTGAATTTCTTTAAAAATACTTTAGATGAAAGTGATCTGTGACAAAATAAACAATGGAGTTGCGATCTGAGCATTGTGTGTTTTATTTATTGGTTTTTTGAGAGTTTTTTTTTTTTTCTAAAATGATGAATATGAGAAAGTGAAACTTTATACTTTGTATTCTGGAGATATTGTAATGTTGCCTAAGCTGTCCCCAAATTCCTGGGCTCAAGTGAGACTACTGCACTTTGCCAGTGTCAGTAGCTGGTTTGGCTTATTTGTTCATTTTTGCATGAGGTGACATAAAGTGTGTGAAACATTAACCTTTTATGCCACAGTTTTGAAGCCAGTGAGGTTGGTAGGGAACCAATCCCATAGGACTGTGGAAATGGTTTGGATTCTGTGATAACTAGAAAAGGAAGGCACACTGCTCATCTCTTCCCTCTATGGATGAGTGTATGTAGTATGTAATACCTGGCTCTGAAGGCAGCCTTCCTAAGAATACTAGCTAAAAACAAATCTGCAGGGCAAACAGCAGTGTCTTGTTTGTAAATCCTCCCTTCCCATCTCTCTCACTCTGCGCGTGTGTGTGCGTGTGTGTTTGTGTGTGTGCGTGCGTGTGCGTGTGCGCACTGGCACAAGCCATAGCTGGTGTGTGAAGGTGGAGATTAGAAGACCACCTTTGGTGTTGAGCCTTACATTCCACCTTGTTTTAAGATAGAGTTCTCTTGTTTGCTGCGTACGTCAAGATAGCTGGCCTGAGTTTGAGTATTCTCTTGCTTCCTCCATAGGTGTACTGGGATTGATTACAGAGACACCTTGCCCAGTCTAGCTTTATGTGGGTTTTTGAGGTTTAACTTAGGTCTTCTCAATGAGTTCTCTCCCCCCCCCCCCCAGTCTTGTAGCATACATCAGTTTTTTTTAATTATTATTTTTAAATACAACATTACTGTTTTCCCCAGGAATCTACAGAGATCAGAATAAATTACTTTTAGTATTGCGAAAAGCCTAATAAAATTATATATTTTTGGTGTGGTGGTGCACACCTTTAATTTCAGCCCTTGGGAGGCCAATTCAGGAGGACTTGAGTTTAGGGCCATCCTACGCTACACATTGAGTTCTATGCCAGCCAGGGCTACATAGCTACACAGGAGAAATCCTCTCTGTAAAGTAAAAGAGCTCCCCCGCCAGTGTGTGTGTGTGTGTGTGTGTGTTTGTGTGTGTGTGTGTGTGTGTGTGTGTGTGAGAGAATAGACGTATGGAGACAAGCTATTGCCTATCTTTTTTTAACTGGTAACATGTAGATTCAAGTCTTTGGGCCTGGTTTCTATAACCCATTAACTCATAGTTAATGTCAGACTGTGAGAGCATAATTGGTTTGATTCCTCAGTCTGTGGAAATTTTTTTGTTTATGGTGGAAAGAACTTAGCATTGAATTACATTAGTTTTTAAGTCTAAACATTTGAGAATCTGATTAACCTTTACTTAGTCTGACTAGCAAAGTACCAATGAACTTGGTACAAAAAGCTCTTTAAGGGTATGGAATCCATGGAGAATAAAAGTTCTTTCATAGAAGGGTTAGAAACCACTGATCAATTTTGTAATCTCCTTGGGGACTTAAAGAAAGGAACTAATATTTCTTTGCTGGTAGACATCTTATCATTCCACTTAAACTGCATAATAAGTCTCTGAAGTGGGTACTAGTTGTCTTAACTTGCTAGTGTTAAGATACAGTAATGGACGTTATCGCAGTTTGGGGAGGAAAGGGTTTATTTCATCTTACAACTCTCAGCTCATCACAGAAGGAAGTCAAGGCAGGAACCTGCAAACAGAAACTGAAACAGAGGAATTCAGAGAAGCATGGCTTGCTTCTCCTGGCTCGCTTAAGTCTTCTTTCTTATACAACTCAGGACCACCTGCCCAAGGGTGACATCTGCCCACCTACATCAATCATTATCAAGAAAATACATTATAGACTTACCTACAGGCAGTCTGAATGGAGGTATTGTTCCCAATTAATGCTCCTCTTCCTAGGTAACTTTAGCTTGTATCAGGTTAACAAAATAACAACAAACCACCCCAACAAGGGCACCTAATGTCACTGTCACAATATAAAACATTCCAGTTTTTGAAAGCTTACAATCTTAAAGAATTCACATTAAAACTTTAGTCTCTTTATCGTTTTTTAAAGTTCTAACCCTCTCTAAAGTATCCAGAGCTTCTCTAAAATATCCACTTTTTCTCAGATTTTTAAGCCTGTCAGATTTCTGTCTCTAAGATTCTAAAGTCTTGTTATATGTGGGTTCTTATAAAATCAAAAAATGGGTTGCATATTTCTCTCTGGGGCAAGAACCAGGGCACTGTCACAATCAAATCAAGCAGTACCAAACTTCCACAGTGTAAAGAGTTCAGTAGTTTGACATCTGGGACCTATTTGTGATCCTCTGGGCTTCACAGGGCCTGGACCACTTCTCTGGTTTCATCTTCTGCAGCACATCCAGCTTGTTTCCCAGGATCACGGCCAGGTCCACTCCAAGGCTGCTGCTGTCTTTGGTAGTGCTGACAGGGTACTGGTATCTATCTCCCCGGTAACTGGGCTGCACCTTCATTAATAGCCTCTCCTGGGATCTCTTCAGTACTCTAAGCCAGGTTCATGGTACCAAGCCTCAACTTCTCTCTGTGGGGCTCTCTTCAATTATACTTATACTGCAACTAGGGGTTCACCTTCACAAGTGGCTTTTTCCATAGTGCCATGCCTCAGCTGCTCTCCATAACCCCTTGATGCCTTCAAAACTTTTATATTGCAATTTTGGTGGCCATCAGGGACTAAAGCCTTGCCCTACTCTACAGACTATATAGTTTCTGTGTGTTGATTGTGAGGAAACACTTTCCTGAAGATTTTGCCTCAATGATTCTGATATTTTATTAAAGCTGATTTCTCAGCTTCAGCTAAATGACAGTTGACCCAGAAAGCAAAGGTTTTTACTGGTGGTACTGCTCTCTTTTAATCCACAGCTCCAGCTGACCAGAGACTGTAGAATTTTTTGTTTGTTTTTGCCCCCCCCCCCTTCAAGATAGGATTTCTTTGTGTAGCCCTGGCTGTCCTGGAACTAGCTCTGTAGACCAGGCTGGCCTCAAACTCACAGAGATCCACCTGCCTCTATCTGGCATTAAAGGTACACACCACCACTCTACGAGACTACAGATTCTTTTTCTTATTTCTTTTTTTTATTTACATTCCAAATTTTGGCCCCCCTCTCCTGGCCCCCTTTGCAGAGTTCTTCCCCTATTCCCCATCCCCCTCACCTCTGAGAGTGCCCCTTCCCAACCTTCCCCCCTCTCTGAGGCATCAAGTCTCTACAGAATTAGGCACATCCTCTTCCACTGAGGCCAGAAAAGGCAATCCTCTTCTATATATGGGGGTTTCGGGGTTGGGGGGTTGGAGTATACAACCCATATATACTCTTTGGATGGTGGTTTAGTCTCTGTGAGCTCCCAGGGGTCCAGGTTAGCTGACACTATTGGTCTTTCCATGGAGTTGCCATCCCCTTCAGTTCCTTCAATCCTTCCCCTAACTCTTCCATTGGGGTCCCCGACTTCAGTCCAATGCTTGGCTGTAGGTATTTATATCTATCTCATTCAGCTGCTGGAAGAGCCTCTCAGAGGACAGCCATGCTAGGCTTCTGTCTGCAAGCACAGTATAGCATCAGTAATAGTATCAGGGTTTGGTGCTCATCCATGGGATGGATCCCAACTTGGGTTGGTCACTGGTCAGCCATTTGTTCAGTCTCAGCTCCATTTTTGTTCCTGCATTTCTTTTAGGAACAATTTTGGGTCAGAAAATTTGAAGGTGGTTGGTGTCCCTATCCCTCCACAGGAGGCCCTGTCTAACTACTGAAGGTGGTCTCTTGAGGTATCCCCACTGTTGGGCATTTCAGCTAAATATTTCAAATATATAAAGGACTCAAGAAGTTAGACTCCAAAAACCCCAATTAAACAATGGGGCACAGAGCTAAACAGAATTCCCAGCAGAGGAATCTTGAATGGCTGAGAAGTACTTAAAGAAATATTCAGCATCCTTAGCCATCAGGGAATGCAAATCAAAATGACCCTGAGATTCCACCTTATACCAGTCAGCATGGTTAAGAGCACTGACTGCTTTTCCAGAAGTCCTGAATTCAATTCCCAGCAACCACATGGTGGCTCACAACCATCTGTAATGGGATCTGATGCCCTCTTTTGGTGTATCTGAAGACAGTGACAATGTACTCAAAATGTAGAATAAATGAATGTAAAAACAAAACAAACAAACAAACAAAAAAACTAGTGACAGCACATGCTGGTGAGGATGTGGAGAAAGGGGAACAAGCACTCCTCCATAGCTGGTCAGATTGCAAACTGGTACAACCACTATGTTGTTGTATCAGTGGTTCCTGGAAGTTCCTCAGGAAATAGTTTCTACCTGAACACTCAGCTATACTTCTCCTGGGCATATACCCAAAAGATATTCCACCATACCACAAGGACATGTGCTCTACACTATGTTCATAGCAGCCTTATTCATAATGGCCAGAAACTGGAAGTAACCCAGATGTCCCTCAACTGAAGAATGGATACAGAAAATGTGGTTCATTTACACAGTGGAATACTATTCAGCTTCTAAAAACAAGGACATCATGAATTTTGCAGGATGTGATGGAACTAGAAAATATCATCCTGAGTGAAGTAACCCAGACCCAAAATGACGTACATGATATGACTCACTAGTAAGTGGATATTAGCCAAAAAGTACAGAATACCCAGGATACACTTCACAGACCCTAAGATCATCTGCTTTGCTCTTAGCATTATCCTCCAAATGAACAGCTCACCAAGTTTTGAATACTCAGTGGCTTTTCTAACCCGAAGTTCTGAATTCTTTCTGCAATCCTTCCAAAAATACATGGTTATGTCAACCACAGCAATACTCAGTGATCTGATAGCATTTTCTGTCTTAGCTTTGTATTACTGTGAGAGAGCCCATGACTGAAAGTGATTTGGAGAGAAAAGTGTTTATTTCAGCTTACAACTCTCAGCTCCCACTCCATCACTGAGGGAAGTCAGGGTAGGAACCTGAAGCCAGAACTGAAGCCACTCAGGACCACTGCTTACTGGCTTGCTCCTCCTGGACGGCATACCTCCTCTGTAGGCTGGAACCACCCACATCCACCATTAATCAAGGAAATGTCCTGTAGAATTGCCTATAGAGAGTCTGAATGGAGGTATGTTCTCAGTTGAGGTTTCTCTTTACAGATAACTCTAGCTTGTGTCAAGTTGAAAAAACAACAACAAAAACAAAACAACCAACCAGGGCACTGTTACTGTCCAGTTCTTACAAGTGATTAAAATAAAGGTAATTGTGTGCTTTATGAAAATTCACACAGCTCTAGGATTATTATTATAATACCAAGCTTTCCAAAAGATGAGTAGCATAAGGCAAAAAGATAGATGCTCAGTAATTATATATGTCCTGCTTAAAACCATGAATGAAGGACTTAGTTACAAGGAACCATCGCTGTACCAGTTGTCTGTTCTTTAGTAGACTACACCATTTTTCTCTTAGGTAAGTCTAGAAAGTTTCTTCAGAAATGACTACTAAGTCAGGCTGGAGAGGTGGCTCAGCTATTAAAAGCATTGCTGATCTTCCAGAAGACCTGGGTTCCATTCCCAGCATATACATGGTGCCTCTCAACCAGTTCTTATTCCAGTTGCAAGGGCTCTGATGCTCTCTTCTGACCTTTGTGTGAACTGCATGCATGTGGTACATGTACCTACATGCAGACAAAATACTCATACATATTATAAATAAATATATGAAAAAAGAAAAAAGTTGCTTTCGCTTTTTTTTTTTTTTTGTTATCCCCCGTCCCCAGTGAGACTTAAATTACTTATAGTAAAATGCTCTTTAAAACTCCTGAGGGCAGTGAAGATCAGATACTTTCTTTTTATTTTTTTTATTTATTCTTCTTTGATACAATACATCTCTACTGAAGTTTCCCCTTCTTCTCCCAATCCATGCCTCCCACCTACCTTCAGATTATTGCTCGTTCAGAGAAGAACAGGCTTCCCAGGGAAACCAACCCAACACTGCATAACAAATTTAACTTTACCATTATTTTCAATCTTAAGGAATGGATGCCCACCTAGAAATTAAATTAAGTTGATAGAAGCAAGTTAGAGATGTGAAGGGATATTAATAGAGGATTTACTGTAGGAGAATACTTAGCATGTGTGAGAGTTGTTTTTCTAGATGTAAGTAAATCATTTATTTTTACAAAGCAGAAATGAAAATGATGAAATGTCAGCCATGAGGAGGTAGGTTAATATTGAAGGAGGTGCATGTGCTGTATGGGCTGCTGTAGCTCACTGAGACCTTCAGAGAGGTGATGATGCATCTGCCATTGTTTGTAGCAATGCTAATGTTCACAGCTTCTTGGGGTGTACTGTCTCTCAGGTACTACAGTAAGCCTTGACAGAATGAGAAAGTTAGTTTTGGAAAGAAAAATATTTAAATTTATTTATTTATTTATTTTGCCAGAGACTAGCATAATTTGACAGGCTTTTTAAAAAAAAAAAAAAAAAAAAGTTAACTTTATATAATAGTTTGATTCTTAATATTGTCATTTTTCTGCTAAACTAATGTTTAATGGATGTTAATGAAGTAATTTGTGAGTTTATTTCTAATCTGCTTTTTAGATCCTAGTATTTGCAGTAAAAAAAAAAAAAAAAAATCATCTTCCTAAACATTGTGGTGGTGCATGCCTTTATTCCAACATTTTTGCATGTGGTGGCTGTAGAGATAGATTTCTGTGAGTTAGAAAACAGTCTAGTCTACATAGTGAGTGCCAGGCACACAGTACACAGGTCTGTCTCAGAAAACAAAACAAAACAAAACAAAACAAACCTTTGATTTCATTTGTAATCAACCCAACATTGCTTTACCAACCCAACATTGTTAGTGTAGGCTATTGTATTCTAATTTTTTTCACTTTACTCCTATGGTTTAGTATTGGTACATGGCTTTCTGGTATGAAGTTCTCATTCTTCAGAAAGTATTTCACATGTAAATTCAAGTATCATTTTTATATAGCTATATAGATCTGAATTTTAATGATACACTTTTATAAGTTTAATTAATGTAAGAATGTCATTGATTTATGGAAAACTGTGGGCAAGTAATGTGGGAAGAGGAATCTTAATATCTACTTTTATCTGTGTGTTAGGTGTATGCTGTTTCTTTTGCATTCCTATGATAAGAAGTCTGGGACTTTAGAAGCTCAGAATCGGTCAGTGCTGAGGAACAAATCCTCTTGTACTTTCTATTGCCAGGCAAGCACTATGACACTGTGCTGAGTCCTCCTCTCAGATTATTCTTTTCAAACATTCCTGTGCCTTTTGATACTTAGTTCCAAAACATAGGACAGACTTCAGTAGTAAAACATACCTTGACTTTTAAGTAAATGTTTAGTAACCTCTGATTAGTCTTTTAGTCAAATGTTACACTTTTACACAGAACATCGGCCTTATAATTCAGTAGCATTGGAACTCCAGCCTGCATTTGGAGCAGTGGATAAGCACAGTTTGAGAAGATGTGTTGTCCCATTGTTCCCATTGTGCTTTAGACTTGGGCTGCTGTCACCAATAGAACAAGCTTGAGCTCCTGTCACCACTCAGTGCCATCTGTTTACGTGTGCATGTAAGGAATAGTAGGCCTCAGATAATGGCTACAAAGAATCATTGCTTTAATATCTTCTTAGCTGGCTCTGTTTAGGTTCATGTGTGCTGGGCTGAGTTTTCACTCCTTAGTTTTCCTCTTTAGTCATAGTACTCTTATGACTATTGTTCAGTATCCCTGTGTGCTGACATGCAGAAGATGGGAATGTGAATACTTTTTTAAAAAGTGCCTAAGCTGGAAAAAGTTTTAAAAAATCAAATACTCATAAGAGAGTTGTCTTTACATGACGAACCATCATCCTTTCCCTTCCATCCAGTTAATTGTCACAGTATATTAAATCAAGTTTTTAGTCCTATAAACCACAGTGTTTTGTACAGCAAACCATAAAAAGTCTCTGTTGTTAAGGGGAGAGAGCAGATGAGCAGCGCTGACGGTGTTTTCACGGCTATATGTGTGAAGTATGATTAGTGTAGAGTACAGCAGACAAAGAAGTAAGAAAAGGTCTTAAATTGTTACCTCCAAATCATGGGATTATGGACAGTTGTTTTAATACAGGGTCTCCTCGTGTGGCCCACAGTGGCCTGAATTAGAAGTCCTTAGACTTTGCCCTCCAGCCTTCTGATAGCCCAGTCATGCACTCCACCACCCTGCCTGGCTTACTACATTCCTTTCACCATTTAGTTTAGGAGCTGTATACATTACACTGTTTATATCTTTTATATTCAGAAAATAAAAGCTCTAATATGAATTTTACTAGAGTATGAAATTAATTTTAAAAATGAAATTCTCGGATAAAATTAGTCAAACACTGCACAATTTAATAAATATAGCATTTGAAGTAGAATTAGGAGAATTTTTATATGATTAGAATTTGTGATAAAACTAAACAGGAACAAAATTGACTTTCTAGTTTCTGAATGTGGGGAATGAGAGATCCAGAAAAGGTCTGAAGTGCTTCTGATTGCATGCCTTGGAAACTTTAATCATTGTAATTGCCCAGTTATTGATTTTCACCACCTTATATATAACTGTTAATATCAGAATTTAATTTTATTCTTCTAAGTGGTATGCTAAGTCTCACTCTGTGTCAACTCATAATGTATCTGTGACCATCAGAAAGAATATTGGGCAAAAATTTGCGTGTAATACTTGGTAGGTTTTTAACCTCCATTTTCAGTTTTTTCATCTGCAAAATGGAAAAATGAATGGTATCTAAACTTTAGGCATGTTTGAAAGGTAAATAAGTATGCCTGACATATGAAAAGCACTTAAAACTTTACTACTGCTGTTCTTATTACCAAACGTTGCCATTAATGCCTCTCAGACACAAGAGTAGAAGACCTCTAGAGACTGGAGTTATATGTGTGTGCACATACATGAAGCCAGAGGTCAGTATCAGGTGCCTCCCTCATTTATTTTCGACAGTGTCTGGTTACTGAACCCAGAGCTCACTGATTCATCTAGCCTTTCAAGCCAGTGAGTTCAGGGGTTTACCCTTCTCTCCTACTCTCACATTGCTGTGCTGAGATTACAAATGCTGACTGCTGCACATGTCCAGCTTTTGCATGGGGATCTGTGCTTAGTTCTCCATGCTGTCAATGCAAGCACTTTACCAGCTTGCCAGGCAGTCCCCATTAGTTGAGTAAGGCAGTTAGCAGTTACATTTAGGCAGGTTACGTTTTTAAAGTTAATGTATAAAATATATCTTTGACATTCATATCTTAACATTTTAGAACTAAAGTAACATGGAAAATCTGTGACACAATATAGACAGAATGCTGGATTTGTGTGTTTTAAGTACTCATTCTCTGACTATGATCTAGGGTGGAGCCAGGAAAGCCAGCTGTACTTTATAGTCTCTGGTGTTCCTCAGGTGGTAGTCATGTGATACTCTTCCAGGTTTTTTTCTTTTTTTCTTTTCATGGTTTTCATTTTAGAATTAAATATATGTATTTCTTTGACTAGTCTATAATCTTGGGATCTTTCTGCTCAGCCTCTCGTCATCATGATTGCAGACACAAGCCATCATATCCCAGCAAGTTGTTTTATTTTTGAAGCTATAGAAATAAAAGTGGACATTTTACACTCACTAATAAAAATTAATGATGTCAACTTCTCATAGTGTATTCATTTTGACCTTGTAAATTCATTAAATATACACGGATTATGTGGCTCAAACTCAGGTTTTACCAGATTTATTTGGAGAAATGAAGTGTTAGTGAAGATGTATCTCAGTGTAGAATACTTGTGGAGCATGCACTAAGTCCTGGGTTTGATCCATCCCTGTGTCATTAGGAAAAAAAAAAACAAAAGAAAGAAAGAAAACAGAACATACCGGTGAGGTATAGATATAGTGAATATTTGCTTTCTGTGTATGTGTGGTTTATATAGGAAAAGTAGGACTTACTTTTTGCCCCAGAGAGCTAAATTTGTGGCCATCAAGAGTGGACTCAAAGAGCTAAAAGAAAACAAAGACAAAAATCCTTTAACTTTGTCTTCTAGCCTGTTAATATTTTAGTGTACAGCATTCTCCAAATTATTTAATGTAGTTCTTCCATCAACAGAAGTCAAATCAGATATATAATATTTCATGTTTCCCTTTTCATGACAAATGAATATACTTTAACTTCCTATTTAATGGACAGATAACATAGATGCATAACTGTTATTTAAATGATTCCCTATAGCACCTCCTTTTTTTTTTTTTTTTTAAAATAAAAGTTGTTCAATGAATATTCTGGTTAATTTTTCCCTCATGCATTCTAACTTATGTCCTCAGGATAGTTTCAAAAAATAATAATTATTTATTGTATATGTGTGTGTGTGTATTTTTTTTTTTTTTTTGGTTTTTCAAGACAGGGTTTCTCTGTGTAGCCCTGGCTATCCTGGCACTCACTCTGTAGACCAGGCTGGCCTCGAACTCAGAAATCTGCCTGCCTCTGCCTCCCAAGTGCTGGGATTAAAGGTGTGCGCCACCACCACCTGGCTTATTGTATATATTTTAATATTTTTAGTACATATGACTTAGAAAATCAAACTTTCTCCAAAGACAATCACCATTAGAATGTTCAGCACTTCCATGTGTGTTAAACATAGTTGCATAACACTATATTCTTGAAACAGAAAAGTAGACTGTAGCTTCACTGTAGGCAAGTGCTTGCTTGTTGAAGGTATACTAGTCATGTTTTCATTCCATGTGCATAATTCTTTCAGTGTGTCCCTTCTTCTACCGAAGGATCTTTTCTTTCCTACCTCTTTGCTTGTGTCGGTCTCATAAATTCCAGATTGTGATAGAGTCACTGGATCACTTAGGAATCGAAAGTGCTTTATATGCTCACTTTTCTGTTATTGCATTCTTTTGATATTGGCACCAGATTTTAATTGCAATTTTTTGTAGTAGAAATATATTTGTAGTAGAAAAATATGCAATATTTTGTAGTAGAAATAGAAAATACTTTGTATATGTGCAGGTATGCCTGTATAATTTACATATACAGCTTAATTTTGGCTCTAATTTTAAAAATTACTTTTAAGTTTTGTGTGTGTGTGTGTGTGTATTATATACCAGACTAGAATAATACACATATTTAATAACTTTTTAGAGCCTGGCCATAATTCAGAACTCTAAAGCTACCACTGAGTTTGTTATCTGTATTATAAAGTACTTGCAAGCACAGTAAATAAATAAAAAGGCTATGCACTCTTGAGGGTACCTGAAAGCGAAACATACTGCCTTGTTATACCTGTTAATCTTTAGTTTATTGATTGAAGAATTATGCGTTTATATTGTCTTTGTTTTGGAATTTGTTTTGTTCAAAGATAGATATATCCTCCCCTCTCTTTTCTGGTGATATATTTATTTTACACATATTATACTATTCTGTTTTGGTTTATTTATAGAGTTTTTGATGTATTACCTACACTTTCTTAAGGTTTACACTCTCATAAATCAATGTATACCAGAATAGAGTTATCTTAGGTGATACTTGAGACTCAGTATTTGTTTTAATACAGTCTTAATGTAATTAATACCTTGCTAGATTCAAGCAGGTTTCTTTATGGAAAATCAGTAAACATTTCAAAAAACTATTATTTTAGCTTTTAAAATAAAAATGTTTTTAGTTTTTAAAAATATACTCATTTCTTTTAGATTCATTTCTCATATAAACTTAGCTACTTGAACCATTTTTAAATATTTTGAATGTTCTAATTCTTTTAATAATTACATTACCTATAATTTTCCTTCCTTCCTTCCTTCCTTCCTTCCTTCCTTCCTTCCTTCCTTCCTTTTTCTTTTCTTTTTTTTTTTAAGATAGTATCTCTTTATGTAGACAAGGGTGGCCCTGAACTCACAAGAGATCTAGTAGGCTCTGCCTCCTGAGTGTTGGGACTAAAGGTGTGTGTCACTATGCCCCAGCCTGTGAAAGTCTTTTTAAAAGGACACCCTCAAGTGCATTTTTTTAGCTGATCTCAGTGGCACAGATACACCTGTAATCCCAGCACACAGGAGACACAGGTAATTAATTGTTTAGACATCACTAGGGAAGCTTCCTCCAGCACCAGATGGGAAGAGATGTAGAGAGCCACAGCCAGACATTACAGTGTGTAAGACCTTGGAACACTCAGCCCTGAATGAGATGTCTCCATCAAACCCCTCTCCTCAGGGAACCCTGCAGAAGAGGAGAAAGAAAAAGTGTGAGACCCAAGGGGATGGAGGATACCAAGCAAACAAGGCCCTCTAAATGAACATGAGCAAAGCTCATATGAACCACAGAGACGAAAGCAGAATGCACAGTTCTGCATCAGCTCCTCTGTGGTTGTAGTATGGCTTCCAGTTTAGTTTTTATGGGATACTGAGTGTGAACAAATGGGTCTCTTATTTTGTGCCTTCTCTTGGACTTTACTTTGTTGGTTTGTCTTATCCAACTTCGATGTGATAGTTTTTGTTTTATAATTTATTTTGTTACATATTTTGTAAAAAATGAATGAATGAATGAATGAATGAATGAATGGCAGATCAACCAACCAACCAACCGGCTGACTGACCTAGCCACTAGAGTAAAGATTAACAACTGAACTGTTGTAATCCTGCTGGGAGAGGGAAAATCAGTTTTCTCCAAAGGAGTGACACTGTGTATGTATATCAACCACTACAGGGCAGGCCTCATGTTCAGCATAGTTGACCAGCATATTATGGACTCTACAGTTGGTGTGTGTGTGTTTGTGTGTGTGTGTATGCTCGAGCACGCGCTCGAGCTTTTATTTGGTTATGGTTGGGTGTTTTGTGTTTGGGGTGGTGTTTTCTTTTGTTCTCTTGGTTTTGTTGTATTGAGTTAAAGTTGGGTGGATAAGAAAGGGGGAAGAAGCTGGAGGATTTAGAGGAGGGGAAGAATATGGTTAAATATATTTAAAGTTTAAATATATTTAAAGTTAAAATTGTTTTAAATAATAAAAAGTATAATAAAAAGAATTTTCAAATAAATTCACACACCAGGGTGGGGGAGGGGCAAGAGGAATGAAAGTTTGAGGCTAACCATTTATATAATGAACTTACTATATTTTATTTTAAAAGTGAGATTTTAATTACTCTTAGTGTTCTGGCATGTTCACACCTAGAATAAAGGCTGGTTGTAATAAATCTGCAATTTACAATGTACACCCTCCCCTCCACAGTCCCGACAGGATTGTTTCCAGTACTACTAGACCTTCTTGGAATTTAGTGGCTACTAGGTTAATTAGGTGTATTATAGAAAAACTGATCTTGGACTAGAGACATGGCTTGTTGATTAAGAGCAAGCAATGCTCTTCCAGAGGACCTGGGTTGGTTCCCGCATTCACATGGGGCAGTTCACAACTGCTTGTAACAACAGCCCCAGGGCACCTGACACCTCTGGCCTCTCAGCGGGTACCAGTGTCAGGTTCACATAACCATACTCATACTCATAGTTAAAACTAATAAAAGCAAATCCTTCTTTTGAAAACAAACAAACAAACAGACAAACCCATCTTGATTTGTGTTAGTGCTGTTTACCAAAGTGAAAACAGCCATTTCCCTGATAGTTTTATCTGGTCTTGTTGTGCTCTTTGAGACAAGAGTCTCACTGTGTTGCCTTCAGCTCTCATCTTCTGCCATGCCCTCCCAAGTCACTGGGGCTTGTTACTCTTCTCAGCTAGTAGTATCTTTTCGATGGGATGGTTATAAAAAATTAACATCTTAATTGTGAATTGATGGGCTGAGGTTTGCCACTGAACCAAGTTGAAGGTTTCATGCTTTGGCACAAGATACAGTGTTCATGAATTGTAAATACTTACACAAAGCTGCTTTTTTATCTTAGCGTCACAGTCACAAATGACAGCTTTTGCTTGAGAATTCAGTATGACTTCAGACCTCCCACCAAACCATGGGTAGCTTCACTACAGCTCTTACCCTGCTGACTGCCTACTTAGTTTCCTGAAAACTGAAGGTATAGTAAGATTGCAAACTAATTTAAATAGATAGTGCATGCAAAGAAGACATTTAATTTTGAGCTAAAATATGTGAAATTATTTTTATAAATAATTACAAAAATTAGAATGTATGATGGACACACACACACACCTACCACTATGTTTAGGTAAAATGTGCAGTAGGTTATGCCATCTAAGGCATGTGCAAGTGCACTGTGATGCTTCACAGTCAAGTCTCCTAGTGACTTAATTTTTCATATCCCTGCCCTTAAGTGATATTATTTCCAGGGAAAATCAACATCATTTGTGTAGTGCAAATTAGTTAGACAAGATGGCTGATAATACAGTATAATACTGAGGTTAACCATACAGATGTTAGAGTCAAACTGCTTGGATTATAATTGTGATTCTGTGATTTATGTCTGCTCACCTTGGACAAGTTAATTAATTTCATTACCTGATATAAGATGAAGATAATGATCTCTACCTCATAGGAATGTTACATGGATGGAAAACATAATACACAAACAGTGTTCAAAACACTGTTTTATACATGGTAAATTGGAAATAAATAATGGTTACAGTTAATTTATTCCTTGTCAGGGGCTCACTGTATAGCTCAGCTGGCCTCCAGCTTATGATTCTCTAGCCTCAGCCTTCCTCAGACTGAGACTCTACCACAGCAATCACCCTTGGTTCATATTCTCTTTTCTTTCTATTTTAAGTCATATTTCTTACTGTTTCTACCAGTTTCTTGTCCATTTCCCCTGACAATATATTAATGCTTGCTCCAATAAATTAGACCAGAAAGTAGCAACTTTTCTCCCTAAAAGGTAGCAGGTACTATATATTTTAGACTTTTAGGGCCATGGAGTCTCTTGAGTATAGTAGACTTTCTATATCTGTAGTTTCACCAACTGTGGATCCAACCAACCAATGGTGGTCAGAAGCTTTCTTCTGAGAAACCTCAGTTTTGCTTTTTCAGGCCTTTGTGAAGTTTAGATATTGCTTACCCATGTTACTGAGGATAACATCTTAAAGTGAACTGCCTGTAAATGTTAACCACATTTACGTAATTATTTTATAGCAATACCAAGATGAGATTCCTGTTTGAATAACTGAGTACTGTAGCCTAGCCAGGTTGGCACAACTGTCAAACAGTTCAGTAAATATTTATTCATCACAAAGATGAACAAGTATTGGAAATGATGAATAATGTAAGTAGAAAAATATGTTGGCTTGAAGGATAACAGAATAACAGAACTTAAGTAGAAATAAACAGGTAGAATCCCCAAAAGAAACTAGAATAGGTAGGTGTGGGGACCTTGACTTCACTGTGCAAATGCTTTTCTTCTTATTTTTTTTAAGGTGTACCATAGTCAAAATTAATGGGCTTTATCCATTTTTAAGCTCTAATTTTTCTTAACATTGAGCTTCCTGGGAAACTCATTGTAATGGCCTTACTTTGAATTTAGGTCATATTTCCTTTGTTCAGTCTAGAGAAGGACACCTTGATTGACATTCACATCAAAAAAGTATTTATGGAGATAAAGGTTGCTTTCCAATAATGAGAATACTGTTGTTGTCAAGAAAAGGGGCAAGAGGGACAATATGCAAAAGTAATGTAACTAAATTCACTGGCTCTTGTCCCCACAGAGGGACAGCTGGTAACAACCAAAACCAAGCCCACAACATGTAAAATTCCATAAGCTCAGATAATGAGCTGAGGTCTTCACAGGCATCATTGAAACTTAAAACTTTTGGGCCCTCTAGTCTTTCCAAAAATTATTCCTGTGCTTTAAGAACAAAGATTTTTGTTCTATATTCATTTAAGTTGTAAGCAGTTCTTATATTTCCCGAAGTGCATGTTTGACTACAAACTGGTAGGCAGAGGATAAAATACAGTACATGAGGAATGCAGCCGAGGATTCCCAGTCGCCAGCTACATTCCGAACACATGGCTTTGGCTTGATTTAGAAGACTTTTGAGAGGTGTAAGTCTATACACTGAGGAAAATCAAACACCTTATCTCTTCCTTCAGTTTGCCAGTTTCCCTGTGTACTCCTAATTCTCCTCTTTCTGGGTTTTCTTTGGAGAATTTTGTTAAGAAATGATGAAGGCCTTTATGAACACAGTGGAAATACAGATGTAAAAAAGTAAACAATTGAAAACACTATTTTAGAAAATGAAATTCAGGCTAATATCTAATTATCAGTGAGTGCATAACATGTGTGTTCTTTTGTGATTGGGTTACCTCACTCAGGATGATATTTTCTAGTTCCATCTATTTACCTAAGAATTTCTCGAATTCATTGTTTTTAGTAGCTGAGTAATCCTCCATTGTGTAAATGTACCACATTTTCTGTATCCATTCCTCTGTTGAAGGACATCTGGGTTTTTTCCAGCTTCTGGCTATTATAAATAAGGCTGCTATGAACATAGTGGAGCATGTGTCCCTGTTATATGTTGGAGACTCTTTTGGGTATATGCCCAGGCGTGGTATAGCTGGGTCCTCAGGTAATGCTATGTCTAATTTTCTGAGGAACCACCAGACTGATTTCTAGAGTGGTTGTCCCACCAACAATGGAGGAGTGTTCCTCTTTTCTCCACATCCTCATCAGCATCTGCTATCACCTGCGTTTTTGATCTTGGCCATTCTGACTGGTGTGAGGTAGGATCTCTGGGTTGTTTTGATTTGCATTTCGCTGATGACTAAGGATATTGAACATTTCTTTAGGTGCTTTTCATCCATTGGAGTTTCCTCAGTTGAGAATTCTTTGTTTAGCTCTGTACCCCATTTTTTAAAGCGCTCATTATCCAAGATACAACTCACAGACCACAAGAAGCTCATGAAGAAGGAAGACCAAAGTGTGGGTGCTTTGGCTCTTCTTAGAAGGGGTAACAAAATACTCATGGGAGCAAATATGGAGACAAATCGTGGGACAGAAGTTTCCGGGCCGTCCGGAAACTGCTCCACCTGGGTTTCCATCCCTTGTGCAGTCACCAAAGGTAGACTGTGGGGAGCTGACAGAAGGCGGCTATCATCCTTGCAGCCATCTTGAGCCATATACCCTGACAAGAGACTTGATTACAATAACCTACAACAGCTGAGCACACTCTGATAACATCTTGTTTTAGATACCCAGGATCTTTCCTTGGGTGTGTGAGACTTAAAGGTGTGTGACTTAAGGGCGTGACTTAGAGATCAGATTTAGAGACAAGACCTAAGGGCATGACTTAAAGGCTTGGCTTAGAAGTGAGACATATAAAAGGTGAGAGGCAGACAGAAGAAATTATTAGTTAGTAGGCATTAGACACTCTAGACTTGGAAAGAGAACTAGGAATTAGACATTAGGCACTTGGATTAGACACTTGGAACTTGGAGGCACTTGATACTAGCAACTAGGGACTTGGAAAGAGAGAAGAAGAGAGACTGAAGAATAAACAGGATTGAATCACACTCTGTCTGGTCTCCATTCTTTGTGTCATCCTCACTCTCTCTCTTGCTGAACCCCAACCCTCGGACCGGAGCTGCCTGAAGCAGTGCGGGCTCTAACAGTTTAGCCTCCAAGGCTTTTGGCAGTGTAGGTTCCAACATTGATAGAGTGGTTCTCAACAGTAGACACTGATGTGGATGCCAGGAAGTGCATGCTGACAGAAGGCTGATATATCAGTCTCCTTAGAGGTCTACCAGAGTCTGACATATTTAGAGGCAGATGCTCACAGCTAACTATTGAGCTCATCATAGAGTTCCCAATGAAGGAGTTAGAAGACTGAAGGAGCTGAAAGGGCTTGTGGCCCCATGAGGAGAGCAACAATACCAACCAACCAGAGCTCCCAGGGTCTTAAAGCACCAGCCTGAGAGCACATAGGGAGGGACCCATGATTCCAGCTGTATATGTAGGGGA
This sequence comes from Arvicanthis niloticus, assembly GCF_011762505.2. Classification (NCBI taxonomy): domain Eukaryota; kingdom Metazoa; phylum Chordata; class Mammalia; order Rodentia; family Muridae; genus Arvicanthis; species Arvicanthis niloticus. The sequence continues at coordinate 84,723,665 of NC_047661.1, read as the reverse complement.
GGATGACATTGTCAGGCATAGGTGGATGAGGAAATCCTTGGTCCAGTGAAAGCTGGATGCCCCAGTGTGGGGGAAATTGTGGGTGGGGATGTGGGAGTGGGAAGATGGTTGGGGGCATATCCTTATAGAAGCAGGAGGAGGGGGATGGGATAGGGGGTTCCTTAATGGGGGGAAAGGGGATTACATCTGAAATGTAAATAAAATATCCAATAAGAAAAGAAAAAAGAGAGAGAAAAGAAAGGGGGGGAAATGAAATTTGTAGAAGTAGCTTAGTGACCAGTCTCACAGATTGTAGGTTTTCTGGCTTTCAGGACTTGGAGAAATACGTAGGACAAGTGAAGAGAATGGCTTCTGCTGTGAGGACAGGTTCATGAGACTTAACACAAGATGACAGGGTTTGGCAGGTATATCAAGGTAACCCAGAGCCAGAAAGACAAACATTTCATATCTCTCTTTTTGTGGATCCTAGCTCTGGAGAGATGTTTGAATACTGAGGAATTTTTCCTTTTCAGTTGTGAGTGTCTGTATATTGTACACAACATTATTAGTCTCTCTAGTTCATACTGTGTTGAGAATTTGCTCTTCAGTGAAAATAGCTGCTCTATTTAATGTCCAGGATTAAGTTTACAAGTAAATTTCTTTGTAATCCGTATTCTTGAAGATGTATATAATAACAGTATCACTACTCATTGGTGATAGTTTCCATTAGTAGAGCTTAGGTTTGTATGCTTAAACTTTGTCATTTAATATGAAAATAATCTTGGTAATTTAGGGTTGATTCTCATAGACTACATTTTATTTTTTATAAGTTTTAAATATATCTTAACTACTTCTTTTAAGTACAAATATTTGCTTTTCTCATAATTATGACTATAATTTTAATTTTTATGAGATATTTTTTCACTTTCAGTGTACCTCATTGTTTGAATGTTTTATTGTATATATGTATATGCTGCGTGAATGTCTCTGGAGTCAGTTCTCTTCTACTCTGTGGTCCCAGGATGGAATTCAGGCTGTTAGGCTCCGTGACAAGTGTCTTCACCTGCTGAGCCATCTCACTGCCTCAGTGTTTGCATATCTATGATCTTTGCCCCCTTCTTTTCAGCACACTGGTATCAAATTCAAGCTCTTGTGTTCTATTTCCTCAATCTAATTTTCTCCAACCCACCCCATTTTGGGAATTGACTGTAGGGCCTCACACATGCTAGGTAAGCATTCTGTAACCAAGCTAAATTCCCAGACTGCTATCTAAGAATTTTTTCAGTCGAAAGAAAGGTGAAGTTCATTAAGAGTGAACTTTTTAGAATTAGGAGCTGGAGAGATGGTTCAGTGGTTAAGAATATTGGCTGCTTTTCCAGAGGACCCAGGTTCAGTTCCCACACCCTCATGACAGCTCGTGATCACCGTTATCTCCATTCCTAGGGGATTTGATGCCCTCTTGTGGCCTCTGCATTCACTGCTCAGCGTGCACAGTCTAACAGGCAAACTCAATGTAATTAATATAAAAATAAATACAAACAATTTTCTAAAGAACTAGAATTAGATACTGTGATTAAAGAGATATTTTCATCAAGCAGGTGTTTTCCAGGGTTCACATTTTATTTCTAGGCATAAACACTTCTAACCAAAATGTTCTACTCAGTAATTTTCATAGTTAAATGTCTTTTAAAAATTTGCTCAAAATCACATTTTTTAAGAGGCTGTTATTGATGCTTGCAAACAGTCTCTTATTTTCTAGATTTGGTGTAAACATAAAAACAATCAAGGTAATGAAAGTAGAGGTAGGGTAGTTGGTTATGTTGATGAAAATAAGTATAGCTGAATAATTACAAATTATTTTCTGGTGCTATTTCTACCAACAGACAGTATTTCAAATGTTTAGTGTATTCTGTTTATCAAGAATGTTTTCAATGTGCACATTTTCAAACACACTGAAAACAAATCTGAAGTCATTGGTTGGGGCTTTATTTAAAGAATTAAGCCATTGTGAACAAAGAAACCTACTGAAACAAGGCCCAGTTTTGAACTTTAAGGTAGCAGATAAAAGTGATAATGAGAGTGACTATGTGTAGGAAGTTTTACCTCGTAGATCAGTCTGTTCTGTTATGTCAGGTTCTGCTTATTAAGTACTTTTTCTATTAGCTTCTGGTCAGTGGATAAGGAGTGAAAGTGAAAGCACTTGTATCTTTTTCTTGCTTTATGTTTTTGTTTTGCTCATACTGTAGAAAATACTGTGATCAACACACTATTTAACTTAACTAGTCCAGAGGAAAGGTAGCATTTTAGATAGAGTTTAAGGTAAGCCTGCAAGTACCAGTCTTGTTGCTGGCTTCTGATCCTGGTTCCAAAGATTATTGTGGGTGGTCTTTGGTAAGATACTTTTCCTTCTTGCCAGCCCTGCTTTCTTCTCTCCCTCTCTCCTTCCCTCCTTCCTTCTTTCCCTCCCTCCCTCCCTTCCTTCCTTCCTTCCTCCCTCCCTCCCTTCCTTCCTTCCTTCCTCCCTCCCTCCCTCCCTCCCTTCCTCCCTCCCTCCCTCTCTTCCTTCCTTTCTTTCTTTCCTTTCTTTTCTTTCTTTCTTTTCTTTCCTTTCTTTCCTTTCCTTCTTTTCCTTCCTTTCCTTCCTCTTTCTTTCTTTCTTTCTTTCTTTCTTTCTTTCTTTCTTACTGGCTTTTTGAGACAAGGTTTTACTCTGTAGCTAAAGCTGTAACTCAGGCTGGTCTCAAACTGTGGCAGTTGTCCTGCCTCAGTGTCTCAGTTGCAGGAATTCTGTGAGGCTCCTCTGGGATTCTAAGCACTTCACTCTTTAGTTGTAAAATATGAGAATGTCATTAAAAAGGTGTAGTCTTCTTATTTGTGGATTGGGTAGAACTGGAGATTCTTTTGTGTGTGCCTGTCTGTGGAGACCAGAGGCCTACCACTAGTGGCTTTCTCGGGCTGTGGTCCACTTTTTTTTTCTCCAGTCAGGGTTGTGTGCTGCCTGGAACTCACCGTTTAGGTTAGCCTCAGAAATCTGTCTCCAATTCCCCACCACAGATCTATCTGTACATGTGAGCCACCATGCATGTGAGTGCACACCCACAACATACACTGGTGGTTGGTTTTGTTGTTATGGCAGCTTTTGTTTTTCTGAGTTTTGGAGCTTAAGCTCAGGTCCTTATGCTTGCAGATAAACCAGTTTATTAATTGGTCAATAGACTCAAGTCTCTGGACCAGAAATTCTTTTTAAAGATTTGTTTATTTATTTAATTTTTATGAGTACACTGTGGCTGTCTTCAGATACATCAGAAGAGGGCATCAGATCCTGTTATAGATGCTTGTGAGCCACCATGTGGTTGCTGCAAATTGAATTCAGGATCTTTAGAACAGTCAGTGCTCCTAACCACTGAGCCATCTCTCCAGCCCCAGAATTCTTATTTTAAGAGAAATAAGTCATTCTTTGGGAGACAAGTACTGCATTTTTTTACCCACACATGAATATAATCAAGTTAGTTTATTAGAGGCTGAGAGTATAATGATGGTTTCCCAGAGACTGGAGGAGTAGAGCATAGAGAAGGACAGAGTGTGGTAAATTAATGGTACAACGTTTCAGTTAAGCAGGAAGCCATGGTATTCCGGACTGTAGATAATGACAGTGTGTTTTAAAAGCTAAAGAAAGAGATTTAAATGTTCTCATCACAGAGATAACAAACATTTGAAGAGTCAGTACACATTGAAACATCACATAGCATCTCTCAAGTAGGAACAATTTTTATGAGTCAGAAACTTGATAGAAATTAGGGTCATGCAGATAAATTATGGCCTATGTAAAGTCCCTTTATTTTGCTATTGGTGATCAATACTTTACTACTGATTCTGATTTTGTATATGAAGTAATTGATTGCTTCTCACAAAAGTTTTAATAGGCACTTAATATTTAAAGAATATAGGAAACAGTATACCTTTTTCCTAGAGTTAACTAAATATTTAAAAGAGTGATTATTGTCTTAGATTCCTATGAGCTGGGGCATTGGCTTGGTTGCTTTTATGCACTTGATTAATCTTTATGCCATTCAGAATATGAAACCGGTTTGCTGATTTTTATTCCTCTATTAGAAGGGCTTTTTTTTTTTTTTTTTTTTTTTTTTAATTGCTGTAATGTTCTTTGATGTCATTAGGACTCAGGAAAAATAATTGTTATGACTGTGAAGACCCAGAGGACTCTTGTTTATACTTGTTTTGTACTTTACTTTAATTATACTTGCTTTATTTATACTTAACTTTAGTTATAAAAATTGGGTTTATATTTATTTTATACTTACTTTAATTATAAAAGTTTGTACTTTATACTTACTTTTTATTTACTTTAATTATACAAATTTGGTCTTGGTTTATGATTCTTCCTGCACTGTATATGAGTGATAGTGTGTCTCACTTGATCTTGAGTTCTGTGAAAGGCAGCCCAGATAGCATCACTGAGAAAGAGCTTCTTTGGAGTAGGAAGCTAACTGCCATGTCTTAGTTTTCACTCTGCTGTCTCACAGCTTCTGTGTATAGTCACTTCCTACAAAGATTGGATCTTTGTAGGACAGTTTGAGGGTCACAGCAAAGCTGAGCAAACAGTACAAAGATTCTCATGCTGGCTGCACCTCGTCCTCCATTCTCAGCAGTGTGCAGGAGAGCCATAGTGTGGTGGATGAACACATGGCACATCCATCATTATCACTGAGTGACATACTGCACGAAGATCTTCTTTCCATAGGTTTGAACAAATAAATGTGTAAATGACAGTGTTGTGTACATGATAGTATTATATTGAGTAATGCCACTGCCCTAAAATGGCCAGACTCCCCTTTTTATTTGTTTTGACTGTATATCAAGTAAGAAAAACAGTAAGTTCTGTCACATTGTATTACTATAATTTTCACCTTATGGCTTTAAGATTCAGAAATACTTGATTTCAGCAGGTTTTCAAATTTTATGATGTTTAACAATTGATTATAAATAAAATTTTGAATCACAAAATACACTATATGTATGTACAAGTGTGTGTGTGTGTGTGTGTGTGTGTGTGTGTGTCTTCTGTCTGTGTATGTTCACACAGATGTAAAGGACAGAGACATCCTTGGGTGTTTTTTTGTTTTTTGTTTTTTACAAATGGTCTCACTGGCCTGCAACTTTTCCAAGTATGCTAGACTAGCTGGCCCTCCAGCTTTTAAGGCTCAGCTCTCAACTTTCTGTCACAAGGATTACAGGTGTTCTCTGCCATGTCCTACTTTTGACTTACATGGTTCTAAGGATCCAAACTCAGGTTCTCATGCTTTTCAAGAGAGAGCTCTACTGATTCAGCCATCTCCTCAGCTATGTCTTAGAACACTATTGGACAAGTAACTCAAGTTGGTTGCTTTCTGTCTTACCTCATCTCTTGTCTGTTATTTTGGGACAGGATCTTATTAGTATTATAGGTATATGCCACTGTGCCCTGGTGAACTGTTGAGTTTGAAAGACAAAAGTGACTTGGAACTTACAGAAGTAATTTTCAAAACTACCATGCATTATGTCACATAATTCCTGTAGTGAGCTACATATATATTTTTTTACACATTTCTTAAATTAAAATATGATTACATTACTTTTTCTCTTCCTGTTCCTCCCTCCAGCCTATCTCAAGTCTTCTCCTCTTTCTATTCCCCTACTCTGAAATTGATAGCCTCCTTTTCTTTTATTGCCATTGTTATGCACACACACACATGTATATACACACACACATATATGAGTGTATGTAAATATAAATTATAAATACAACCTGCCGAGTCTGTTTTTGGTGTTTGTGTGTACATGGTTTTAGGGCTGACCATGTTGTATTTGGATAACCAATTAGAGTAGAGGGCTGTCTTAGTTAGTATTCTACTGTTGTGATCAGACACCATGACCAAGACAACTCTTAGAAAAGAAAGTGTTTAACCGGGGGCTTGCTTACAGTTTTAAAGGGTTGGTGTTTTGCCTTTATGCATCTATGTAAGGATGCCAGATTCTCCTGGAACTTGTGTTACAAACAGTTGTGAGCTGCCATGTGGGTGCTAGGAGTTGAACCTGAATCCTTTGGAAGAACAAATGACTTAACTAGCTGTGTGAAGTTGGCTAGGTTATTAGTACAAGGCATGATTTTCCTCCTGTTGGATTGACCTTAAGTGCACTTAGCAGTTGGTTACTACCAAGATGTGAGTGCCATTTACTGCACCTTTACTGGAGTGCCATCCCAGTTTTTGTGCAGGTTTGTAGGTAACACAGCCGAGCGGGTCTATTAATTGCTTTCCTTCCTTGGCAGCTTGCATAGTATTTTCAGGTCTGGAAGCTAGACTGTAAGAAGGAGGTTTTCAGGTTAAATAATCCAAGTCCTGTGTCCAAAGTATGTAATATCTTATCCAGAATATGCAAAAACCTCAAAAGACAAAGAATCTAAGGAAATAAATGACCCAATTAAAAAGTAGCTAGGAATCGTAAACAGAGTTCCTCAGTAGAAGAAATATAGTTAAGAAATACCACAAAAAGAAATAACTTTATTATCCTTAGCAGTTAGGGAAATGCAAATCAAAACAGATTTGAGATTTCATCTTATCCCACTCAGATTGACTAGTTAGATCAACAAAACAACTGACAGCAAATGCTGGTAAGGTTGTAGGGAAAGGGAAATCCTCATTCACCGTTGGTGGGTATGCAAGTTGGTATAGCCACTCTGGAAATCAGTTTGGAGGATCCTTGAAAAGCTAAAAATAAATCTACCATATGGCCCAGCTATACCACTTCTTGGCAGATGCCCAAAGAATTGGACATCTTACTCCACAGCTACTTGCTCAGCAGTGTTCATTGCTGCCCATGCAGGATAGCTAGGAAATGGAAACAACATAAATGTCCCTCAGTAGACGGATGTGTAATAAAAATAAAGAAAAATGGAATCATGAAATTTGCAGGTAAGTGGATAGACCTAGGAAAAATTACATTGAGTGGAGTAACTCAGACCTGGAAAAAAACACTACATGTTTTCTCTCATCTGTAGTTCTTAGCTCCAAATCCAAAGATAGAACATGGATTAACCACAGAAACCAGGAGAGTAGAGAGAGACCCTGGCGGGAGTGCCTTGCAGGAGAATAGCAGGATTCAGATTGTATGAAACAGGAAACAAAAATGGGAAGGGGGCTGAGGACTGAACTCTGTCTTGGTGGCAAGAGAACCTTTACCTCTGAGCCATCTCAGGGGCCCTATTGGTGTGTGTGTGTGTGTGTGTGCTTGATACAGAAAAATTTTGAATTTTGATGTCTAGGTTTTTTTTCTTTAGTGGTTGTGTTTCAAGTGTCATGCCTCCATAGTTATTGCTAACCCATGTCATACAGTTTCTGTCTGTGTTTTCTTCCATAGAACTTAAGCTGTTTTGTTTAGAGTGTGAGCTCCATTTGGTCAGTTTTAATATACAGAATGGGATCATTTCTTTTTAACATGGACATCCAGTTTCCTAGCACTATTTATTGAAAACATTGTCCTGTCCTGATTGTCTCCTGTAAAACATAATTTGGCTGTGTTTGTGAAGATTTATTTCTGAGGTCCCTATTTTGTACAATTTATCTGTATATTCATTTCTACACTATTAAGAACATGAAGTTCTGTAACAGATGTGGTGGTGTCTGTCTCAAGTCTCAGCACTTGGGAGGCACTGAGGCAGAAGGATGGCTTCTAGTTTACATAGTAAGTTCCATTCCAGCCAGAGCTACATAAAAAGACCCTGCCTTGTATATTCATACAAACAACAAAATACTAGCTTCTCTTTTGATTTCTTTTTTAAAACTTGGAATATTATAAATATATTGTTTCCAAATATTTGGATATCTCATGATACCTTTGTTACTAATTCTAAATTTGATTCTATCAGAATATATTTTGCTCCATGCTATTAATTTTTTTATTGTATACATATTAGGTACACAGTTTCTTAAAAGAATAAAGATTATACTGTCTAGAACTAAGAAAATAATAAAGTTATATAAAATAACAAACAAATACTTGTTATATATTCAGTAAACTGAATTTATTACAGTTTACTTATTTGAAAGTATAGAATTGATACAGGATATAAGCCATTAACTATTGCTTCACTGCCTTCAAAAACAATTTTATTAGTGCTGCTTATGTGATAAGAGAAGAAAACTACACATGTGACTATCATATCTTAGTGACACAATTCAATTTGGACATTTTTATATTATGGAAAAGAAAACAAGTGTAAATACTGAACATTTTAGAAATACTGCCTAAACATTTAAATATGCACTCCTTCCCCCACTCTATTCTAATACAGTTTATGAGCTATTAAATCAAGCTTCAGAAGTTAAACTTTTAGCATTGACATAATCAAGCTATAAAAGGAACCAGGGACTGGATTCTGACAGTTTTTCTTTCTTACATAGAGCACCATATATTAGAAATGAGGATGTTAACTATTCCATACTGGGATCAGTTAAAAAGATGAGGCCAGTAAACCATGAAATTAATTGAAAAGGGATGAAAAGGGATGGTTTGAATTTCCTTATATTTATTGAAACTAGTATTTATAGTATAGAGTATTTACTATGTTGATAAATTTTTATATTCCCTGAAAAACAATGTATATTCTATTGTTGTTGGGTGGAATATTCTTTAAGTGTGAGTCAACTCTGTCCTTATTGGCTTTGCCTACTAGATCTGTCAGTACAGTACTATTATTATAAGCAAATGTGAGAGATTTGTTTCTGGTCTCCTTGTTCTATACATCTTGGTATGTTGTGTATTCATTTCTAGCAAATGCTATTTGTTAGATCAAAGTGAAGTTTATATTATTTAAACCGTTGTCATTTCTAAAGAATTTCATAGTTCTTGCAAGGTAGGCCTGTTGATGACAGATCCATTCAGTTTTTGTTTGTAGAAGTGTTTTCTCCCTCATCTTGAAGGATAATTGGCCTAAATGCACAATTGTAACTTGGCAGATTTTGTCCAAATTATTTAAACATTTCACTTTATATTCTTCGTATGTGATTAGAAGAGAATCCTGATGTAATTTTCATTGTAGCTCCTCCTCCCTCTGTCTTATTTGGCCATTTGTTTTCTCTTTGTTTCATTTTCTTGCAGTCTGAGTATCTGCCCAAATAGATGTTTTTACTTTCACCCTACTTGGTGTCCTCTGCATTTTCTGAATTTGTGGTTTAGTGTTTATCCTGGTGTTTATTTTTTTAGTCTTCCCCTCTTCCCAGATCCTCTGCTTGGCTTCATCTTCAACTATATTTGGAAACTAACTAATTCTTGCCACCTCCACTGCAGCTGCTTTGGTCCATGTTGTCTTGAGTGCTTGCCATTGCCTTCATTCTTCTTCCTACCTTTGCCCTTTATTTCATAGCTAGAGGAAGCTTGTCATCCTCTCTGCTCAGTCATCCAGTGGCTTCCTGTCTCATGCCAAGCTAACAGCCTTCTTGTCATGGCCTGAAAGGCTGGATTTAGCTCTGTTTAGACTCTCCTGTAATTAATCCCTATTGCTCTCCAGTCTTAGGGCCCTCTTTTTCTTACGGAAGTTTCCAGTCTTCTGGAGGCTTTGCCACCCTGCTCTTTTGCACACCTCTATTCTTTAATTTCCTTTAGCCCTTACACAATCAAATACTGCTTTTGAAAACTTAAACCACATACTCCATGAATTCCTTTCCCCATTTTGCTACTTCATTATTCTCCAAAGTGTTTCTTTGTTGATATTACTGAGCATGCATACCCCCATCTCCTCACTAAAGCACTTTACCTGCAGAAGAATCTCTGGCAGTGGAGAATATGGTACACTGAAGAAAATGAAAGAAAGACAATTATGCTGAACTGTTGAGACCAGAGGGTACATATTATAAGATCAATCTAGAGTGGGATTTAGAGGTTAAATTAAAATGCTCCCTCTTAGGCCTTACTAGCATTTCCATCTTTATATTTAAAGGTAATGGTGGTCACTAATAAATTACATTACTCACTTGGAGGGTTATAAAGAAGTAGTTACTAAAGTGACTGGTTTGTCATGTTATGAAAATCATCCCAGCTACTTTGTGGAGAATAGACTGGAGGGGTATATTAATTACTTCTTCTTCTTCTTCTTTTTTTTTTTTTTTTTTTTTTTTCCCTGTGATAAAACACTGTGACCAAAACAACTTATAAGAGAAAGTGTTTGATTGGTTGGTACAGTTTCGGATGGTTAGAGTCCACCATGACAGAGCCACGTGGTAGCAAGCAGCAGGTATGTTGGCTAGAGCAGCACTGAGCACTCACATCTTAACATAAAGAGTGCACTAGATAATGAGAGGGTTTGGAAGCCTCAACGTCTGAGCCTGTAACATGCTTACCTCTAACAGGGCCACACCTAATCCTTCCCAAACGATCTACTGACTGGGGACTCTGTATTCAAATACATGAGCCTACAATGGCCATTCTAATTAAAACCACCACAGGGAAAAGATTGAGTTTGCTGCAGTCAGATGACAGTTGGTTCCAGTGATTTAGGTGTCAGTTTTTGGCAGGTTGTTGATGACCATGTAAAAAGAATGTTGGAGCAGTAAACCTTCAATGGAATGTATTCATAAATATCCTTAATTAACAATTTTTATCTTCTGATCATCAGAATGAGCTTTCTAATTTTATACAATCTTTTGATTCTACTTTGAGGAAATAGAATGTCTGATGTAATGTAGATCTTGAATATACATCCTAGAAAGCCCTGTGTCCTTTTATATGTTTCTTAACATGTAGCACAAAGTCAAGCATCTCTAATTATTCTTACCTAACTTTCATTTACATTAGAGCTAGACTTTGGTTTTGTTTTTACCCTTTATTTTGGAATAGAAGGCAACATTACAGTTTCAGATTGTTAAATAAACCGTATGTAATAAAGTGTTCCTGAGTTCTGGAAGAGTGGCTGTTCTCCAGTTGAGTGTGTAGGAGAGAGAACAGATGTGAGGTCATCTCCAAGGGAGAAGAAAATGCATACTCAGTGGTTGCCACTCACTGGGGCCAAGGAGGGCAGTCCTGCCCAACCACCATGATCTTCAGCACAGCAAACTAGAATCTCAAGTTATTCAGAGTACTTGTAGGTACAAGAGAGAAAGCAGCTTCCAGCTGACTTATTAATTAAGTAATCTGGATGAGTACTGAAGTGTCCCATTTGTGATCTTCCGAGTGACTGTTGGCGTGGGGAACATTTCATTATTGTTACACAGTACACTGAGGCTGGAATGTTCTTCTCATCACACTACCTGTGCTACCCCTAGAAGCCTACATGTACAAGTCTGCTCTGTTTCTAATTGCTACCATGTTGAGGTCAAGTTTTGAACTACACATTTTCTCAACACCACCACCAAATGCACAGTCGAAGATAATCAGAGAACCTAGAGTATATCCTACAGTGTCTCTTGCCTAATTGTCATTCATTTTGCATGAACCAGGCCTGTTTGGGGGTTTCTTTCCTTCAAAAGTGAAGGCCATTCATTTTCTCCAATGTAGCCCTTGCTATACAACATCCTCCCATGGAAAAGAATCCAAATCTGCTCTGGCTTTTATTAACTCCAGTTGGCAAAATAAACTTTTCCATATCCTGAAGATGTTTTGGATCCACATATACATGCAGAGACAGGAATCATGCCGAATGCCAACCAAATCAGCCTGCAAGCTGTGTGTGTGTGTGTGTGTGTGTTTTCCAGCTTCAAAAAAGCTGACTAACCATGTCCCCTGGTTTTGTTGCCACTTCCTTTGCCACCTTTCATGTTGTGGCAGCAAAGTGCCTTCTAATTCCCAGGATCACCTCAGGCCAGGGCCACTTCAATTCGAGACCAATTCAGTACCTTTCAATTTAAGATTAAGAATCAGTATGTATCCTAGAGCTGCTTCATAATTAGGGTTCCTACATTGATAGTGTTGCTGAATGTTATGTGCATATTATTTTATTTGTTGTTCACACCAATGTTGCTGAACTGGTAAAGATTAACCATTATCTCATTTTCTAGCCCCATTTCCCCATTTCATTAGATTCTAAAGGCTTCCTAGGTTATTGAACTGGGAACTCATTGGGAAAGGTCATAGACGTTAGTGTTCAATAAAATCTAGCTTTGAATCCAGCCTTAATTATTTTTATGCAGTATTTATTGACCATGTACCATTCCCAAGCATTGTTTGGGGTGCTAGGATGTCCTTTCTTTATAGTATTAGGGAGGAGATATTAACCTTGGAGGTGCTAAAAACTATGTTATTAGTAGGCAGCTTGAAAAAATTGTTTCCTTGCCTTCCAATGATCTCCCTCCTTTATTCCTGATTCCATTCTACACGGCTCTTTCTTGGGTTCCTGCTGTAAAACTGTGCCCTTGTGATACAAATGTTCTAGGTTCTTAGGATATTATAGGAGACCACAGTAACTTGATAGCCTGCTATTAAAACCAACCTTTGTGGGCCTGGAAAGGTAGCTAAGTTGCCAGTTGTGCTTGTGGCTCTTGTAGAGTTCCCAGCACCCACATTAGGTGGCTGTAACTACCTGGAACCCCAGCTCCAGGGGTACACTCTGGCTTCTGTGGGTATCAGAACACACCTGCCATACACTCATACAGACACATAAATACTATGTGGTTGTTCCCCCTCACTTGACTTGTCATAGTAAAAGCTCACTAGCTTACTCCAAGTCTCTTGAATCTGCTACCCCCCCGCCCCTTGAAATTCCACATCTTTTATACTCTACTTCTACTTTCTTCCTCTCCTGGCCTTCAAGTAAGACATATAAAATGCGATGATGTATATATTCTTCACCCCTCCCTTCCTTCCAAAGGTGAACCTGTACATAAATACAAGTTTATGTATGTGCATATATGGGTAGAGGCAAGCTGGCACGCTAGTCAGTGAACTCTGAAATCAAACTGCTAGAGTTTGAATCATGCCTTTTCTTTCTAGATTTGGACGCATTAGCATATTATGTATTAATTAGTTCCTACCTTCTAAGCTTAGTATGACTTCCTCCTTCCCAGCTGACATTGGGGGTTGAACCTGTGGCCTTGCCTACACCAATATGTTGCCATTAAGCTATGCCCTCAGGCCCCTTAATATGAGTTATCTGTACTAAGCATTCAGGAAATGTAGGCTGGTATTATTTGTTGTTATTATGTAACAAAACAAAATATATTGAAAAACTAGTGTCATTTAAACACTAGAGACAGGTTGCGTTATGGCTTCCTAGTTATTTTATACCTAAGTCATGTAACCCAAGTAAAACCCTTTTGTGGCTTCCCTTTATAATGGGGACAATAATAGGTTTTAAATTTTTTGATTACTTAAAAGCTTTGTAAATGACAGAATGCTATATAAAGTTCAGTTGCTGTTGATCACATAGTTTTACTTTTCAAGGTCACAACATTTTGGCTGATTAGAAGAAATGAAGTCTATTAAAAATATATTTCTGGGTGTGGTAGTTCATATCTGCATCTCTAGCACTTAGGAGGTCACAGCTCAGTTTTGATCAAGCTGTACCTGCATCAAAATAGTAAATAGACAGATCTATCAGAAACTTTGTAATAGTGATCTTTTTTTCCCCCAAATGACTCTGAACTCAAGCTTCTTTATTCAAGATTATAAATATGTAGTTTACTTGGCCGTCTTGCTAAGGAACAAAATTTGAGTAAATAAACTCCCATTTATGGAAGTATATCTGCCAGTGGATTCCAGAATTAGACACATTTAGCTCTGCTTAGCAGATTTAGTTAACCTGATCTAGTGTATCTTTTAAAATTAAAAAATTGTTTTAGTCAACCTTGAAAGTATTAATCTTAAAATTTTTTAGACTGAGAACTGGGGAGGTAACTCAGTAAAATGCCTACCCTGTAGTTATGAGGACCTGAATTGGATCCCCCAGCACCCATGTAAAAAGCTATACTGGTGCAGTACACCTGTAGTCCTGTTGGGGATTCAGAAGTAGAATCCCAAGAGTTCATTGGCCAGTTCAGTAAGCTTCAGGTTCAGAGAGAGCCTGGCTCAAAACATGTGGTTGAAGTGGTAGAAGACACAGCATTAACCTGCTTACATATGCATGTGCACACACTAAACATACAAGGATTTTCAGCTTGGTTTATAAATGTCTTGTTTGATGGTAGCCCATCTCCGTGTCCATCCCTTAGCCATACTTTGTGATGATTTCCTGTGTTGCTAAACAGGATACAGGCATTCACTATGCTTTGGTAGCTCATGGATCCAGAGCACATGTTGTCCCCAAAGGCATAGTACAGAATATTTTTGGATATGTTACTGTTCTCTCTTCTGTTAATTAGAAGCATTCCCAGTACTAGACATTTAGAAGGAAAAGTTACAGTCATAGACACTTTGACAAAGATCATCCCTTCAGGATGAATGTTAAATCACTTAAATATGAGAAGTAAGTTTTACTTCAGAGTAGTAATTTGATTTAATGTAAAAAGTACATTTGAGATTTTCATTTTTGTTTCTCAAAAACAGCCCAGTTTAATGATTTAATTATGCACTATGTAACCGTGATCACCTACTGCAATGTGAACTACTGCATTAATAGGTGATACTTTTTAACATACAAAAACAAGACATAAAAGAAATAATATAGTTTCTTTCTGTTCTCCAGCTGGAGTTCAGATCTAAACTTTGACATGCAGCTGTGCCCCAGCCCTTCTTTTTTAGTTCTTTTTGGTTTTTCAAGTTGGTTACCAACTTGTCTGCAGGTTTAGTGACGCACACTGGTAAACCCCATCATCCAGGAGGCTGAAGTAGGAGCTGGAGTTTGAAGCCAGCCAGGGATATGTTGCAAGTCATTCCAGACAAGCAAACAAATAACAGTGACAACCAGTCTCGCCAACTCACTTGCTTCATAGCATGAAAATTCATAGTCGGAAAAACATGCTTGTTTAAAGTTGTTTCATAAAAATGTTTTCAGTTGTCTTTCAGGGATTAAAAAAAAATTTAAAACAACGAATTTCTCCCTAAGTAGAATTTATATTACTTGATTTAAAAAACTATCATTTTAGGACTATGGATATGATATAGTACAACATTCAGCCATACAGCACATCATTACCAGCTCCTCTAATTCCAATCTAGAATTAGTTATTAAGAACAATTCCATAAGGTTGCTTTGTTTAAGAATGAGATTAAAAGTTCTACATTCCTCTCCGAGACA
Source organism: Arvicanthis niloticus (assembly GCF_011762505.2). NCBI lineage: Eukaryota > Metazoa > Chordata > Mammalia > Rodentia > Muridae > Arvicanthis > Arvicanthis niloticus. The sequence continues at coordinate 84,708,469 of NC_047661.1, read as the reverse complement.
GGGTCTCACTATGGGACACAGGTGGAGGCCAGAGGACTGTCTCAGGTATTAGCTCTCACCTTGTCCCTTGCTTGAAGCAAGATCTCATTGTTTGTCTCTGAGCAGGTCAGGTGGCTCACAGTCTTCCAGGAGTCTCCTCTTTTTGCCCTCTATCCTACTGTAGAAGTACTGAGATTATAGATGGGTACACTCCTATTTTCAATTTTATATGGATTCTGGGGATTGAAATGCACAGCGAGCACTTTGCCCACTAAGCCATTCCCTCAGCCCATAGAATGTGCATCTTATAGAAATAGTATGCCGAGATCTAAGGACAACAGCATTAACTGAGAGGGAAGAGAAAAAGCATTTCAGGAAAAACAAATAGTTGTGCTTTTGTACAATCCCTTGGTAAAGGCAAGCATGTCAGATTATAGGAACTGAAGAGAGACCCAGGATGCCTGGCAATGAGTAAGAGTGCAGAGCAAGAAAGAGTACAAAGGGGTCAGTTATTAAGAGCTTTGTAGACTTGCTCTTGGGTTTAATCTTACCCAAGAACAAACAGAAGCCATTTGATTTTCTAAGGAGGATGGTAACTGTCATAGTTCCTTCTCTTGCTTTGTGATAAACCAATGACCAAAAGCAACACAGGAGGAAAGAGTTTGTTTTGTTTTACACTTTCAGGTCACAGTCCATCATTGAGGGAAATCATGGCAGGAGCTCAAGGTGGGAGCCTGGAGGCAGGACACCTGCTGCTTATTGCAGCATTGCCTTCAACCAGAAAACTCACAACCAGTGGGTTACCGCAGAGAAATGCTGCTGGATTGCTCACAGGCTCTTGTTTAGCTAACTTTGTTTAAAAAAAAAAAAAAAACCCAGGACTGCTTACCCGGGGATGGTGCTACTCACAGTGGGTTGAGCATCAATTAATAAAACACTACAGCACAGGTATGGTCATAGGCCAGACAATATAGGTCATTCCTCAATGGAGGCTTTCTTCTAAAATGCCTCTAGGCTATGTCAAGTTGACAATCCTAAAACAATGACCATGGTAAGATACAAACACACACACTCACACACACACACTCACACACACACACACACATCCTGAAAAGATCATTCTGGTTGCAGTACAGAGCTAATGTGCTGTGGATATTAAGCAACAGTGACCTAGTTATGAGCCAGTTTCAGAAGTCCTAGAAGTCCTTGTCACCTGGACAAGACTGTACAAGAGTGGGCTCCTCACCACTTTCTCATGAGTTCAGGAAGGACTCTTTGGACCACCTCTCACTGAGGGTCTATGGATAGTCAATGGATACTGAAGGAAGAGTTTTCCTCAGTAGGAATGGATAGTTGCTAATGTTTCCGTAAATAACCACTGTTCATGTAAGCAACCTTAATTAAACTCTGGCCACCCCCAGTAAAAGCATTAATATAGGAAGAAGAGTATTGGGAAGAAGGGTTTCAGCAGGACAGAGGGTGATAGTGGATGAAAATGCCCCAAACTCAGCTGTGTTCTTGTGAATTGTCAAAAGATTTTTTTAAAAAAGTGATACAAAATGCAAAAGCACTGCTTTGTGGTGAAATTATCACTTTAGGATGGTATCGTCATAATATCAACTATGCATAGTTTCATCTTCAGAATATTACAAAGAAAGTTTTCATTAAATGTAGATTATTGACTGCTTGCTTGGGAAGACATATATGTTGACCATATAAAATTTGTAAGCAAAGACATTTTTATCTTACTGTAATCCTGAGAAACACTTAGAACTGAAATTATACATCTGTGACACTCGTCTTTGCAAAGGGATGTAATTGTTCTTTTACTCTGTGTATTCCTCACTAAGAAAATTTACCATTATCATCTAAGGTTTGAGAAGTATCATAGGATCTTGCTACAACATTTGGCAGCAAAAAGCAAGTGTGCGTACTTTTAACTGGCTACAACCTTAAATGCTTAAAGATATTAAGGGTTCTGAGAGGAAAATTTAGAGGACTCATGTTCAAATGATAAACTATGTTCCTTTACCCTTCCAGATGAAAATAACTTTAAAAGGCAGGATATACAGTATTTGCCATGTATCTAAAAGCTGGAACTGTTTTAAATTATATTACCCTTTTTTGTTGGTTTGTTTTGTGGTGCTGTGGATTGATCCTAGATCTAGGCAGATGCTACATAAGCATCCCACTGGTGGGCCAAAGCCCCAGCCCAGAGTGAGTTTTAGAGGACATGCTCTGTACAGGCTTAGGAAATGAAAGCTAGAATAACTACCACAACTTACTTTTGTTATGAGGTCATTTGCTGAACTCTTGGGGTTGGTTACATTGTCTTGGAGACATACAAGTAGGACACTAACTCAGCCTATTAGAAAATAGCCCATCATGTGCGTCTGTGTGGCCCTCAACCCTAGACAACTACAAGAAAAATGAACTGAGTTGAAGTGGTGGTGGAGGTTGGGAGGGGAGCAGTTACTCCCTGACATTTTATAGTTATAGCCTGATCTCTGTGAGACTTGTATCTCTAAGTCAGTTTATGGATAGTTCTAAAGTAAAAATGAAATATGGTTTATAGTAATTCCAGCCAGAGATAGCCCCTTGACAGATGCAAATGCATGTCACAGTTTAAAAAAAAAATCCTCAGTTAAAAAAGAAAAAAATATACTGAAAACAAGGACCAACCACAACAATAGATGGCTGACTTGGATCTTCCACTGACTTTATCATTGTTATATAGAGAACAGCATGTTTAGGAAATTTTAAATTAAAATTTCAAAATGATAGCATTATGATACTTAGTATTATAGAACTTCCTATGAATCTCCCAATATTCTGATCCTTGATACATATTAATTCAGTCAGTTCTCACAACTGTGAAACAGGGACTACTTACAGGTGAATAAAGCTCAAAATGAGGAAGTAACATGGTCAAGGTTAGTAAATGAGCCAGTGAGAATCTTGTGTTTATATTTTTAACTTTTCCATTGTGCTCCTTAAGAACAAGAAAATGAGGTGATGAAGTACTGCCATTAGCGTTGACGGGAAAACAATTTAGAAACTAAATATATTTGTTTATAGATATATACATTTGTTATATATAAATATATTTGTATAAATAAAAGTAATTTTAAATGGACAGGTTATACTAGAAAACTATTGAGCAAGAAGATGATCTGAAAAATAGGTTAGTGGAGAGAGACAAGGATAGAAATATGTAAAAAAAAGATTTGAAAATTATGGCAGAAAAAATGCTAGTTTCCTGGTGGTTTTCCCTGTAATAATGAGTGGATGTGCTCACTGGATGCTTTACTGCCTCGATAACACTTCCATGTCTTTCCAATGCTTTCTAGCAAGTGAATTCTCTCCTCTGAGCAATTTGGGATGCAAGTGGGAAATTGGGCAACTTCTAGGTCATGAATAAGGAGGAAAAGTATGGCCTTTCTTTTCTTGTGTTCCATCCCATGGACTGACAAGAATGTAACATGGTTGGTGAGCTGCTTGGGAGGGCTCTATGTGTATAGAAGGTAATGCTTTAAGAATGACAGGGCAAGATATAAAAGTTACATATTCTAAACTGCTAAAGAAGCCCTGGACTATATGAGTGGGGATGGGGAGGCTTAAATAGTCCCTAAGATGATATATGTTCTCAGTAGAACAGCTTAGTCTACATCCTAATACATGAAGATGTTTAGCAGTTATCTGATCAGAATTCCATATATGAGGAAAAGTCAAATAGAGATAATATTTAAGGAGATTAAGATTTCCTATTTCCAAAACATTAAACATTAGGTCCTAAGCAAGCTAAATAGAAATCTAAGCCCAAGCAGTCAGTTAAAACCACAGTCAAAATAGCCAGAGGGGCAAAACTTTGAAAAGATCTTCCATTACAACAACTGAGTTACTGAAAGGAAAATAGAAACCAAGTCAATAGACCATGTACTGAAAGTAACATCTATTAAAGGTAAAATATCTTTCAAAAGTAGTGGTAATGGAGAGTAACATAACTTTTAAAACAAAATCTGGGACTGATTATCACTAATTGGATATCCTAAAAAAGGATTACAGAGGATAAAGTTTAGAGATAAATAATCCTTGATGCTTTACTAGAGAAGAGGCCAAACATGGTGGCATACGCCTATAATCACAGCATTTGGGTAATGGAGCAGAAGAATTGCTATGATTAGTAAGTCAGCCTACACTACAGAACACAATCTAGTCTCAAAAGCCAAAACCACTCATGAACACTATAGCAGTTCATAGTTGCTGAGGAAGGGGGAGACTTTCTTCAGTGGTGTAGCTTACTCTTGTGCCCCTGTAGCCAGTTGGTTATAGAAAATAGATAAATCCATTTTAAAAAGATGGACAAAAAATATGAGAGATTGAAATTGTATTAGGATTCTCTAGAGGAACAAAACTTAATAGAATGAATATATATTACAAAAGAGACTCACTAGATTGGTTTATATGATACATGGTGTTTAGTCCAACTGTGTCTGTTTAGGTTGGAGAGGTGAGAGCCTTATAGCTGATCAATCTACAAGGTTTAACCCAATTTGTCACTGAAGGTCTAGAAGATTCCAGGAGAGCTACTGGTCTTCACTGTATGTAGAAGTCCAAGAGCCAGAGTTCTAATGTCATTGAAAGATGGCAGCGGCAGAGTCCATGCACACACCAGCAAGGGACAAAGGCAAGCAGATAAAATGCAACAGCTTTGAACTTCCTTTTTTCTGAGCCCCTGCTGGCAGGTACTACCCACTCCAAGGAAGTAAGGATTTCTCCCTTACTTAATCCTTCTAGGAAATTACCCTTAACCTACCCAGTGATGTGTCTATTGGTTGATTACAGACCCAATCAAGTTGACAACCAAGATTAACTATCACAATACCATTTTTTTGGTTAGTGAATAAATTCAATGGTAAATTATTTTATTGTCACAATAATATATTAAAGCTTTCAAGACCACTTGTGAAACTCAACAGAAATTTTAATGTTACCTTTGCAAATTTTTAACTTGAATATTTAGAAAATTCTAAGGATTTAATTGATGAATAAACTATCATTCAAATGGTGTTTGTCTGTTTGGCAGGATCTCACCTTGGCTGGCCTGGAACTGGTTATAGTAGACCAAGTGGCCTCTAATTCACCTTTCTCTGCCTTCTAGTTGCTGGCAGTAAGGATGTATGCCACCACACCCAGCCTCTTATTAAAGTTTTTGACAAAGATTTATTTAGATGATATAGATGGATACATTCCTTTAAAACAGTATAATTTGTGTTTCTGGTTAATAATTATGTAAGGAAAAGGCAGAGAAAAAGCAGCCTCCAATACTCAAGTAACTTAATTGTAGATTAAGGTAATAGTGACCACTTTTTTGGTAAAGCTAGCAACTTCCAGTAGTGTTAAGCAACCATGGGATACTTTTGAGGTGGTTTGATTTTTGTTTGTTTGTACAGTGCTGGGTACTGAACCCAATGTTTTTTGTGAATAGTATGCAAATTATCTTGCCATCAAACTACATCTTAAGCACAAAGAGTATATAAAAAAGAGTAAGAGAAACAGAGGCTTTTACAGAAGAAACCAGAGCAGTAACAGAACGATGTTTTAAAAAGAAGGCTGCTTGCTGCAGCAGAGGAATACATATAGAGACCAAGAAAGAAAAAAAAAAAAAAAAGAAGAAAGATCCCTGTTCAAATGCTTGAAGTCTAGAAATGGAGGAGGAATTCTTTTTGTTGTATTTATAGCAGTGGACAGAACTGAAGCCAGCTAGTGGCCACTACAAGACCCAGAGCAATGGAAAGAACTTCTAATGGCTCAGCTGCCCAGAAGTGGAGTGGAGTTTTGTGTGCAGTAGTGTCTGAAGGAGGCTCCATGTGTAGTTCTAGTGGCTTGTAATCAAAGAAGTTCTTATGTTTTAATATTTAAGCAAGAAAATGGAAAAAGACAAAACACCCCCCCCCCCAAAAAAAAAGCAAAAAAAACCCAACCCAAACCAGCTCTTTACTTACCACATCTAGGTTAGGTATATTCTAGGTTTTGCATTTGTCAGCATTGACTGGGGTCAGGGTTCTTTTCATTGTGTGACATCTTTTGCACTGATCCTAATATCTTTGTATACCACTCTCTTATTGTTTGTAAGTGAGGGTACAGAGAAATCACCAAACTCTACCACTCTGTGGATAGAAAGGTTTAATAGGGGCGCCAGCTGCCAGTCTGCCTTCGAGAAGAGTAGTTTGCTGGAAAGCAAGTGGATTTTATATGATAGTTAGTAGGGTGGGGGGATCTTTGAGCTGATGAAGGCTATTTAGTTGCTCTTGTCTGAAGCAGTTGACCATTGTGGGCAGATAAAGGAGGTCATGGTTTTCCTGGTAAATAGAAACCTGCCTTACAGAGATTCCTGAGGAATGCTTACTTTAAGCTTCTCTTTACCCAATAAAACAATCCTGTTTATCTGTCAGAGTCCTTCCATTTAGGACATTGTCACTAGCATTACCATTTTGGGGGCCTGATTTGGACCTAACATTGTTGATTTTTCAGTTTCTGAGTCTTGTTGAATGATCTCTCTCCCTTCCCCCCCTTCCTCCCCCCCCCCGTGTGTGTGTGTGTGTGTGTGTGTGTGTGTGTGTGTGTGTGTGTGTGTGCGCACGCAGGGTGCAAGTGTGCTTATATATGTTAAAGTTAGAAGTTTATGTCAGATGTCTGTGTTTGTTGTTCTCCACCTTATATAGAGGTGTTTTGTAGAACTAGTTTGCCAAACAACCTTTAGAGTTTGCCTCTTATCCCCACCACAGCCCCCCTTCTGCCTGTCCCCACCTCACTAGTCCTGGAGTTACAGGCATAGACTTTCAGACCCACACCATCCTACTTGGCTTTTTACTTGTGCGCACCAGAAACACTCACTTTATATATATACTAAGCCATTCCTTGGCACCTTTCCTAGTGATTTCAAAAGTATGTTCATCTAGTTTGTTGGCATTATATTTTCCATAATTGTTTAAACTTGAGATTTTTCCATGTCTAGAAATACTCATCATTACCTTTTTCCCAAGCAAAGGAAAACTTTTATATAACAAAGCCAATCCTCACACAATCAGTAATTCTTTGTTAATGATCAAAGCCTTCATGATTCAAATTCACTTCTCAAATAGTATACTCTTAAGATACAACTTAGGTTTCCAACACCTGAGATGGGCAGGCACTCAAATCACAGCACTCTCCTACTGTATGCATGTTCCCTATCTCTGTGCGTTTCCTCTACATTCTGGTCTCAGTATAGACTCAGTAACTTACCCTTAGTTTTTAAACCATGCTTTTTCTTCATCCCATCTACCACCTTTTTATATAGATAATCATGTTTTGTAATAAATCTCTTAATAGATCTTTTTTTATAAACAGTATAACCCTGAAAAGTTTTTAAACATTTATTTGGCAGCTTCTCACAGGGTCTATCAACTCTTTCTTTAGGTTTTGTTATTAAATGTTTTTATTTCTCAAATAGTTTTCTCAGATCTGTGGTTATCTTTTTTCATCTAAATGAAATCACCCTGACACCTGTTATGAGCTTGCTTAACATTAGCTTCTCTGACTCATCTATAAAACTAAAGATAATTACTTGTCTATAACCCCTGTTGTAGGGATTCATTACCCTTTTCTGGTTTCCTTGGATACTACATGCATATAGAGCACAGACACATATGCAGGCAAAATATCCTTACACATAAAATAAAATTAAATCTTTTTAAAGAATGAAAATAATTGGGATAAAACTGGGGATACTAAGAATACTGTGTGGATTAAAAATATTAACACATATAAAGTGCTTAACACGGTATATTGCACATTGTAGGCAGATAATCAGTTGCAGGTAATTTTTTTCTTTTATGTTCTGTTCTAACATTTCTACCCTTTTCTTGTTCAGTCCTCCAGATATATTAGTATTTCTTCTGATAAACTGGAGCAGAGTTGTTTTGTTTTGTTTTTAGGATACATAGTCTAAAATACAGTTGGCATGCTATATATACCCTTAGGTCCTGTACTCAGGGCTTCAATCAGCCATGAATAAAAACATATTTATTTCTATACTGAGTATGTTCTTTTTTTTCCTATTATATCATACCTTAAATAGCATGTAATGGTAATTTGTATAATATTTACACTTTCTTAAAGCTGGTCATAACATTAATATTTTATCAGGTGTAGTCTAGAAATGATTTAAAGTTTACATGCAGATTTCGTGGTATATAAGGGACTTGAACATCTGGATTTTGGTATGTGGTGAGCATGAGAAGAGTTCTGAGACCCACTCCTCCACTCACAGCACATGGCTCTGTATATACACTCCCTTCCCCAGGTGCACTAGTCTGGAGAGTATTAGAAACTACAGGAGAGGAGGGTGTCAAGATGGATGCTTTCAGTGAAGTAGTAATTACAGTTTCATATCAGGAACCTGCAGTTTTTATTATGTTACAGTATTAAGATTTTTTTTGTTTGTTTTAGAAGGTTAAATCTTGTCATGGTTTCTGTTTCCATTTTCTCCTCCCTGAAACATGTTGTGGCCACTTGCCAGAGTTTTGTTCTGTCTGTTTTACAGTGTGGGAAGCCAATAGAGACCTGCATGTCAAGTGTTCAACCAGTAAGCTCCAGCCTCTGCTTTAAAATAATGGCCAGGGTGTGGTGGTGCATCACAGCACTTGGGAGACAGGTGGATCTCTGAGTTTGAGAACAGTTGGTCTATATGTTTCAAGACAGCTAGGGCTACATAATGGAGAGACCGTGTCTCAAACATAAGTAAATAAATGATATTGTTGCTATCAGGAAGTATTTACGCATGGTGGATTATGGTGGCATGCATTTTTAATCTTAGCAATCCAGAGGCAGAGGCAGGCAGATTTCTGTGTGGAAGGCTAGCCTTGTCTATATAGCTTGGCCTGTGTCTGCCAGCGCTACATAGTGAGACTGCCGATGAATGAGTGAGTGAATAAGGCTGTGGATAAAGGCAGTTGCTAGGAGCACCTTTGGGGTTCCTACTGTTACAGTTTAGCTCAAATTTCTAAAATTTCTCATTCTAGTCAAATACTTGGTTTCCTTTAATGAATTGTATATTTTAGGTTCAGTTTGCAGGGAAAACTTTTGTCTATAGTTCTTTAGTTTATGTATTTTTAAAACACAGAAAACTAATTTAGGATTTATTTGCTTTGTAGAGACAAGCAAATCATGTTACTTTGTAAACTAGTGCTGTGGAAGGAAGAGTGAAGGAAAAAAGTTTAGAATTTGAATTATAACATTAAGAGTCAAGGTTGACTTAAAACTTAACTAGAGTGTGGTTTCTGTCATTTGTCAGCAGTCTGAGCCAAAGTCAGATGCTATCTGTTGCTTGTTGGGAGCACAGGACAAGAGATCTCCATAAAGACAGTTTACTTGAAAGATACAGTGTTTCCTTACTTGGCACTGATATGTTAGCAGTAACTCCCTTTAGAAGGAAGATAGTAGCTCCAGTTACTCTTACTGATAATTTATATGTATGTGCTTGTTGTATAAGCTGTTTTGTTTTTATAGATGTGCTTCTATGTAGGAATAGTCACACCCCATGTGTGTGAAAAATGACTTTGAAAGTTAGATGTATTAACCATTTTAAGGAACAGAGGCCAAATATTTTGTTGTTGGAGAATTCCCCCAAGAAAATTGATCATCTCTGAATTCTTTCCCTAATTCCTGTTCCCCTAGAAAATTCGGAGGCATTTAAACAAGCTTACTGTTTGCTATATTGTGACTACCTCATGAGAGATACATACTTGAATTAGAGTACTGTTGAGTTCACATGATTGCAATCCCCTGAGAGGCCTGGATAAGGACAGAACAGTGTTTGTGCCGGAAGCAGTATGCTCTTGTGTGTAACCATCAGTGCTGTTCTCAAGTGAAAGAGAGAACCACCTAATACATATGTAGGATCCCTACACAAGTTTGTCAAGCAAAAACACACCAGATCTTGCCTGTTTCCTGTCTCTATGATAACAGGTAGTTATTTTTCTAGTCCTCCTCTTAGCGTTCCTCTTTCTCCACTGAATGTTCCTCAGTAAATTTCATATACTGCTGTGGGTTCAATTGCTATGGTTTTTCAAGGCTCTTTCAAAGTTGAGTTTTAAAAGTAGCTATCAAATTCTGTTACATGCTTTTCCTACAGGAATCTCAAATTTCTCCAAGCAATGAACCTGCTTCAGTTGCAGGTGCCCTATCAGCCACTTTTTTGCTCAAACTAGATAGCTAGAAGTTGCGTTTGCCTTTCTTCTTTCTCGCTTAACAATCATCTCTCATCAGTTAGAGACGTGAACCTTCACAAGAGCACAGTCCCCTTCTCAGTCTAATGCTGCTGTATCTGCTTCAGGTCTCACTGTACTGCCGATGTGGCTTCCTAATTCCTTTACTGCTGATCTGTCCTTACATCAGTCCATGTTATGTAAATATAAATGTAAGCATAATAACATGAAGAAAAATCACCAGATCAGGGCTGGAGAGATGCTCAGAGGTTAAAAGTACTGGCTGCTCTTGCAGATGACCCAGGTTCGATTCACATACCTTCATGGTGACTTACAAATATCTGTGACTCCAGTTTCAGGGGATCTGGTGTTCTCTTCTGGCCTCTGTGGGCACCAGGCACACATTTGGTACACAGGCATGCAAGCTAGCAGAACACCCATGAGTTTAACACAAACAAACAACTGTTTTCTATTTGAGTAACTAGGTAAAATGTAAACTATAATAGGACATCTGCCTTGCACAACAAGTCTGTGCTCAGCTTCACATTCCATAACTTTTTTGTGTGGTAGGATTTCACTATGTAACCCTGGCTGACATAAAGTTCACTATATAGAGCAGGCTGGCCTCAAACTCACAGATATCTACACTTGAATGCTGGGGTTAAAGTTGTGAACTACCTCACCAGCTATGGTTTGGTTTTTTGTTGTTGTTTTGTTTTTAGCCCTATATTGAAAAACATGAAGAATATCACTAAGGTATTTTTTAGATTTTTCTACCAACGTATAAAGTTTTTGAGGTGTCTAGTGGATGCCTGCTGTTTGACCAAGAGGCAGCCCTATTCCTATTACTGTGTAAGCCCTGAGACTGCAGCAGCATATTTTCTTTTTTCCCATGTTATGTTCTTTGCTTTATCTCATGTAGTTCAATATCCATGCTTGGTAGTCGTTTTGATACATTTCTAAGAAGTGTATTTTCAAGTGAATTGCTCTTGACAGTACTTGGAATTTAATCATGCTGAGAAAAACCAGTGTCTGCCTAGAACATGCACCTTTACCAGAAGACTAGGTACAGTGACAATTACCCATCAACTCCGTGGTTAGTCATTGAGCGAGAGCTTGGCTTACTATTGGTCCCAAATTCAAGTGATCCCTCTGAAGATTTCTGGAATTCTCAGCCTAGCTCCCTTTCCTCTGATGTATTTCCAAAGCTGCTTAAATTTTCTGTCTGTAGCACAGCCTGAAAAGTATCTTCAGATAGAAAGTCAAAGAGTTGTATGTCTTTCTTATCTACACGTTTCCTTCCTCAATGTTTATTATCTCTTGTCTAAAATAATTATCTTAACCCCCCACCCCAGTGTTCTAGCCATTTTCTATAGGGTGGAAACATACGTATGTACGTATGTTTGTATGTATGTATGTATGTATGTATGTATGTTATTATGTATGTTACTCCATATTGACCATTGGAAATTATTTTTTGGCTTTTACTTTGTAAAATAAACTTATAATCTGTTTATTTTTTGCAGCTCTTTGGATCTTAGTAGTGCTTACTAATCCTTCCTGATACATGTTAACAGTGTCTTTTCGTCTACTATTTATATTCTAAGAATTTCCAATCTGACATTTTATACCATTCAGCTATAAAATAACAATGAATAAAGTATTACAGAAGTGCTATATGTTTTGGGCAAGTGAACTAGCATGTCGATTATATTAAAACTCATGTGTATCTCCAGATTTTAGCTTTGCAAACAATTAGAGTCATGGTTGTAGTTTTAAGACTATGTTGATTTTAGTGCCCTGTTTTCTGATCACTCTTCAAAGTAACATGTACAGGCTTAACAGTGATACCTGATCCATCTTCAGTAAATTAAAGTAGTCTGGGACTAGTCTTATATAGCTGTTATTGAAAACTATGATTTTTGCCCATAGCCTCTGTTTTGGCTAGATAATGTCAATGGAAAAAATTAAAAAGCAAAACCCTGTATTTGATGCTACATTCTTAATTTGTTTTATACCTTTGTGAATTTTTATTTTTTGTTTTTCAGGTTGTTAATATCTAAACAGAGCACATCATGCGTGAGTACAAGCTAGTGGTCCTTGGTTCAGGAGGCGTGGGGAAGTCTGCTCTGGTAAGTTAGCCACCCAGCTATAACTAATCAGTATTAACTAACACATAGGATGTGGACATTAGCTTGTCTTCATGCTTCTAGTCAGTCAGGAAAAATGAGGCATTGTTCTTTATAACCCTGCTCTTTGTGGCCAAAGATGTACAGCTTTAGACTGGCAAGTCATTTTTACACTCTTGGATGCTAGCTACTTACTGGCCACCAGTATTTATGATTCAAAATGGAATGTAATTTTTACTGTCAGGAAAATGTATATTCCATTGGGGGAAAGTGTTATAAATTGTCTCAGAGTAGATTCTCCTTTACCTGACTCCAAGCTTACATGGAATGAAAGTTACTTTTTGCATATATGAGGTACCATGCCAGCCTCTGGGATCACAGCAGCAGATAAAAAGTCTCTCATGGAGCTCACAATATAGCAGAAAAGTAGATGTAATAATATACAATCAAAGAGCTACTTGATACTCTGAAAGAAAAATTCAGACTTTTAAAGGAGAGACTGGCAAGTGGCCCTTAGCTTTGACAACTGCAGGAAAGGCCAGAATAGCTAGGCATGAGTAAGTGGGAGGAAAGTGAGATGACAGGAAGGTGGGGGTTCATGTGACTTAAACATGCCTATGTAGGGTTTCTTGGGGTGCTGGGAAGCAGGTGAGTTAGCCATATGTTTCATTTAACAAGTAGACTTAACCTCTGTCATTTAGAAGAGTGGGAGAAAGTTGGGAGCTAGTTAAGTCCACTAGATTGGTTAGGTGCTTGATTAGGGGCATGCTAGTGAAGAAGAGACATGTAGATGCTTGAAGATTAAACAGGAGGAGACCTGAAACTGACTGCTGGACTGAGGAGTGGGGTGTAAGAGTGAAGAAATAAAAATGCAAAGTCTGATACTTAAAATATACTCAAGTTGCTAAAGTAAAATACATCAAATACACAAATGAATCTTTTAAGAGTTTAAAAGGGACTTGTGATACGATATTAATTTCCATCAATGTCGATCATATTTAATTTCATGAGAGTTCCATTACTGTTAGCCTGTTAGGGATATAAATTAACATTTCTGTGGAAATGAGTTTTTAAATACATGTAATTTGGGGGAGGGGAAGAAAGGGTCTCAGTGTTAGCCCAGGCTGGCTTTGAACTTGATAATCCTCCTGCCTCAGTTCCCCAAGTGCTAGAATTACAAATGTGTACCACAACACTTGGATTTATATATAGCTTTCAGTCCAGCAATTTCTCTCTGGACTTTTTTTTAAAGATTTATTTATTTATTTATGTATGTATGTATATGGGTGTTTTGTATGTACTGACCTATGATATCTAAGATGGAGGATGTATAGGGAAGAAAGGTACTATTTAGGCTACCATTTATGTTTGTTTTTTCAAAAAGCTGTAGGTATCAGGCTTTGAGAGATGACTGAACACTTAAAAGAAAACACTGTTCTTGAAGGGAACTTAAGTTCAGTTGTCAGAACCCCAATTAACTAGCTCCTACTCAGCCCCACAGGGACCTGTGCCCTTCTGGCCACTGTGGGCTCGTACTCATTAACAAAATACATACAAATAAGATTGAAATGTCTTTTAAAAAGTTAGAAATGCTGAGAAGAAGGAACTATGAAATACATGGACTGTTGTTGTAAATAGGTTGGGTAGATGGAAACAAGAATGGTAATAGGATAAAGAAATAAATTAAATTCCAGAGGTGCAAACAGAATTGTCCAGGGAGAGAATAGGAGAGAAGAGCCCAGAACTGAGTCCTGAATAGGTGTCAACTGTTAGAGGATAGATAGCTAGATTGAAATATCCAACATAGAGGAAGGTCTCTTGTACTATGTTTGAATACATACATAGGAGTGATAGAGCAGGACACTCAGTGTCTTCTAGTCTCTGCACACAGTTTTAAGACACAGTACCATGGTGGAATGTTTGCCTAGCATGTCTGGGGTCCTGGGTTGTATCCTCAAAACAGAGGAATGAAAAGAGGGAGACTATGATTAAAAATTTTACCATGATTATATACTGAAGTTCCTTTAAATAATTTAAGTGTAGATGACCTTAATCTGCATATTTGCCTTTGTTTATAGACAGGGATATTCAAGACACTTTTAAAACTGCCTAGGATGTATTTCAGAATTATTATCTGTACTTGCCATTTAGTGAATGATAAATGTTCTTTGTAGTATACATTCAGATATGTTCATTCAGTATACTACAGATGAAAGTATGTCATTCTCCCTAATCTGGATGTCCCAAGGCTCTCAGTTGATTCCTGAAACTATGGGTTATACTGAATTCATATCTGAACACTCTACTCAATGATGACTTGGTCAAAGAATAAATAAAGAAAGAAATTAAAACATTTTTAGAATTTAATGAAAATGAAGGCTCGTCATACCAAAACTTATGGGACACAATGAAAGCAGTGCTAAGGGGAAATACTGGGGAGCACATACACTAGCAACTTGACAACACACCTGAAAGCTCTAGAACAAAAAGAAGTAAATACTCCCAAGAGGAGTAGAAGGCAGGAAATAATCAAACTCAGGGCTGAAATCAGCCAAATAGAAACAAAAAGAACTATACAAAGTATGAACAAAACCAGGAGCTGGTTCTTTGAGAAAATCAGCAAGATAGATAAACCCTTAGCCAGACACACCAGAGGGCACAGAGACAGTATCCAAATTAATAAAATTAGAACTGAAAAGGGAGACATAACAACAAAAACTGAGGAAATTTAAAAAATCATCAGATCCTACCACAAAAGCTTATACTCAACAAAAAATTTGGAAAAAGTAAGACTTAAGAATCAGAAAGATGGTGCTGGAGAGATGGCTCAGTGGTTAAGAGCACTGGCTATATTCCAGAGGTAGAGTTCAGTTCCTGGCATGCAGATAAAACACTCATATACAATCAATCAATCAGTCAATCAATCAATAAATCTTAAAAAAAAAAAAAAAGAATCAGATGATATAAGTTCAGCTGGCAAATGAGAAGTATTTCTGGGGTACAAGTGAAACTTAGTATGATTATAATCTAAAATTGAAGCAAACAGATATTCAGTAACATTAAATTCCCTTAATTCTTTCTTACAGTTTAAAGGATATAAACATTTAGAACTTTTGTTTCTTTCCTTTTAGAGAGGAAGTTACATATTTTTTAACGAGCTATATAATCTTGCTGTCTATATCCCTATATTTTAAAATGTAATGTAATCATGCATGGTTAAGCAGTGTAATAGCACTATTGACAAGTTTTTCATATGACCATCTCTTTTTGTAATAAATGTGTTCTTAGTTTATGTATGCTTTCTTACTGGTTATAATACTGATGATTTATATTTGTTTTTATGCAGAATTTCAACACAATTCCATTTACACTTTTTTTTGAAATAATTTTTTATTGGATATTTTATTTACATTTCAGATGTGATCCCCTTTCCCCATTTCCCCCACCCAGAAACCCCCTATCCCATTCCCCTCCTCCTGCTTCTATGATGATGTGCCCCCACCCACCCACTCCCACCTTCCCATCCACAAATTCCCCCACACTGGGGCATCCAGCTTTCATGAGACCAAGGACTTCCTCTCCCACCCGACAAGGCCATCTTCCCCTACATAGGCAGCTGGAGCCATGGGTTCCTCCCTATGTGCTCCCAGGCTGGTGGTTTAGACCCTGGGAGCTCTGGTTGGCTGGTATTGTTGCTCTCCCCAAGGGGCCACAAACCCCTTCAGCTCCTTCAGTCTTCTCTCTAACTTCTCCATTGGGAACCCCATGATCGGTTCAATGGTTGGCTGTGAACATTCACCTCTGTATATGTCAGACTCTGGCAGACCTCTAAGGAGACAGCTACATCAGGCTCCTGTCAGCATGCACTTCCTTACAATTTTTAATGTTAAATAACACTTAAGAACATTTGATTTTTCTTTCAAGTCTTTAACCTCGATTTGTTTGTTTTGTCCTCTCAGACAGTTCAATTTGTTCAGGGAATTTTTGTTGAAAAATATGACCCAACGATAGAAGATTCCTACAGAAAGGTAAAATGCAAAACAATGTGTGCATGTGGGAGTAACCCTTAAAACTTTCAAACTTGGTCATGGAATTGCTTTTTTAAATAGTTTTGAGAAATAATAGAAATGTGCCTGTGCTTGTTTTAGACGTTTCACCTGGATAAAGCATGCCTCACTGGATACTGCTCCCGAAAGGGAGCACTCCATGTGCTGCTGCTGCGGCTGCTGTGTACATTTTCCCAGTGGGAAGTTTAGGAAAATATTATAAGTGAATAATAGGCATATTCTTAACTCCTGCTTGTTAACAAAACCTACTATTATGATTGAAATTATTCATGATTTTTTTTTATTTGGTTTATAGAAAATGTAAGGAATATTTACTTTTAGACTATCAAAAGTATTCAAAAACTGTGTAATGGTATATGGGAGTACCTGTTATGTTTCTCAGAATCTGAGGGACGTACAATAGTAAAAGTAACTGCAATACAAACTGTGTGTTATTGTAGCTTCATTGATGTGACAAATTTCCACTCTGCTGCAGGGTATTGATAAGAGAGAGAAGAAAGCCGTATATAGTATAGGCATAGATAATGTGGGAAATCTCTATTTTTCCCTAATTTTGTGGTGAATTCAAAATTATCTTAAAGAAGTGAAGTTGGATCAGGCATGGTGGTACATACATTTAATCCCAGCTCCTAGGAAACAGGCAGGGAGAGCTCTACAAGTTCAGGGACAACCTAGTATACAAAGACACTATCTTTATTAGGAGGGAGGGAGGGAGGGAAAGAAAGGAAGGAAAAAGAAAGGGAGAAAGGAAAGAAAGGAAGGAATTAATTTAGGGAAAGACTAAAATGTATTTTTAAAAGAAGCAAAATAGTTGATCTTGACAAAAATATGTTCTATTATAAGACTAGGTAGAACTATGAAAAGTTTTCATGATTTTATTTTCTTAAGTATCCAGGGTTAGGGTAGTATAACAAAATATCATAAAAGAGCCAGAGTTACCCCTTCTCCCAAAGATTAAGCCCACATCTCACCAGAGAGATGTGGCTGGTCTCTGCTGCTTTGTGGGTTCCTTTTTTCCCACCCTTTATTTTATCCCCCAGTTTTACCCCTTAACACTGGATAGGAGAGAAATAAGAATAGAGGAGAAAGAAGAGACAGTGGGAGGAGGGAGGGAGAAATCCCTGATTTCTTTCCATTTGTTTCCTCTTTGACCACAGTTGCTAACAAACTGCAACCAGCTCCTTAAACGACCAACAACCACCAACATCGCTTCTTGGGGCCCTAGCATTTATGTATCCTCTGAAAAGTTACCAGAATTTTAAATATCACACAATTTCAGAAACTAACTGCAGCCGGCAAAAGCATGCCTCTGCTAGAGCATGAGGCAAATCATGGTCAGCTGCTATGAACAGTCCAAAGCAGCCCCACATCCCTGCACCTGGGATTAAAACTGAACACCCATCCTTATATTTCTGTGGGTTTTTTTGTTTTGTTTTGTTTTGTTTTGTTTTGTTTTGTTTTGTTTTGTTTGTTTTTTAAGAAACCAAAATTCTAGAATTGTCAATACAGAGAGGAAAGGATTGCTTTGTTGGTTATCTGTTTCTTTGATAGCACTGTAATTTTCGTTGAATTAAGCTTTTTCGGATGTACTGGCAGAATGATCTCATTCTCTTCCAAATTAACACAATTGAGCTGTAAATACTATGAAACTGCAGGCCTGTTAACTGTTTGCCCCACTCAGGGTGGGTGATGAGCTTGTGACCCCCAGAGACACTCCTCTCAACACTGGCAGGGAGGCCAGGGTCAAAAGAGCCTGGAGAGTGATGGATTTATTTTTAGGAGAAGGTGTCGCTCTACTGAAATTTCTTCCAAATAAATTGCTAGTTAAGAGTCTAACTATAAAGCAAGAGTTGTCCCTAGGCATGCTGAAGGAGTGATTTTTCTCAGTCCCTTCTATAAAAATAATCCACAGAGTTGATAATTGATAACTTTCTTTAGGCCAGTCTTCTTTTAGAGACTGGGGAAATAGAATTGGTATGTTTATATTTTACTTTTTACAGTTTTTTTTTCCTAAAAAGCCCCTTAAACTCTTAAGAAATGTGTACATTCTTAAGAAATAAATAGCTCATTGTTGTTTAACATTTTTGAGTTCTTGTTGCAGATTTTGTGAATATTTTAGCAAAATTTTAACAACTTGTATATATTAAATTGAGAACGTTTCTATTCCTCGAAATATTTTTGCATACATTTTGACCCATTTAGGATGGTAGAGTGAAATCTGACCTTTTGTTGGAAATAGTGTCTTTCAATGTCACCCCACAGTACCATAAAGAACTCTTCCTGCTTCAGCCTCCCCAGTGCTGAGATTATGGGTAAACCTACACGCAGCTTGGGCTCTTTAATTCTGTTTCCCATGAAGATTTTTGTGTGTGTGTGTGTGTGTGTGTGTGTGTGTGTGTGTGTGTGTGTGTGATTTTATCTTCATCAAAAATATCATCTTCATGTTTTTCTGTTAGTTTTTTTTTCTGTTAGAACTGTATGTACCGTTTTTCTTAAATTACAAAACCTGCTCTTTTGCCTTCCAATAAGAACAAATGAGTGTCATTATAGCAGAGAATATCCATACACAACTTTAATCATCTTGGCCTTTGGAATACTGCTAGTGTGCTTGAAAGCCCCTGTTCTTTATTGTGGTACCAAGTAGAACAATACTCAGTAGTTGTTAATAAGTGCTTTGAAGGGGTAAAGGGAAAACATTGATGTTGCTTTTTCATTTTTTTCTTCTTTGGTCTCTCACAGCAAGTTGAAGTGGATTGCCAACAGTGTATGCTGGAGATCCTGGACACTGCAGGAACAGTAAGGATTCCTTTCTTCTCCTTTAACAGGTTTTAGTCAGTGAGGATGATTTCTTATCTAAATAATTCTCCGTGTAAAGTAATTACTCTGATTTTTGTAATTCTTTAAGTATAATCCTTTATATATTTTCTTTATAAAATTGTTTTGTGATATGCTTGAGGCGCACATATTATAATTGAGTTATGTATTCTATTCACCTGAAGAATCTAAAGGGTCTTTTTGGGGGAAGGAGGTGGGATGACAGTCTTATATTGAACTAAGATATATGCTATGAGTACTTTTTGTTAAGGTATTTAAGTTCAGAATCATAGTTAAGATAGGTATCCCCTGCCTAGTCCCACTCTCCTTAGCCCTCTAGTTAACTGATTGCTCTAGCTTCTCAAACACTGTGGTTCTCCTTGGGCCCTGGATATTTATTGATCTCTGCCTGGGACATGTTATAAGAACACATGATAACTTCATCCTCCTTGCTCTCCTGTTACCTATAAGTACCTTCCCCTTCTATTCCACATCCCAGCCCACAACCCCAAAAAACAGAAAAAGAAAAATTCTTTTTCTCTGTAATGTTACATTTTATTTTTGTTTATCTTTGTGTACATTCCTTGAGAAACTTTTGTGTTGACCAACATACCTCCTGCTGAAACAGTTGTTGATAAGTCTTGTAGAATGTCCTTAGGAAGGAGGTTGGGATTCTCAATAAGAACCATAACTGACTGTAGAAGTACAGTATTTACACTGTTGATTAATAAGTAGCAGAGACCTAATCTCAAGAGAACATGGAAAGCATACTAGTGCTAGAATTTCTAATAAAGTCTATAATTAGCCTGGCAGTGGTGGCACACGCCTTTAATCCCAGCACTTGGGAGGCAGAGGCAGCCAGATTTCTGACTTCGAGGCCAGCCTGGTCTACAGAGTGAGTTCCAGGAAAGCCAGGCTTACACAGAGAAACCCTGTCTTGAAAAAAAAAAAAAAAAAGAAAGAAAGAAAAAGAAAGAAAGAAAGTCTATAATTGAAAAATCCAGAAAAAATGTATGAAAGACTAAACTTGAAGGATGGGATATGGATGAGTGTTAGCTCAGCTGACATCTTGCAGTAACAGATCGAGTGCAGCAGCCAGGCTGGAATATCTAGAACTACTTTGGATATAGTAATCAGAATGGAGGTGGTGACAATGGGAAACGGCAAGTCAAAGAAAGAAAGTTTATAAAGCTTTGTGGGTTTGTATGTTTAGTAATAAAGAGGGCACAAAAAGAATGCATTTTTAATATTCTGCTATATATGCCTTCTTAATACTATATACAAAGTTTAAGGACTTTTTAGACATTCTGTATTGTTATCTATGGCTATAACATACAATAATGATTTCTCTAAAGAAGAGAAAGTGAGTTTCAAGGAAACAGAAAACATTTAATCTGGTATGACTGTGACCAAGTTAATGGTTAGTAACTCTTAAAAAAATAGTCACTGTATCTAGTGAGGCTGTGACTGATGTTGACAGTCGTGACTCTGAAGAGAACAATCACTGTGCTGTCCTTGGGTTGTTTCTAAGAATTTGAAATTCAGGGAGCAAGAAAAATACAAAAAAAAAAGCTCTTTTCAAAAGAGTCTGATCTAGGGTTGGTAATGTACCTATTTGTCCTTGCTGGATGAGTATAACTCAGTACTAGATTTGCATCTTGGATTGTTTCTATTTGAGTGGTGATCATATATAAATCTTCCAAACAAAATAAACTCAGCTTTATATAGTAAAGGAATTGCATCAGCAAACATAGACATTCACCTCAGTTTCTAGAAACTAGCATGAAATCTTAGGACAATATGTAATTTAAACGTAGGTCCTTATTTAAGATTGTTCTGTTTAATATTATTACAGCATACATTCAGAATGCATTTATATTTATAATTATTTTTTTTAATTATAGGAGCAATTTACAGCAATGAGGGATTTGTATATGAAAAATGGCCAAGGGTTTGCACTAGTTTATTCAATTACAGCTCAGTCTACATTTAATGACTTACAAGACTTGAGAGAACAGATTTTACGGGTCAAAGACACAGAAGATGTAAGTATTTTTCTCTCTATAAAACATATTGCTATTTCTTTATAGCCAAATAAAAGTGTCTGCTTCTCATCAGTAGAAGGTTTGGAAGGTATCTAGCATACATCAAAAAGAGCCCCTGAAAATAAGTTTCAGCCTTCAAAATGAACCTGTTAGTTATGTGCTGAGCTGTTTAGAGAATGAGCATGTGTGTGGCAGAGTGACACTTGTTTTACCATGCGGATAAAAAGTACAGTAGAGATGAGGAGTCAGAAACGTCACAGAAGAAGGAAGGTGTGGGGCTCAAGCTTTCATTTCCAGAGAGCCATAAGATGGGTGTTACTGTTTCTGAAATTCTTTGCATACATGTTCTATGGGTTGCTTTGCTGTTTTAACACAGTATCTTGCTATATAACCTAGGCAGGCCTTAGGACTTAACCTTTCTGTCTCCACCTTCTAAGTGCTGGGATTATAGGCACATGTTCCCTTTGTTGTTATTCTTACCTTTGTAAAATAATAATAATAATAATAATAATAATAATAATAATAATAATAATAATAAAAAATATGTTTTTATATGTTTGCATCAACTTGAGGTTATGGGAAAATTCCTTTTGGATTATATAAATTAAGATAGAAAATTTCAGTTACACCTTCCTGGTTGTGTGTGTGTGTGTGTGTGTGTGTGTGCGCGCACACGTGCGCGCATGCGTGTTTTCTAATGGGAGCATATTCAGCTACTCAGGACCTTAGCCTTAATAACATTGTTGGAGGAGGAATTTGTGCCATATGACTCCATGAGTGCCTTGAATGAATAGTTGTCCTCCTTTCTTTGGATTGATTTACCCAGTGAGTTCTGTTTTCATTGAGTTACATACATGTCAGTGAGTTCTGATAATGTTAATCTCCTTTATTCCATCAATAAAAGAAAAAAGATGGAGTTGAAGATGCCTAGACAGTTTAATGTAACCTGTTTTGGGTAAAAGGTTCACCAGGTCCCTAACATTCTTTCTTTTGTGTAGTACCATTGCCTTACAACCTCCTGGCTTTGTTCTCTGAACTTTTAGCTGAGAAACATAACAGTTTGTTAGCTGTATGTTTTATTGGGAATAGGATGTTGTGTTAAAGATAGTCAAACATCTGTGGTATGGAGTAAAAGGAAAGACTCAGCTTCTTATATGTATTCCACTTGACAAGGGGTGCCCAGGGAGGTGAAAAGAGGACGTTAGATTCCCTGGAGCTGGAGTTACAGGTGATTGTGAGCCATCTGATGGGAGTGTTGGAAACTGAACTCAGGTCCTCTGAAAGAGCAGCAAGTGCTCTTGGCCAGGCTCCAACCCCTGTTTTTATTCTTAATTCTCCTTAATATCTCACCTAAAGAGCCTTCGAGTCTAATGCTAAACATAGAAGTAGCAGCTGCTGATAGTCTTTTGTCTTGTCACCATGTTTGGCATGTATTAGACCTGGAGATGAAGCACTTAAATCACTTAGGGCAGGTGAGCACACTGTTGGCTCCATGGCAGGGAGTCCCATTCCCTTCCGTCTTCTACTTGAGATTAAGCTCTTTGTAGTGATCACATGAGAATTTTAGGATCATTAAGGGATGGAGAGATGGTTCAGTAGTTAGCACTTGCTGCTCTCCCAAAGGACCAGGGTTCAATCCTCAGCACCCACATGGCAGCTCACAGCCCTCTGTAGCTCCTTTGACCTCCCCAGGCACCACACATGAATAACATTCATGTGCATAACATTCACACACTATATTAAGAAAAAATGGAATCATAGTCTTTAAAATATTTTGGTGTGTGACTCTAGTAGGAGTTCTTCACTGTTGTTGGCCCCTCTTTCCCCCTCCATTCGCCTCCTTCCTGAGCAACCACAGCACACAGCACCTTTCATCACGTAGTGAGGCATACACTTGTAAGCTGCTGGGCTTCAGTTAGTAGCAGGTAATTACTCATTTGTCATGAGAGGGTAAGTCATGAATATGTCTTTCATTTGATGGTTTTTCCTTCCTGCAGGTTCCAATGATTTTGGTTGGCAATAAATGTGACCTGGAAGATGAGCGGGTAGTTGGCAAAGAACAAGGCCAGAATTTAGCAAGACAGTGGTGTAACTGTGCCTTTTTAGAATCTTCTGCAAAGTCAAAGATCAACGTTAACGAGGTAACCTGAAACCACTGGACAGTATGAACAAGTGCCTTTTATTTTCAAAAAAAGATAACAACCTCAGTTTTATCACCGTGTAGAAGATGGTAATTTCTAGACACTGTGTTCCTTGTGTTCCATGACATCATTCTCTTAGAGTTGCAGTGTAGACACCTAATGTTACCTTATTCCACAGGCTGCATATAAAATCTTGCTAAGACTTTTAAGTGATATGCTAAAACTAGCATGTGAAACTTGACCCAACACCTTTTATTATAAGTTACCTATCCAGATGAATATAAGTAGGTGGTAAAGTCCAATAGAAAAGTACAAAAAATTAAAAGTTGCCATTATAATGAGCCTTTGTTATAAAATGCCATCATAGAATCTGATTGTTGATTCTTGCTCACTTTCGATGCATGCCTAAGTGTGGGGTCTTTGTGTAAATGGACATGTAAATCAGACCACTTGGTCCTTTCAGGCTGGTAGTCTGGATGCACATGGCTAATTTAAGCACTTCGCTATTTTAAGATCCTAACTGTGCTCCAGAAGGCTTTGCAAATAGGCTGTGTGCCTCATTTTAAAGAGACAATAGTTGACCAAGCTCCTAAAAATTTAGTTCATTTCCCAAATTGCTACCACCAATCAGGTGAACCCAGGAGAGTCCTTTTGCTTTTGGAACTTTATCAAAAGCATTTGCAATAAATGGGGCAGAAAGACAAAGTAAGCCCCTGTCCTCTTCTCTGGCTGATGCACTTACTATTATAGCATTGCAGGTACCTGAGCACAGGTGAGAGTAAGAGAGGGCTTGCTCACCAAAGCTGGGATTGTACTTCTGTTCCTCTCTGGCCTCTGGTCTTGTAAGTCACTTTTCCAGACTGTACTTGTAGAATACTATTTTAAACACCTGGAAAGGGGAAAAATTCAGCTTACTACACATTCTGTTTCTTATACATAATCAAGAATGCTAAAGCTTGATTTTTTTTTTTTAGGTGAAACCGCTTTTAATAAATACAAAATTTTTTAATTCCACTTATCTGGCAAACACATTGAGTACCTGTTGTATGCCTAGCTCTTTATTCTGTATCCAAGTGCCAGTCATCCAGACAGAATTATTTCAGCTCTTAAGAGGTTTACATCCTAGTTAGGGAACCAGTCCTACTGAGTGCTGCTATACAGTTAATTGTTATTCACTGCCAGGTCAATGAGAAGTTGACAGCTGTCACTCATTCTCCCTTGTTATAGAATTAGAATTTCCTAGAGGTTTTTTTTTTTTTTAAATAGATGGCTGTAATAAAATTTTAATGTTTAATATAGTATTTTTTTTTTGAAAAAAAAAAAAAATGAGTGAGCAAGAAAAGAACCCAGATATGGTGGTACACACTTGTAATCCCAACAGTCTGGAGGCCAACGCTGGACAGTGAGTTCTAGGCCAGCCTGCGCTATATATCACAAGACCCTAACTAAAGTGAGCTAACAATATATTAATGAAGACTACATTACAGTTGGTGAATGCCCCTGGGTCATAGAGTTGTAGTGCAGTGTCACCTTATGAAACATGGTTGGCCTTTGGAATCTGATTCCTTACGGTGTCTGTCATCCTCACTGCTCTCCACCTTCCAAGTTCATCAAATGTACAGGGCTGAGTTGGACCAGAGTCCATCACACAAGACCTCTCCCTGTAGGAGCCAGAGTTTAGTAGGGAGAAAGTAAGTATTCCTCTTCTTTTATCTTTAATGTGGAAACCTACACAGGCTATTAGACCTCCCAGGTTGCAGTTTCTAATGCAGCAGAATTGACTTATTCACAGTAGTCTTGTTCAAGCTTTACATAGTGGTTTAAAAAACAATATAAAATGCCATAATAGTCATCATAATAGTCTCTACTTCTTTGAGAAACCACACAGACTACATGGTAGAAATGAGAGTATAATTTGAGGTATTTTTTTAAGATCTCACTCTTCATAACCTAATAATTCAGCTGCAGAATTCTTGGATAGTTCATGGGTTTTCAGACAGCTCAAGCTGCTGTTCTAATGCTTGTATGGTTTCTGAATGCATGAAGATAGGGGAATAATAATTTCACAAGATTTAGCTCTTGACTTTAAATTTGCAAACAGACAAGGACACAGTGCTTGGCCAGAGCCCTCTAATTCTCTCTATTCTACAAGTAGCAATCAGTGCACTGGAAATACCTCAATCTTAGCCCCAAATTTCTTGTTCTTTGCTGAGGCTGGAGTAATGATTGGAATAAAGAAGTCCCAATTAGGAATGGGAGAGGGGTTGAGAAACTCTATTCTGTGTTCCCTCTAGATTTTTCTATAGTTCAGAGAGATGAGGACGAACCTAGGCTGGGAACTTTCAGCATTTCTAACCAAATATTATAGTTCGAACTTGCCCTCATCACTGAATCACCTGCTGCTGTGAGGTAGGCATTGTTTTCCAAAGATGTAATTTAGAATAATACTGCAAACAATTAGTTACCTGTCTTTATGTGTGCCAGAAGCTGGAAGTTGGCTGGTAGGAAGAAACTGAAGTAGGAACTGGGTGTGTGTTTCATTAATTTACTGTTCTGGTTTATCTTTTTGTTACTTTGTATTATAGCTTGCATGTTAAGCCTTGCACAACAATGAGAGCTTTTTCATGATTCATATTAAGTTCTCGAAGGTTTCAGAGTTAGGAAAACAGCTACCAATTTGCTTATAAATGTTATAGTTTTCAACATTTAGAAATACAGTTGTAGAAAGTGGAATGATTTTAGAAAATAAGGATTAGATGGAGGGAACAAAAAGAATATATTTATAGCTTTGTAATGAATCTGTTCTTTTTTATTTTCAACAGTTTAGTCTTATAATCTCTGAGCCATTTCAAAAAGTAACAGATGATTTTAATCTTAAAGAAATGTAGTTTGTTTTTCTCTCTCATCTTTAAAAAGAATACACAGACTAGACTATAGTTCAGTGGTGGAGGATGCACCTGGCATGCACAGGCTGTGGGTTTAGTTCCCCACTACTACAAACAATAATAAAAGAAATAAATGTAATCAATGATGTTAAAATATCTTGCTTTTGAAATTTACTTAAAAGAACCAGAAAAATACTGTTTATTCTTTATTTAGATTGACTGGTTGTTAACATTTTGCCACGTACTTATGGAAACCACATTTCTTTGCTCTGATGTATTTTACTATGTGTATCCTTGGATCAAAGGCATGCCTGGGCTGGAGAGATGGCTCTGTGGTTAAGAGCTCATAAGGCTTTATGAAAGGCCATGAGTTCAGGTCCAGCGCCCATGGCTCACAACTTTCTATACGTCCAGTTGCGGCTGATCCGACATGCTAGACTCCACATGCACCCACACAGATAGATAAATGGAAAGTAAAAAAAATAAATCACTAAAAACTGTTAAGTTCATTCTCTAATAAAACCACATTTATTAAAATCATTTAGCTAAAGATATAACTCAGCTGTTGAGTGTTTGCCTGCATAAGCAAGGCCTAAGTTCTGTCCCCAACACTGCAAAAATAGAAGCAAAATAAGAAAATTTGCCTTCGACACAGTTTGTTTGGCATGTGTTGAAAATATTGCCAGTTCATCCCTATTGTACTCCTTAAAGCCAGTTCTGCAAAACAGGTATTCAGATGAGGATGCTCAGGGCCTTTACCTTCATCCCAGCCCATTATAAATGAGTGCTTGCATTCTTAGCAAAGAACCAGATTTGTTTTAAAACACTGGAATACTTAACATGGTAAAGCTACATATAAACATAAAGATGAATCTCCACAGTTATGACTGTACTCTTTGTCACTTCAAATCAAGGATTAGTGGGTTATTCCTGTCTATAGTATTATTTGCTTTGACCATGTAGGTGCACACTTTTAATCCCAGCACTAAGGAGGTAGAGCAAATGGACCTTGTAAGTTCAAGACCAGTCTGTCTACAGAGTGAGTTTTAGGCCAGCCAGGGCTGCATAGTGAGACCCTGCCTTAAACAACAATCAAAAAACAACAATAATTCCATAGTGGGTGGACGCCATGGACTTGATCTTGGGTTACCTGTCCCAGCCTAAGATGTACATCATCGTCAAATAAAGATTAAATTCTATATACATTTATTAGACTTTATTTTTAGAAAACAAAAAACCCTGAAAGACAAAGACCAAAGAACTATTTTCAGTTTTAAAAGCTAAAAGCAGTTTATGAGGTAGTGTGCATCTATCATCCCAGCACTTGGGAGATGGAGGCAAGAGAAGCAGCAGAGTTCAAGGCCAGCCTGAGTAATAGTTAGTTTGGAACAAACAGCCTGGGCTTGAAATGAGGCCCCACCTCAAACAGATAAGCAAATAAGAGACAGACAAATAGATGCTACAGTATCAAGGACAGAATGCAGTGTGGGTCCCGATAGAAGCCTTGTTATGATAACTGATAAAATTGGAGTTTACATTCAAGATAATACAAAGAAATGTATTGATGCTTAAATATCTTACTGTGATCAGGTTTTTTTTTTTTTTTTTGATTCATTCATTTTATATATGTGAGTACACCGTCGCGCAGACACACCAGAAGAGGGCATCAGATCCCATTACAGATGGCTGTAACAGCATTATGTGGTTGCTGGGAGTTGAACTTTGGACCTCTGCAAGAGCAGTCAGTTCTCTTAACTGCTGAGCCATCTCTCCAGCACTATTATCAGCATTGTATTTAGGTTACCACAAAAGTATATTCAAGAGATAGATGTTTAGCCCTTTAAGGATCCATGTCACTGTCATGTGGTTCAAAAGCAAATGTGTTTGGAGAGAAAGGTAACAACCAGTAAAGTAAAAGCGACAAAGTGCTATTACTTAGATCTAGGAAAACTGAGGGGAATGGAGTGCTTTGCTGTTATTGCTCTAATGTTGGTGCAATAATTTTAATTATAATTTTAAGTGCTCACTACTTGATTTTTTAAATTGACTATTAACTGTCTGAGAGCAGGTACATATCCTTAGTCATGAATAACTAAGTCCTGCTTTACTCTGAGTTAGCTTGGGAAGCTAAGAAACTTGACTTCAGAAGATAACAGTAAAGCATAGATCTAATGGCAGAATAATGCTTAGTATTTTCAAAATCATTCTGTGGAACAAACAGTCAGTATCTTTTATTGTTGTTTTTACCTAGATATTTTATGACCTGGTCAGACAGATAAATAGGAAAACACCAGTGGAAAAGAAGAAGCCTAAAAAGAAATCATGTCTGCTGCTCTAGACCTGAAGTCAGCAGCAGCTCTGAGCCAGGTGAGATGCTTAAGCAAAACTGACGCCATCCTCATCTCCCCTGTACCCACTCTCTGTATTTCTAAGTTTCTACAGCTGTACATGTGCAGTTGTAGAGATACCTGTGTCTGTTGGATGGTTTGTCTCCTCCCCAGGAGAGTCTAAGCTCAGAGTGAGGACCACGTGTGATTTGCTCACCACCATATTGCCAACACCTGCCACAGAGTGGGTATTTGACAAAGAGTGCTAGAGGCTGGGAAGAGCATTTACCCAGTATCGCTGTCTGTTCTCTCCTCTGTGAACTTAGCATAAGCAAAAACATACTGCGTATGTCTGCCATCTTTCACCCAGAGATATGTTTTTTTAGAAGTATCCATGTTTGTTTTTATTTTTATATATATATAATCAGTGGTTTATTTTTAATTTATTTTTATTTTATGAGCATTGATTGTTTTTTTTTGTTTGTTTGTTTGGTGGTTGTTGTTGTTGTTGTTGTTGTTTTGCCTGTATGTGTGTCTGTGTAAGGGTGTCAGGTCCCCTGGAATTGGAGTTACAGATAGCTGTGAGCTGCCATGTGGGTGCTGGGAATTGAACCTGGGTCTTCTGGAAGCATAGCCAGTGTTCTTAACCATTTAGCTATCTCTCCAGCCCTAGCTTATTTTATGACAATAGTTAATTATTTGACTAAGGTATTTTGCTGTTGAGGTACTTTTGAGGAGTTAGTATGGATAATACTGAGCCTAGCCTAGCAGCTCACACCTATTATTATACCAGACAGAGAACGAGGTGGGAAGATTAGACGTCTAGTTCAAAGCCAGCATCCCTTACGTAGCAAAGTCAGACCAGTCAGAGCCATATGAGACTCTGACTTTAAACTAAAACAAGCAAAATATATAGTTTGTAGCTGTATGCATAATTTACTCACATGTATGTGTCTAGCAACATAATGGCCAGCTCATATGCTATACATAGGGGTGCTTTAAGTGTTGTACCAGGGACATGCACCAGCAATTCATGACTTCCACATCCTCCCCAAGATTGGTATTTTCAGGTTTTTAAACCTGAGCCATTCTGTCTGATGTGTGGTAGCATATCATTGTAGATCTGTTTGTCAGTTCTTCTCAAGAGTGAGTGACTCTCCAACAAACACTTTGCAAGTCTGCATCAGTAGTAGTTGACTTCAGGTAGCATCTCAGCTTTCATTAAGAAATTCATGTCAGCATTTGTACTGCCAGTCAGGTAAGAATTCCTTTAATTACATATTTAAATCCTCTGATGTTTCTTCTTTGTCAGCTATTAACCCCAAACAAAATGCTTTCATGGGTCAGATGTATGATGTAGTCTGAGGCTAATTATGTGATTGTAACTAAACTTGATGGAATCAGGAGAAGAACATGGACTCTTCTAACTCGAGAGCCAGTGACACTAACTCCTGTCGACCTCAGGGCCCTGTTTAGTAGATTCCTGCTTTCCAAGCTCCCAGTGAGCTGATTTGTACTCCTTAGAGACAGAGATGAATAACTGTCTCTCTTAAAGAAAACAGTTGAGTAACTGCAACCCGTTTTAAGGGAAAAGTAGAACAGAGGAAAAGCATAGAGATTGTCTCAAGTGGTCAGTTTGGAAGGTCAGCTCCTGCCGGAGTGGCTGCTGTTACTGAAGAGCCAAGTGGCTTTTTACTGAAATGGATTGATCAAAATAGTTTAAATCATTAGTTTCCTGAAAATGATTCTTGTTAAGATTTCTGGGGTGTGTGTGTGTGTGTGTGTAAGGAAGGGTGCAAAGACAAAAATGAGGGCTCGAGTTGGTAATGAATGTATTGTTTTACTCTTGTGGAGTTGAATGGCTTATTGACAACATTACCTTGGCAAACATGAGTTTTTACTTTGCATTCTCAGAAAATATTCTCTTAGTTTATATTAAAGGAAAAGATACCACTTGGCCTATTGTGATTTTAAAATTTATTCATGCATAAAGTTTACCTTAGAGAAAAGAAATCTTGCCTAGGTCTGGAAACAAGCCATTCACATTAGTTGCATCAATCTTTAGACTTGTACATAATTCAATTTAAAGTGTAGTTTCCTGAGCTCCTTATAGCTGTGTGATAGTGCCCAATACTAGAGGCCTTAGCAACCAAAACGCCTTGCAGTACGTTGTGATGTGACTTGTAGTTGAAGTGCTGAAGCTCAGTGTGGTGGCACATGCTCAGTGTGGTGGCACATGCCTGCCCTCCCAGCTCAGCAGGGTAAGGCACAAGGATTACTTGAGCCCAGGAATTTGAGAACATCCTGGCCAACATAGCAAGACTAGGGCTGAAAAGTTCTAAGATAACAGAGGTTAGATTTAAATAAAAAAATACAATACTTTAATGAGAGAATTTGAGTGTTGAAGGCAGCTTATATATCTATAGCCTTTAAGTAGAATTGTATTAAAACATGTAAACTTCTTAAATGTCCCAATTTTAAGAACCTCAGAGAAATTAATCATCAGGAGTTTGCCCTCTAAACTAATTGGCTTCTGCTGAGTAGTAGAGCCTGTTGACTCTTCTGCCTTTGAATATGGGCTCTTTCTGGCTGTCTCTTGCCAGCTGGGGCTGGGTTAGAAGTGATAGTCCCTAATATGGTATCAGAAAATGCTGAATTTCCCACAGAGAGTCTATGTAGACAAATGTTGAGCTTTTAAAAATAAGATAATGAGATAAAATACTACTGTCTGCCTCTTTATATAGAGTGTTAGATAAGATGTGAAATACTGAGTGTAATAAAAGCAGGAGCAGACAAAAATTGATTACTTATTGCTGTTGGTAAACTCAGTCTTTTATATTTGACTTTGAACTTTTGAGACAGTTCAGAGTACCTCAAACTGTAATCAAGGTCGGACTTGAACTCCTGACCCTCATGCCACCACACTCAGCTTGTTTTTGAGGATATTTAATGGGAAGGTAAAGTAGTTCTTCTACTGAAGTAGCTTGGTGTACTTCAGCTCCTTAGGAATGTTCAGCGGCTGTCATCACTTGTGTGTTATTCAATAGCTGTTTATTGACTGCCACCTTCTGACACTGGGAGAACTCTATGTGTGTCTATGTCTCTTCAATATTGCAGATCACAGAAATGAAGAACTGTTGCCTAATTGGAAAGTGCCAGCATTCCAGACTTCAAAAACTAAATCTGAAGAGGCTTCTCCTGTTTTATATATTATGTGAAGAATTTAGATCTTTATTGGTTTGCACAAGTTCCCTGGAGACAAAGTTGCTCTGTGTATATCTCCTGGAAATAAGACATAGTATTTCTCCTTTGCAATAGCAGTTATAACAGATGTGAAATAAGATACTTGACTCTAATACAGTTATACAGAAGAGCATGGATGCATTTCAAATGTTAGATGTTACTACTATAATCAAATGATTTCATATTGACGTTTTTATCATGACTTCTCCCTGGCAAGCACTAAAAAGTTGAACCATCATACTTTATATCTGTAATGATATAGATTATGAAATCTCCTCTCAAACTCATTGCAGCAGATAACTTTTTTGAGTCATTGACTTCATTTTATATTTAAAAATTATGAAAATATCATCTGTCATTATATTCTAATTAAAATTGTTTGTGCATAATGCTTTGGAAAAATGGGTCTTTTATAGGGAAAACTGGGATAACTGATTTCTATGGCTTTCAAAGCTAAAATATATAATATACTAAACCAACTCTAATATTGCTTCTTGTGTTTTACTGTCAGATTAAATTACAGCTTTTATGGATGATTAAATTTTAGTACATTTTCATTTGGTTTGTGTCTTTTTGTCATTGTTTATAGATGTACGTCCTGTCCTTTATGACCACACTGTTGAAAGTGCAACAGTAGCTTTTCCTGTCTGCCTGAACTCGGCAGAGCACTCGGCTGCAGACTACACTAACTGATGGTCTCTGTAGGAACAGACCCCGCTCTTCCTGCTCTAGATAGAGTATTCCTACTATACAGTAAGATGCACCATGCGGCATAGAATAGTTTTATATATTCTTTCTTGACCTTAAAGATTGTATCTTATTGAATAAAGTATCCCACTCTGTATTATTTTTATATGTAAAAAGATAAGTTCAATACTGTATCAGGGTTTGGCTTTGACTATTGCAAATCCTGCACAGTTTGTAACTTCATCCAGGGAATCCTTGCCATTGTTAATTTGTCAGTGTGAGTCCACCAATGAAGTGTTAAATGAAATTCCAAACTTGCTCTCTAGTAGATGGAAGAACTTGAGGGAAGTGGTTGCAAGTCAGAACACAAAAGGGGCGTGTGACTAGACTGTGTGAGCAGTGTGGAGGAATGATGTGAAGACGGATACATTAGCATGCTGGCTGTACAGAGGTGCTTTTCTTTTCCTTCCCAGTTGCATTTTACAAAGGTAGGGCTTATGTAGGACATGGACCCAGGGTGATACTGCTGTATGTTCTCCATGAAGAAGGGAAGCAGATGGCCTGTTGGCCAGGTGCATACAGGAGAAGAAAGCAGATTGCAAGCTTAAGAAACCCTGTGCCTTGTCCCCGAAAATCAAGGAGACCAGTCCTAGAAAGTAAATCTTTGCTCAGGGATCTAGATATGGTCTCATTGCAACTAGATGTAAAGGTGTTCATGCCTTGCTGAGATTTGCCAGGTGTGTGGACAGCCCTTCAGTTACTAAGTCAGCTTTCAAATGTAAGATCTGACCAACCTGAAGAAATGTCAAAAAATACTGTTTGAAAAATTGGAAATTGTATTCTTTTGATATTTTAATAAACTTAGCTACTTAACATTTCCCTTCTCTTTATCCAGTTATGCATGTCTGTGACTAAGGGGCAAAACCTTCAACAAAACTAAGATGCAAGTGGAAGGATAGGGTTCATTGTCCCAGCAAGAGAAGCTGGGCTCTTTGTATGTCTTTTAAGTGGGGTCTTGCTATACTACCCAGGCTGGCTTCAAACTTCTGGGTTCAGGTGATCCTCCTGCCTCAGCATCTCAAGTAGCTAGGATTACAGGAATATATCACTGTGTGACCAATTATAGGCATACCATATTTTAAGGACTTCTGAAGTCATTATGCTTTGAAATACTTCTCACATTTCAGACCTCTCACAAACCAGTTAAAATGTCTAAATACTGTGTCACATGGGTTGTGTGGGTGTTTGTTAAATTAAAACAGTCTCACCAGTAGTGTGGACTGATTTTATCAGGTTCCTTTGACACATCTTATACTCTTCCGTTGAGTTAAAGGTAAAACCCAAGAAAAACACCTTTTCGGCATCCCAGGGATATTCAAACCAGAGGGATGCAGTGTTATCCAGGGGAAATCTGTACTTCCTAAGCAACGTGGAAAGGTGTCCTGTGAAGAGAGAGGGTTATCTTTTTATTTATCTGATAATGTCTTGATGTGAGGTCCTTGATCTTGGGAAGAGTGACTGAAGGCAAGATGTATTTTTATAGTCAAGACATCGAGAGTCTTTAGTGTATTAATTTGAATCTCATGATATATATCCATGAACAAATTACATAGTAGTGTTTATGGCTGTTTCAAGTATTATAGCTTTAGTTTTTTTGGATAGCAATTTAATTTAAAGGAAGCTTGATGCCACAATTGGTAGGGCTTTTTTTTTTTTTTTTTCTTTTCCCAGGTAGACCACAGCAACTTTAATGACTTGATGCCTCCAGTCTAGTTTTAGAATTAACAGTAAATACAAGTGTATCATCCTATCCTCCACCAGGGGGAGCTTCAGTATCACATGATGCTTCTACCAGCATTGTAGCAAAAGTACATGCTTTTTCTTACAGAGTCATGGAGTTTAAAACTTAATTAGGCAGAAAATATACACAAAATTTTGGGGAGGTATAAATACTATTAACTTAATGAACTGTAGCCAATTTAGTATTTTTTTTCTTAATGTTTGGAGAAACAGTGGCTGATAGCATGTAACTGCCACCTCTCGACAGCTCTGAACTCACCTTGGTCTGCCATCTTCATCTGCCGTCATCAGAGGCCCCTTTTACTCCTCAGTAAGACAGTCTCCTTTTCTGAAGTTATAATGTACTTTTTTGTCTATTTCATTAAAACAAGTGATTGGAGTCATTTTTTTCTCTCCTTAAGAATAGTAATAAAACATTCTGTATGCCTTGAGTTCAGCCACTTTAAAATAGCTACTCTGTGTTCCCTCACAGGTCAACAAATATTTGCCAGTCATATGTCTGAGTTTTGATTAGGGCCAAGGGTCAGAAAGAAACAATGAGTACTGTGTTTCCTTTCCTGACCGATACTCATAGGATGTTAGAAAACAAAATGTGCTCTTATAAATTACGTGTTGAAGTCAGCATGTGAAGAAACTGTCTCATAATTTATAAGTGGAAAATTATACTTTTATTTGGGTCTTTGCTTATTTACGGTGCTAAATATGTAGTGAAGTGGCCCCACAACCATCCACACCAAGAATCAAAGGATACTTTGGTTTGCTCATCCAGAGTCTGGAAAGAGCCCGTTTTGTAAGGAGCAGATGAATGTGAGCATTGAGCCGTCTGACTGCCCAGCTATTAGCATCAGTGTTGCTCAGAATATAAACATGAATATTCTTGCAAATACAGTACAGCTCTTAGGTTGATTTTGGGTTTCTCTTCCTGAAGTTTCATCTTGAATCTATTGACTGTGTAGTCCTCTTAACTTTATCATGTTTAAATGTTCTGTAAGAACAGCTAGAGGCTTTGAACTGGCT
Source organism: Arvicanthis niloticus (assembly GCF_011762505.2). Classification (NCBI taxonomy): domain Eukaryota; kingdom Metazoa; phylum Chordata; class Mammalia; order Rodentia; family Muridae; genus Arvicanthis; species Arvicanthis niloticus. The sequence continues at coordinate 84,673,085 of NC_047661.1, read as the reverse complement.
GCCTAGAACCTTTTTGGGAAGGCAACATGGATCCTGTTTTCCAGATATTAACAGTCTTCAAAGGAAACTTGGGAGTTGCAAGTGCTTTGGGCTTGTTAAGAAGCAGACAACTATAGCTCTAGGTCCAACTGCTAATTGCTTGTGCAAGAGACTGGCTGTTCCCATTAAAGGAAAAATTTTAATAAACCTTCCCATTTTAAACAGTTGTGTGACTCTTACTTCAAACTGATTTTTTCCAGTAATTTTCTTTACTCTTACCTATGTTCAAATTTGTACACTACAGTTGGAGTGCATACAAAGCAGAAAAGTATATGATCTTTATGTGCCTATCAGTAGATACTGTGTTTATACTCTCTGAATTCACAGTATACAACAACATACACAAATTTCTTCCCTTGTAGACTTTTAATCCTTAGAAAATGGCAAAAGATTGTGCTGGAGAATTGAATGAGAGAGTAACCAAAGTTCTTTCTATGCAAACACGGGGACTTGAGTTCAGATTTCTAGCACTCACACACCCATCTAAAAGGTGAGGCCTAGTGATAACTGTAATCCCTGGGAAGTGAATACTGGGAAGTGAAGACAGATGCTCCCAGGAACTCGCTGTCCATCAAGTCTAGCCAGACAGTGGGCTCCAGGTTCAATGAGAGACCCTGTCTTAATGCAAGTGGAGAGCAATAGACACTCAACACTGACCTTGGATCTTCACAAGCATTTGCAAGGGTACATGCACTTACACATGTGCACATGGTACACGTACTACACATCCAGATAGAAAAAACTGCTGAGAGCCCCATGTGTTCATTACAATGAATGCTGTAAAGATTGTATGGTACAGACGGCAACAGGAAGTGGCTGTAAGATATATATATGTCCTTGTATTGGTTATGTGCACAAGGACTAAAAGTGTGAGCCCATGCAAGTCTTCACATGGGGAAAGGATGAGGGCAAGTGTCTTACTGGAGCATGTGCTGGGCCTGTTGGAAGACTAATGACAAGGTCACCATGGCTGGAGGAGAATGAACAAGGGGAAGAATACTGTAGATAGTAGAATTCACTGGGTTGAATACAGACAGGGAAAATCAGTATTAGCCTGTGTGGTATTCATGGGAAGGATTTTAACAAAAGGCACAACATAGAATCAATACTATGTCATGGAGAACACTGTGGTGGGCTGGGGGTTGGCTCAGTGCATAAGAGCACTTGTTGCTCTTGAAGAAACGCCAGAACCCAAATGGCAGCTCACAACCATCTACCTCTAGTTCCAGAGGTTCTGGCCCTTTTCTAGTTTGATAGGCACTGCATATATGTGGTGAACATGTTTACATGAAGACAAAACACTCATACATGCAGCATTTATCCTTTATGAAGCACCAGCTCCTGACAATTTGGCTGTCAAAGATATCAGAGAGGATTGGGGATAAAAAGCTCTTGCCCTTAGTTCTGTGTTCACTGCCATGGTTTGTTCCCCTCAGATTAGCACAGACAGCACACTCTGGACATACTGTAACTGCTAGCTCTCCCTCTCTGTCCTTACACTGCAGGTGAGGCAGCAACCCCTGGCCTAGGGAGGAGGTGGCTCAGTGGCAGTGGGTCTAGTGTAAGCTCAGGGAGTGAAATCTCAACACCCACCCACCCACCCCACACACATCACCTGTGTAAGTTTCTGATGGCCACCTCTCTCCCACAGCTTCCACACAAGTGCCTGTGGACCTTTTACCTTTCTGGCAAGCAGGGCCTGGTGGGGAGACAATGCCTGGAGTGCAGCCAGAGGTGGGACTGGAGGTAGAGAAGGCACTCACCACCCAACTCTCAATTTCCTTCCCCGCTACACTGCTCACCCCACCCCTCCCTTAATAGTCACAATAAGGGGAGGAGGATCTAGCAGGCTTGGTGTTCCCATTAGAGCATGGCAATTAGGAAAACATCCTGGAGTAGGAAGGTCTGGGACCAGATGTTGATGTTTTGGGTTTGGTTTGGTTTGGTTTGGTTTGGTTTGGTTTGGTTTGGTTTGGTGTTTGGTTTGGTTTGGTGTTTGGTTTGGTTTGGTTTGGTTTGGTTTGGTTTGGTTTGGTTTGGTTTGGTTTGGTTTTAAAAAAAAAAAAAAAAAAAAAAATATGTAGATGGAGGTGATCCAGGTCAGGAAGGCTGGAGAAGGCTGGAGGAAAGAGGCTAGGCAAGAAAGGGAGAAAATTTGGGGGCTGGGGCAAAAGGGGACTTCATCCTTCATCAGTAACTATTGAGAGAAAAGTAGCTAATCACCTGAAGGGCCTGAGCAGCCCAGTGACAACAGAAGGTGAGGTAGATTCCACAGCCAGCCAGAATTATAACAGAGTTGGCTTGAGAATCCAAGCAGTGGGCCATGGGCAGTTCTGTACCCAGCTTGAAGAGGGGCCTGTCTGTTGTTAACTGCTCTGACAGTAACTGGCCATGGCTCCCCTCTTTTCTGGCGAATGGACTTTGGTGCTGTGAAAAGCAGAGTAGGAGGGGATCAGCTAAGAAAGGCTTGGCCTCTGGCTCTTTCTAAACAGGATAAACTAAAGGTGGGCTCAGCTCAGAGCTCCCTGGGAAGTGGAGATCGCACAGGCAGCAGCCCTGTGCTCGGGATTGGAGGCAGAAATACTGAGTAGTCACTAGCTTGGAGGTTGTCACAGGTCTGGAGGAGAAGAAAAATATGTGCAGAAGCAACTCACCAATCCAAGTAAGTACTGGGGTTAGGCCAAGGCACAGACAAGACCTACAGGAAGACTCTCAAGCTGGGAAAAATAAAAGGCGGTCTGAGCAGGAACAGCACAGGCAGACCCAGAACTTGGAACCCTTAAAGTAACCCATCTCCTTGATGGGTAAAGTGGGTGAGAAATGCCAGGAACAAAGCCAATCAGGCCAGTTCCGTGTCTACTTGAGCAAGATTAGGTCTCTGACACTTGGGACAGACAGGAAGACAGAATCAAGTCACAGATCTCACACCCAACTGGTATCTGTCCAAAGCCGGGACGTTGGGTGAGGACATCTTCCCCCTTTGAATTAGCAGCAACATCCAAGTGGGTGCCCGAACCACCCTGCCTGGCCAGAAGGTGGGATATGCAGTGTTGGGAGAGTTCAAAATGAGCAGAGGTACAGAACACTGACTCCTATTGTCCCTGCACAGTGTAGAGTCCAGTCAGGGGTCCTGCTTGAGGAGATGCGGAGATGCAGAGGAAAGGAAAATTTAAAATGATTGTCAAGATCCCCTGTGAGAGATTGGCCCCAAGCTCTGGAACACACTGCTTTGAGGCCTACTTTCAGAGAACCATGGGGGTGGTGAGGGAGAGAGGACTCCAGTGGGAGACTGGAATGTAAGAATGAGAACTTTGTTGCGGGGACAAAGATGACTCCTTGGTGACCAAGAAGGTGAAACAGCTGGTCACAGAATTTGGCTCAATCAACTCCATCCCTGACCTGCAATTGAGGCTCCTGGTTGTCAGGGAGGGAGAATTGAGTCCATAAGACATTCGGTGTATATTTAGGGAAGGGGAAGGTCCTGAGGCAGTGGGAGCCCCAAGTACCTTCCTAGCCTGGCCCAGACTATCCTTCCCCATTTGACTAAACAGCCCAGATAAGCCACATCTGTGCAGTGGACAAAACCACATTTACTTCCCTCTGATCCTTGCCACAATCCTGTGATAAAATGAGAGTCACTGTATACTCTTTAGAACACCAGTAAGCACTGTTTATTTTCAGCTTTGTCCATGCTTAGGCGGGAGATGGGTGGGTAGTGCCTTTTCTGTGAAACCTGTGTGTTGGGAACAGTGTTTTTCACTACTGGTGTGTTGTGCTGTGTGCCTGACAGCATTTCTGTTTCATACAAGAGCAGAGGAGCCTCCAGCAGGTCAGGCCACATGCTCAGGCTCCCACGTAAAAGGCCCAGGTCTTGATTCCTATCTATTTGACTCCAGATCAGGAATTCATGAAAATACTGGTGCTGGGCAAAACACCAAAGTGTCCTGGCTGGAGAGATCACCTGAGGTGAGTGGACACTTCTCCAAGGAAGCTGCAGACAGGCCCCAGTTCCACAGACAGGTTGGACTCTTGATTTTATCCTGCAGAGAATATTGGGGTGACTTGAAAAAGAAAGGGCCCTCTCCTATGGAGACTCTGGGAACAGGTGAGCATAGTAGGTGAAACCGAGCTAAGTGTCTGTTCCTCAGGATTAGTTTGGGTTAGAGATCATCCTGAGGGTAGGCTACAGAAGAGCACGGAGAGAAGAAAGAGATTATACCAGTAAAGAGAAAACGGAGATCTGGCAGGCTGTACCAACTGTGGCCTGCAGGGAGGGGATCGTCCAGTAGATGCTGCGGTTGGAGAATATCTACAGACTGACTAACAGACTGACCACAGACAGGGGTGCAGAGAGGCAGGTAGATCCCTGAGAAGATGCTTAGGCCAACTAGAGGCCTACCAAGGACTTAGGTCAGGTGTGGGGCAGGTCTCGATGCCAGGAAGGTATTAAATGAGCTTCCAGCTTATTTACTTGTCCTAATTAACCATAAAATGAGCCCAAGAGGCAGAATTAAGCTGTCAGTTTCTCTCTGCCTATTTTCACTATCTCCATCCCCGCCATGTGGCCCCGCAGGCCACAGCACCAAGGCCAGAGCATTTCTGTTCTCCACTTCAGTAGAATACTCTCTATCACTGTCTCAGCAAGAGCCAAGGATGCGGACAGAAAGGTAAAAGTTATATGAGGTTGAGTCACCGTAAGGTTTCATCAGCCAAGCATGACGACGTAGTAGTTGGGATGTTCTATCAGCCTCTTTGAGACCCAGGCAAAACTCCTCCAATGGGTAATGAGCATGCCACTTGTCAATCATGAAGAGACATGGATAATCTCAGGAGACAAATGTTATTGTTGGTCTGGCTGCGGAGCAAATATGGACAGTTTGCCAGGTAGCATGAACACAAGATTGGAAGTCGATTACAAATTGATTCAATCCCAGCTTTGTATTCTGTGGCCTTGAAAGAGCTAACTTCTCTGAGCCTATTCTGGTAAAATGAGCAACCATTTCCTGGGTGTAGCAAACAAAAAAAAAATTAAAAAAATAAAAGTATAAAGAAGAAAAAAAAATAAAAGAGGCAAAGAAAAATAAAAACGGCAAAGGTGCCTGACACCTGTGGATTATCTTAGAAGCCAAAATTACTTCCGAATTGTTTTGTATTGGTCCCTTGACTCTTTTCTAGCCAGGTGGTGGTGAACTGCATTTCTTTGTGTGCCTTGGTAGCAATGGAGGCCAGCAGCTGGTTTCTTTCCCTTCGCTGAGTTCTCACCTTCTGTTACAGTGCCCAGACAAGCGAGGAGGCTGTCGTGTTAGTTGATTTAAATGATGTGAACTATGACTAGTCCACAAAACAAGCGAGTTGCCCATGGATGATGAAGCAGTGAGTTGGCTTCCCATGCCATCACAGTCCGTGCCCTCTTGACTGATTTGTTGAGTGTGCCACCCTTCAGGAGTCAGGATATGGGGTTTTCACATGTTCCTCCTCCACACACACTGCAGCAGCCATCAGAGGCAGCTCACTGATCATCCTTCACCAGAGACAGAAAGTTCAACGGAGACAGAATGGACAAGGACCTGCTTGACCAGAAAGAGTGAGCCCCGCTGACAAACACCAGGCCAAAGTAGATAGGCCTGATGCCCGTGGATTTGAGCTGGAAACTGCTTTCCTTTTGGAGCAGCCTGATGGGGGCATCTTGCATGCCAGGACCCTTTGACCCCATTGATTAATTGTTTTGAAATCGATAGGCACATTGCCTGGCAAAAAGCTACAGATTAAAAAAAAAAAAATCCCACTTTAAAAAAAAACAAAACAAAAAGACCATCTGTCATTTAACTTCATGGGAACTTGCAGCGACCCTTCCCACTGTTACTGTTACTTCCCATGCCTATCCCTTGAGCTCTCCCGTCCTCCTCTCAGTCCTCTGGGGGTCTAGACTGCAGGCAGAAGAGCTTCTCTTGTTATTTTTCTTCTTCAATTTGCTCTTAATGCTCTGAGGGCAGCAGGCGGCTTGCCTCTAATTGCAGTTGTCACACCCCATCAAGCTGAGCTGGGTCTGCAGGAGGGGTCAAAGGAGGAGCTAAGGCACCCTCGGGGTAGCTGGGCTTGAACAGGGGGCCTACTTTGTTCTCTCCTGGCTAAGGGGTGGGGGCTGAGATGGATCCTCTATGGACCCAGGCTTGCATGTCTGCTCATTATACGAAGTGCCTGACATTAACCCCACCCTGAGGGTCTCGTGTTGATTTCCAGGGTGATGAGAATAGATGTGTCCAGTTCACTGACTGACTATGAGATGTAGACTAAGAATTTTTCTAAATGTGTGGGTATTATTTCTGAGTTCGTCCCAACCATCTGCTGCCCTGCAGGAGCATTAAGGCAGGTGACAGGGGGTCAGGATGGGCTCTCACTGCTGGCTCGGGCAGTGTGTGACTCTAGGGTCCATTGATAACCATGAGATTGGCCTGACTTGTTTGCCTCCTGGCAGCCCAGTGTGTTCTCAGAGATTGCTGCTTTATGGACTGTCATGCTGGTTGGGCATGCCTACTTGGACTCATGAGACAACACCTGGGTAAAGGCACATTGCTTCTCCTATGCACTTTGTAGATCTGGGAGCATCTCAGGCTTCCTCACCACACACACACACACACACACACACACACACACACACACACAAATCATTCTGCTTTTTTCTGGGTCGTCAGCATCCAGCTATGGACTGAATCTTGGTCCTCGGAAGGGCTGTGAGTAGGGATTTTCCTCTTTCTGGTGCTCCATTCTGAGATACCAACCCTTTAAAAACAATCAAACCCTTGTCTGTAGCAGTGCCTTGGAGGGAAGCAGACCATTAAAATAGTTGGTGGTCCCTGAGACAGGTCTTTATTGGGAGTTCCTCTGGGAAACCTGAGGGCTCAATTCCCCTTTCCATATAGAATGTTCAAATAAGATCTTGGGAAGGTAATGGAGGAATATCATAGGCTTGTCCTGGACTCCTTTCCTGCCTCTCCCAACTATTGTCACATCCAGCCTCAAACAAACAAACAAACAAAAACCAAACAAAAAAAAAAACACAACACCACACACACACACACACACACACACACACACAAATACACACAAATACACACATACTCTCCCAGGACTCAGCTCAGCCTGGCCTGTGACAGCCTCTCTCCACTGTTCTACCGAGGCCTAAGAATTCTGCTTGCTTTCTTTCTTTTGAGGATGGGAACTTGCATCTGGCCTGAAGACCATGCCATCTGCCCTCCCTCTCCCCCAAGGCCCTCACGAGTCTGCATTTTAGGTTCAGAGAGCATCTCTCAAATTCAGACCCAAACAGCTGTGTTCATGTCAAAGCCCCTACAGGAGGGTTCTAAGGCCTTGGGGCTGCTTGTGGCAGGGGTTTCAATATGTCTGGGCTCTCCTGTGCTTGAGAAAGGGAACCGTCCTGAGCCCTTAGAAAGGCTCCTCTTCTTGACTTTCTTCGAGCGTCCTGCTCGTGACTCAGAGGCCATGGGTGTCATCCAGCCTGGCTTCTCCTTAAGCAGCCGGTCTCGGTCAGGCCGCACACTACGCAAGAACTTCCTAAAAATGTTTGCAGTAAGGGCAAACTTACGACCCAGATCTCTGGACTGGCCTTTTTCTCCTTTGGGCTCACTGGATCCCCCAGTCTCACCTTTCTCCCCACCCTTTTCCAGTTCTGGTAAATCTAGCCAGTTGCCCACCAGGTCTGCGAAAACATTGTCCCCCAACACCAAAGGCTGCCGATTTCTGCCTCGTGACATCAATGTGGAGGTCCAGTCATCTGGCTCCACCCACTCTGTCCCCTGTTGGGTACAGCTCTGGTGTTCCAGCAGCTGGGTCTTGGGAAGGACAGCCAGCTCCTTCCCACAGACACTCCTACGGCATGGAAACTTGGGGCTGCTGTCAAAAGATGGTTGGCTGGAGGAGGGACAGGCAGCAGGCCCAGCAGGACCTCCACTACCCTGCCAGTGAGGGCACTCAGGCTGTTCCTGTGAGCTCTCAGGGCAGCTGAAGGTGGGCGTGCCTCCAGAGATCTCCAGCTGTTCCAATGCTGTCTGCACTTGTAGGAGCTTCAGTTCTTGAAGTGCGCCCATCATGCAGTTCATCTGATCCTGTAAGCCATCCCCCAGCTCCTTCATGGATATCTGCAAGGAGAGACAAAACAGGGCCAGTGAGTGCTGGGGCTGCAGGGAGGGTTACCCCCTCACAGCCTTGCACCTCAACCTGTAACGTCTGAACATACACTTTCAGGGTCTACCAAGACAACCATTGGACCTTCACCTATACAGTCTGCTGCGGGGCAGGCCTGTGTCAGGAGAGGAGAAATCGGAACACTGCTCCGGCTAGATAAGAGAATGAACATTAACAGCCGTGGGCTAACCAAGATGGGCACTGTCCTGAAAGCTGCTCAGATGTTCCACCGCTTGCTACATCCACAGTACACTGAAACGATCATTTTAACTTGAAAATGCATTCTCTGTATCTAAGCCATCAAACATCACAGCCTGGTCTAAACTATGTCAAAGTGCTCAGAGCTCATATCAGCCTACAGAGGGAACATGTATCCAATACAAATCCCATTGCATTGCATAATAATGTATTGACTTTGTTACTGCACTGCACACACACACACACACACACACACACACGAGAGAGAGAGAGAGAGAGAGAGAGAGAGAGAGAGAGAGAGAGAGAGAGAGAGAACACAAACAGAATAGACAGCCAGCCATGATGGCTCACACTTGTATTCCCAGCACTAGATTTGAAGTACAGCATATAAAAGTTGAGGCAGGAGAGTTACTTTGAGATTAAGGACAGCCTTGCATATGTAGTAAATTCCAGACAAGCCTGAGCCAAAGAGTGAGATTCCGTTTCAAACAAACAAACAGAAAAATCTAGAATGGCTTTATGGATATGCCTTGTCCAAAATCATTAAGTTGGGGACTGGTGTTTTATGTGTTTGGTTGGTTAGTTGGCTGGTTGTGTGTGTGTGTGTGTGTGTGTGTGTGTGTGTGTGTGTGTGTTTGTGTGTAGAAATGTATATAAATACATATATGTATGTATATGTCAACTTACATTAATAGATTGCCCTATTTTAATCCTGCCCACCACTCTTGGCGATTGTGACTATTCTTGCTTCCATCTGACAGATAAGGAAACAGGCCCATAAGCAATTAGACAATAAAAGGTAGGGCTGAGTTCAGTCTAAGGCTGTACAAAGTGGTAGCAGCATACCCAGAGAAATGGTTGGAGGGTAAGGCTACTGGCTTTTCTTCCAGAGGACCCAGATTCAATTCCCAGCACCCACATGGTAGCTTACAACCATACATAACTCCAGTTCCTGCGGATCTGACACCATCTCCCGGCTTCCTCGATTCATTGCCCTATATGCAGACCAAACACCCATGCACACGAAATTTAAAAAACAAAAACCACTTTTTTCAAGAATGAAAATAGCCACTCTTGTCCCTTTTTGTGCCATTGCTCCCTGACGAATAATGGTGGCAATAAACATTTGAGAGTATTTACCATGTGACAGGAATCACACTGCACAAACTAGGTATCTCATCTCGTTCAATCTCTACAAACTCTGGAGGTTGCTATTCTCACTTCAGCAAGTGAGTAAGCCATAGCAGGAGTGAAGTGAGGGACGTGACACCACACAGCTCATAGAGCCAGGACTTCAGCAACCATCACACTTGCAGATGGCTAGGCAATAGGGCCAAACTTGAAGGCTACTGTGTCCTCTATGAGACAGTAGCAAAGGGAGGGGAAAGGGACACTAGAGAGGAAGCATAGGCCTGAGGCTGCGTCTCACTGTTCTTCACATATGACTGGTCAGGAGAGAGAGACCAGGGAACTCCTTTGTACCAGAAGCCCCTGCCCAACCCTGCCAGCATCCCCCACCCCCACCCAAGCACCTGTTCCCTCATGCTTGGCTCCAGCATTCTTCCTGCCTTCTCAGCCTCTCTGGCTCTGTCATGCCAGAAGCAGGGATTCCAGGATCAGTTCCCCTAACCCCATGTCCTAGGTACCATCTGGAAGGGGCTGAGGGACTGACTTGACTTGGGTGAGGGCCCCACTTGGAGACTGGAAAGGAGAGGCTGCTTCTGATAACATTCACAATGTTCCTAGCCCCTGTGCCCAAGCTGCCTTAGGCCTGCCAGCTCCCTCCCCACATCCTGATCAAATTACTCACAGTGAGCCTCTGTGCGGGAACCATCTGTTTTTTAAGCCCCCCAGAGACCCATGGGATCATCTTACCTCCCAGGCTTGTCTTAATGCCCAGAGCTAAAACCAAGGCATGGTGGGGTGGGGGACTAAACTAGTGGGGGACACAGAAGCACTATAGTGTGGGCTGTCAGTTGGCCCTTTCTGGCTTCTAGGTTAAATCTGCCAACCCTGGCCTGGTAGAGAGAGATCTATCCAAGCTCCCTTGAGCCAGCAGCACTAAAGGTCAGTGGAGGACTGTCAGCCCCTGAGGGCCAGGAGGCCTTTTTCTGGGCTTGCCCTTGCTTTGTGCTTTCTGAGACAGGGAGAGAACAGACACAGGCTAACAGCTCTGGGATTTGCTGGGGACACATATGTGCCATTTGAGTGGCAGGAGACACAGAGCCCACAGAGTAGCTGTGTTTGTCGTTGGTGGTCCTTGTCCTGACCCCCTCTTACACACATGTATTTACTACATATTTACATCAGCTGCTGCTGGTGTAGCCCAAACTCTAGGATGCAAGCCCAGCTCAGCTCCTTCCTGAGGAATTGCATTTCCCTCAGGTTGCCCTATTGATCCCCACTCTCCAATCTACTCTATCACACAGTATCTCTATTCGGTCACCGTGTTCTTGTCTAACTTGTTCCTGCACTGGGTTGGAGTCCTCTTTCCTGAGATATCCTGCTTCTTTCCTTCCATGCTGGGAAATGCTTCAGAAGCTTCCTCCTGCCTTCCATTTAGGCCACCAGCCCCATGAGTGCCTGGCCACCCCTCTGCATGTGTATCTCCATCCCATCCCCTCACACGGTGGCTCTGTAATGTCAAAACTCCGTTACTATGAGTCTACAAAATGCTGTGACCTCTAGTCAAGACTCATGATGGAAACTGCAATTCCTGGAATTTGAATCCATGCCCCTTACATGTCTCCATTGTGTTTCCATCAGGACACCCTCTTAGATCCTTGAGGTATATGTCGCTAGAGTCCTACTTCTGTACTGGAGCCATGTCTTAGCCATCCATGGTTTAAATGCTCAGTTGCTCATGAAATGTGTACTGAATGGCTACTGTTTAAAGGTAGAGACGGAGCTCTGCATCACTGTATGCACTGTATCACCCCAGAAGCCACTTGATGACACTTTGAATGACCGTATGTGGGATGTGGGACTACTGACTCCCCCCCTCACACACACCATCCTTGTAGACTGTTTACTACCTTAAGTCTCATATTAGACAGGGAGAGAGAGAGAGAGAGAGACAGAGAGAGAGAGAGAGAGAGAGAGAGCGAGCCAGGGCCATTTCCCAAGGTTTCGATTCAACAAGCAACAAGGAATCTAAGCTGGCAGGCTTTCATCCAGAAGGAGGAACACAGTCAGACCAGAGGTAGTGGGAGGAATGAAATGACCCCATTCAGTCTCCTCCAGTGTGGAAAAATCCATAAGAAATAAGGCTGACATTTTGTACAGTTTTCCAGCGGGAATGAATGTGTGTGGGGATATATAAATCCAGGGTTGTCCACAAGACAGGGGCTCCTTTTTAAGAAAACAAGGGCTGAAATTGTATCCATATTGAAAATATTCTGTATTGGTTCAAAACTCAGGGATCTAGAAACAAAAGGAAGAGGGTTCAAATCCCAAGTCTGTCATATAGTAGCTGCATTTTAATTTTTCCATGAGGTATTGTTTATTAATTTGTTCTATTTTCTTCAGAGTCTTGCTATGCAGCCTATCTCGGATTCAAATTCACAATTCTCCTGCCTCAGCCTTCCACGTGTTGACATTATAGGATGAACTATCACACCCAACTCAGTTTCTCCATTGGCCTCAAAATACTGGGAATGATCTTGAAAACCTCATCCTCCTGCTTCCCTCCCAGTGCTGGGATTATAGGCACACCCTCCATGCCCAGTTTTATGCAGAGCTGGGAATCAAACCCAAGACTGTAGTAGGCAGGCACTCAAACAACTGAGGTTCATCACCAGCTCTACTTCTCCATTCTTTAGAATAGGAAGAGCGTAGTCTCTGCCGCAATAGCTACTGTGCAGATTAGATGAGGTAATAATTTTCTACATGGCCCAAAGAAAGCATCAAGTGCAGGCTGGCTGTTAAGACTTCCAGTGTGCTTTCAAAATATGTCTTCCTTGGTGAATCTTCACACAGAGTGATGACAGGATTCCATGTATTATATATGGTCTGACCAAAGGGAGCACTTCTTTTGTCTAGCTCCTTATTCCCAACCCTGCCTCACTCAGGGAGGCCACTGAAAGGAAGGGAGGAAGGGGAAGCCTCAGCTTCCTCCTGAACACTCACACTGATTTCCGGGAGCCCAGGCTCAGGCAGAGGACAAACTGACACTAAAGGAAAAACAACTCTGAGAGGGATGAAAAGAAGGAAGCCGTGGGAAGCTGGAAGGGCCAGGGGCGGGGCAAACAGTAGCATCCTCTGGGCCATGTGTGTGAGGGGAGCCAAGAGGACAGCTTTTCCCACCAACCCCAAGGGGATGATGTCATCCATGGACAAAGAGCCAGAGGCTGTACTGCTCTCTTCACTCAGGGCGTGGGACCATCTGGGATCCCAGGGCTTCTCTTGTCTTAGGACCAAAGGGGGAGCAGTGTGGAGTGGGAGCTAAGAAACAGGGTTAGCTTAGATAGCCAGAAATAAATAGCTCTGAGTACCAATCTCCATGCTGCAGGCCTCTTAATATCTCAGAGCTGCAAGGGTCAAGTCATGCCCTACTTGCTCTTGGGAGTCAACTGGTGACATCCTAAGAAGATCTGGTTGGTTCTCATCTGAGTAGACATGGATCCCACAGCCCTGCCTCCTCTGCAGCTCAAGACCATCAGATGCAAAGTCCTTAAACATATCCCAATGGAATGTCTTTGAGCAAGGCTTCAAAGGTCTCCTCACCCACATCTTTGCCCTCATGTTGCCCCCAGTTCATTGCTTACCTCCTGCCTTGCCTGGGATTTGTATTTTTATCCTATACATTTTCTGCATATCAAATTTTAGTCTCTCTAGCCGCAATCTAGTTTTCTTGGTGTGGTCAAGAGTTCCTTGCTATAGTCTAGGAACCCTGTTAAACTTGGCACTTGTCATTGGGAAGATTCACCTGTGTTCTTTAGGTCATTGGGAAGATTCACCTGTGTTCTTTAGGTTGTGAACTTGTGCAATGTCCACCGTTCCGTGTCAGGGATGCAGCCTTTTCTTTGCATTCCTGAACACCACTATCGCCCTGGGTGGCTGGCTAGGCAGGAGAAAGAAGCCCCACCTGAAGAATTAGGAAGTTCCAGGTTGCCTCAGATCATCTTTTCTGGAGCCACTGTTACCCAAACCTTCTTTTCCAAGATACTACATTCACAGTATCTTCAAATTATTTAAATTCCTATTTACTGTTTTTACTTAAATCTACTCATGTTGTTACAATCAACGTGTTTATAAAGGAATTTGCATGAGAAGTGTAACACAAGCCATCAACAGGTGGGAACTGGAAGGATACATGCACCGGGACTCCTGTCCTAAGGCTTTTTGGTATGAGTGGGATCCAAAGGCCTTCCTGTAAACCAGTTGGAGTGCTGTGGGTAGCCAGGCCAGTCAATAGGAGATGGAAGAAGGAGTTACCATCAGATGAGGAAGAAGCGTGGAGAAACCATGGTCCGAGAGCTTCCAAGCCCCAATTCTATTCCTTCCTACTCAGGGCTCCTAAGAGGGAAAACTGACTGCCTGCCATTGGGCAGTAGATCCCTCCATCTTGAGTCATGGAGCAGGAAGGGGTTCTGGGGTCAGCCATCTATGGACAGACCCTCCCATCAGCACTGGCTTGGCCCTTTGTGGTGTGGGAGGAGGAGTTAGAAGGAGATGCCAACATCCTCGGCTCCCTTCCCAAGTCCTGCCTTGGGCCCCTGACTGATCCTGCAGCTGTGCCCTCCTTCCATCCATCTCACGCCCTCTCGGAGCTCAGCCGGAATCCTTTGACACAGGCTCAGCTTTGCCCATGGACTTGGCAGTGTGCCCTGCCTCCCTTCCCCACCCCATTACTCACAAAATCCCCACACAGTTCCTTTCAACCCATGGGGAAGCTAGGAGGAGGCTCTGGGCCGGAAACGGGAAAAGCCCCACTTTTGCCAAGTGACCCATTCTCCAGCTCAGTGAATAGGGACCTTCTTGACTCTTGGCTAGAACTTTCAACAGGAAGGTAACATGGAAACTCTGCCAAGAGCTGCAGCGGGGAGGAGGGTAAAGACAGGAGGAAGGGAAGGGTGAGAAATGATGAGCCTACTTTCCCAAGTGAACCATCTCCTGGGGATCACATGGTCAGGCAAGAAGCAGATGGAGAGAGAAGCCCAGTATTGCCTGCTCTGGAAAGCTGGCCTCTCAGCCTCAGCCAGCCCTCTTTCCTCTGACAGCGTCCTGCAGTCAGCTGAGGAACCTGAAGAAGTTCCCTGCCCCTCTCCTTCCTACTTCAGATTGTCATCCCCTCTTTCCTGATCTCTTCTGATTCTTGTCACTGATTCTTGTCACTGATTCTTGTCTCATCGGCTTCTTCTCCTCTCGTCCTATGTCTCAGGATGTATATCTCTGAGCATGCTGCTGTCTGGTGCACCGAGAAAAGTCAGTCGTGATACTCAAGGCAATCCCACCCACTATTTCCCTACATATAGTCTAGCAAATTCAAATTGGTCTTCAGACACCCACGTGACTTCAGCCTCCGTGTCATCTGCCTATGTTTCATTGTGGGTCCACCTTTGTGTGAGTCCTCATTGATCCCCAAGGTCTCATGTGTGTGCTGTCTCTCTGCGACAGAACACTTGCATCACGTACCTGGATGTTGCCGCTCCTTTCTCAGAGTGTATACTCCCCGTCTTTGCACAGCTCATCAAGCAGGTAGGGACAGCAGCTTTGTCATCGTCTGTCTAGGTCTGAATCCAATCCTCACCACTTATCATCTCTATGACCTTGGCCAAGTTGCCTAACCTTTTCCAGCCTCTATTTTCTTGCTTTAGATATGAAAATAAAGCTGGGCATAATGGCTCACACCTGTAATCTCAGCCAGTCTAGGTAAGATTAGGCAGTGAGACTCTGTCTCAAAACAGCAAACACATACAGACACACACAAACACACACATGGGGGTTGGAGAGAGAGAGAGAGAGAGAGAGAGAGAGAGAGAGAGAGAGAGAGAGAGAGAGAGAGAGCGAGCAAGCAAAGAGTAGACAATAGTAAAAATGCAACTTCTTAGGTTGCTATAACAGTTGGATGGTGTAATGTATTTGGTGTATCTTTTTTTTTTTTTTCAGAACCAAAGCTTGAACACAGGATCTCACACATGCCAGGCAAGTGCTCTATACTGAGTTGCAATACAGCCCTGACTTTTTAACATCAATATCCATATATGCTTACTTTTCTACTAAATAACTATCCCCTCCCCGAAGACCAAATCTAGGTATGTTTTTATCTGTATCCACACACAGTGCCTGTGTCTGGGCAGTGCCTTAAGCCAGTAGGAACTCAGTAAAGCTGTCTGATTCTTATGGAGACCAGTCTGAGGAGCATGACATCAAGTTTATCCAAGACTGGGTCTGGTAACACACACCTTGGTCCTGACCTTGGGAGGCTAAAAGCAGGAAACTCTCAAGTTCAAGACCAGATTTTACTTATATTGTCATTATGCTTCACAGAAGCTATATGAAGTAAATATCTTTAACAATCCATTCTAAAGATGACAAAAGCCACTAATATGCCAGAGCCAGACAGGGCCAAGGTTTGGGTTTAAGTTGACCTGACCCCAAATCATGTGTCCCTACTGAATGACCCCAGACTGGCCTAGAAGCTCTCTATCTTTCCCTTGGGAGAAAAATGGGGTGGGATTTACACACAGAGAATGAGATGTTTTTGCAGAAGCTTTTCTTTGTTTAAAAAAAAAAAGGGGGGGCTGCTTTGCTCGAGACTTGAAGACTCCAATTATAACTTCTCCACACCCTTCTTTTCTCCTTATTTTGCCTTTAGGCCCCATTCCTTAGTCATATGCTAGGACACCCTAAACTTGTAGCCACTAGTGACTAAAGAATTGCCTTCTGGGAATACGAGTTCCCTGTAAGGACTTTTCCCAGCCAATGAGAAAGAAGTCTATTGGTTGCTTCCCCAGGGCTCAACTAGGATGGACATTTCATAATGTTCTCCTATAACATTCCCCTCCTCTAGGAAATCTCCCCAGCCTAGCTGAACTTCAGGAGCTCTGATCATTCAAACTTCATGCATTCAGCTTGTCAGAATTGATCTGAATTCTCAAGAAGTGTCTGTGAGCATCCTACGTCTGCTTCTCCAGTGTGCCTGTGTCTATCTATACATTTGTTGGCACCCTGAATGGATGCCGTGTTTAAGGAACAGCTGATCCCAAGGCCTGTGTTCAGGCAGGCCCCTCTTAGGCAGCTTGAAGGAAAGGGAAGCGCTGGACTGCAAAGCCCCTACCCCCACATAAGAAGAGTGTCAGCTGCTGCCACTTTTTCAAGCCACATTTCATTCCTGAAACTCAACCCTCCTCCCCTTCCAGGCAAGGAGAAAGGACCAGTGCTCTAGCTACCAAGTTAATTGAGCCAGGGTCTCTGAACTCTCTCCTGCATTAATTATTACAATTCATGCTTTTTGCTTCAGGAAATCTGACCATTTGGCTATGTTGCTTTTTTAGGAACAACTCTTCTTGGTTGAATTTCAGTGCCAAGGAAGGAACTGGATTAAAGAGGGAACACGGAATGCCCCGGACAAAGACAATTTCACAACCTGTTAAGGAAAGTTGCCTTTTGCAACAGGTTCATCTCATCGTGTCTACAGGACATTCTTGAAGAGAACTAAATAAAATAAGCAAATGTAGACTTTAGTCAGAATTACATGGGGCATTCCTGGGCAAGAACCAGGAAATAGACAGTCCTTTTGGATGGCACAGAAGATTCTGTCAGGAGTGAACCAACTGCAGACAAAAATCCTGTATGTACTTAACCCCACTACAGCCTGAGAATATAAAGAAGCTCAAAGTTCCCTATCTCCACCATAGCCACGATCCATGAATTCAACCCCTACATTCCATGGATGAGGGCAGCTCAGAGGTGGGCCCAGTCTAACTGCACTTTGCTTTCCTCTTTGCTCCAATTAGGGATACTGAGGCTCAGAGATGCCGCTTTGCTACTTAGACCCTGAGGTGAGGTATCAGGGGGTGAATGAGACCCTGATAGCTCTGCCTATTGCTCTGCTAGGACTCTTCTTCAGTAAGCTGTCACCGGGAGGGAGCAGAATACCACGGGGTGGGGGGTGAAGAACTCTGCCATCGGAGTGTCATTCTGGGCCCCAGGCCAGGCAGTTGCTTCCTCTCCAAGACAGTCAAAGCCTGGAGATGCTCAGACAAAAGGCCAAATGAAAGCTGAAGGGGAGTGGGTGACATTAGTCTCTCCTTCTCCCAGGCACAGGGACTCAAGGCCTTGGTGGGTGTTTGCAGATCAAAATCTGGGAGCTCAGCTCAATACAGACTTCTTTTCTTTTTAAAAAAAAATTCTCTTGACATTCGCAGACTGTCTTCCCCCTCCCTCACCACCTCCCACCTAGAGTGACGTAAGATGCAAATCAGTAAGATTTAGAAAATCCATCCCCATGCCAGGAACACCCACAACCCTCTATAGATGCTGCTCCTGATGTAGGTGGCGTGATCCCAGGTTCCAGGCACAAAGAGGATTCTATTTGATGTTTTTCTCAGCTTGGGCTTTGATCCTCAGTCCATAATGATCTTGGTCTTTCTGGCCACATGTAGTAGGAACGTGAGCAGGGGATATTTATGGGTCAAGACCACCATCCCAAACTAGCATGACAAGCATAGGAAAACTGATAAGGTGCAGGGCCTGGTACAGTTCAGAGGAGCAGCAGTGGACACTGCTAGTAACTTTCATATTTGCGTGTCATCACAGAAAGATCTCAGGAGGAAGGACTAAAGAAGTGAACCATAACCTGAAAAGGCAGACTCTTGGACCAGACCAGACAAGACTAGGGCCAGGTCATCTTGGTCAGCGAGCATCAATGAGTGCACCTGCTACTTCTGCTTCCTTTGTCCACCCTACTACCACCAAAGCCTGCCTGTTATACATTGCCAAGCAGGCAGAGTGGAATCTCTGCAGATAAGACTGGAAAGGTTATCTCGGGATCTAAAGAAGCCTGAGCTGGGCACTCTCTGGATCCAAATCTGCTGTCGGGTGCCTGGATGACCTGACTGAATAGAAGAAAGAAGGAGCAAAGTGAGACAGGAGGGCCTACTGCCATGGGAGATAAAATGAAAAGAGACATTGAGAGGTGAAGTGGGAGGAGGAAGCTGAGGCAGTCTAGATGAAGGGATGGGCGGAGCTGAGAAAAGATGCACACTACCTACCTATCTGCCTGAATCCTGGTGGTAAAGGAACACTAAAAGGGAGGGAGAGAATGAGGGAGGGAGGAGGAGGAGGAAGAGAGGAGACAGAAAAGAGGAGAGAAAAAAGAGAGGAGAGAAGAGAGGCAAGAGAAAGAAAGCAGAATCCACCTGGCTTCCCTCACACACCTCTAACAGTCACTTATCCTTCTTCGGTGATTCATTCCCCTTCCCCAGGGTAGCATACTCACCCTTAGCACCCCGAGGCCCCGCACACTCCCAGCGCACTCCCAAGCCCAGACCTGACATCTGGCCGAGCCTCCACAACTCCCGCTCCGCGATCTGCCAGGCGGCACCCCTCCTCCCCCGTCATTACAGCTGCCACCCTCCTCCCTGCTGGCAGACAAGCCCAGGCAGACAGCCGGCCAAGCCTGCCCCCGCAGCCGCGCCAGCTCTGCCAAGCCCAGCAGAGCTGGGGGCCCCGGGCGGTGCCAGCTCCCCACGATCGAGCAGTCCAGCCTGACCTCCTGCCCAGGGCAGGGATCTGTCTGCGCGTGCAGGAGCCCAGCACCGGACCGCTGGCGCTCGATGCCTGTGCCAGTCATTCCTTCGACTCTGGGCACTTGAGCCTTATTCCGTCCGTGTGCCTGTCCCCTCTGGGTGTGCCCTCCTTTCTCTTCAGTTCTTCTGTCACATTCAACTTGGCTGGATGCTCTGACTCCCTGTTACTTGTCCATATCTCATCAGAAATCTTTGCCAAAGTTTGTTGCCTCTGAGCGATGGCCCTAACCTCTACCTACCAGTTGGCATCCTCTCTTCTCTCCTCTCCTCCCCGCGTCCGCCCCGTTCACGGAGCGCGGGGCCCATGCCAGGTACCTAGGTCTGGGTGGAGCAGCCCTCCCTGTCCCCTGGCTCCTGCTCCGCTCTTACCAGCTCCTGTTTGAGGCGACGCAGATAGCAGTCCATGTCCCTGCTCTCCTTCCTCATTCGCCCATTTGCCGGGCTCGGGCTCACGAGAAAGTAGGGTTCTCAGAGCGCTCCGCGCCCCTATCTGCGCAGAGCTGCGCTCCAGCTCCAGCGTGGGGACTTAGAGTCGCGTCCCCCGCCGCCGCGGCTCTCGGCCCCGGGTAGGGGCGGAGGAAAAGTGCAGCAGCCAATGAGAACTCAGAAGGGGTATCATCGGCCAATGAGAAGAGTGGTCGGGGTGGGGGGTGCGCGGGCCCTGCGACCCGAGAAAGTCTGCCACCGACCTTGCAGCTGCCAGCAGCAACTACTGGGGGACCCGCAGAGGTCTTGGTTAGGTTCTGGGTTCTGTGGGCAGGGGAACTGCCAAGGCCCCCAGTCAAGTGCATTATCTATTACAAAGGAAGAACACAGTTTTAGGAGTGAGGACTAGGCATAGGATCTAGGACTAGGCAGGAGGGTCACAATGTTTAATCTTAACTCCCTTCAGAGAAGAAAAAGCTCTCCTCTGCCTTCCCCTTAAGTCCTTCAGAAGCCTTTTCTTTCTAAAGAGGGTCCTGGAAGCTCGCGGCTCCACTTCATCTCCTCCGGGCCCACTCCTCGCCAGCGGAAGGAAGCGGCTTCCTCTAGGTCTCAGCTGGTGTGACAGTCCGTTGTGTCCTAGGTAGACGTGGTGTTACTGAGTAACAGAGACAAGGTCTCAGCCTTCCATAACTTTTATCGTAGGAGGAGAAGGAACTATGAGACAAACAAGTAAATCTGAGGATAGCCACTTCAGAGGGCGAGTTTTAATGGAAGATATAAGGATGGGGTAAGGGGAGTTGTTCCGATAGAGTGGGCAGGGAGTGGAGAAACAGTTCCCTCCCTAGGACTCCCTAATGCTGGTCTTCTTGAATCAGGGAGAAGAGGGCTTGAAGATGCTCTGAGTGTAGTCGACAGGCATCTTCCTGGTACCCAAGGTGCACCAACTCCCACTGGACCTAAGGGGTGGAGTTTAGGCACAACGGATTGGGAGCTTCCGCAGGCCAGCCAGACTAGACACTTCTAAAGCGGGCCTCCTGGCTGCTTGCCAGACTTGAGTTACCCTTGGTGAGCAAAAGCCTCGCCATTCGGCCTGCCAGAGTAATTAGGGCAATTTGCTTTGCGTTGTTTCAAGAAAATTAATAGGGGAAAGTTTGCCCCTGGCAAGATTTTGGTGGTCTTCTTGGGACAGAACCAAAAGGACGCAAGAGAAGCCGCTAAGGCAGACACGGTGGGCATTCATTCCATGAATGCCAGCCAAGATCACTTCTGCAAAAAACTTAGGGGGTAGGTGAAGAACCTGATAACTGTAACCGTGCTCCTGGACTCCCTTCTCACTTCTCTTCAGAGTGATGTGTCAGTCAGAAAATTAGGCTGAACGGTGCTGGTGCTGTTGAATCTGTCCAAGAAGTTCGCGGGTCAGAGCAGCATCCTCCACTGTGAGCCTCCTACGGGAACCGAGGTGGGTTCTGACCCCGAAGCGCCCCCACTTTAACACAGTTAGACCTCCACCCTGCGGAACAGCAGCGGGTTGTAAGGAGCTCACGGTAAACAGATCTGTGGTTTTCTCCATCCCTGAAATCTGGGCATGAATGTCCTTGGAATTTAGGGTACTGGTTGTGGTTGAAATGTCAGAAGAAGCAGTCTGAGCTCTTGACAAGAACCCAGCACTGTGGTTGGGGCGACAACTCAAATGCTTTCCTGGGCCTCAGTTTCCCCTGCATATTATTTAAACCTATGTGTGTCTAACATATACTCCTTGCAAACCTCTCTTCCTTTTTAAAGATTTATTATTTATTTATGTGTGTGCCACATACGTGCAGGTGCCCTGGGAGGCCAAAAGAAGGTACAAATCCCGCGCTCTCCCCTCGAAGAAGCTGTTGACAAGCAGTTTTGACTTGCCTGCCTTCCTTGTGAGTGCTAGAAATGGAACTTTGGTCCTCTGGAAGAGAAGCAAATGCTCTTAAGCACTGAGCCATCTCTCCAGCTCTACAAAACTGTCTTTTGACCACCACCCATGAAATAGTCAAGACGTAAGAATGTATACCCCGTCCTGCAGGTGAAGAAAACATTAGCAGGGGCTGCATGGGCTACATTCCACCTGCTCTGAAGATGGAAGAGGTGGCAAGAACAGAACTGATAACCACGATCTCGGTACAGAGATCAAGAGAGGACTTCCAGATGAATCAGGGATGCACACATTGTTGCATGGCTCCCAAGGACTTTGGAACACAAGTATCAGCAAATTCTGAAGTCCTTCAATGATGCTGGGCCATTGCAAGCCTGAGGTTAGTGTGACTAAAGAGAGTATAGGTGCCCCATCTCTCCTACCTCTATCTCTCCTTCTCTCTCTATTTCTACTTCTTCCAGAAAGCAATAGCAGGGAGATGGAACTGCCTTTCTATTTCTTCCCTTTTTAAGGGCCTAAGTGATAGAGAATAAAGCCTGTTGCCATGGTTATACAAACATGGGTAAATATTCCTGGCCTGAGCATGGGGGCTGGGGGGACATGATTCAGTTTTGCTGAGAGGAATCAGATGGTTCAGCCGCCATCCTCCCACCTTCTGAAACTCAGCTTAGAGAGAGACTATGGCTATCTCAATTGACAGTAAATCCTAAAGGGGTCAGAGGTCTTGAGACTGGCTATAAGCATCAGTCTCAGAGGCATCTAGAGCTGAAGTGAACCCCTCAAAGGGCATGTGGGCGCCTGCTCCCAGCAAGTGGGGATGGTGGGTCCAAAGGTGTCAATCACTTGGCATTTGCACCCAGCTTGGTGAGGGAGGGTGGCCCCCTTTGTCCTGCTGCCAGAGCCTGAAGGTCCTGGCACTTATAGATGAGCTTAAAGGGAGAGGCAGAGCTAGCTGTGTCCCAACAGAGTGCATCCTGAACTAAACAATGGAAATGCTGCCATTCTCCTGGCTTCAGATCCTGTGGCCCCACCTGAAAGGTCCCCACCCACCAGGTCCTGGCTCAGTTATGGAAGAGGTGGTGTCCAACTTCTCATCTCTGTTGGCGACAGAAGAGCTGGGAGATACATGGCCATACATGTTCTAGAAACTTCGACATAATAGCACCCTCCCAAAGGGTGGGGCCGTGTCCCTGTTGCCCTCATTGCTCACCTCCTATGGCTGCAGAGACCTTTAGCCCCCTTCCCCCTACTAACCCCCCAGAGCATCAACAGGAAAGGCTGACCTTAGAGATAAACATGTGTTGTTGGAATGTGTTCAGATACCACTCCAGAACGGCAACTCTCCAGGGAAAGGACTTGCCTCACAGGCTGCCCAGAGGTGACTGTGTTTAAATACACTGGGGTGGGGGTGGGGGGTATGCTAGACAGAGAATTTTTCTTGGAAGAGGGTGACTTCTGTTAGCATGGCATCTTCTTCTGTTCAGTGTACATGAAGGATTGGCTTCCTGTTGTCAGGAAGGGGAGAGAGAGAGAGAGAGAGAGAGAGAGAGAGAGAGAGAGAGAGAAACTTCTACAATGGGAGAGCCTCTTGGACCTAGACAAAAGCTTCACTTTGAGTTTAAAAAAAGTGGGGAAGGGTTATGACTCAAAGGCACTGGTCATAAAAGCTCCACAAGGAAACTTTAAAGATTTGCTCTATTAGTCTCTCTCTCTCTCTCTCTCTCTCTCTCTCTCTCTCTCTCTCTCTCTCTCTCTGTGTGTGTGTGTGTGTGTGTGTGTGTGTAGACCAGGCTGTCCTGGAATTCACAGAGATCACCTGCCTCTGCCTCCCAAGGGCTGAGATTAAAAGGGGTGTGTCACCACTGCCTAGAGGCTCATAAGTTTTAAGTGTCTTCAAAGAGTGTTGTTATTCTTGTTTGCAATTATCCGTTTATTTAGTGGAGGGCTAAGTTCATTTAAGCTCCTATTTTGAAGATACAGTCCATTACAACCAGGAAGGCATGTGGGCAGGAGCATTGCATAGTCACATTGCATCCGCAATCAGGAACCAGAGGACAGTAATCCATTCTCCCCAGTTTATAGGCAGGGTGACTGAGACTGAGGCCCACAGGAGAGAATAGAACAAGGTATCCTCCTGCTACAACTCTGTAAAAGAAAGAAGGGTGTGCCCTAAGGGAGTACACTAAAATGATGAAGGCCATCCACGGAGGAGATCCTAGCAGGTCCTTGTCCACGAAACTTCCATCGCTGATGCCCCGGTCACCATCACTATGGTTTCTGCTTCCTCACATCCACATGGCTTTAAGATCATGTGATTAGCCATGCAGGTGCTAATACTTATGGGAGGGGAACAGAAGGAAGGTGTTAGAGGAAGAAAAGGTACTTTTTAAAGTAAATATGTACAAATAATGACTCTCTAGCTCTCTTACCTGAACAATTCAATGAGATTTCTTGTTCTTCTTCTTGTTATTATTATTAGAGACAGGATCTTGTTTTGTTGCCCTTACACAGACCAGGCAATAATCCTCCTGCCTCTGCCTCTAAAATGTTGAGATTACAGCTGTGCCCACTCATTAGTGATGTAGACAATTAAGCTAGTGTAAGAAACACATATTTAGTCTGTGGGCTGATAGTCAAGACATGGAATTACTAGTAGCTGTGGGCTTAGTGCTTACAGTGCCTAAACTGTGGTTTCTTCACTCGCTGGGGAACAAATATTTCCATTTTTGTAAATATTTGTCTGTTAGAAACCCAAATACAAAGAACACCTGAAGAATGTTAGGGAAATGAAGACTTGTTGATTCATGCAAACACTTCTGGGTTTTGTGTAAACTAATGCTGGTAGATGTAGATCATACCAAGAAGGCTAATGGCTCGCCCTGGACGCCCCTGAGGATATTCTACAATGTCTGGGCCTCTAGAGGTACAACACTGGCTTCTCTGTAACCTTACCAGGCCCTGTAACTCAGAGCAAAAGCTCTTTTACTATCTACTACTTGGCTCCTTCTACCAGCCGTAAGCAAGCACCAGGGGCTGCCAGCCTGCTAGAGAGACACTTGTTAGTAAGAGATTAAGGGAGGCTATCTGCTTCTCCTGAGGCTATGAGGTAAGCAGAAAATGAGGTCACTTCTCAGGTTTGGCCGCTAATAGGCTGGCTCCTAAGCCGCCTCTGGTGTTTTGTGGGGTCAGAGAACTGTGCTAGCAGTAATCATTTGTCAACTTGGGGTATAGTAGAGATTTCATCCAGGACACCCTGAAAGGAGCCAGAGCCAAAGATGACAGCTGGACAGGCGGGACCCTCTTCCTGGAGTTTGCAGTGAATACCACCAGCAATGGTCTGTACCAAGAGACTCGGGTTTCCAGATAGGAAAGGCAGGAGGCCAAAAAATAGCGTCACAGGTAACAAATGGAAATGCACACCAAAGCATAGGAGCTGAGCACATTCAGGAGTTGAACACTGGGGAACTTGACCGCCTCCTCCCCAATACTGGGCAGACTTTCTGTGCTGTGATCATTCCCCATGAATCATCATCCTTGGAAAATGAAGGGGGCAGTGGAGGATGAACAATGAATCTTCCAAATGGTCTTTCGTGTCTCTGCATGGAAAGTTTTGAAAATAACTTGATTTGAAATTTCTGATGTACAACATAAAATTTTGGAGTGACAGAGGACCTTATAGAAAAAAAAAATCAAGGCTTGTGTGTTCATGGGAATACTAGAAAAGATGATAACCAAAGTTAGGTCTCTAGTTTGCCACTGGAAACAGTCCTGACTTTACATGTATGGAAAGCTTTCCTTGTGTCAGGCCCTGAATCCAGAGATGTGTGTACCCCAATTCTCTGCAGATGATAGAGTGAGGACTTGAGACAGTGACACATGCCTCAGGCCACACCCAGGGGGATGCTAGATACACCTAGTGGCACTGGCTATGAGTTGAGAATCTACCTTCTCAACCATTTTACTCATTGTGTGGCCTTGAATGAATAAGGTAACTTCTCTGGGTCTCAGTTTTGTCTTTATGACTGCCACAGTTTTAAACACTCGTAGCACTCTGCATTTCGTGACTAAGCCCATGATTTTACAAGTCAAGAAAGTGAGGGACAGAGTGTTAGTTATCTGCCCTAAGTCGCCATGGCGCTAATGATAGAATTAGCACAGGAGTCAGGGTCAATAATCTGTGACCCCTGTCCCCAGACAAGACCTCCTTCCCTTCTATCTTTCCGTGACAGGTGTTTCTAGAGCAGGGCTTCTCAACCTGTGGGTCATGACCTCTTTGGAAGTCACATATCAGATATCATGCATATCAGATATTTACAAGATGATTTTTTAACAGAAGCAAAATTACAGTTATGAAATAGCAATAAAATAATCTTATGATTGAGAATCACCACAACAGGGAACTGCATTAAAGGGTTGCAGCATTAGGAAGGCTGTGAGCCAGTCTTAGGACTCTAATGCCTTCCATTGGAAGAGTCCTGTTCAATGTTTTCAGATATGTTGGTGCTGTTGTGGTTGAGTGTGGTTAATCCTAACAAGGAAGGATGAGACTAAGTATCCACAACCTGTCTGGATACTGTTAGCCTTTTCTACATCACAAATTCTGACATGAAGTGAGCTCAGTGTAGGCCTGCTGTGGCACTCATACACTCCCCTTGATGGTGTTTCTAGTAGTTTGTCTTCTGTGATGGCTACTTTTTGCTAAGGTTATGCGAGAAGAAGGAACTTTCAGTTGAGAAAATGCCTTCATCAGATTAGCCTGTATGCAAATCTGTGTGGCCTTTAAATGATTAATGGTTGATTTGGGGGTGGAGGGGCCCAGGCAACTGTGGGCCATGCCAGCTCTGGGCAGGTGGTCCTGAGTTGTGTGAGCAAGAAGCCCAGGCAAGTCATGTAGGAGCAAGGCAGGAAGCAGTGTCCTCTCTGTCCTGCTTCTACTCCCGCCTCCAGGGCTCTGCCTTGAGTTCCTGCACTGACTTTCTTCTATGACAGAATGAAAACTGAAAGCCAAATAAATTCTTTCCTCCCAAGGTTGCTTTTGGTTGTAATTTCTATCACAGTGACAGAACACAAACTAGGACGTCTTGTCTAAGCACATCTGCCACTTCCATTGTGTCTAGAGGCTGCTCATTAAGTAGTGTGCAGCCTGGGGTAGGTAATGAGCATGCCCGAGTGGCAAGGTGTGACAAGGTCCCAGCTGTGCTCACTGATTGGTGTTCCTCACCTTTGCCAGAACCCCCATCCCAGTGCTCCCTACTGAAGAGGAGATTGGAAGGGGTAATGTGTCAATAGCATCGTCCGTCCGTGTGTCTCTGGAGTGAGAACAAGGGCCTGTGGCTGAGGCATTGCTCCATTCACAGCGGTGCTCTGCCTGTATGCACGTGTGAGAGTCTGCGTGTGGCTCTGATACTGAAGGAGCTCACACCTACCAGTGAGTGGAAAATTAGTTTTGGCAGGTGAGGAACTGGGTGACAGGTGAGGAAGCCAGCAGGGCATCACTGCTGTCCTCCTCCTCCTCTTGCTGATTGCTGGGGTTGCTAACAATATCTTCCCACCTCACCTCCTGCCCTTAATTACAATCAGATTGAGTGGAAATGACGTGGAAGGGCTCGGGCATTCGGGCAGCTGATAGGAAGATGCTGGAGTGGAATCCTGATCTTTGGAAGCCAGCCATGTGTTTTGTAGATAGGCTGCACAAGGCCATTTGGGAACTGGCATTTTCCTGATGGCCCAATGTGCAAGCCATACAGCCTAGGTTCTAGTGGGCGGAAGAAAAGGCTAATCTCTAGGGACTACATCCTAGGAAATCTGCCATATGGTACAAAACTCGAGGCAGTGTGTGCCAGGACCAGGAAGCAAGAAACCCAGGTTCCTGGACTGACTGTAGGTCAGCTCTGTAGTCTTTACTGCCTCAGTTTCTCTAGCAGCAAAGTGGAGCCAGCAATCCTACTGCGGCTTGCCTGCCCTGGAGGTAAAGTATGAGAAGGCCCTTTGAAATGTCAAAAGAAATGTTCTAAATGTGCATAAGGCCTCAGTGCCAGGGGGATTTGCCAAGCCTCCTGGGAGGCAGCCGTCTGCCTCTGCATCAGTTTCCACAGCCTGTGCTCAGACAGGTCCTTAAGCATCGAACATCTATAAATCCCATCACCTCTCTCCAGTCAGCAAATAAGAGAAAGGGCAGGCTGATGTTCTGCCTCTATCTGATCTTCTTACCAGTGCCAGCCCCGCCCCACCAGAGCCGATGATCCTGCTGCCCCGCTCCTCTTCTCTGAGCCTGTCAGTTTAATTTAACAAGGTTGCAGGAGAAGGTTGATTTAATCAAACCCATTGCTGTATCGCTCTCAGAGGTCCCTCAGTGTCACCACTGAGGCTCAGATTAGACAGCGACAATGCTTTCCTTTCTGGCCATTGCCTTCCCCTCCCTCCCTTTCCCTGGAGGGAGCAAGGGGGCAGACCAGTGTGCTGGGACCTAAGAATAGATGCTGGAGGATCAGAGGAGGCAACCGGGCTCTGGCCCCAGAAAGCCCCTCTCCGCGCGCCTTACATGGCCTTGTTTAAGGCTGAGCAACAACCCAGAGGGTGGGGAGAACAAAATGTGAGTGGAGCTGCTTTGCAAAGGCTCAGGGCTGCCTGAGGACAGAGCTGTGTTCTCTCTGATGGAAATATCTCCCTTACAGCAGGCAGACTGGAGTATAAGGGTGGACAGGTGGCTGGGTGCTCTACCCCACCCCATGAGCATTTGTGTCTAGGTTCTCAGCTCGGATTCTGAGATATTTGGGGGTGGAAGACGATGACAGTAGCAAGGTGAGGCTCCATCCAGCCTGGTTCCCGTGGCTCTGTTCTTGGCAAGAGAGCAGGAGCCTTACCTGGGCTTCCAGGAATACTGGAGTGTGAAGTAACTGCTGAGGTACTATGGTCACAGTGTGCGTGGGCGTGAGAGTGCATGTGTGCCTCTGTGTGTGTGTGTGTGTGTGACTGATTGTAGTGGTGATAGTGGCTGGAGGGCAAGGTAAAGGAGGAGAGAAAGCTGTCTCTGCTACAGAAAGTTTAGAATTGCAAAATCTTTCATGACCTGTGACCCTTCCATTTCTCTCTCTTTCTAGGCTATAGGTGCTAAGCACTACCCCGCCCCCCCACCCCCCCAGCAGCTCACAGAAGAGAAACAAAGGGCTTGAGAGGATCCTTCACTGAGGATGGTGAAGTCCCTTTGCCTTTTCTCATTTGTGTCATATTCTTCCATTGACCCAGCAACCGACAGGTGCAGCCGTCTCTAGGCCCCTTCCAGGCTCATCCCTGAGCCATTTATCTCTCACTCAGATATCTAGCAGGCCTCACAATGCATAGGAGGAGACAAATATGAACAGCAGAAACCCTTCCTGACAGCTCCAAAGAGAATCCTTTCCAATGCATATTCTATTGAGCACATCTCATAGTGGCTGACAGCCGCTTTATCAATTAAATTCCACATCCCGGTCTTTAGAGACACCACAAATCTCCCTACCTAATAAATCACAGGCCCCCAGTTATTGTTAAATGTCCCATCAGTCTCTAATAAACTCCCTGCCAAAAGGGACAGGTTATTTATTATGCTGCTCGGACAAGAATGAATTGGGCCCCTTTCTCAGAAGAAGAGCAAACATTCTGCCTTCCTCTCTAAAGATTGGGGCAGTGGTGTTAAATGGGGCAATCAATCAACTCAGGCCTTGAGCAGAGGAGAATCTGGTACATGTATATGTGGTATATGTGGGAGGATTGCCTAGAGCTTTAATCCCAAAGCCAGCCATGTCAATTCCCATAGCCAGAGGTGGCTACTCAAAATGCAGGGGCTTAGACCTTTGGGGTATATCACTCATCCCCAATTCCATTCTGAGGAAGTACTGAAGATGCCATTGATGTGACCATGGGGCACTTGTATAAAAGCTTATTCTCCATATTAGGAAATGACACCCAGGATTGAACTGGGTCATAAAACATTTTGTGTCTAGAGAGCACATGATGTTTTTTGACGTAGAGTTATGCTCCTCCACTGCACATGAACTGAAGAATAAGACAGAAAAGTAGAGAAATCTGGGGAAAGAAGCTAGAAAACACTGTCTTGAGGTTCAGGTAAGCAGCACACAGACAGTACTGGGACTTACAAAGGAAGACCTAGGAGCCAGCAGGTATGCAAGCCAGGTGCAAAGTGGCCTTGCTGTTACCTGCCTCAACAGCTACAAAGCTCAGTGATGCACCCAGACCTGCAAATTAAGTTCTACCCCCTGCAGCTTGCTGTGAGTCAAATCCCGTTTTCATTCCCAATCCATGTTTCTCTTCACTGTTACATAACACTACCCTCTGTAGAGCATCACACGCTCATTTTATATTCCTTGTGGTGACAAACAAGGCGCTCCATAAGATGGAGCCTAAACATCCCTTCTAGCCTCATTTCCGTGAGCCGCTGCCACCCCAGCCTCCGTTCACACTGAAGGACTTATACCTCCTTTAAGCTAGTGAAGTTCTTCATGTTTCCACACCCCTACACAGACTGTTCCATTACCCAGAATAGCTTCCTGTCTGCCTGCTAAAGTCTCCTGCCACCCCCACTGCCTGAGGAGGAGGAGTTGGGGGGGGGGGAAGCTTCATCCCACAGGAGAAGTAGAGAATATCAGTCCCACCGCTCTCAGGGACACCAGCTTCAGCTCCAGGTACTGATGCCATCCCCTCCCCTCAATGCTGGGCTCAGGGAATGGGTCAAGGGCATAGTTTTCCTCAGAGTTTCACTTGGACTTGATGTGAGGATGAGAAGGATGGAGGAACAAGAAAGTTGTTGCTCTCGGAATACCCAGAGCTGTCTCCCTCAGTTTCTTAGAACTTCTCACTCCCACATGACAGCCACACTCTGAGCAGGGGGGGACCTGAAAGTGTCAGTGGTACATATGATTTCACACCAGCCTGTGCTACCTGCATGTTTCATACTTGATCTTTTCCCTGGCTGGGCTGCCAGTTCTTTTTGGACAAGCAGAAGTCGGAGTGGAGTTTGGAGCTTTGCTGCTAGGCAGGTCTAAGCTTAAGCTCTGGGACTCTGGAAGAGGGTCTTTGCTCTTCTGAGGAGTTAACAGAGGGCAGTAAGTAGCTCCTTTCCACTGCATCAAAAGTCTCTATGGGTAATAAAGCCTTCAGCTCACCCCTCTTACCCCCTTAAAGCTCATTCTGTTATAGTCTGAATGTAAAATGTCCCCAACAGGCTCATGTATTTGAGCACTTGGTCCCCAGCTTGTAATGAAGTTTGGTAGAGGTGGGGGACATGGGGCCTGAATAGGGAGGGGATGTGGGATGCTGAGACTGGACCCTGAGGATTATGGCTCAGTCCTCCTTCTGGTCCTACTGTGTACTTTCATGTTTGCCAAGATTCGGATAAATAGTGCAGCAAAAGCTCCTGGTGCCCCTGACAAAGCTGCACCAACTACTCCAGATGCCGTGCCTTCCAGGCTGGGACACACAGTACCCTCTGGTTTTATGAAGTAAACACATCTCAGTTCACTGATGTTGCTTCTGTCGGGTGTTTTGTCCCCAGCAATGAGAAAAGCAACTAATATTTTCCCTCCATTCTCATTTTAAGATATTCTAGAATGTGCTATGGAGTCTGGAGAGATGGCTTAATGTTTTTTTGGGGGGGGGGTTATTTATTTATTTATTTATTTATTTATTTATTTATTTATTGAGACAGGGTTTCTCTGTGTAGCCCTGGCTATCCTGGAACTCACTCTGTAGACCAGGCTGGCCTCAAACTCAGAAATCTACCTGCCTCTGCCTTCCAAGTGCTGGGATTAAAGGCGTGCACCACCACTGCCCAGCAACTCAATGGTTAAAAACATTGCCTACTCTTATTGAAGAGCACAGATTCAATTCCCAAAACCCAAATGGCAGCTCACACCTGTCTGTGACTCCAGTTCTGGGGTATCTGACACCCTTTTCTGGCTTCTTTGGGCATTAGGAACACAAATGATGCAGATACTCATGCAGGCAAAAGACAGATTCTCTCTTTCTCTCCCCCTCTCCTCCCCCTCTCCCCGCTTCCCTCCTCTCTTCCTCTCCCCCTCTCCCCCTCTCCCCCCTCCCCCTCTCCCCTCCCTCTCCTCCTCTCCCCTCCCTCTCCTCCTCTCCCCTCCCTCTCCCCCTCCTCCCCCTCTTCCCCCTCCCCCTCTCCTTCCCCTTTCCCCCTCTCTTCCCCCTCTCTCCCTCTCCCCCTCTCCCCTCTCTCCCTCTCCCCCTCTCCTCCCCTTCTCCCCCTCTCCCCTCCTACCTCCCCCTCTCCTTCCCCTCTCCCCCTCTCCCCTCTTCCCTCCCTCTCTCCCTCTCCTCCCCCTTCCCCTCCCCCTCCCCCCTTTCCTCCCCCTTCCCCTCCCCCCTCTCTCCCTCTCCTCCCCCTCTATCCCTCTACCTCTCTCCTCCCTCTCCCCGCCCCCTCTCCCCTCCCCCTTTCCTCCCTCCCCTCTCCCCTCTCCCCTCTCCCTCTCCCTCCCCCCCACCACAAGTTAAAATGAAAACTAAAAGAAGTGTGCTGTGCTGTGCTGTGCTGTGCTGTGCTGTGGTCTTCTAAATCTTCAGGCCTCTGCTTTCTCCTTCTATGTATGATAAGAGCAACAGCTTCTGGTTATTCTCTGGAATGTTCTAAGATTTCACAAACTCTGGGAAGATGTAGAAAACTCCTAATTGCCTCATAGGTTGTCCCCACCCCATTCTGTAGTAATAGACTCCTTTCTAGCCTGAAGTTAGACAGGCATGGGTTGTTGAGGGAAAACTACATATATCTCCTATGGGCCCAGCAAGATGTCTCTGTGGGCAAAAGCACTTGCTGCCAAGTCTGATGATCTGAATTCAATTTCCAGGGCCCACATGATGGAGGGAAAGAAGTGATTCCTACAAATAGAATTCCAGACTTCCTTGAAGCCAGGCAGGACTCTCAGGTTCAGTTTTAGTCAATGAAATGCCCCCTAGGAGTGTAGTAGCTTTTTGAGAACACTCCATTTTTAAAAGAGGACTTTCTGGGGCTGGAGAGATGGCTCAGCAGCTAAAGCACTGTCCTTGCAGAGGCCCCAGATTCGATTCCCAGCACTACATGGTGGCTCACAACCAATATGTGACCACTATTCCAGGATAGTGGTCACATATGTGGTGCATCCAAACATACATGTAAGCAGAACACTCATAATCATAAAGCAAAATAAATAAATGTAAAGGGGGC
Organism: Arvicanthis niloticus; assembly: GCF_011762505.2. Lineage (NCBI taxonomy): Eukaryota > Metazoa > Chordata > Mammalia > Rodentia > Muridae > Arvicanthis > Arvicanthis niloticus. The sequence goes on along the minus strand of NC_047661.1, from coordinate 84,640,339 downwards.
ACCCGTCACAATGACCCCTACTCTTTCTAGTTTGACACTTCCTTCATCCTAATGTCTGGAATGCAGATGTGATGGTTGGAGCAAGAGCAATCGTTTGGTCAGCAGGATAGAAGCTTGGGTACACATGAGCTTTGTGGACTTGTGCTACCATGTTACTTTTACCCAGAACTTCTCCATTAGAGAGGAATGAACTTCCCAGGGACCAAGGTTTCTAACATTTTCAATTAGTCCTAATTTTGACCCCTAGGTCTTCCGTAACTCTCCACACCTGGGTTATCTGGTTATCCTTGACTTCCATAGTACCCTGTACTTTCAGTGGAAAGGCCATCTGTTTGCTTTGAGGTCATTGGCTCTAATTGTTTTGTTCTGTTTTTCCATCTTCAGCATTTTCATACTTTGTAGGGAGTGTTCAGAAGATTTGCATGAATGAATGAAAAACGAAGTGTTGGTTAGTCTGAATATATTGCTGTTGGTTTGAGGCTCAAATGATTAAAGGTGGCTGCAATAATCCAGTTTTCTTTTCTGCTTACCACATTCCCTCAATGATCCTTAAATGCAGGGGCAGCCTCGACACTGCCGTCTTTAGCAGCCTACCAAAGAGGTCCTTTTAGCCTCTCCCTTGGCTTAGAAGTAATCACCTTGAATCTTCATACCCATTCTGGGGCCCAGTCTCACTCTTACTCTCTTACCTCAGTTCACAGATGTCTATCCCTCACAGGGTTCCTACAGAGTCTTTACTGGCATGGCATGAACAAAGTACCAGAGACATTAAGGATTTAGGTTTGGTTGGAGGAGGTCGGTAGACTTCAATGCCATCAAAAAGGCTGGATCCTCAGTGTGACCCTACCAGAGGCCAGGAGGCTGACACAATCTACCCAATAACTATAACTGCCACCCTCACATCAAATCTGCATATCAAACTGTTGATTGCCTTTGTGCTTTATCTTAGAGCATTCATTGGTCTCTCTATTGATCTCCTCTCCTCAATGGAGCACAGCCAGGATTTTCACACTGTGAGCTTTTTTTGTCCTGAATCTATCGCAGGCCTAGTAATCCTTGGGCCTGCTGGGAGAAGAGCCTGCACCCTTCCCTATCTCCATGATGACAGATCCCTGTTACTACTGAAAAGACGGAACATTTTGCCTGGCTTCTAAGGATTTCTCCCAGTACCTTGTTTTCTCTGAGCCATTGCTGGACACAGGCCTCTGCAGTTCATTTCTTCTGCTGGAAGTCATCCTTGTCCCAGACTCTGTTTTGATTTGCCAAGTCACTTCCTTTCTGTAGCCGAGGAGGTGACTTCAGGGCTCCTGTAAATCTCAGAAAGATCCTTAGGGAAGAGGGTCCTGGGTATTTTCCTTATGCGTGGGCCTGAGATTAGAGCCATGCAGACTTGGGATGACATCTTTTCAGTTTTCTACCTTCTTTTTTACAAGACAGTTTTAACTAAGATAGAATTATGTCATTTCCCTGCTTCTTTTTACCTTCTAACTCCTCCCAAGTCCCCTCCCTCAAACTCCTTCCACACCTCCCACTCTCAAATTGATAGCCTCTTTTTTATTACTATTACACACACACACACACACACACACACACACACACACACACACGTATGTGTGTATACAAATATATAAATATAACTTGCTGAGTCTGTTTTTGTTGCTTGTTTGTATATGGTTTCAGAGTTGACTACTTTGTATTGGATAACCAATACAGGTGCTTATCTCTGGGAGAGACTAATTCTCCCTCTCTGAGCAGTTCTTTTTCTAGGTATGGGACTTCATGAGATATTTTCCACAGTGGACATCCTGTTATTCTAGGGTTTATAATCTTTCTGCTTCTTCTGTGATGTTCCCTGAGCCATAAATGCAGGAGCTATGTTGTAGGTGTTTCCACTGGGGCTGGGCTAATTCACTGCTCTCTGCTTTGTGTCCAGTTGTGGGTTTTCCATGATGGACTCCATTTGCTCCTCTTCTTTTGGTTTTTATAGACAGAGTTTCTCTCTGTAGTCCCGGCTGCCTGAAACTTGCTCTGTAGGCATGCTGACCTTGAACTCAGAGATCTGCCTGCCTCTGCCTCCCAAGTGCTGGAATTAAAGGCATGTACCACCATCATCCTGCTAAGAGAAGTTTCTTTAATAAAGCTACACTTGCCTATGAGTTTAAGATTTAGAAATGTAGTTAGGAATTATGCTGGTCCAGCAAAGGGGCGTTGGGAGGTTCTCTTCTCAGATCCATGACCTCACTAGCCCCTGGAAGTCGGGCTAGGTTTCTAATACCAGGTGTGGTTCTGCTCCTGTTGAGTGGGCCTTTAGTCCAGTCAGAAAGCTGTGAGTTACCAGAGTGATGTGAGTGCCACTACTGTGTCCTTATGGATATCTTGTTGTGATTCATAGGTATGTCAGATGGGTAAGTGCCTTACCTTCTTTAACTGTAAAATGGAGATCATAGTATCCATCTCCTGGAGATGTGAGCTCCTCATGGAATGTGAGTTTAATAAATGCTAGCTGTCACCACAGCCATCATCATCATACCATCTCATGATCATCCTCCACCAGCATCAACCGCACTGTCGCCTCCTTTCTTTCTTACTTTCTCTGTTGTATTTGCTTTGCTTCTTTGTCTACAGAGCATCCCACTAGAAGAACTTCATGGCTCACGTTTTATAGGACCCTATTTCTCTGTTTTTCTTTTGGGGGATTATAATTCTGAAGCACAGGACACAGATTGAATGCATGAAGACATAAGCAATGATCTTTTAAAAGATGTTATCAATGACAAGACATGTATTTACGCTATAGCCCAGTCTAGTTTAGAATTCACTGTATAGCCTAGGCTACCCTCAAGCTTGCACTAATCCTCCTGCCTCAGCTTCTCAAGTGCTGGACTAGAAAGTACAAGCTGCCTTGTCTAGCTGTATATATCTAGCTGTTTGACTACAGTTCAAGCTGTTAAACAGATAACCTTGTTTTTATGGTTTTAAAAACTATATTCAAAATGTCTTTTCTTCTGAAAATGCCAAATAATACAAAAATAGACAAAAGTGAATACTAGAATTCTCTCCTCACATTTCTTAGGGTTAAATGCCTTTATTACCATGGTATGCACTCTTTTGGGTACTTTTCATTACACACATTAAAAAAAATCAGAGTACTGGATATGTGCATGTATGTCTGTATGCACATCTTTATGTTATGTATGTATATTATATGTGTGTGGGTATGTGCATAGGCTAGCATTTGTGTGTGTGTGTGTGTGTGTGTGTGTGTGTTTGTTTGTAGGTCAGAAGATAACTTGCCGGAGTCAATTCTATCCTTCCACCATGTGGGTCTCTGGATGGAACTTGAGTAGTCAAGTCTTGGAAACATGTACCTGTGCCCCATGAACCATCTTTCATGATAGTAGAAGCTTTTTAAAAGCCATGTTTTTAAGCTTTGGTCTAACCACTTGACAAGTTTAGTATCTTGGTCATTTTTAGGTGTACTGTTCAAGTGTTAAGTTATATTGATGCGAAACAGTATTTTGTCTTGCAAATCTCACACTCTAAACCCATTAAATAACAACTCTCTTTTGCTTCTCTTCCCACTCTTGCTAACAACCATTCTATGTTCTGCATCTATAAATCTGATTCATCTGACACTCACATAAGTGGAGGAAGCACAGAGCAGTTCTTCTCTAACAGGCTTACTTCATTTGGAGTAAGGGCTTCAAGGTTTATTCATAGCGTTTGCCCAAAATCCTTCCTATAAGGCTGCTTACTACTCCATGTGACGTCCACTTTATTTATCCTTTTATTACCTTAAAAAGCTTGTCTCTAATGAGTCTATAAACATAAGTGGGAAAATATCTTGAAAAGGAAATGTAATGGTTAGTATTAACTGTCCACTTGACAGGATCTAGTTACCTGGAGATGGGCCTTTGAGCAGTCCCATGGGCAATCATCTCTATTAGGTAAACTGATGTGGGAAGACAACTTAGTGTGGAAAGAACATCCTCTGACTCGGGATCCTGGGATGTATAACGTGAAGAAAGCACCACACTTGCAAATAGCCTTTGCTTCCTGAAAGCGGATGTAATGTGACCAGATACTTCAAGTTCCTCTACCTTGACTGTCCCACCATAATTGACTATATCTTGAACTATGATTCAGAAAAACAAAAACAAAATAAAACCCCCTTTTCCTTAAAGTTGCTTTTGTCATAGCAACAGGAAAAGAAACTAAGAGCAGAAGGAAGAAGTGAGGAATGAATTTTACTCAACTGGGAATGTGGTCAAATGGTAAAGTGTTTGCTTAGTATGCCTACATCATGGGTCCAACTCTTAAGAAAAAGAAAGATAAAGAAAGCAATTTCTGGGTCTCTGAGGTCTGTGGTCTGGATAGAGAAGATTCTGGACTGGGAAGCCAATCTAGAAGGGTTTTGCAATAGTTAGGATGACCAAAAGACCAAGGGTAGGTACTATGGAGATTGAAAAGGAGTGGATGAAACATCTGGAGACAAAATTATTTGACAGTAATTTGTTAGAAAGAGGGTGAGGGCAAAGCAAAAAGGGATTCTCAGATTTGTCATTTGTGAATTAGGTGGGTGAAAGATGTGGGCAACTAAGAGGAACCTTGAGAGCTTTATAGTGGCTGTTTGCTTAGTGCTTTGTTAATTTCTAAGCAAATAGCATTTGTCTTAGGGTTTCCATTGCTGTAAAGAGACACTATGACCAAGGCAACTCTTTTAAAGGACATTTATTGACGTTGGTTTACAGGTTCTGAGGCTCAGTCCATCACCATCAATGAGAAAAGTAATACAGATATGCTTAAATTTGGAAGCATGACTAAAGCTTTGTTCTAAGAGCTCTTTCAAAACAAAACAAAACAAAACAAAACAAAACAAAACAAAACAAAACAAAACAGTATTGTTTAGGACGTGTCAGATTGCATTTCTCCTACCAGAAACAGAAGGGAACAAATCAGAATAGCTTTCTATCTTCATGGAAAGTGGAGGAGACAATAAACATTTTAGGTAGTTGTATCATGAAGAAACTGACCGGGTATGGTGACACACACCTGTCATCTCAGTATTTGAAAAGTTGAGCCAGGAGGATTTCCAATTTGAGGCCAGCCTGAGCGGCACAGGGAGACTCTGATTTAGAAAACAAACCAACCAACCCGCCAACTAACTAAGCTAATCAAACCAAAGCAAATAATCAAACGTGGGGATAGTGGGGTGGGAATAATGGGAAAGGCCAGGAAGCAGTCAGGATGGAAGCGACTTAAGATTTCAAGAAAGGCCTCTTTTGACACGGTGACCCATGAGCGGGTCTAGAGGAAGGGAAAGTGGTGTGTGTGCTACTTGCCCACCCGAGAACGGGAGGAAGGGCGCACAAAAGATCCGTTAAACCCGAGACGTCTATTAGCCTGCAGTTTCGAGAGAGCGATCAAGCGAAGCCTCGGAGTTGGCATCCAGTTCAGGCTTCCACTTAAACCCGAGGAGACTCCCGTCACGCGCTCCGCACTGTGCTAAGCACCGGGGGCACAGACGTGACAGGGCTGTGCTAGCTTGCTAAAAGCCCGTCACGCTGTGTTCCCGGGCGCTGTCTGCGAGCACTGAGGGACCGTGGGAAAGGGTGCGCAGAGCGCAGACTTCGGCGTGGCTACAGCCGAGCTCGACCCAGGGAGCCGACTCGAGCCCCGGCGGCGACCGACTCGCGAGCTACGTCACAAAACGCGCCCCGGGCGCTCGATTCCGGAGGGGCGCCACGCGCCTAGTCCTTCAGAGCCGCGGGAGGCGGGCGGCGGGCGGCGGGCGGCGGGCAGCGCCCACCAAGGGCACGCGACGCCCTCTGCAGGCCGCAGGCGGCAACACACTGGTAGCCTAATCTTCCCTCGCTCTTCCCGCCTCTTCCTCAGGCTACATTTCCCCCCCACCCCGCCACAGAGTGTCAGCCTCCGACTTCCGTTCTTCCCCTCCGCCTCCAGGCGTGTCCGTGTCTTCTCGGGGAAATTGCCAATAAAGTTTTTCTCCTTCTCGCTCCCAGGAGCCCCGCCTCAATTCTAAGTATCGCGAGATCTGGAGGCGCGGCTACCATGGCGGCGGCGTTTGAAGCCCCAGCGGCCTTGACAACCTCCGAGTCCGCTATGGCGGCGGAGCGTGCGGCTGCGCCGGAGCAGGCTGCGGAGCCCACTCCCGCCTCCCCGTGGAACCTGCGGACGGCTCACGACATCGGCGGGCCGCGCACACGTACGGGGGACGTGGTACTGGCGGAGCCCGCGGACTTCGAGTCGCTGCTGCTGTCGCGGCCGGTGCTGGAGGGGCTGCGGGCGGCCGGCTTCGAGAGACCCTCTCCGGTGCAGCTCAAGGCCATCCCGCTGGGGCGCTGCGGGCTCGGTGAGGACCAGCCGTGGGGAGGGGACGGCGTGGCCCCGGAGAGCTCCGGGGCCGCGCCATTGCGGGGCTCGGTCAGGTTCTAGGCGCGCAATTGAATTTGAAGGTAGTAAAGGCTTTTTTAGCATGGAGTCCAAGTTGGAAAGCGGTAGAGATTCAGGGGGCAAGAGGCTGGAGAAATAGCTCGGTGGTTAAGATACTGAGCTATCAAGCACTCCTGCAGGTTTGAGAGTCAACTAAAAATACAGGCGGCAACTAGGTGCTCGTAGGGGAGAACCTACCTGTTCATTTCTCTTTTTCCCATATTTGGTATCTGGAGCTTCAGTGAATCTAGGTAATGATATATATATATATAATTTTTTTTTCTTCCTCAGATTTAATTGTTCAAGCTAAGTCTGGCACAGGAAAAACTTGTGTATTCTCCACCATTGCTCTGGACTCTCTTATTCTTGAAAACTACAGTACTCAGGTGAGTTTAACTCAGGATCCAGAAGGGTGTGTGTAGCACGTGGACTCTATGGAGAGTCATGAAAAACTAGTAACTCCTCGAGATGGTGAGTTTGATGAAGGGGAACCAAAGCACATGAAAGTTACAGAAGTAAACCAGATGGTAACATCGGTGAGTTGTGGTCAGGAATATCATTATTAGTATTTTAAATTTGGAATTTTCTGTAATAATTACATCTTGACTGTCAGTTGGAATCATACAATTAATTCTTTTACTTACTGACTAGATTGGAGTTAGACATAGAAGGTAAACGTTCTGGATTATATACTCTGCTGTGGCAGAAATTTCAGATGGTTCTTAAAGCCTTGTGTATGTGTTGTATTGATCTCTTACTTTTCTAGGTTGGCTTGGAATGGTTTTGAGATTGCCTTACTCAAATTAGTCGATTTGGGTTTGGGGGATTATTCTTTAAAAACTGTGTTCAGCCAGTGTTACATATAAATACTGCCTTAGGCACTGGGGATTAAACAGTGAATTAGATGTGACCCCTATGCTGTCTTCTGGACTGTTGTAGTGATGTCTGACTTCATTTTAAGTTCAAGGTGTGCCTTTTGTGATGATGGATCTTTACTAGTAGTTCCTTAAACCCAGGATTCTTATATTTGTTGACTGGAATCTTTGAGTTCTATGTCTACCAAACCCTGGGAGATACCGGGTATACTTTTTAAGGACATTGGCTAGTCTATTTGTGTGTTTGAGAGGTTTGGCTTTGTGATACTTGGCAGCAGATGAAATCCCAAACTTGAGTAAAATTTATATTTTTCATAAAGGTCTTTATATTGTTAAAATAATAAGTGTCTGTGTGTATCAAAGTAATACTATATAATAATTTTTTATAATTGGGAAAAATCAGAAGAAAAAAAGAGAATAAAGTAACAAAAACATGTACCTAGAGTTAAGGGACTTTTTAAAAAGTTTCATTTCCCAGTCTTTTTTTTTTTTTTTTTTTTTTTTGGTTTGTTTATTTTTAGTAGTTACATTGCAGTATGTTCTGTGTGGCTCTCAGGGCCTTTGGTACCTAACCTTTGGAGTTAGCTTTGAGATTCCTCTCACACACCTTTAATCCCAGCACTCGGGAAGCAGAGGCAGGCAGATCTACAGAGAGTTCAAGGATAGCCAGAACTGCTGCACAGAGAAACTGTCACTAAAACAACAATAAAGAGTACATACGTCTTTCTGCTGTTCTTCATGTATATCTCAGTACTTTTGAATTTGCAGTTTCTCTTCCTGAAGCGCTAGTGTGTCCCACAGCCAGCTCTGCTGTATATTTAGGTTTCTTCTCTAATGTGACTTCCTTATGGGGGCTCTTAAAATGTTTGTTTGTTTGAGGCAGGCACATATGGAATAGAAACCTGGAACATAGACCAGTCTTCAACTTGAGGCAACCCTGTCTCTGCTTCCAGGGTAGTAGAATCACCTGGGGATGCCAACACTCCTATATTTGTTTGTTTGTTGTTTGTTTTGTTTTTGGGGCAGAGTTTCTCTGTTTAACAGCTCTGGCTGTCTGGAACCCAATTTTGCAGACCAGCCTGGCCTGGGACTCATAGAGATTCAAAGTGCCTCTGCTTCTCACGTCCTGGAATTAAAGAGTGTACCACCATGCCTGGCCTAGTGGGTTCTTAATAAGTGTTAACTGAATAAATAAATGAGGTACTTTCTCTTATTTTAAAATAAAAAGTAGTGTGTCACAGTGAATGTATTACTCAAATGTATTCCTCTGACTTGTTAAAATAATGTTTTGCAATTTATTTTAGATTTTGATATTGGCTCCCACAAGAGAAATTGCTGTTCAGATACACTCTGTTATCACAGCCATTGGAATAAAAATGGAAGGATTAGAATGTCATGTCTTTATTGGAGGGACTCCATTATCACAAGACAAAACCAGACTTAAAAAGTGTCATATTGCTGTTGGATCTCCTGGTAAGTCATTAATACCTGTTGGTAGCTGAAGTTCTTGAAGAATAGAACAGTGAACATGACAATAAACAAACAGGAGTTTTGATGGTGGGAATAATTACTTTCAGCATAAATGAAGAGCATTAGACCAGAGAGACACATGACTGGGTTATCAGCAGAATCTGTTCATCTCCATTCTAAAGAGTGATGGAGAATACACATGGGATAGGCTTCTGAGACTTGAAGTGACTTTAGGAAACCTGTTTAAGCCATGGATTGAGGTTTCTTTTGCTGTTCTCTCTGCTAATTTGCTCATAAATCACTAGAATCAGAATCTAGGATTCAGTGCCATAGCATTCAAGTATTTTGATAGCAGTAATGTTTGTTTTCCATATTTATCAGTGATGAAAAGTGAGGGAAAGAAGAATGGATTCAGACAAGATGAAAACATAAGATTACTAAGATCATGAGTGGTATGTGATGGTACACTGTGAGGAAACTGAATATAACTGTGAATAACTGTGAATAAATATAGTAAAGCACTCCTGAGGTTTGTACAGATTTGATATGTCGTAAGTGTTTATGACAGGTTTGTTGTTTCCCTGCCATACAGGTAGAATTAAACAGCTCATAGAGCTTGACTACCTGAATCCGGGCAGTATCCGTCTCTTTATTCTTGACGAAGCAGATAAGCTTTTAGAAGAAGGCAGTTTCCAGGAACAAATAAAGTAAGAAAACTAACCTGTTTTTAAACATGTTGCACCAAAGCATTTGTCTTTAGCTTTTCCAGGTAGTGTTTGCTGTCTGCATAGTTTTCATGGTGTATGTTTTCCTATGTTTTTCCAGTTGGATTTACTCCTCATTACCTGCCAGTAAACAGATGTTGGCAGTATCTGCTACTTACCCTGAAGTTTTGGCTAATGCTTTGACAAGGTATATGAGAGATCCCACTTTTGTAAGATTGAATCCCAGTGATCCAAGTCTCATAGGTATGTATAGGTTTTACGTTACTAGTTTGTGATGTCCTGGAGCTTTCCCTGGTCTCATTGGCTATTTCCACATCATAGTTGCTATTGGAATTTACCAGATGTATTTGTTTTAACTGGGACTCTTGACTTCTTTATAGGTTTGAAGCAGTACTACCAAGTTGTCAATTCTTATCCTTTGGCTCATAAGATTTTTGAGGAAAAGACTCTGCACTTACAGGAACTTTTTAGTAAAGTCCCATTTAATCAAGCGTTGGTGTTTTCTAATTTGCACAGCAGGTAATATATATATATATAACTTAATCTAGGGAACTTAAAAACTAAAGAATAGGTATGGGGCAGTAGTTGAAAGTCGTAAGTCTTCTTTTCTTTTGTTTGTAGAGCTCAACATTTGGCTGATATCCTGTCTTCTAAAGGTTTTCCTACTGAATGCATTTCAGGCAAGTTCAGCACATGCTTTTGTTTAATGTATTGCCTTGAAGCCTTCCATGTCAAGAGAGAAAAAAACATCACATCTCAAATTGTCTCCAGAGTGTGAGGTTGCACTCATCATGTCAGTCTCCTGGTTTTTTTGTTTTTTTCCTTTTTTTTGTGTGTGTATGTTTGTTTTGAAGGAGTAACTTGGTGTATAGTAACAATTTAGTAATTTTAGAAAATCAGTGATCAGAAATACTTAAATTTTTATATAAAATCTGAGTTATATTTACATTGTCTTGAAATATAGTTTGTTTCTTCAATATAATCAAACTATTAAAATGCTAGAAGTTAAAGAAGGTATGGTGTTGCCTGTACTCTAGAGTCAAAGGCAGGAAGGTCATGGGTTTAAGACCATATTTGCGTACGTTAAGTTTTAGGCCAGCATAGGCTGCATAGAAAACAAGCTAAGACTAGCTGAGTTTTGATCTGTCTTCTCCACTCCCTACTCCCTACCATCAGACTTGGTCTTTTATATGTAAGTGGTCTCCTACTGGCTGTACCTCTGGCCTGTGAATTGACTTAATGCATTGTCTGTGGAAGGCAAAGTGACTCATTTCATCCACAGAGTTTATTAATTGCTGGGTTAATAGAAAAGACTTAAAGCAATTTTTGGTCAATGAGATCCTTTGTTTTATATGTTGTAGTGTAATTTAGCTGGAATATGCTCAGTATTGGGGAGACTATTTCTTAATGAGCTGATAGCTTAACTCTGGATCACATTTCAGAACCAGATTTGTGGGCTGTAGAAAGGGTTCAGTGTTAAAAGCCCTTCCTGTGCAATCCTGTGCACAGGAATTTGGATCTCAGCATCCATATGACAAGCCAAGTAGTATTCTTGCTCCTGGGGATCTGATGCCCTCTCCTAGCCTCTGTGTGCATAGGCACATGCAGCTGCATACAGTCAGACACAGACACAAGCACACACAGACTCACAGATCTTAAAAACAAGATTTGTAAATAGTTAGGAGGAACATTTACTGTCAGATACATAGCACATACAGACTCACAAAGCTTTAAAAAAGAATTGTAAAGAATTGGGAAGAACATTTTTCTTCTAATCATTTAAAATTGATATTTGATTTTCAAATTAATAATCTAAATCATACTTTGAAAAATATGGACTTTAGATTTTAGTACTCAAATTTGCACAGAACAGAATTAACTGGTTGGTATTTTTTTTAAAACATTAAAACTGGAAATTATGATTCTTGCTTATTGTGGATTTGATAAATATATCTTAGCTTAAGTTTTTGTTGATGTTTTGAGATGGGATCTACAGAGTCTATGCTGGCCTTGAACTCTGGCTTTTTCTACTTCAGCCTCTTGAATGTTAGGATGACATAGCAAGTGTATGCCACTGTATCTGCTTCGCTTAGGTGTTTTTAAAATGACTTTTTTGGGGGGTGGGGTCTTTTTAGGTAACATGAATCAGAATCAGCGCCTTGATGCTATGGCTAAACTGAAGCAGTTTCATTGCAGAGTCCTCATTTCTACAGATTTGGTAAATCTCCTACTTGATTTGGGTGACTGTTGATCTTGTCATGCGTTGTTATCAGATTGCTGTCCTGTTTCATGTAGGTACCTAACAAGTATCTAACCCTAAACCTTAACCCCTAACCCTAACCCCCTAATCCCCTAACCCCCTAACCCTAAAAAGTACCAGAGATAAAAGTTATCTTTCTAGATCTGGGGAAAGTGCTTTTTAAAAAATGTCTTTAATGTTTAATATTTGTTTTGAAATAAGTTTAGTCCTAGTTACTAGAAATAGATTCTTTCTTTGAATCCTAAATATTTGCCCATTTTAAATTTGGCTTTTGGTTATATCAGAAGGGCATACATAGTGTGCATTAGTAGCCATCCTGTAATTAATACAAACAATTATCTTTAAGACTTCCCGTGGGATTGATGCGGAGAAGGTGAATCTAGTTGTAAATCTGGATGTGCCGTTAGACTGGGAGACTTACATGCATCGGATTGGCAGAGCTGGCCGTTTTGGTAAGGAACAAGGAAGTTTGGTGCTTTAATAAGAAGACTGATATGAAAGGTACTTGGACTATTGTTTCTGTGGAAATGAGTTACTATGTCATTCCTTATTCTTAGGTACATTGGGGCTGACAGTGACCTACTGTTGTAGAGGGGAAGAAGAAAATATGATGATGAAAATTGCCCAGAAATGTAATATCAACCTTCTCCCTTTACCAGGTATGTGTTTGTTTCCTTTTGACATTCTTTTACTATTATATTTATTATTGCTTATTATTTTGAGGCAGGGTCTCTTTATGTAGCTCTGGCTGTCCTAGAACCCACTATTTAGACCAGGTTGGTTTTAAACTCACAGAGATCTCCTCTCCTTTGTCTCCTGAATGCTGGGATTAAAGATGTACACTACCATGCCCATTAGTCAAAAGTTTTGACATTCTTATAGTTGTAGTGATAATATAGGCATATTAAAAACGATAGCATCTACTGTATGTGTTCATTCATTAATTCTTACCACTAGCCTGTGAAGTACACAGTATTGCTAATCTGTGTCTTATAGACTAGGCATACTTTAACATGTAGGTTAAGTAAAAGTGTTAACAACTGATAAGTAGAGATTTCAAGCTAACTACTTGACACATGAAAAATATTCTACTGTATAGTTATGAGCTTTGCACTTTTATTTTATTTTTGAGACAGCCTTACTATGTAGCCTTGCCTGGCCTGGCACATAATGTTTAGACCAGACTGGCTTCTAGCTCACAAAGATTCACCTGCCTGTAGTGCTGGGATTAAAGGTGTACACTACCATGCCTGGGCTGAGAATGTTCTTATTCTTTTATGTAGATCCTATTCCTCCTGGCCTGATGGAAGACTGCTTGGAGTGGGATGTGGAAGTTAAAGCTATGATGCGTCCTTGTAGCTCACCAAGTATATCTACCCAGTCCCCCAGAAAGCAAGTTCAAAAACTAGAGAGAGCCTTCCAGTCTCAAAGAACTCCTGGTAACCAGGTGCCTTCCCCCAGAACTACTTCTGTATCTACACTCTCAGCCAAATCAAAACACAGCAAACAAAAGCTTCCTGTGAAAAGCCACTCAGAGTGTGGAATCATAGAAAAGGCAGCTCCACCACAAGAGTTGGGCTGTACCACACAGCTGGAAGAGCAAGTTAAGAATTCTGTTCAGACCTCTATTGAGGACTCCTCCAGTAACAGCCAGCATCAGGCCAAAGATACCTCACCTGGGTCACTCCCTAAAATTCCTTGTCTGTCTTCTTTTAAAGTCCATCAGCCATGTACTTTGACTTTTGCAGAACTGGTAGAAGATTATGAGCACTATATTAAAGAGGGGTTAGAGAAACCTGTGGAAATTATCCGGCACTACACAGGACCCGAGGCTCAGACTGTGAATCCTCAGAATGGCTTTGTGAGAAATAGGGTTTCTGAAGATAGAGCACAGATGTTGGTGAGTAGTAGCCAGTCTGGAGACTCAGAGAGTGACAGCGATTCTTGCAGCTCAAGGACTTCTTCCCAGAGCAAAGGCAATAAGTCTTACCTGGAAGGCTCTTCAGACACTCAGTTGAAAGACTCTGAGTGTACTCCTGTGGGCGGCCCTCTCTCTTTGGAACAAGTTCAGAATGGAAACGAGACCTCGACTCAAGTGGAGTATCAAGAATCCCCTGAAACCCAGGTAAAGGCAAGGCATAAAGAAGGAGCTAACCAAAGGTCTAAGCAAAGTCGGAGAAACCCACCTCGGCGCTCCTCTTACAGAGTACAGACAGCACCCCAGGAAGAGGGCTGGTATGACTGTCGCAGGGAAACAAATGTGAGTTTTTCTGATACCTACCAGGATTATGAGGAGTACTGGAGAGCATATTACAGGGCGTGGCAAGAGTATTATGCTGCGGCTTCCCATTCATACTATTGGAATGCTCAGAGACACCCGAGCTGGATGGCTGCCTATCATATGAATACAGTGTATCTACAAGAGATGATGCGTGGTAACCAGTGAGGTTAGCATGTGCCTGAGACTACTGACTGTCAACAGATAATTGGATATGCATTCTTCACTGAGAGCAAGTGGGGTTTGGTGGCATTTTGGAGGAACTTGAGAGGACTTGAGGCTTTCTACTGGGGCACAACTATTTTTCAGATTATTTTTAGAACTTGGATCTAAAGACCCCCAAGGTGCCACTTCATGTAGGCTGTTCCCAAAAGAAATCTTTAAAAAGGTGACTTATGCCACTCCTTACTTAAGAAACAAAATAAAAACAGTTAAAATTTGAATGTAATGTCAGTCTATTCTGTTGAGTTTCTTACAGAAGGATTGCACTACATTTTCTTTATTTTAAATAGACTTATGTGTAGAGCATTCTACCCGTATGTATGCCTGCAGGCCAGAAGAGGGCACCAGATCTCATAGATAGTTATGAGCCAGCATATGATTGCTGGGAATTGAACTTCACTCTAAAACTCTTCTTAGTGCTCTTAACTTCTGAGCCATCTCTCCAGGACGTGTATTGCATTTCTCTATTGCTGCATTTTTGTGGAAATTTTATCATGGTAGATCCTTGATGTTTAGGCAGGAAGGAATTTTTTTAATGTTCTCTGCTTCCAGTGGTAGTTTTGTTAGCCATGAAAACAGGTTTAGGTAAATGTGCTGAGTGCTTTCTGTTCATCTTCCTGACGAAGCTGTGAAAACACCCATTTCACTGTATTAAGTAGGTCAGCGTTGTCTGTGGTTACCTTCTGCTTATGTAAGGGGTAGCTTGTCCTCTTGTGTCTTGGGTTCTAAGCCTTTTAGAAGCTATAGACAGGTTGACTCCAGAAAATTTCTCATTTCTTAGTGGGATTTTGAACAGAATTTCAAAGGGCCCATAGGTCCTCAGAAGTGTATTTATGCAACCCTGGTTGAGACTTGACCTGGGTTGCATAGATGCAGACCTACTACTTTGCTGCTGGTAGACTAATGGAAGGTTCTAGCTCTTGAGTGTTTAGTGTTTGATGGAAGATGAGTTCATTCTGTTCTGAATCGTCCCATAGTATGTCCTAATCTTGTTAATCTGTGTTAGAGAATTTTCTTTTCTTTTTTTTTTTCCTCTTTTTTTTTTTCTTGAATACTAGGATCTAAGGAGATCTATCATTTTTCTGAGATGGTAGTACCTCTAAAATGATTTAGAAAAGTTAGGTTAAGCATTCTGTAGTCACTAAACTTCTCAGTCTGGGATCTTGCTGTGAACTGGCATTTAGGTAAGAGAATCTCTTATGTATTGAGCAGTCTAGACACTTTAAAAAAGGAAAGTTCTTCACTGTGTATATACAGCAGTGTAGACTCTTTATCCTAATGTCAGCAGATACCCATTGCCATTGTCATTTAATAAGGAATGTTCCTAGGATATATATACACTTAAACTGCTCAGCTTGGATTTCGGTGATTTGGCATGGTCATAAGTGGACATATCTATACTATACATGTGTTGTGAAGTTACATGAAATAATTTAGCAAACCTAGATTAGGTCCAATGTATTACTAAGATTTAGAGATTTTAATTTCACACTTAAATAAGGTCTTGTTGTTACTATGTAATTGAACTTAACCTCTTTCTACTCTTTTCCCCCCACAACAGAGTCAACTTCACAGTTTGTCACTGCTAGAGGATTTTAATTAGGATACTACAGCATCTTAATTAGGGATGAAGCTACCCTTTAGACTTGAAATTAATTGGGATTCTCTCTAGGTTTGTTTTGTGTTTGCTTCCCCTCCCCTTTTTTCTTTTGCTAGAAAATTACTTTAGTTATTCCAAAGAATAATTTACATTCTCTAGTTACCAAAAGAAACAGGTTTCTCCAAGATCTCTCTACATGTTTAACAATGAAGGCCTAATACAAGCTTCATATATGAACAGGGCTGGAGAGAGCTGGTAAGCACACTTGCCACCAAACTTGATGACTGCAGCTTGAGCTCCACAGGAACTTCCTGCAGGTTCTCTCTCAGTGCCAGGGACACACTCTACCTCACACACTAAATGGAAAATAAAACCCCCAAGTCCAGATTGTAAGTATATGAATTAAAGGTTTAGAAAATAGAGGCACTTTGAGCATATGTATGTTCATGGAGGGGCTGAGGGATTTAATTTCCTTGGATGTAGTGGTAGCTGCAGAGGTGAAAGTAGAGGTCATTACTATTGTGCATGGCTTACTGTGTGGGAGAAGCATCACAGAACTGTCAGGCTAGGCATGTGTCCACATAATCTCTTCAGAACCATGGTTTACAGGAAAGCCAGTTGAGAACTCTCTCATGAAAAGAAAGTTGGTCCTGGTTAAGACTTTACCTACTTGTAAACCTTGCACCAGTCATCTAACCTCTCAAAATCCAGCCTTTTCAATAAAACGAGACATTGGATTAGACTTTTAGGGTTCCTTGTAAGATTTAGTTTTTATATGATTCATAATGAGAAAGTATTTTATGAGGATAATTCAAATTTATAAATGAGTTTATATAAATCAAAGTAACTTGAATTCTCAAAATCTTCAGTCCATTATCTAGGTTAAGCTAGAATTAGGTGTTCATTATTACACAGAGATCTTGGTGAAACCTTCTTGGGCTAGTTCCCCCCCCCCCCTTTTTTTTTTTTAATATTTTTCTCTGTGTTTGTGTGCTCACATGGAAGCTAGAAAAGTGTTGGATTCCTTGGAACTGGAGTTCAAGGCAGTCATGAGCTGCCCAACATGGGTGCTGGGAATGGAACTAGGATCCTCTGAAGAACAGCAAATGCTCTTAACCAGTGAGCTATCGCTCTAGCCCTCTTCCGTGGGTAACTATGAGAAAATAGGAGAGCACAGGTTACTTCTTTAGTGACTTAAAAAAAAAATGTTTCTTAAAGGTAAACTTGAGTCCCAGAATACTTAAAGTAATTAAAGGAAAATGGTCTTATTGTAGGTCATGTCTAAGATAAAAGAGTGATTTGGAAGAGAAGTTTTTGAGGTCTTTTTCCATTTCCCTTTAAATATAAAACAATCTCAATTTTTCATGGCCATTGCTGACTCTTTTGCAGAAGGCTCTTATTGGGGCAGAATGTGTTTATTTTGTATCTTTTGATTAAGTGCATGTGTTGTTCTTGATATTTGACATTTAATGCTTTAAATGTTTTGTTATAAGGCATGGGCATAAAGATGCCCAGGCCTTTAATCCCGGCACTTGAGGCAAAGGCAGGCCGATCTCTGTGAGTTCAAGGCTAGCCTGGTCTACATAGTGAGTTCAAGGACAGTCAGAGCTACTTAGTAAGAAAAAAGTTTTATTATATTTTAATTGTGTGTGTGCCTGCATGTCATGGTGCATGGGTGGAGATCAGAGGATAACAGAAGTCAATTCTCTCCATCTGTAAATCTGGGAATCAAAACAGCATCAAACCAAGGGCTTTATGCCCTGAGTCATCTTCAGGTCCCACACCAAAGCTTTTTAATGAAAACGAATTGCTGACTGCACTCAGAATTGCTGAATACGGTTTCCTATTTGATCTATGGGTCTTTAGTGACACCTAGTGGGTGGTAAAGATGTGAGCATTAGTGCTTGGAATGAATTTCATAGTTGACTTGGGCATTCTGTGTTTCCCCCTTTGTCTGTTTTCATTGGGATCTGGTGGTGGTAGAGAATGAAAAGGATTTAAATTTGTGCTATTGGATGGCAGAACAAGAAAATGCTTCTCTCACATCAACAGAATTGTTAAGGTTGAAGCAGATCTTGAAGATACTCCTACCTCTGCCCAACCCCTTTAAAATTATGAAAGAAACTGAAGGGAAGAAGTTAAAAAGTGACTGATGTGAAGTTGAAGACACATGATGGACCTGAGCTTGTGCTTCTGTTGCCTGTCAGATCTTAGAGGGTGGGGGGAGGGAGAGGAGAAGGGAGAGGAAGAGCGAGAGAGGTTTGGTCTCGGTGGAACAAACATTAGAGGATATATAAAGACATCTTTGTATCTTTGTTTTGTAACTGGTCTGAGAGAGACAGAGAGAGACAGAGACAGACAGAGAGAGAGAGAGAGAGAGAGAGAGAGAGAGAGAGAGAGAGAGAGAGAGAGAGAACTCTGTAGACAACTTCAGCCTGGTGTTTTGTGGTTAAAACAGTGAACTTGCCTAATGCATGTAGGAAGGCAAGAAGCCCAGGAAGTTGTAGAGTTGCTTACATGGAAGGAGCTTGGGGGGGGGGGAGTTTGGTTAGATGAGGCCAGTACACCTGCTCTAGCAGCCTAGAAAGCTGACTGGTATAAGGCAATACTTTTGAAAAGGAAAAACAACTGGTATTAGAAAAAAAAATTCTCACTTGAAGGCTTGTGGCACATAGTTTGTTTAATCCAGATTGGATACATCAGGTACAGCAGTGGCACAGGACTCAATACTGTAAATGATATACATGTTATAACATTTGCACTACAGTTTTAAAAAGAAGACAAGAAACTTAAGAGTTTTTTTTCCCCACAGAAAGTTTTCACATTTGTCTTCCTGCAGTTTTATACAGTGTATTTCTTTGCCATTGTGATGTTGGTAAGCAAAGCCCAATAAATTATACGAAAATAGAAAAGAACACACTTGATGTTTTCCACAAAAACATTAATGGGAGTGCATGACCTCTAAGGAAAACATTGGAATGTCTGGTTATCAAAAATATACCATCCCTCCCACCTCCCTGGTTTGTAAAATAGTCCATTGGTCCAAGGAGTCCCCTAGGACTTGGGGTCTGTGCCCTGCACTGGCTAACATGTCATCAGCCAGATAGTTTAAATAACCTGTTAAGATAGATGTCATTCCAACATTTGATGAGAAAACGTAGAATATCCTGAATAAAAAACAAGACCCATAAGGAACCCCTTTAAAAAACCATTTCGTTTTTCAAAGCCACTTTCCCTTGGTTCTAATGCTTTTCATGATGCTGTTTGGGCTCCAAGTGCCATGGGTCGTGACAATGTTTTTCCTTTATCCTATCATTTTAAAGCTTTGCAAGTAATGAGAATTCATTAGGAAATCAGAGGAAAAATAAAAGTTTCTCCTGTTCCTCTTATGGTGGTTACCATGCTAACTAGCATGAAAGGGAAAGTATGACTTCAAATGAAAAGTATTGGGATCCTTCTGCCTTACTTAGTTACCTAGTAATTGAAGTGAGGGAGCCTGAATCACTAGAATCCATTAACAATTTCAAATCTAATGCTAGCTCAATTTCAGTCACTACTGCTATTTTTAAAACAAGGATAATGATCTAGGTATATAATGCTCCCAGGTACTTTCCCTACCTGAAAATGACATGATCCTGAACTGCAGAGAAATCAAAACAACTTTATCAAATCCTCAGCAGCCCTGCATGTGACTTGTGTCAACCACAGATCATTATTTACCACTTCCTTAACATCTGTTCAAATTATGTGGTCATAAACTAATAATGTTCAACTGTTGAGGCTACCTACTGGTCTTTCGAAAGAGGTTCTGTACAGTTAGTCCTGAGCTTGAGACTAGTTAGGAGAAATGGGAATGAGGAAGAAATAATGGTCTGTTTCAGGAGGTTCTACTGCAGGAGTGCTTCCTTCCGCTAATCAACACTCTTGGAAATCCAGCTTTAAAAATATGAGCAAGCCTTCACGCCATGGAGCAGGATATAGAAGACACTTCCAGGACATGCTAAGTCCTGGATCAAATCATAATTCTTCCATTCACTTGCCATGAAACCTTGAGTGAGTGAGGCATCCAGCTTCTTTGTGCCCATTTCTTCTGAGTCAAAAATTTACTAAGGTGACTACCTTAACAGATGGTAGTGAGAAGCCATAGTATGTTTTGAAATGTCATTGTCCAAGCCTCCTCCTCACTGAGAAAGTCAAACATTTGCCTGAAAAATCTTGGGCATTCCCTTGTTTATTCCCCTGTCTATTTCTAACAGAATTGATCACCCACAGCTGGCTCTGCACAAGAAACGGTGGCTTCAAAGTTTGTAATTTGAATTAGTACAGTCAAATGATTTCCAAGAGCTATATCAAGTTACGTTGACATTTACACACGAGTGTCTCCTTATGACATGGCGTCTTTGATGTTTCTTCTCCAACATAGTAACTCTGTGAGGCAAAAGGTGTGATGAAAAGCCCCAAAACAAGATCAAACCAAAACCAAAAATACCAAAACCACATTAGACTAGTAGCCAAGAGTCTTGTGCTCTGGTCCCTATTCTGTCCTTAAACGACTGCATTGCCTTGACGGAGTCAAGTTCTCTGCCCCCACCAGCTTTCTACACCGTAAAATGAATTAGATAGTCTTTAATCTTCTCTGGTACACTCAATATAGTTTCCAAGTTATTTCCATTTATTATTTGGGTGTAGTCTTAGTCTTATTTTTTTGCCCTTTTGGTACATTCTCCCCAGTGTTGAGTAAGGTTGAATGGAGTGGTGGAGTGGGGAACTTACTGATCCCCTAACATGGTGTGTGCACCATGAGTCATTGCACCAGAGAGCTATTGGTCTCCAGAAGAATCTGACATCCTGGTTGTTCACTCCCTAGCTGATGAATCAGGTTTACTAAGGTGATCCAGCGTTTGTTCTGTGCTTCCCTATGAATACCCTTTAGCAGATATGGCTGTGAGCTGTTTTCTTGGGTTGGTATCTTTGAGCACTGGTGAGTTGGGATCCTTATCTCTTACCAAGACTAAAATGGGGACATGAAAATGCAGACAGTCTAATGATTAGGAACTGGCATGATATGGACTTTGGGAATAAAATAGAAACAACACAAGCATTCAGTTCACTGAAGTCAATAAAAATGAAATTTATGGGGGAGGCAGCTTTTAAAGTATATTTCTTTTCATGAGAACCATAATATGCTGTGTTGGTGCACTGTCCAAGTGACGTGGAAATCCTTGGTTGAAGCAGTCATTCTAACTCTCTAATGACTTGTTCTGAAATAGAATGGTGGTTTGTATGAGAATTCAAGTGTTCCTTTTAAACTCCATCTGTATCCCACTCAGTTCTTAGGATTCATCATGCACCTAGATATTCCTTTGTTTCATGATCCATTCTTTCAAAAGAAAGATCCTTTTCTACTTCTTGGCCTACCAGCTAAATTGGGTCTAGCTTGGCTCTATGCCTTGGCTGATCAAATATATGTTTGAAGTTACTAGATTGGAAGAACCATTCCATTCCTATGATAAGGGAAAATCCTGAGGCCAGATCTAGAAGAAAGGACTGTCAGGGGCCACTGAGGATGAAGACAGGGAAACAAACATGGAAGGAAGGCCCCTTTCTTCCATCCTTCTATTCACTTGCTGGTTTGGTACCACCTCAAAACACCTGGGCTCCTCTGCCTACAGGGTCACTGGAGCTGGAACCAGGAAACCCCATGAGCGCTTTCAGGTCGCTGGCTAGTTAAAACTCACCTAGATGGTTGTAGTGGGCAGAGGGATATTGACATGCAAATTAACAGCTTGTTTATTTTAAACTGAGCTGTAGAATGGATACAAATTCTTAAGCGGCTCATGTGCCTCAGATCCCAGACTTCAGAGACTGCAGTCCAGTATTTAGGGGGTGAGGAGGGCAGGAAAGGGCTCTTGTCACTAACCCTGAGGCTCACTTGCTCTGCTGTTAAGTGGCGAAAATGATTAGGAAGATTCCAGAAACACTGTTCCCAGGCCCACTACTGTGTAAATAACTTGAACAAACATATCTACATTTTCAAGAAGTAATCTCCACTCCCTCATTTGTGTGGAGGTCATCAGTGGTCCCACACATCAGCTATCTTCAGAGATGAGGGCTGAAGATGATTCAGACCTCAAGGCATCTTCCAGACCAGGCAATAATCGTCTAGAGCCTCTTGCTTGCTTTGTTACTCTGTAACATCCTTCATGAGGCACACAGGCTTAACCTTTACAGCTTCTGTGTAGGAACTGCCTTGGGTGGTAAGGCAGGCTTTCCTCCCATCCTCCTCGCTTGAAGATGCTCATGGAGCATGGGCTTCACAGTGGATTCTACAGGAGGGTACATAGCAAGGTGCTCCAGAGCTGTGGCAGCTTCCTGGTGCTTCTGTCTTCACTGGGACATAGCAGAAACAGCTGCTTTCTGAGGTTGCTGATTCCATTTTCGAGGACCCAGTGTGGTAAATGTGACCACCAACCCCACCCAAACTGCAAAGAGAAGTGGTTCCAATCAAATGGGAAGCACCTCTGTTTATAATAGAGACTTACCTCACCCTTAAACTCAGCCCACTAGGCTTCCCTTCTTTTCTGTATTTGCATTCACTCGGCCTGGCTCCAGGCACAAATCTGCAGTACTTGGCAGTGACAGAGGATTTACTGTCATGGTGAGACAGATGGTTGGACACAGAAACAGCCAAGGTGAAGCAGATAGGTACAGAGACAAAGGAGACGGACCAACGGAGTAGAAGGTTTGCTGTGTGCTTGCCTGACAGTTCTGTTCAGGTTAGCTGGGCAGTGAGGGCCCGGCTAAGGTGACCTCACTCATCCAGGGAATGGGGAGAGAACTCAGCAGTAACTGACTTTGAGCCTAAAAGCTTTTGCTATAAAAGAAGAAAAGTAAAAACCAACCTCACAAAACACTTTGTTTTGGTTTAAAGGTGTTGGGTCCATGGAGAAAAACATTTCACAAAAATCCATTGATGGTTTTTGTTTTCCACCTTTTCCCATGAATAAATATTATCCATTAAGATCCTTGAAAAAGGTGCTTAAATACACAGTGTTATATTTTCTTCCTGTTTGCATGTGACGACTCGGCCTCTGGGCTGCTCTTGGTCTTGTGTTTTCCTCACTGGGGTCTCCAGAAACAACTGTTGTTTGGTCTGAGATACCCCTACCAGGCCCTGTCCAGGCAAGCAGCCTGCACCCCCTAATGGCCAATCCCCTACCCACCCCCTCCCTTCCTCTGGCCCCAGTAAGATGCAGTGTCACAGGGCTGTGTCCACACCAGCAGCAGCATCCTTGGATACCCTTTGCTGCTTCCTTTCCCTTCCAGCCACAAGTCTCAGTGCTAGGGGTGCAACGGGGCGGCCAGAAATAGTGGGAGGGAGTGGTCCCAGTGGCCACCCACCAACATGCCAGCCCCCTTTACTCCCCACTACCCCCTCAGGCCCTCTGTCCAGTGTTTTTACAAGGCAGAGACCTTGACAACATTGCTGGTTATGGAAGGAATGTTCGTGTTGGGGCCTGGGCTGGCAGGGGGTGGCCGACTTTCACCCTCTGGGGTTAGAGCTGGGGGGGTGGGGATGCTGATGATGGCTGTGGTAATCTGGGATGTTTTGCAGTTGGGTCTCAGTCCGTCGTCTGCTTTCAAATTAAGGCTGGAGCGACTGGGATAGAAAAGAGTGAGTTGAGGATGGTTCCTGCTTGTGGGCATCCCAAATCTCCCTCAACTCCCGCCATTATTTTTGTTCTATGCTCTATCAAGGAACTCAATGACCCTTGATCTCTTCCTCTAATAATCAGCTTATAATTGCTGTTCTATTATTAACAATTACTAAATCACGCAGATAGTACTTATCCCTAGCCCAGTGGACTTATCACTTGTGATGTTATGACACTGGCTTTTCCTGAATTCTCTCCGACTTATTTGGAAGTAATGGGAAATGGCTTAAATATAAACAGAGATGAGAAGGAAAAGTCAGTTTGTGATTCATAATCAGCTTGGGATCGGCCATATATGTCACACAGCTGAGAAAAGTATTTTCTTAGGAAACTGATCATCGTCCATCTTTTCAATTTTTGAATTCTTTTTGAGTCACCTCCGCCCCCCCTCCCCAAACACACACTGCTTAAACCCACTTTTGACCTACACTGCTACAGTATCATCCAATAGCCTATGAAGATTCTTGGATAACATTAATGCAGGAGAAGGAGGAGACAGAGGGGCCCCATGTAGTAGATAAGGAGAGCCACTAGGGGATCCCCGAGGTTCTAATGCTGAGATTGTTTAATTCTGGAAAGGGAATGACTCAAGACTTTGGGGGTAGCAGGAATGGAAGCCACCCACCTGGTGGTGAGGGAGGGCTGCTCACTGCCCTGGATGTGGATGGTGCTCAGCTCTTGCATGCTGCGCAGGCGGGTGGCTGGCAGGTTAGAGTTGGGCAGGTGTGTGCTCTTCTTGCTACGGCGGGAGCAGCAGGTGGTGGTGAGACCCGAGTGGCTGGACAGAGAAGGACTTCTGGTAGAGGGGTAGTTCTGCATTGAGCTCTCCATGCAGTTCTGCTCAAACATCTGCTCATCAATAAACTCGTGGTTCTGTGGGAGGAAGGAGAGAAAGTGAAAAAGAAGAAAGGCGGCAGGGCAGAGCCCTAGTCTCTGTCTGGCTGCCTGTCTGCGTGGGGCCTTTCATGAAGGCTGCCCAGATGCCTGGATTACAGATAAGTGTTTGGGAGGGTTTTTTTTTTTTTTCTCCACAGGTGTCAATGTCAAAAGAATCAAATTGGCCTCCCTGGCCATTAGATTGTATAGGGACATAGTTATTAAATCATTATGTTTCTTATACTCCATCTATAGCTTTGAGAAGAAGGGGCTTAGAGAGACCTAGTGGCATCATCAATGCTGGAATCAAATTGTTTTCAGTAAGCTCCAAAGCCACCGAATATGAGTCTCCTAGTTCATCTTTGCACATCTGATGACTTCTAGGTGTGACATAAGTTTGGACATGTTTTGGATCATTCATAGAATTGGACAAACATTGCTCTTGAATTCAAAGGGGTCAAATGGCCAGCGATAAGATTTTTTTAATTTTTTCTTTTTGTCTGGCTAAAGCACATGGATCCTTAGCTAGCTGGTGGTACAGGATTCCCTAGGTCAAGTGTAAGCATAGGAAAAGAATGTTAACAGTGTCTTGACTGTAGGCCATGAGCGTGGCTGGTAGCTAAACCCTGGACAATTTGAAAATGGCTGCTTGGCCAAGGTGATTAAAACTCTGTGGCATTGTCAGTGATGCTAAGGCTGTCAGAGTGAGGAGAAAGAGAAGTGTAAGAACAGAGATCAGATAAAAGAGTCCCCTGGCAGCCAGTACCACGAGTTCCCAGGAAACTTGGGAGGTAGTATAGAGATAGTGGCACTTAGGCATTCCAGAAGAAATGAACCTTGAAGCTGAATCCCACTGTTCCCTCAGCCCCTGGGGAGGTCAAAGGAAAGAATGGGAAAGGAAATTGGGTAGTTTGGGTGCAAAACCACTAGGAGCCTGAGCTGGTACTGGGTGTGACAGCAGAGATAGCATAATCCCAGGAAGACTCAGTTGCACATGCAGAAAACCAGGCTAGGGGTAAGCAGAGTAGATCCACAGACTCAAGATTCAGAGAGAAGAACAATTGAATTTATAAAGTTATACCTTGATGGTGGAGGTTCGTACAGATAACAGGGGATCATCCACAAGATAGGATAACCCCTACAGGACAACATGCCAACAGAAGATAGAAACACCATTGATTGTACATTCCGGCATTCCACTTTTGACATTCAGTTTCTCAATCCCAGCATTCCACCCTCCAAGTTCAACATTCCAGCCCTTGTTCCCAGCATTCTGATTCTCTTGTCCCAACATTTCACCCCTTGGTTCCGATAGGAGCTTGCTTAACCCAACATTCTCTCTTCCCATACCAACATTCTCCTCTTCTATCATTCCACCCCTGGGTCCCACATTCCTTCCCCAAAATCTGGCATTCCAATATCCCATCCCTGAAACCAATCCAGCATTCTCTCAGATTCAGCATTCCTCCCGTCAACCCCTGCATTCCATCTTGTACCCCCCCCAATGCCAACATTCCAGCCCTTCAAACCCCAAGGTTTTCACCCATGTCCTTTCAATGTATACATTCCACCCAGCACATGCAACTTGGAATGGGCAGTGGGGTCTGGGCCTATCCCATTGGCAAGCTCAGTTTCATTTTGGGAGAACTTCTAGATATGCATATATGGTTTTTGACCATAGATGCTGGGACCTGGGTTTGCAGAGTACTTTCCCTTTGGGAAGATCTCACTGGGTTTCAACTGTCATTCATGGTATCCAGTTTTGGCTCTGAGTAAGGGACATCTAGCATCAGGGAGGGCCAGGTTATGGGCTACTAGGAATTAAGAAGTTCCTGTCCAGAGTGTGCTGAGCCCTGACTCTAGGCTCCAGGGAACTTCTGGAAAGTAAAGGGAAGACGTTCACTTCAGCTTTTCTATTCTGACTTCTCCCACCCCATGGTTCCTAGTACCTTTTGCCAAGGGTTCAGGGTTGGCCCTACTGCCCTTCCTTTCAGGCTGTCAATAAGGCACAAGCATCATTCCCATTCCAGCTGTGGCACCCTGAGCCATGATCCCCTTTAGCAATTGGCCTTTCACAGTCTCCACTCCCTACAAAACTGCAAAGTTACTAAGTGGGGTTGGGACTGATAAATTCTTGGCTAAAGAATATATGTACCGCCTCCTTCATTAGTGTAGGCACAAAAGAGACCCATGGATTGCATCAACCCAGCTACAGCAGTGGGACAAAAATCTACCCTGTGTAAATTCAGCTTCAGTCTTTTAGGGTGATTTCCTAAACTGAGAAATGAAGAACAAAACTCTTAGTCCTCAGTAATCAAGATACACGATGGTGTTACAAGGGAATGGGAAGTCCATGGGAGTGGCTTCTTTTCTAGTGTAGGACATAGCTGATCTCTCACTCTGGTGACCTTGCCCCACCCCTTGGGGGTCTTCATCATAGGGGCTGAGAGACTATGGTTTTTGGATTGGAAGGGAACAGATTAACTATCTGGCCTAGGGTGATAATGGGAGGTCAGGGATGAGGCAGGAGCAGGTAGTAGGCTGGAACTCACAGTGGTCTTTTCTAAGCAGTGTAGCAGGTGGTGGTGCTGGCTCTCAATGAGTGAGGTGGTCTTGCCCATGTGCTCCTCTTCTGGGGTGCCCTAGTGAGAAAAAAAGGACCAGGTATAATGCCGATGTCTTCTCCCCTCTCCAGCCTTCCCATTTCTTCATAGACGGGCGGTAGAAGGGCATGGGGATAAGGGCATGGCTTATCAAGGGCATCTTGATAAGCCATACTAAGGCCACCATAAAACATACTGGCCTTGGGCTGGGGATCCTTGTCAACAGTGGGTTTATGGGCAGTGGTGATATTTTATGGGAGAGGTATGTTGGTGGGAACATTTGGAAACATGTCTCCATCAGAGTCTATATTGGAGCTTTCTGGAGAGTGCTGGTACATGTGGACGAGAAGACAAGCCTATTTCTATTTTATCTCCTCTGCCAGGTCTTCTGGGCACTTACCGTCAGCTCCAGGGCTTCATTGAGGAGCCCATTGCGCTTGCTGTGCAGGTAGGCATTGGAGCTTCCTGTTTTGGCCACACGGATCCTGGCAAGGCGGGCCTTCTGTGATTGGTAGACAATAAAAGAGACAATGAGATACAAGAAGAGCAAGCCTGGCAGAGCCCGTGACAGCAGCAGTTCACTGGGCTGCCCCAGCATTGTCTGATATGGGAAAATGAACTCCTGTGTCCTGGCCTTATGCATCTCTCTATGTAGATGCTGGATCTGAGACCCGTGTGCTCACTTTTGTAATTTAGCCATGGTCGGGACTCTAGGTATCTTCACAAACATTCAGCCTGGGTAGAGCCTTGGTGAAAGGAATACCACAGTTTCAAGTTCTCTCTTCTGAAGCTTTCATGACTTTTTTCCACTCAGTATTTCATGACTTTTTTCCACTCAGTTATGTCATTCAATTATCTCCTATCCCTAATGAGACTGTGGGCTCCCTAGAGGACAGCGTGTGCTAACTGTCCTGATTCTGTCCTGGGTTCCAGTGTGGTTGGTTCCCCACATTAAGTTTCCAAATAATAGTTAATTATGAAAAAAGTGAAGAGAGCAATGGCACCAGCGATGCCCCTTAAGTGCCTTGTCTCTTTCCTCCTAGCTCTCCCACTGAGGCAGCATACCTGCTGTCTTGCTACTGTTTCTCTCCTGCGGTAGAAGGTAAGCTCTCCGAGGGCAGATGGTTTGCCTTCTTTGTTACCAGGAGGCTCTCAATCTTTTTAAAGTTAAGAAATGCATTTATAGATGCATGACTGACTTTGGAAGTTATTGGTGGATATATTAACGGATGTGTCACTATACATCTCTGCTGTGCACAGAAGTGGGAAGGATGTCTTATACATACAGGTGGCCTGGTAGGTATGTGCAGAAAGGAAATGTTCCAGCAAATCACTTTGGCTTTACCTACCACGACTGGAATCCTCCCTGGGAAAGCCCTCAGCAGGCACCCCCTCCCCCAACCCATAGGGGAGCTGATAGCATCTTGGGTCAAGCTCATCTCACTTTCTTGCTGAGGGAATGGGAGAAGCTGGGCATATATGCTCGCTGCTCTTTTTCCCCCTCTAATGACCACTAGCCATGACAACAGTATAGCAAAAAAGAGAGCACCATACATCTAGTCTGGCACTGGAGGAAAGTCTTTTGGCTTAAAGTACATAGCCTGGGCTCTGTAGATCTAGAACCAGCTGGAAGCTAGTGCTGTAAGATGAAGAAGAGCCCATGAGATTCATAGTCCTAATCTGGAGTGGAAGATTTTCTTCCTGCCTCTGGGTACAGTGGCAAATAATTTGAACCTGGACTCTGAAAGAAGGAGCCGGGGAATTTGTGGCAATTTTCATTTCTTGTTGTCCTCTCCCAGCTATCCTGACTGGGCTGGTTAACATGCTAAGAGGAGACCATGGACTGTCAAGAGAATCACAAAGGATATGTTTCCTGGGAACTCTCCCACTGGCCAGTATCTCCTTGCAGGGACAATTCAACTCTTTCCCCTGGTCTTTGAATGTGGGGAAGGGGCTAGAACTTGTTTGGAAGGGCTTCCTATAAATCCAAGGATGCCTGTTCCTCTACATGGAGAGAATAAAAAGGAAGACATGCAGAGGAAAGGCCACTGAGCCATGCCTGTCACTCCCCATCTCTGAGAAAAAAATCATTCATTCACTCACTCACTCACTCATTCATTCATTCATTCATTCTGTGTCTAGGATGAGTCTGCCCATAAACCCTGCTGCCACCTTCCCATGGTAGATGTTTATAGTCAAGTGAGTTCCCCCATAGGTCATGGAGTTGGCTGCTGTCCGTTTGGAGGAAGGCTAGGTATTGAGGGCTGCATATGGAAATCCAATTGTGTAAAGCTCATTATAGCCTTATATAATCTGATGGCCACTTACAGCCAGACCTTTCTCATATGTAGGCTCTGTCTTTATTACTTTCTGGAGATGAAAGGTTCTTCTGTCCTCCTCTGTGGCATTTCTTTTAATCTTATCTCACTCTGGATTCTATTAAAGTAGAAGATTGTCACATCAAACACACCATATCATTTAATCATTCCCAAGCGCGATACAGAGGTTTGAGGCATGTTTGCAGAACAGTAGCTTTCCGTGTAAAACTTGGTGGTGCTCTCTGCTTGGTTTTGTGTTCCTGGGGGTCAGAGCCAGGCTTGCTCTTCTTGTATCTCATGCACATTCTTTTCTTGCCAGCATCCAGTGCAGGCTCAACACTGAGCAGGAGTTCAAGCAACGCTGCGGTAGCCAAAGGAAGAGCAAGCACAGTTGGCTGGAAGGCTCTGCTTAGAAAGCTATTGTAAACGGGCCCAGTCATTGTGTGACTTGGTCAGCTTCCACTCTCCTCCACGACCATAAGGACACTATGAAAGACAAGAGAGGGTGGAGGCCATGTAGGCTATTTCGAAGGCCAAGTAACTCACAATGAATTGATTTCTTTTCTTTTAAATGGAGTGCGTGAAGGGGAGCCACTCAGCCAAGGTAAGGGAGTGGACTAGAAAGGTTTCAGCTCATGTCTTCTAACTAGGAAGCCAAATAGTGCATCTTTCTCACAGCATCTTTCTCCTTCCTCCCAGAGTTCACCTCCTTTCTGGTAGGATTCTAACCTTGACAACCAAAGCTCAGGAAGCTGACTCTTCAACAGGTACAAATGAAATTTTGGGGTTGGAGGAGAGAGATCCAGTACAGCACTGTTAACCTGGACACAGTCAGGCACCATTATTGATCAAGATCACCCGGTGACCCCCGAGGAACCTGTCACAACTGAGACTTCCTAGCTGGCAGCTGCCAGGGACAGCCTGGACATGAGTCTTTGTATATCAGAAGGGAGACAAGGGAGAAATGGAAACACAGGTGTTGTGCACTTAGACATTTATCAGAAAGACATTCAGACATGTTGATATAAATATGAACACACGGATGCTTACTGTTCTTATTTGTAATAACTTGCTATCTTACATGTTCTTCAACAGACAACCATCCAATGGAACGCTAGTGAGGGAGAAAATTGAAAAGACTTTTTTTTTTGGTGAATGGACTTAAGTTTCAAAAAAAAAAAAAGTGTTTTTTTTTTTTTTTGTTGTTTTGTTTTTTATTGAGACAGAATCTTATTGAGTTACCCAGGCTGGCTTTGAATGATGTAGCCCAGGTTGGCCTTGAACTTACAATTCTCCCATTTCAGCCTTCTGAGTATCTGGAATTACAGGCCTGCACTGGAATAAGGGATTAGTGATATAATTTGAATTAGTCTCTGGGAATTATATGGATGAAAAAGGCCAACTCCCAAAGGTTACTGCTGTATGAGTACATACATGCAACTTTTGTTATTTTGAAATCAAAGCATTTCATAGGTGGAGATCAGATAAGTAGTTCCCAGGAGTAAAGGAAGAGTGGAGGTATAGCAATATTTTAAAAGCCACAGGTTCTCATAGTCATGCTGCTTCTGGGTCTGCAGGAATCTCAATGGGTAAAGAAACTGAAACACATACACACACATACACACACACACCACCACCACCACCACCACCACCACCACCAACAACAACAACAACAACAACCCACCCAACCCCAAAATCCTGGGGCAGTCTGAAGAAGATGGATGAGAGAGGTTGCTTCATACTATCTGTGTACTGTATAGTTTAATAAAATGGTATCATTAGACAAAACTAGCCAAAGTACATAAAAGGTCTATTTTTGCAACTCATGTGAACCTGTAATTATTCCAATAAAATATTTCTTGAAAATCAAAGGATACAGTACTGGGTGGGGGTGTAGTTAAAGGATAGAGCGTTTGCCTACACGAACATGGTCCTGGGTTCAATCCCCAGTACAACAAAAGTAAAAATGTAAGCAAAACTAAACAATCTCCCCGAAACCAAAGAATGTGGGTAGAGCTAGGGCAGGTGGAAGCTTCTCTAGGCCCTATCTCAAGTCCCTTTGCTGGAGAACATTGGCTCATCTCTAGTTCCCCTGGACCCAAGACGACAGTCCCCAGGGTAGATGTGATGCACTAATTTCTTTTGGAACCTTCGTCCACCAGGCACCTGGGCTAGAGCTTACTTTTATGTCCTTGCATCTCCCAGAAGCATGGTCATGGCTGAGGACTATCACTAGCTTCCCTAACCTCCTCCCTGTCCTATCTCTCCACTGTCACTAAGTCCCCTGAGCCGGCCTTGCCTTGGCTCACCATGACAGATTGAGTGCTGGGAGCAGACAGTATTGTTTTTCCTATCACAGGAAGCCCAAGGTGAAGGAGACAGAGCTGTGCAGCCTTGAGGAGAAACAATATCCAGGCCAGGTGAAAACACTGTAAATATTTACTTATTTCAAAGGATAGAGAAAGGGGTTGGGGAGGGCTCCTCTTGAGTAGTTTAGAGGGAGGAAAAAAGCCAGAGCTGGCCCTTCTGGATTTTAATCACACACCATAAGCTCTATACAGTCTATGGGAAATAGTGAAGGTTAGAGTCTTTGTGGATGAACTTCTTTGAGAGGTAGAAATGGTGTTGGCAGGGAGGGAAAGGTGGCTCCAGGGCACAGCCACCTCAGGAGGGGCTCTCACCATTAAGCCTGGCATTTCTGACAACCCTACCAGCTCTTCGAAAAACCTGTGTCTGTGCTTGCTGGGCGATAGGAGGTACAAGGGCAGCGCATGCCACAGGATACCCTGGCCCTGGGGTTTAGATATGAGAGCCAGGTTTTCTTTTCCCCTTTATTTAGAACTGTGTGATGAATTTAGTCATTGTTCGCATTCGCCAGCTGCCCTGAGCAGGGAAAGATAAGACTTCCATTTCAGGAGTGTCTGGGAGTTGGGAGACCTTGACCTTGGGCGAAGAGACAGAAGGTAGATGTTATAGGGGACAGAGGACATCAGAAGAAAAAAATTATGGCTGGCAAAATTATAGACCAGGTATGGGTACAGGGGAACAAGAAGGTAAGGAGGAGTTGACATAATGACGTGCAGGAGGTCACTTTTAGGATGTGGAGGCAGGGTTAGTATATGATTGTATTATTCATCGTGTATTTTGCTATTTGTTTTCTGTGTAAGTTGTTATACAACCATTGTTTTAGAGTTAGCTTAAACTTGTGGCCTTTTATAACTTTGTTATGGTCAGTATACACAGACCTATTCTGAGGTTCTAGATTCTTTTGTATGATAATTCCTGCTACCCAGGAATTACTCCTGCCAGTGGGAGCAAATAATCTAGCTGTTAGGCCTGTCACATGGATGGTGCTTACATAAATGTCGGTAGAAGTGAAGGGATGGAAGAAAGAATAAAATACAGAAAGCAAAATCCTTGTCTCTAAGCTCATCTTCCAACAAGGTGCCTTCTGTCCTTTCTTCAGAGAGACTGACCTCTGTGTACGCAGAGACACAGGTCATGATCTCCAGTGCCTTAGACAATAAGGGTACTATTTTCATAAGGGTACCATTTTCATCCCAGATCAAAAGGAAAGTAAACACTTCCCTTCAGATATCCCTTGTCTTCTAGTCTTTCCCAACTTGATTAAACTTAGACTCACCCAAGAGACTGGTGAGGCACACCCTGGGAGTATCTATGTTGTCTAAAGAGAGACCCATTTAATGTGAATGGTGCCATCATGTGTGCTGTGGGCTTGGATGAAAAGAAAAAAGAAAAAAAAAAAAAAAAAAAAAAAAAAGAAAGACAGCTGAGCACTGGCATTTCCCTTCTCTCTGCCACCTGTCCGTCAAGAGATGAAGAACAATCTCAATCATGTGCTCCTCCTGTCACCATGATGTGTGAGGGCCAAGCAGTCAGACTAATCCTTCTCAAACTGTGAGCCAAATAGTTATTCTTCTTTTAATTATATGCGGCAGGCATTTGTCACAGCAATGCAAATAATACAGGACCCTTGTAAAAGTATTGCCAGGAACCATCTCTGGATGATGCCTAGGAATTGTGGCATGGCTCTGCTGTCCCAGAGAGAAGCCTGACAGCCAAAAGGGAAGGGGATTTCTGAGCACAGGAGCCTATAGGCACCTTGCTCTGTGTGGACAATGGGATTTCACTTACCTGTCTTCTAAGTACAGACTTGGCAGAACCCAGAACATTGCCCAGGCCTGATGCTGACTCTCTAGTCCTCAGCTGAGGTCTGTGACATAGTGCCCTGGTGCTTACTAAAATGTGATGTTCCACTTGACCTAGAACTCAGTGGCCAGTTTCTTCTCTCAGTGTTCATATTTTTTCTTTTCTGCACATTTATTTTTGTCACTTGGTTTTGTATAGGGCCTCAACAGGATATTAAAATGACATTTCATTCTCTGGTAAGCTCTTGGGTGGGACAAGGAGGAGCCAGGAGCTGCTTGGCAGCCATGGCTTAGGGTGTAGAAGTAGAGCTATGTGTCAGTTCAATAGACTACTTAAAAGGAGGACAATCAGGTTCTGTGTCAATTATCAAAGGATTGTTGCATTCTGTAGCAGCAGACTGAGGCTAACTGGGAACACTGGTGGGTAGGAGGATACGACACTGCCTCATTTTTCCAAGCCAGAATCCTCCAAATAATCTAGGCCTGGCAAGGCTGCCTGAGTCCCCCACCCTTCCTATGCCCCCCACCCCACCACGAACTCTGTTTCTAAGGCTTACCTTTTGTGCCCTGCGTTTATCTGCTCGCTGGTTCTGGTGGTAGATCCTGCTAAAGTTGGAGACTATCACGGGGACTGGCAGAGCGATGACCAGGACACCACTCAGGGAGCAGATGGAACCAAATATCTTCCCTGCGATTGTCTTAGGCACCATGTCTCCATATCTGTAAGAGAGAGGGAGAAGGGTGGGAACAAGAGAGAGGATGTCAGTAAGGGGCCATGTGGGAAACAACTGGGGCTTCTCAGCCAATCACTTGCTTGCTCACACACTCCTTCATTTATTCATTTATTCATTAGTGTGTCACAGTAGCTACTATTCACAGGAGTCAGGGCTACAATCTCAAAGTGAGCAAAAGAAGCAAACTCCTTATGTTCATGAAGCTGACTTTCTAGAAGGAAGCCATACACAAGTAAATGATCACATTAAAAACTCTGTGGGAAGGTCACCAGACCCTGAAGACAAACGTTACATGTTCTCACTCATATGTGGATTTTAGCATCAAGACTTGTGGTTAATTTGGAGTATCTGTAGAATGCAGAAACTCAGAATGGGACAATTGGTGGGGAAGGAAAGAAAGATCTTAAGGGAGGGAGGATAGTGGAACAGGGGTGATAAGAAGGAGAAAGGGGAACAATAGGGGGAGAGGCTTAAGAGGGGAGAGGGATAGGAGGGAGGGCAAGGAGGGGATGGGGAGGGATGACTAACTCCAAGGATGTCTGAGAAAGCTATATAGCAACCTACTATTTTAATATCAAATATACACATACAGATACATATACATGGATATATATATATATATATATATATATATATATATATATATATATTCTGTATATGGATTATTGCTCCTCCCAGAAGCTAGCTATAGGTTGCCAAATTCAAAGCCAAGTGCTGGGTTTAGGATACCTACCGTTGAGTTGTCAGTCAAAGGTGTCCTGGAGACCCTCAAAACAACAGCTTATTCCTACTGCTCTTGGTTGACTACCAGAACTTTGTAAGACTATTGCTAAAGATATCACACACACTGATTATGACATGGAGAAATCAATCAAATTGGTACTGAGCAGGAAGCTTCCTTTCTGCTGGCCAGTTTTCATAGCATTACAAAGTGCTATGCAGGCTTCTGGGGTGGGGGAAAGTCAACACAGCCTTACCCAGCTGTGAACCCTGTAAACTGCAATAATAGCAAGATCTGCCATGGATGACAAAGCAGAATGAATGTTATGGGGCAACCAAGAGCTTTTGTTTAGGTTTAAGGCCTGATCCACAGGCGTTGCACCCCTAAATGAGGAGCTATGAACATTTGATGGCTTTTAGTAGGGAGAAACAGTCAGCTTTCTTTGACGATATGGCTCCTGGAAAGTCAAACACAATCCAGGGGTGGCCCCGCATCCAGAACTATATGAGAAGCAGAAACTGGAGTTGGTGAAAGGTCAGAGACATTTCTTTGTGAGTAGATGGTGGTTGATGCAGAAATGTCCAACTATTCAAGTTCAGAGAATATGTGACTGCGCCATGCTCTGCCACAGACAAAGCACTTACATTTGTGTCCAAATGGCTCAGGAACCATCATGGATGAGGGGACAAAAGATTATAAGACCTGGAGGTTGGGGAAAGACTGAATCTAAAGAGTGTCTTCTGGCCATGACAGAATGGCAGCACTCATGAACTCACAGAAGCCATGTTTACCTCCACAAGATTAAGCCAGTCAATACTTTAGCATGGAGTGAGAAGGGCTTCAAGAGTCCCCACAGCTAACTGAGGAGATATGGACATTTGATGACTTTGGGGGATGGAGGGAGGGACAATCAGTTTTCTTTGAAGATATGGCTCATGGTAGGTTGATCATACTCTAGTGAATGGCTGCACACCAAGAAATATATAGACAGCACACATTGGAGTTGATGCAACAACCAAAGAAGAAAAAGGAGGAGGAAGAAGAGGAGGAGGAAGAGGAGGAAGAGGAGGAAGAAGAGGAATTGTTTTTGTTGTAGTTGTAGTAGTAGAAAATTGGGGCAGCTAGGACAGATATGTGCTGGTTTAGTTTTGTGTCAACTTGACACAAGCTAGTCATTTTGGAAGAGGGACTCTCAATTGAGAAAATACATATAAAGTCTGTTCAGTGTTTTCTTCATTAGTGATTGATGGCGGTGGGTGGGGGGCAGATCAGTCTACTTTAGATAGTGCCAACCCTGGGCAGGTGGTCCTGAACTGTGTAAGAAAGCAGGCTGAGTAAGCCAATAGGGACAAGCCAGCCAGCACTGTTCCTCCATGGCTCTGCCTCAGTTCCTGCCTCCAGGTTCCTGTCTTGAATTTCTGTCCGGACTTCCTTCTGTGATGGAGTGTGATCTAAGAGTTGTGAGAAAAAAACTCTTTTCCTCCTTAAGTTTCCTTTGATTGTGGTATTTTATCACATCAATAGAAACTCTAGCTAACAGGGTGGATCTGGGAAGAGATAAGGGAAATATTTGTGGATAAATATGATCAAAACACATTTTTATGAAATTCTCAAAGATGTTTATTAAACTAAAAAATTTATTAAAAGTCATAACAACCCTGTGGCATGGGGCTGTCTCTATGAAGAGAACAGAGTCAAAGGCTGTGGTTAGGGAAGGCTTCACTGAGATAAGATGTGAATCATAATTTCCAAACACACAAAACACCTGGAACTGGATAAACCAGGAAGAAGGATCAGGAAGTACAGAGGCCTCAGGTAATACAAATCATTCTTTCCAGAAATTATCTAGGGGCCAGCAGAGCAGCAGACAGAGATGAGGGTATAATATACAGAAGGCTGAGGAGGTAGGCAGGACAAAGCATTCAGTATTCAGTATGTGTGTGTGTGGGGGGGTGTTGGATCTGAGTCCAAGCACATGAGGAGCCACAGGTGAGTTTGAGACAGAAGAGCAGCCAAGCTGTCATGTATAATGAAGAAAACAGAAATAAACTCAGCTTCTGTTTATGTGAAAATTTATAACTCACAAAGCTCTTAGGGGTTTACCTCCCATGAGCCCAGGAATGCTCTGAACTTCAAGTTCTTTACCCTGTTTTACATATGAAGTAACTGAGGCCTGGGTTCTTGCATAGTTTGGCTGTTACATAACTGAGATGGAGCCTGTTCATCTTGATTTCATCTACCAACCACACTGTCTCAGAGATGCGCACCGTCTCTGACACTCAACCACTTTAGCCACTTTGGAATAATGCTGGACTCCTTTCAGTCTGAAACTCTCTTAAGTGCTTCACATGATGGCTGCTGCCCCTGGGACCAGTGTGGCCTGGCCCTTGCTCAGCCCCAGGCAGGCTGGCCTGGGCCTCCTTCCTGTAATCAATAAGCTGTTCTCCACAGCAGTTATGTTTAGACTCCTCTTTACTGAGATAATTTAAAGTCCTTATGAAGGAAAGAACTATGATGATTCCCTTGGCCAAAGCTGTGGGCCGTCTGTGTCTGTAGCAGAAACAGCCTCAGCCTATCCAAGGAGTGTTTGCTGCTTAAATGAACAAAGTAAAGGCAGTGACACTGAGGGGATCCACATGTCTTGGGTTTCCACGAAGGATGCAGGAGACAGGTTAGCCATGTTGGAAGCCTGAGGGCCTTACCTGAAAACTTGAGGACTGTAAACAGGATGGGGTGGACAAATGTTGGGCGAATGAATGAATAAATAAATAAATAAGTAAATAAATAAATAAATGGCTTCATAAGACCCTCAAAACCTTATGAAGTAGCTCTGAGAACATTTTTTCCCCCTTTCCTTCTCACAGAACAGAACCCTGGGTACTGGCTTAAGCTGTCTCAGACACACACTACCATTAGGACCTGCTCTGATCCTTTGTGACCACATTTACCTCTTCAGCCTAGACACCCAGGAAATGGGGGGCGGGCTTAGATATTTTTACTAAGAGGATCTGGGCTGAGACCCTCCTAGGCCACCATTAAATCACTGTGTGATCTTGGAGGGTTTTTACTTTGGACCTCAGGTTCCTTTATAAAGAGAATAACAACAGCAACCAGTGTTAGGATCTCACTTGCTATATGTAGCCCATAAGCATTAAACACACTTGCTTTTCTGCAGGCATTCTGGAAACCATGATTTCTGTGGGAGCTCTAAAGATAGTTAATTGTTTCAAATCCACACAACCCCAGTGATGGTGATGAGCAGTTTCTGTGCAACAGATCATATTGGTTGAGATTTTCAGATGACATGACAGACCGAAAGGTGTCTGTGTCTCCACAACCGTGGGGGAAGCTAAAGATGGCAGGCCAGAGGCCAGAGTCAGAAAGGCTGCATTGGAGAGTGGCTATGGCCAGTGAGAACCCTGAGCAAAACACAGTGGTTGTTTTAGACATTTGAAGAAATAATGGGGAGGGGAGCTACAGCCACTGCTGGACAGATGGTCTGAGGGAGCAGCTGACGGAGGAAACAGAACAACTCCACTCTGCCGAGAGGAATGCATTTCATACGGAGAAGACTGGGACCTATGCCCATCTGAAGGGTTTGGAGCTTGGAGTCTGGGAGGGAGAGTGGGCATGTGCGTAGCTGGACTCAGTGGAGTCTCTCAGAGATGTACACAGCCCTACCTGGAGATAGGAGGGAACACAGGTGGGGCTGCAGAATCACTTCGTGAGATCTCTAATCACAGCACGGCAGAGAAACACCAAGAGCCTAGAGGCTTAAGACGGTTTTGTTTGGTATTTTGAAATCGAGAAACCACAAACCAACAGGCTTGGCATCCATCACTTCTGCCATCAGATTGCTGGCAGAATTCAAAGGCAGATTATTAAGCAGACAGCTTGTGAACTCTTGGAAAATAAGCCGTGTTTGGTTTGTTATGCACACATCTTGCCAACTTAACCTTATTTCTTGTTTTGAGAGTGAGGTTAATGGGCTGGCAGATCAGGAGATGGCTAGTGGCCCATCCCGTCGTGACTTTGTGGGATGTCTTTCTGCCCCAGTTCTTTATACCCTTGACAAGCTAGAGGAAGTGGTGTGGATGTGATATGAATGCAGAAAAGATCTGGAGAGGCTGAGGGACCATCTCTAGTCGGGCACTTCTTCAAGATAGCCCACAGTGCTCAGATGCCAACAAAAGAAGTACTCAGCCCCCTTAGGAGGGTCTCCTTTAGTGAAGGCATAAACAGTAACAAAATAAAGAAGAGATCAAAAGTTAGCTCTCTAGTAGTGTGTTCCAGAATTTTCCAGCAACTTGTATAAAGCCAGAGGGAGGCAGCATGGCCTAATAATCGGGAGATGAGCTGGAATCAGTCCTGGGTTTACACCCTGGGCCAGTATGACTCACTAACTAGTCAAATGACCCTGGACAATTTATTTAACATGAGCCTATACCACCTATAGAATGGGCTTCATATCCTCAGAACTGTGAAAATAATTTAATAAAAAATCAGTTCCATGCTTGGGTGGTTGTAAATTGTCTATAGTGTGGTGGACTTTTTTTTCTGTTCATAGTCTACTGTGTGCCCCTCACTCATCAATAAATGTGAACACTGTGTAGGAAAGCTGCCAGTCACACGCTGGCCACTCTGTTCTCATTCCGTCTGGCCATAGCAAGTTCAAAATAAGGCTGGGTCTTCTCTAAGCTAGGTCAATGAGTTTGCACCCTAGATTTATTTCCGATCACTTTATTGAGATGCAGACAACACACTAAAGTTCTACGATGCAAGGTGTGTATTTCATCAATTTTTATCATAGTTGTCTAGTTGTGCTTTCTGCCACTCCATGGTAATTGTTTATTTCTACAGGAATCAAATACAGAACACAGGGCTACACAGGGCTACACATTCTAAGGAAAGTGCACTACCACTGAGCTACATCGGAAGCTTTTAATGAGAATTTCTTCTTCTTCTTCTTCTTCTTCTTCTTCTTCTTCTTCTTCTTCTTCTTCTTCTTCTTCTTCCTCTTCCTCTTCCTCTTCCTCTTCCTCTTCCTCTTCCTCTTCTCCTCCTCCTCCTTCTCCTCCTCTTTCTCCTCCTCTTCCTCCTCTTTCTTCTCCTCCTCCTTCTCCTCCTCTTTCTCTTCCTCCTCCTCCTTTTCCTCCTCTTTCTCCTCCTCCTCTTTTTCCTCCTCCTCCTCCTCTTTCTCCTCCTCCTCCTCCTTCTCTTCTTCCTCTTTCTCCTCCTCCTTTTTCTTCTTTCTCTCCTCTTCCTCCTCCTCCTCTCTGTCCCTCTCTCCTTCCCTTCTTCCCTTCCTCCTGCTCTCTTTCTCTCCTTTCTTCTTTTTTATTTCTGCTGTGTGTGTGTATGTGTGCATGCGTGTGCATGTGTGTACCTGCTGGAGAATGAATCCACGGCTTGTTCACACTATACAAATGTCCCACCGTTGAGCTATATTCCACCCATGGGGCATCTTTATAACCCATCAAAACCACACACTAGAAGTCTGAGACCACCCACAGCCCACTGATGCTGTCTTTGTAGACTTCCTTACTTCAGAGGTTTTTCTCATAAACCACAGAACTTGTGGCCTTTTTGTCTGACTTCTTTTTACTCAGCATGCTTAAGAGTCAACTCTTTCTTATGGTTCCACAATATTCCCTTGTGAGGCTAGGGCACCTTTTGCTAACCAAGTCACCAGCTAACAAGCAACTGGGTTGTTTCCATGATTTGCCAATTTTGCAGGGTTCTTCATAACAAGTGAACAGTCGTGTATTAGCTTTTAAATGGCTGTGTTCTCATGAGCTAAGGTCACATGGTAATGTTTAACAGTGAGAGGTATTGCCAGGCTGTTTTGAACAGAAGAACATTTATAATCCCATCAGTGATGACTATGGGGTCTGATGTGCCCTTATCTAAGACAACACTTGTTATTTTCTGTCTTTGTGATGATGGCTTCTGTAGTGGGTGCACAGTGGGAGCTCAGTGCCT
Source organism: Arvicanthis niloticus (assembly GCF_011762505.2). NCBI lineage: Eukaryota > Metazoa > Chordata > Mammalia > Rodentia > Muridae > Arvicanthis > Arvicanthis niloticus. The sequence goes on along the minus strand of NC_047661.1, from coordinate 84,599,338 downwards.
TCTGGTTTGCATTTTTCTGATGGCTAGTGGTGCAGGCATCTTCCTACCTTTTCTGGATTGTACCTTGTAGTATACATCACATTAGCAAGTCATCATGTGCTACCTAAGCTTGTTGAAAGCATTCTCTGGGAGTGAGAAGCCCCTCCCTTGTCTTCTACAAAATTCTGTCCTGGAGCAGGTTGCTCCCTCCTAACTCTGTAATAAGGAGAAAAAAAATCAACAAAATAGCTAAGGGCATTAAAACATTGTATCTTTGGGAACAGCTAGAAGATAAATTATTTCCCACCAAGGTTGTTATTGTTTACACCATACCATAAAACGCATACAGTGGGAACGGGAAGCCAGAAACCCAACCATGGAGGAGATGGAACGGTCTTTCTGCTCAGGATTCTATCAATCAGGAACAGAAGCTGACTGCTTCAGTCTCCCCTCACCTGTCTCTGCTGGATGGGTGTAAGCACCCAATGCGATGATGTCATTTCTCTGTTGTTTTTTGTTCTTTTACTTGGAAGCCTCACCTCACAGTGTGGATGCTCCGCTCTGCCTGGGACTCTCAATCAAGAACTCCAGCTGGCTGCCTCAACAAGGCCTCCCCAGTCAATTTCTGCTGGATGTTTGTAAGCCCTGGGTTTGATGCTTCTATCTATTGTTTGTTTTCTCAGTCAGGCTACTCCAGTCATCTCTGCTGGAGGCTCCGAGTGCTCGATTTGACGGCTGTTTTGCCATCTATCGGCTGCTTCAGCCTACCTGCCCCTTGCTATGTACTTCTTTTCCTTGTGCCTGCTCCACAGCCACTAAACTCACTCATTCGAAACAAAAGCATGGCTATTGTAGATCATTCCGGGACCGTACAGACCACACAACGGTATACAGAATATACCTTTGGGACCAGATCAATCTCTTTCAAAGATCTTGAAGCTTCAAAATGCCAGTCTATGGAGCTATTGGCAGCTACATTCTCTGCAGTGGGTAAAGACCATGCTGCTGTTAGGAAAGAAAAGGACCGAAGCACAGAAAAGGATCAAAGGTAGAATGTGATGGCATTTGAGCTGTGGTTCTAGCTGTTGCTGAACGACAGCTGTAGCCTTAACATCCCCATGTCTCAGTGGTTTGGTCCATTCCCCTCCACTCATGTTGATACAGCTCAACAGTGGTTACTATTTTTGCTCTCTCTTCTTTCATTTGGAGCCAATAAAGGTGATGATCAAGGGGCTGCCACTGCTGATTTTTCTTAGGTTTTTTTTCTTCAAATGTCTCCATGACAGTTACTATGAAGTGGAGTCTTTAGGAGTCCAAGGGATTTTCATAGGTGGTAATCATGGGTAAAATCAGCCAGATTAATTTTAACAAAGACAAATGATACCACCAGCATTTGATTCAAATAATCAATGACTTGCATAGCTGACGGAAATCTATGTTTAAGAAGAAGAAGAAGACATCACTGGGGAATTGAACTTTAGCACTGTCCATCAGTGTAACAGTTTCTGAACTCCTCAGGCCATCTTGACATGAGAACAGGAGGCACTGACAGGACACCAGATGCCAAGGAAGTGACTTAGAGAGTGATTCTCTCCAATTCCTGATGCACACGCTGCACTTCCAGGCTGTGTTATACCTACAGGCCAGGCACCCTTACATACCTATGGGAGATTGCCTAACTGAATCCCACATGGAGAAGGAGCCTACAATGCAGAATTATACTGAAATCTGTCACCTAAACAATAGGGACATTTTGCCTGAAGGAGTAGGACTAGGGATGGGGGTGGGGTTATGGAGAGAAGGACTTAAATGACAGCTGTGCAGGTGAGGACTTCATCCACACCTGTGGGACTTATGGTACCCCATGTTCTCAGGCAGGGATGAGAAACCAAAGTCTACAGAGGACAAGACCTTGCTCAAGGACAGTCTTGTAGAAAGAGGCAGAATATTGCCACTAGACCTGGGCTATTTCCTACAGATCTCCTCTGCCTTTTACTTCCTCCTCACCCAGGCTGGAGAAGAAAGAAAGGAGTGAGTGGGGTCGGGGAGATGACAGTCCAGAAAGAGAGCTCTAAGGACTCGGCTGGAATCGACTCCCTCTTCTCCACCCTAATTCCACACCCTGAAGTATGGCATAGTGATCGAAAGCCTGGGTCCCGAGTGCCAGCCTGCCTGCTGAGTGCCCAGTGCCTGGCTTTGCCACTCACTGGTGACTCTGGGCATATGATTTGCCTTCTTTCTCTTGTTCTCTGCCATTTGCATAGTGGAGGAAGAGAGTTTCTGTTTGTGAAAGTGCTTGCTCTCCACAGGTATTTATCAAGTAAGCTCTGGACTCAGGCCACTGTTAGTTTTAGACTGGACTTTTGCAAAAACCTATAGACATGACTTCTCATGTTATACAAAGATGTTTGTGCTTAAAATGCAAATCTAAGGGTGTCATCCCCTTGTTTGATGTGTATTAAGAGATGTATGTGGAACATGCAGGCAGAAGGGCCACACGCAGTGCAACAAAGACCGTGTACACTTGGCAATGCTGAGACAACATGCCTGTCACTTAACAGCTAAAGGGTATGCTAATAACCAGGATGGCCAGGGGCAAGTGTCCACTTGGGCAGCTGTGCCAGGCAGGGGGCACAATTGGTGATAGTTCCCTGAATCCCAGTGGAAACATGTGGCCTGCGTTCTCTGTGGAATTTCAAAAGAGGGGGCCAAGAGGGGAAAAATAGAAAACTCAGAGTTTAGAAAATCAATCACACACAGCATCATCTCCATTCCAAGCTCCCCATAACTCCACCCTGGCTATGCAGGTGCGTAGTATAGGGGCAAGAAAGCCTTGCTTGGGGCAACTGAGATGGCTCAGTGGGTAAAGGTGCTTGCTGCCAGACTTCACACCCTGGGTTCAATTCACATGGCAGAAGAGAAAACTGACTCATCACGTTGTCCCCAGACTTCCACATGTATTCTCTGGCTCCCCAATAAACAAACAAGTATAAACAAAATGTAAAACAAAGGTGATGCTTCAGGCACAGGACACAGGACTCCACCTAGACCCGCTAGCATGGGTCATCTGTCTGTACTGCACGGGTGGGAATCCAGGATTCGGAACTCCCTGCTTCCCGCCCCTTCTCTCAGCATGTCCTCAGTAATCCACAGTGATGTCTGGGCTGAAGCAAGAGCATGGAAGCTTACCTCCCTAATACGGAAGGCTAATTAATTTGTATTAGGGCTTAGGGATAATTAAACTTTTTATCTGAACTTAAGCTGCACAAACCACCCGCCTTGTACAGTTAATTGCGCCTTCATTTCCTCCTCCAGGTGCCAGGAGATAAGTGCAGCTGAGCTGGAGGCTGCTTCTGCCTGCCTCTCAGGCAGGGCCAGAAGACCACTGGGGGGAGTCCACTGGTACCGCATACCAAAGGCACTGTCCGTTTGCTGCCCACTCTAGGAGCCCAATCAAGGAGGCTCATCCCCGATGCAAGGAACAAGTCTTGTGTATGCTGCCACACCTGGTCTTGAGACCACCTTCTCCTCTGAGAAGCAATGACACAGGCTTCCTCTTTGGGTAGGAGCAAGAGAAGAGCTCTGAGGGCTAGCTGGGCCACCATGGTGAGCCCTGGGATCTCTGAACTCTTGGCTCCCTCCAAGTGCAGGGTTCAAGGACAATGCAGTGGTAGATGAGCCCAGAGGACAAGAAACACATAAAAAACATTGAGCTGTTTTCCCTGGATAAACAAGGGTGTGGCCTTTCTCCATGCCCTAACCCTCTTCCATGAAGCGGTATGGCTGGAATGTGTACATTTCAGTTCTTCTGCCCTGTCTGGGACATAACACATCACTTCATCTGCTCCCCCCAACAACCCTAAGAAGGAGATGCACTATTATACTCATAGATGAAGAAGCCAAAGAGCATTCCCAAGGTCACCTGACTGTCTAGCTGCAGAACGGGATGTGGGAGGGCCTCTTTGACTCCAGAGTCCCACAACTGCTAGTCACTGCAAAGCTGTGGTCTGGAGGGGCCAACATGGCAAGTGGCAGCAGGGCCAGAGAGTAAGGGGATTTTTTTTTTTTTTTTTTTTTTTTTTTAAAGAAGAAATCCCTGAGGGGCCTGGAAAATGAAGCAAAACTCCCTCAACTAAAACACACACCCTGCTGCTCATGTCTTCAAAGAGAGATGCTTCTTGGTGTTCATCTGCTAAGTAAGTCCTGGCTCCAACTGGGAAGAGAAAGATTGCTAACTCTAAGGCCCACCTGGAGTAGACCCACAGAGGAGAGCAGAGACTCAGCGCAGGGCCAACAGCAACAACAGAAGCGATAGTTCAGCAATAGTGTGTGTGTGTGTGTGTGTGTGTTCCTCGGGACAAGGTATCTATTATATAGCCATAGTTGGCTTTGAACTCTGTGTTGCTGAAACTTGCCTTAAACTCCTGACTTTCTCACCTCCATCTCCCCAGTGCTGGGATTATAGGCACGTGCCTCTTTACCCAGTAGTTATCTGTTTTCATTGGGCATCAGTGTGGGTCATATAGTCCTCACCAGCCTTTCTTCTAGGGTAAGTTAACTGAAGATCAGGTTAAAGACACACTCAGGCTCACCATTCTGGGACTACAAACCAGGCAGGCTGGCTTTAGGAAACTCTTGTCTTCACTGTGCCTTCCTGTAGGAAAGGAGAGATAAGCCCAAGGAGAAAGTCGGCCCAGAGAGAGGAAAAGGAGATGGCAAGGGTGGAAGCCCAGTGGGAGGCTCTTCTGTGCTGAGGATAATATTCTAGGTCCATCCATCCGCACAGACCCCAGAGAAGGGGCCATGTGACGTTATAGGCCATTTGCTACGTTTGCATTGCGAGGCAAGGTTACCACCAGTCACAGGTGCAGGCTCTTGCCAAGGGATGGGCAACACTATTAATCTCTTCACCTTGTTGTCTCAAACGCCATGCTGGGTGACAAAGCTGACACTCCAGACCAGGGTCTCAAACCGTAGTGTACATGAGAACAACCTGGGAGCCATAGTAAATCAGGCTGTGAGGCTCTAGTCAGTAACTTCCAATTCTGCAGATCCATGGCGGCACTGGTAAACTTGCACTCAAGGTTCCTAGGTGAAATTGATATTGGTGATCTGGGAACCACACATCGCTAAACCATGGTTTCCCCATGTGCTATGTATCTACAGACTCAGAATGTCAAAGCAGGGTGTACAGCCACCAGCTTCAGGTCACATAAGCCACACCACAAATGACGAAACTAAGAAAAGTTCTGAGTTACAGGGAGAGCCTGCCTGAACTCCGCCTGTCCAGAGTGATGTGCATTTAATGCACACACTCATGCAAATACACACATAAACACATAGATAGACACATGAACATACACAGACACATTCACAAACACAGATGAATGCACACAACAAACACAGACAGATACACAAATACAGCCCCCTTCTCTCCCATTCTCCTGCCACCCATGCTTCTGCTATATTGGAAGATCTGTGCTCCCGATGCTGCAGGCCTCTCCACGACCTCTAACCTTCCCCCCAAATCCTTCTCTCCACTGAAAATGATCTGCTCTGGCAGGCCACATGCATATTTTCAGATGTTGTTCAAATGTCACCTCCTCGGGCTCACCTTGACTTGGCGATTGGCATAGCTGTCACTCCTGTCTTTCACATCCATCAGGGCACTCATTCCTTTATGCCCTAAGAGACCTTGCAAAATGTCAGTTTTCCTCATTGGTTAAGAGCAGTCTGAGGGCGGGGCTACTCATCTCTGGATCCCAGGTGCCCAGCACACTGCCTGGAACACAGTCAGGACTCAACAGCTCACATGAGAGAGAAAGCAAGCTCTTCCTACTGTGTGGTTCTGTGAACTGGACCAGTCTTGGGGCTAACAAACCAAACTGCAAGCTCCAGGAAGGCAGAGGTTTGTACAACTGTACCCAGCATAAGCCAGACACTCAAGAGACTTGCCGAATGAGTAAAGAAACTATAAATGAAGTTTTTCAGTGGGACTTCTCTTTTAGCCAACTAGATCACCAGAGGGCTCTATTGCTATAGGATGTCTGGAAATATAGGACACATATACATAAAAAAATATGTATAGGACCCCCAAATCACCACTTCCAGAAAGATGCCATGGCAGCAGTGTGAGATGGGCGCTCTTGCTGATTGCTCCATGCTTTCTGAGCACCTGCCCAAAGGCTAGAGGTGGGGCTGGGGACTAGAACTTCAGTCCGCTTCCTTCTTGTGGGCTGCTTTGGATCTGGATCTTCAGATTTCCTTGTGAAAACAGGTTATATATGTTCCTGAATTTCAGGAATGACACAGAAAATTCCTTATGTTCAAGAGTAAGAACTGGCCTAACATTTTGGCTGGACAGTTCAAATCACCTGGCTGAGGGGCCACCCTAAGGAAAGTGTGCTTACCGTGAGGCATGATAAAGAGCTAGGTGGAATAACTAGCCTTTGATGAGATAATATGTGTTTCTTTACCAGAACCCTGACTTCCCGGTGTCTCTAGAAGATGCCACGGGGCTCTGTTGTGTTAGCTCACCTCACACAGAAAGGTACAACTTCTTTTTTCCGTTCTCTTTCTCTTCTTTCAGGTGTTCACCAGAACCTAAATACTTTTTCTGGATACCCTGGCCTTTACTCTTTTTCTAAAGCCCCTGCCCTGGACACACCACATGGCTGCTTGCTACCGTATGGCCGACCTCCATGGCGGCTTAACTCAAACAGCACAGCCTTTCCTTGTCCTCATGGTCCAGACAGCTGTTGAGATTTACAGCTTACCTGCTCTGAGCTTTTCTTTTAAATTCCAATGGAGTTGTTTTCAAGCTTCAACTAACCAGCCAGCCAATCAGGACCTACTAGGATGATGTGAAAAAGAGCCAGTTCTAGAAGTATAAAGTTAAAGGTACCCACATTCACTAGGACTGAGTGTAATGCTGTACACCGGCCAGCTATCCTTACTACAGGAGACCATCTACAGGAGACCTTCTCATTCCAAACTAGTTCTTGAGGACTCTCATCTTGTCCCTTGTTCCTGGACCTGAGTTCATTCCTAATGTGACTAGTCAGATAGCAGGAAAGAGCAGGGTGTGTGTGTGTGTGTGTGTGTGTGTGTGTGTGTGTGTATGTGTGTACACGCTCGTGTGTATGTGTGCATGTGCCTGTGTGTGTGCTCACACATGTGTGTGCATTCATGCCTGTGCACAAGCATGTGTGCACGTATGTGTCCATGTGTGCCAGTGCCCATGGCCGTTTGTGTGTGTGTGTGTGTGCTAACCTCATCCCTGAATGAAGCAATCAGCAGCCACACTGCAGAGCTGAACAAAGCTAGGTCACTAGAAAGCTCAGTTTTTTGGGGGTCTCCTAAAAAGCCCGCTGACACAGAGCAGCAGAGGCGGCGAATACACAGCAAACCAAGAGGAAAACTAGATGGAGGATAGAATAGCAAGTGCCATCTGTCCGTCTGAGGATAGAAACCGGGGGAAACACAGTCAAGTTCACTACTGGTCTCCTCTCAGTGAGCGCACATTCAGGTGGAAGCTGGGATTTGCTTGTTTACGGTGGCACTTCCTAGATGTCTGGGCAGTTGCTCCCTGGCCCTAGATGTGCTTGCTTTGAGTGTGATTGTCAGAAACATGTGTCCTTTGAAGAAGAAGTAATAGAAGGAAGGTTGAGGTTCCAGAGGCTAAGATGCCCTTTATCTCCCGCCTGGGCGCCTAAGGAGAGATGTCACATAGTGTGGCAGGGCAAGTGGAATCAAGCCAGACTGGCATGTGTGCTACCCCAATCTTGATTGGCATGCTTTTCTGGAAACTGCACGTTGCTCAGTTTGTCCTCCCCAATCTCAGATCCTAAGAAACCATTCACCATTATCTTCCCACACTCCTGGGTGTATGGGTTGACCCAGAAGAGCTGTGAGGAACAGAACATGTCTGGCCAAACCATGGAGTTCCCTTAGAGACCTTGTCCCACAGGCGGGCACCATCTGCTGCTCTTTCTCCATATGTACATCACAGACGCCCTTCTCCCTGGGTCAGATGCTCGGCCTTCTGGCACCTGGGGCTAGCAAGCATCTCAGAAATGGATGTGCTACCACATCTCCACAGTGGAGCAAGTCCCAGGACAACCCTTTGGTGGTCATGTGATACAGATGGAAAGGCTGGATACAAGGATGAAGGCTCTTGAAAATATGCATCAGAAGCAGCCTGATGGGACCAAGGTCAGACACCAGTGACTCTTAGGGGTGAAGCAGTGAGGTTAAAGCTTGTAGGGGTGGTAGAGAGCTAGGTGGCGGATGCTGGGTAGATAGGCAATCAGCCGGAGTGACTTCCTATGTGCTACTTGTTGATAGCTCCAGTCTAGCCTCTGACAGCTCACTTCTGATTCTGTTTTCCATGAAATAGGTAGAGACAGACAGGAGGAGAAAGTTGGCAAGGTGAAGCTTGTTGGCATGAGGGGGCCATGTCAAATTAAGGTGCTAAGAGATTAGGTCCTGGAGCCTGTGCATGGTCACCAGGTATCCCAGTCAGCACACACTGTGCTCTTTCTTGCCTGGACTTTTGTATCTTGTCTACATTCTTCTTCTCTGCTCTGAGCTACACTGAGACCATCTTCTGCATTCTGAGGGGGGGTCTCCTTTCCTCATCTTCTAAGGACTACTTCTCCCTCTCCCAGTATGCTACATCTAACTCAGTCTTAGACTTATAGGCCTAGAAGGCCACCCTCCCTAGCCTCTGTCCTGCCCAACTGGTGGACTAGTGTCAGATAGGCTTGTGTGGAAGTTAACACACCTTCTCCATCTCTCCCTTTCCCTCTTTCTCCTCCTTACCCTTTCCCTCCAGCTGACAGACTTCCAGCAGTCACAAGCTTCCTGGGTCTCATTTACTTAATCTGAAAGATGAACAATAGGAACTTTCTACATAGGGCTTTCATGAAAGTCTAGCTCATCCCAGCATTTTCTAAGCTAGATAGCCTCTTTTCTGATAGACAGCCTCTGGTTACCCTGCTCGAAGCAAGCCGGTCACTACTGGGCTGCTCTTGCTGTCAGTTCATCTTTAGCTAGCACCTTTGAGTTCCTGTTCTGCCTTTGGGGCCTCCAGAGCTTGTCTGATCCTGTACCAACACGACAGATCTCTAAGTTCCTCAGGCATAGCCTGCCTCCTCATCTCATTTGGCATAAACTGCTGGTGGCTGTTTCCCAGTTGCCTTTCCCTCTTCCCCTCAGCTGCCAGCTCTGTATAATGTGGTTCTGGAGTCAGAGGCCACATGCAAGCCTCTAGCTGTGTGACTTCAAGGCAGTGAGAGTCTCTAAGCCTCAGCAACAACCCAGACCTCACTGGCACATTTGGGTTCATGTCTTTCCAGTACCAAGTGTGACCTCCACCAGAGCAGGCCTGGCACAGTGTAATGTCGTCACCCAAAAGAGGGCTCCACAGCTCTGCATGGCCCTGGTGCTTGCTGGGCATGTGGCCAGCTGTTTAAAGGACACCTTAGGGTGGAGGGCGAAATTCAGTTCACATTTCTGCAACAGGGCTTTCCTTGAACTTTTATCAGGACTAAATTTCTGGGTCCCCCAAATTGTTAACAATTGCTTCTAACATAGTCTCAGGTACTTAAACCTGATCTAGAGCCTGGGGCCAATTTAGTGTTTCCAGTGAGTGGTGGAAAATTCTGAAGAGTTCTTTCACATCTTACAAGTTTGCAGCCCCAGGGCTCAGAGCTTCTGGGTCGGGTTTGATTTAGCTCAGTAAATTCAGCCAACTCTTGATCATTCCCCAAAGTTTTTTTTTTTCTCCTTTTTTCTCTGGAAGGTGGAGATGGGACCACATATGAGATCTAGCTTGCCCGACTGAGCATGGGTTGAAAAGACAGATACAGTAGGTGCCCTCTGTCTGCCAGGAATAGGAGACTGGGGCTTCTTTGGTCTCTGCTCTCTGAGCCTTTGCATCTGTCTCTTCACTGTCTCACAACCTGTTCTGGTCCTGAGGAGAAACTCTGACACCAGTTTAGCATCCTTCTATTTCCACATTGTCTCTCTGCCCTCTAGATACATGCTAGTGACAGCAGGGACTTTCGTCTCCCTGGTCTCCTCTGCTTCTCTAGTGTTCCTCCCAGTGTTAGTCACTGACAGGCTTCATTACTAATTCTATGAATAAATAAATGCCTATCTGATTCTTTTTCAGTCCCTGCCTCTCAGCTCCTCATGTCCACAATGGTCCAGCCAGGCCTCCTTGACCTGGTATCTGAACAGCTCCTAAGCTCAGGTGGTCTATGGAGATACTTTCTCTTTCCACACCCTCTCTCTACTTGTGTATTTGGGGGAGGAGGGAAGGGAGCCCTTGGGGGTGCTTTCTCCTCCCACCTGTTTCTGTCTGTGTCGGGGAGGGAGATGTGGAGACGGAGGGGGAAGGAGGGAGAGAGAGAAAGAGAGACGGAGAGTGCAAGCCCCTCTCCCCTTTAGGGAAACCCTCTAATGTCTACCATCACACCATACACACACACACACACACACACACACACACACACACACACACTAGACCAAAGCTAACACACACCAGACCAAAGCTAAAAGATATGTTTAAAATGATCTCTTCCTAACAGGAGAAAATTATTGAGGTCTCTATATAGATTTAGAATCTATCAAGAAGCCTAAAAATCAAACACAAATCAATAAATGGGCTCATGACAATAGGTTTTAGATGAAGAAATACAAATGACCAATAAATTGAAAAAGTGTTCAATATCCTTAGTCAGCATGGAAATGAAGGTTAAAGCTGCTTTAAAAAAAATTTGAAGCAAACAAAAACCTGCCCTGAGATTTAGTCTTGTCCCAGTTAGGAGTGCTGACAAGGATGTAGGGAGAGGGGTGCTTCTGTTTAGTGCTGGTGGGGTGTAAAGTGGTGAAGCCACTATGGAAATTAGTATTTCATTAAAATTAAAACTAGAGTCACCATCGGACCCATTGATACCATTTTTGGGCACACTGCACAAATACTCGCACCTCAAAGTTTCTTTCAGTACTGCTCACAATAGCCTAGATACAGACTGAACCTAGATGTTCATCAACAGACGAACTGTAAAGGAGAATGTGGTAAGATACATACAAGAATTTCAGCCAGCGACAAAGAACTCCATTATGACATTGGCAGGATAATGGGTAGAGTTTGTGATTATTGTGTTAAGTAAAATAAGCCAAACCCAGAAAAGCAAATATCACATTTCTCTTATATACAGAATCTAGATGTAAATTTATATATGAATCTCTCTCTCTCTCTCTCTCTCTCTCTCTCTCTCTCTCTCTCTCTCTCTCTCTGTGTGTGTGTGTGTGTGTGTGTGTGTGTGTATGAAATGAACGTAAAACCATGGGAGGGAAGGAAGAGGTCTGCAGGGAGGAGGGGACAAGAGAGGGTACTGGAGTGACTTGGCATAGATGCAGAAGGGAGGACAATTTAGGAGAAGGAAGGGAACTGGCAAGAGGCAGAAGAGATATGGGGACACTGGTGAGGGGGACAAATAAGAACAGGTATAATGATGTTTATCTGTGGAAATGTCATAGCTAAACCAATATCTTTTTCTGCTAACAAGAAAATTAATAATAACAAAAGATATCCTACAGGTAGGTACCACTTAAGCTGAAGACAATATGTTCTGTGCAGGCTCAATATTCATGTGTTTTTAAATGGCATATATCTGAAATTCACTTAAAATACTCTGGGGGTGGGGGGAATGGCAACACAAGGGAGCCAGGAGGTAGGCTGGGGAGGGCCACTTGCTCTTCTTATCTTCACATCCTTGAACTTCCCTATGATACAAAGTAAAGCTCAAGAGTTAAGAGAAGAATCATCGACTCTTTTCCCTGCTGTTTGGACTCCCAAGGCAGCTCGCACACATGAGAAACAGGACTGCAAGCTGAGCGGGCCTGCAAGCTGAGCGTGTCTGCAATTGTGGAGCTCAGGAGCTTGAGGCAGGAGAGTCCAGAGCTGGAAGTCTACATAGTGAGAGACTTTGGCTCAGTTAAAAAAAAAAAAAAAAGAACATAGATGGGGTTGGGGGTTGGGGGGAGGAAAGAAGGAAAAGGAAGGAGAGAGAAAGGGAGGAGAGGAGGGAGGGAGAGAAGAAGGGAGGGGGAGGAGGGAAGGAGCTTCTCAAAGTCCCTTATTGCTCTGTAACTTCCTATTCATGTGGTGCTTTCTTGCCAAATTATTACTTTTGAGGCCAGGGCTGTACCTTCCATCCCTTCCTTTATATTAAGTCTGGTTTCAAAGAACATCTGATGGAAGCTACCCACCTTTGAAAAACAAGATTGTCAGTCTCATTGTCCTTGGTATTGTTTCTACTCTGACTCCACCCCAGCTCCTCCCTGGGCCTCTCAGAGAGACTGCTGCAATGTGCAATGACTCCTTTATTTCCTGGATAATCAGAGCCTCTCCCAGCTCCTCCACTTGGTCAGTATTGAACTTAACTTAGATCTTAATGCAGGCAAGGGCTTGGGGCGTGTGCTGCAAGGCTGACAAGGGACTCAACTCCCAGCCTCCCCTATAACTGTTAAGTCCACACACAGAAGTAACTGTGATGGAATTTCTTTCTCTGAACTTTCCTTTCTAATGTCTCTGCTCTCTGTCCTTCTATTAACCCTCTGTGTTGTAGGCCTGAAAGCCTGCCCCAGCGGGCAGGGAAGAGAACATTATAGGGTCAGTCTTGGGTCTCTTCTGACTTTTCCCCATAAGCCTGACAGCAGTGGGAAATACATCTGTGGCCCCTGAGAGAGGGCAGAGGATGGTGCAGTAGCTTTGCTATGGCCCCTGGGAAGGGTATAACAAACAGTATGTATAAACACTCAGGGGATAGACACTGGTCCTGGGATTTTTTTGTATTAGTTCATTTAATTCTCCTAACAAGTCTTGGAGATGGGTTCTGTGATTATCCCAATTCTGTGGGCTAGGAAATGAAGGCTGGGAGAGGTTAGCTAATGAGCACCAAATTACATAGCTAATGAACCAAAGTGCTGAGATCTAAGCCCAGGCAATCTGACTCGAAGCCCATGGACCATCGTTCAATGAAGGAGGGATGCCACCACCAGATCAGAAGAAAGCATGCTACTCCAACTCCCAGAACACCCCCTCCCAATCCCACAACCCATTTGGTCCCCTCAAAGAACAATGCACATAGCTGCAGCGTACAAGACAGATCCTTCCAGAATGTTGCAGGGTGACAGTGATGGGTAGATCAAATAAAAGGGCGCTGGTATTTTTTGCTATGGAGTGGGGCTTTTTAACACGGCAGGGAGGGCAGCTGAGGCTGGCAGACAAGAGCTTATTTATGTGCTTTCTCTTTGTCAAAGGGTCCTTTTCAAATGACTCAATCGACTATTAATCTGGATGGAACATCAACTCCAACAGTGAAATAAAGAAGAAGAAAATCTGCAAGAAGACAACATATCCATCTTGGTCCAGTTCTGTACAGGGGCACATGGGGACATTGGGAAACAATTCTTCCAAGGGTTGCCACAGATCTGCAGCCAAGCCTGTCTCTTGTCCCTAACCCAGTCCTAAGCCACACTCTCTCTTTCCCAGTAGTGAAGTGTTTCCTGGGCCACGACTGACCAACACATAGTTTGTTTCAATTTACCTTCTGCGTGACTGCTATATAGTCTGTCTTAATTCACCTCCAGCATGAATGGTATGGAAATGAATGGTAGAAATACTTCTGAGTTTCCAAAGGGCATAAATCAACTCCCTTTAAAGAGCTTGGCTCCACAGAGACCTTAAACTATAGGGAAATTAACACTTTTCTTGAAAAAGTGGGTAGAGAGGTGGGGAAGAAGAAATGGAGAGGTGAGGGCAGGGAGTTGGAGAGGAAGGTAGGGAGGAAAGAGGGCCTTGGAGATGGAGGTAGAGGTATGGAAAGTAGAGTAGGGGTGTGGAGAACAGGCTAGGGAGGTGGAGAAAAGGGAAGGGCCATCCAGATGACTGTAGGAGTTAGGAGAAGGGCAGGGATGTGCTGAGGAGGGTAGGGCTGTGGAGAGGAGAGGAGAGACATAAAAGGGAGAGGAGGGTTTCAGAGAGCAAGATTCTGCCCTTTGCTTGGCTTAGAGGAAGTACCTGCAGAGAATTCACCTACAGCTCAATAGAAGGCAGCACCTGGCTTGTGGGAGGAAATGTAACTGCACAGTGAAGTCCTGTTTTCATAAGCCCTGCAGACGTGTGGGACGAAAGTATTCTGAAGAGGCTGCAGGGTCATTTCATGGGAGCAGCAATAGGACCTGAAGGAGAGAGCAATGAGTAGCTCCTGTCAGGCTGAATCCTAAATCCTCAGACCTACCTCCCTCTGAGGTCCTTCCACTAGGCAAGTAGTATCTAGTATCTCCCCATGGGGACCCTTACTCATGGAGCCACTAGCTGACATGGGCTTCTGGCTCCTTGGGACACTTGCCTACCCATTTGTGCTCTCTAGCTCCAGAAGGGAAGCTATGAACAGAGTTACTTGAGGAAAGTCAGGCATTATTCAAGAGACCCTCTATCCCAAAAGAGGGGTCTATTTTCTGCCTCACCATTTCCAAGTGGAAGGATTCCTTAAGTAGAAGTCCTGCTCACAGGATGTCTCTGCTAGTGGCTGTCCTGGTCCAGATCACTCATCTGCCTCTTTGTAGACCCTTCTGTGATAAATAGCTTTCATTTCCATTCCCATGTATAGTGTAGTGAGAAAACTACGGGACTTGAGTTCAGAATAAACTTGACTCAACTCAGGTCTTCTCTTTGGGGATCACTTGACTTGGATAAAAAATTTTCATTTTAAATTTCTCATATGGAACATGGGAAATTCCTATTTACTCAGGTAAACCCAGGGCTTAACACAGTTCTTGCCTTTTGGTCCAGAAGTAACAGGGGTAAAGAAGATGTATAATTTTGTGGATTCCCCGTTCCTGCCCAGGGTTGGAAGCCTGAAGACATTCTCCACCATGCAAAGTTGGGGTTCATTTCAAGGTTAAAAGCTGGAAACAAATATCTTCTCTCACTGGTCTTACAGGTTAAGTTGGGTTAAAGTGATTCTGGACTGTTGGTCCTCTCGGGTGTCTGGAAGAAGAAAACTGAAGTCCTTTCTGGAGAAAGAACACTTATTTTAACTGGTAACTCCTTCCAACAATTTTCAAAGACACTGACTAGCACAGAAATACAGATAACCACACAGACAAGGAAAGAGGACACCATGAGTGAGAACCAGAGGAAATTATAATAAAGGGATGTACAAATAACTGAAATATGACTATTATCAGACTTGGACAACCATGATTACAACCACATAAATAAAAGCTTAGAAAAGTTGCTGAGAAAAAATGACTTGGCAACTTTGGGGAAAAATTTCAAACAGAAACTCTAGAATTAAAAAGGACACTAACTGAAATTAAGAGTCCAATGTACGTTAACTAAACATATCTTATAAGGAAACCAGTATACTGCAGGTTAAAGTACCTGGAAACAGTAAATAGAAAGAAGAGGACAAATGTGTCCTTGTATAAATCCTAGCATGTACCATTGGGAATTCAATAAATGTCAGGTCTCTTTCCTCCTTTCAGATTGTAAAATAGTTTTTAATCTCAGAAAACCTTTTCAGATTCACTTGGCTTAGTATTGATCATTCTATCACTCTGAGTTTCCTCAGCACCTCTGTTCTTGGTATTCTTATTGACAGGTGTCATTTATTTCTTGATACCAATTAATGTAAGAACTTAAATCATTCCCCAAACTTAGGTCTCTGGGCCAAATGTGTCCTGTTCCACCAAAAAGAAAGGAAGGAAGGAAGGAAGGAAGGAAGGAAGGAAGGAAGGAAACAGAAAAGGAGTCCAGGTCCTCCTGAGCCCAGGTGATCTAGATAAGGATATCCCATAAGGATAATGGGTCAGGTAAATTCTCAGTATGGCTTCTTGACTGGCTCTGCAATAAATGCTGGGACAGGAAAACTGCTAAGGATAACCACAAATGTCCCAGGTTTCAGAATAAACAGAGAATGTGGATATGTAGTCTTGCTTTTCTCTTCCCTCAGAGCTTGTCATCTTGGCTCATTCTGGAAATACTGATGGACACAGTTAATAAGAGTGGTTGGTTAGCATTAATAAGGTCAGAAAAATTGACAACCGAACGAGAGACTAACTACTTGGACATATGTACATTTGTTTGATTGTCTTCAGCTGTCCAAAGACGTTGAGGCTCAGGTGGATCTCGCCAGAGATGCCTTCATTCTGTGCATTGACTTTTGTCATTGAGTCGCATCATTTTCAAGCACAGAAACAATAAGGATGCTCAGATTAACAACATAGCATCTCTAACTCCAATCTGGGTCATCTGAAACCCCTGACCAGAACCTGGACCAATGGCTGTTGCTCTTTATAGACCCCAAAGAATAAAGAGGGATGAGAGTTGGTTCTGAAGAAGAGTCTCCAAAGCTCGTCAGTGGGCTCTGCTGACTCTGGCCAAGTGCTGAGCATGGCAAAAGGCTGGGCTGCTTTAGGAGTGTTTGGAGGCCAGGGATGTGGTTTTGTGCAGGTGGCAAAGGTCAATGGAGGTAGCTGTGCTTTGATTAGGAAGCACCCCAAGGACCTGCAGGGTCCACTACTTCATTTTTACCAGTTCTATTTTCACATTTTTTTCTTAGAATTGGAAAAATTATGTCACATTTAATCTCTCTCTCTCTCTCTCTCTCTCTCTCTCTCTCTCTCTCTCTCTCTCTGTGTGTGTGTGTGTGTATACGTACCCATGCACATGCACTGATCCACTCATATTATCAAGGGTTAAAACAGTATTAATCGATAGTCTTTGTGTGTCAGGACTGAACTGAACAGTAGTGCTAGAGACTCCAGACTTACGAAGATATAGGGTCCTCAGCATACTGCTAGGTTGTGCTCCAGAAGCTTTGCACCAGCTGCAAGAGGTCACACTCAACCTTGATGGCTCTTCCCTGCTCCCAGCCTGCTCTAGCACTCTTTCCATTTACTGACTGGTTTCTGGGCCAGTCAAATGGTTTTTTCACGGCTCCTTCTGGTCTCCAAAAACAGCACAGGAAATTTCAAGCAAGAAGCAGTTTCCTGGTCCAGCATCACCCAGGGGAGACAGGATATTATGAGGTCAAAGATGGATGATTTGCTGCAGCTCTTGTTTGTCCATGAGCATGTAGTGGGAGCAGGCAGAGGAGGTCAGCATGTGAAAGCACCAGAATCTATTTGTAGTTCCACTTTGAATAAGCTTGGTGAGTGTTTTTATCTCATGTTCCTTGTGGCTTTCATTTCTCTTCTTCTGGTGTGGAGCCAGATTATGCTCTGGACTCAGTCTCTTCCAATTTCTGATCCCATTGAATGGGCCTTTTGGTCATGAAAGAGAACAGGTGTCTCATGCAAGACACCACCTTGGAAGAATAGACCTCCGGTGGTCCTGGGACCCAAGGAGCCCTGCTGTTCTTCCCATTTCTGTGCCCAAATGGCTGCACCTACAAACCCACACTGAATGTAAGCTGACTGGTCTGGATTTCTCCTCCGAGCTCCCATCCTGACTATAGAAACAGCAGGTGTCTGAAAAGTATCCTTTCTCTTCTCATTGAGAATCTATAGCCAATTAGCTGAGCCCAGAGAGGTGGAAAATGCTTCTGTCTAGCCCTGGAGCGAAAGCAAATCTGGTGTTTCTTGTAGACACCTCTGTGAAGGACAGGGATGCAGGCAAGCCCCCAAGAGCCTGAAAAGCTGGCTCTTGCTGTCAGCCCAAGGCTTTAATAACAGAAAAGGCAATGGAACACTCCACTCTGTAGCTTAAAATAAGTGCAAAACTTGGCGGTCATATCTTTTTCACAGTTGGTTCTGTGGTTGTTTGCCTGTGTGTGCATGCAATGAGCAGGAACTCTCCCCGGGGTCCAACAAATTGGTGGCCTTGTTGTGAGGGTCTGTGGCAGCTGTAAGAGGCAGTGAGCCAATAAGAAGGGCAGAAATAATTGGTCTCAGAATGTAAGCTCCCTCTGGCCTCTGCCTGTCACTCCCTCCAACTGCAGGGCCTCGGGCAGGCTGACATAAACCAGCTGGTGTGACATCTTTCTGTCACCGAGGTCAATATTTCCTTTTATCAGGTTGTATACGTATGAGACCATGAATGAGGCGATACAGGGCTTAGGCTACATAAATGAGAAGCTCTTGTCTTTCTCAATGTGGACTATGTGAGTCTCAGCAGACCACCTCCGACTGAACCTCTTACTCTGTCTGCTCAGTAGGTCAGGTGATTCTTGCATCACCTATCTACAGGAAAACAACCAATCATGCTTATGAAGGAGGAAATGTCTCTCGTCCTGAGCAAGGTGGTCAGCACACACTGCCCAGCTGATGATGGTAAGGATTCAATAGGATGGGAACGGTTAAGAGATGTGCACACACCCACAGAATACTACGTAAGTATGAAGTGGACATATTTTTACTGCTTGCTGGCTGCTCAAGCTTAGAAAATCCTGACAATACCTGTCATAAGTTATCTGGAGTATCCATTCTTTCCACCCCTGAGCACTGGGTCCCAAGGGCTAGATTGGTCAATAGATGGGAAATGAAAGGTGGGAGGGGGAGTCCTCACGCAAGGCTTGAGTATGGATTTCTGGGCCCTTGAGTGCATGCTACTCACTGAATCCCAGAGTCAAATGTTCTTTCAGGATCACCTACTCCCATCGGCACCCACACCTAGACTTGGCTGCGTAAGGCTGAAGCTTAATTATGTTTAAAAATCTATTGCTTCCATTAGGTATGACTAGAGTTCTATTTTAAACTTCCTTTGCGGAATGTTACTCACTGGGACTAGGTGAGTAACATTAGCATTTTTCTTTGAGATCTTGAGACCTAGAGAGCTCAGGCACAGAGTTTCTTTTTCTTACGCCCCACCTGCCAGTTTCCTGGGCACCGCACAGAAGTGTTCTGAAGATTCCAAGGTGATGGCAGAGTGTAAGAACAGGGAGAGCTCAGGGTGAGGCTCTCCTTATAATCTCAACACCCAGGAGGTAAAGGGAAGAGGACTGGACTGGCTGCTGAGTTCCAGGGTAGAGCTACACAGGGTGAGAGACCTGTCTCAAATCAAGCAGCAGCAGGACACCTCTCTGAGAGCTTCAGCTTCATCATGTAGAAATTGGGGTTAACACATGATTAGCTCTGCTGGGAATGCTGGTGGAGTTGTCTCTCACACCCTGATGGTGCTCCATTTAGCTGATGTTCCCCGTTGTGGAGCAGCCTCTGTATGCCACACTATGCACTGGGGATTATGGGAAATACAGAGATGATGGTGTGGGGGTATCCTTTGGCACCCATCACTGACAAACATGGAGCAATATGAACACATGAGTACTTGGTAGAGTCCTTTGCACAAAGTATCAATCAATCAATCAATCGATCGATCAGTCGATCAATCGATCGATCAATGGGCCACATACATTTTGTGAGTGTTGCTTCATGCTGAACACTGCTAAGCACTTCTTCCAACAGGACTTTCAGATTTTCAGCTGTATGAGAGCCTAGTGAAGCAGGTTCTCTTATGGCTGCTGTTCACAGACGTAAAACTAGAACTCCACAGTCACCTCATTTGTAAACAGTAGTAAAAGGCCTCAAGCCAAGTCCTACTTCCCAAGAGCATTTAGTTCAAGCTCTTGCCCTGGCTGCTAGGCATGGAGGGGTACAGCAACCCACAGAGGCCCTGCTGCCCACACATCTAAAGTTCCAGCTTTTGTGCGTTGCTGGTTCAGCTCTTGGGACATCCAGAAGGATGCTTTCCCAGTGTCTTCTGCCCTTCACCCCACTAAGATAGAAGCTGCCATCAGGAGACAGTGGAGGCAGGGAAGCTTGTCTGTGTCTAGAGTGAATGTAGGCCTGGATATTCTATTTGAGCAGAGAAACTGCAGGCCACGAAGCATCCAGTCTTTATGTGGAGAAGAGCTCACAGCAGGACAGTGGAGTGGGGCTGAGGGGAAAGGGCCATGGTGGGCTTACAAGAGCTCTGTGTCATTCTTAGAATCTGGGATCAAAAGCTAGTAGTTCTGATGGGGGGGGGGTGCATCCCTATCAGCCTCTAGTGGCTTAAATAATGCACAAATAATTTAATTTCCCTTTCGGAAACTCTGCATTCCTAAAAAATACATGAAGAGTCAGAAAGGAGCCATGGCAACAAAGAGGCTGAACACTGGCTTGCGAGCTTGAGCTATGCCCCTACCTTGGCTGAGCCTGTCTGGTGTTCTAGGTGGGAGCCTTTTGACCCTGTGTACAGCACAGCTCATGTGGAAGGATTCCAGAGCATCCAGGTCAGCAGAGGCCGCTGTCCGCACTGAAATACTTGCCTGAGGCTCATGCCACCCCAGGTTTGCTTAGCCACAGTGGAGCCACTGGGGTCCATGTTGCTCCTACCTGTGTTAGGTACAGCAGCTTCGCCTGGGCATCAGATGCTGGCTCTCTAGCTGGGTCAAATGTCCTGAAAGGGTTAGGCTGGCACTGAACATATAACATGTAAACAGCTATGCACATCTCACTCATGGCTGCTATTAATTCCCACAAGAACCTATGGCAGCCAGATTCCCTTTTCAGTACCTAGACCAGGAGACTGAGGCTTGGGTATTCAGTTGCCTTGAGTGGTGCGAGGTACCCATTCAATGAGAATTCATCCTTGCTCAGGCATGTGTTAGCCAAGTATTTCATATGCAAGTACATCCCTTTGTTGAGAGGCCCCGCCCCCACAACAGACTACATGCAAGTGTTTTTTCTGAGCTTTGATGTGATATGCTGGAAGCACCTGCCATCCATCAAATAGAGAGTGGTCATGACTTACCATAGGGTAGGTCTTCAGGAAAAAAGTGAAGAGCAGAACTGGAATAGTCCACAGCACAACAGTCATGAAGCCATCAGACATGGGAAGATATTTGTATCTGTCATATCCCAGGCATTATATTAGACACTGGGCCCCAAAGGATGAAAAACAATGAGATCTGGGGCTTAGTACAGCCCACCATGGAGAAAGATGCATCACCACGTGGTCAGGGGGAGCTTCATAATAAAGGTAGCAACAAGCTGCAGTGGGGCCTGGAGGAGGAGGCCTACAAGTTTGGTGAGGCCATCTGGAAAACACAGTAAAAGCAGGGAAGCCTGTCCAGGTCCAAAGTGAATGCAGACTTGATGCCTGTACTGACTGGTTTTGTGTGTCAACTTGCCACAAGCTGGAGTTATCACAGAGAAAGGAGCTCCCTTGAGAAAATGCCTCCATGAGATCCAGCTGTAAGGCATTTTCTCAATCAGTGACCAAGGCGGGGAGGCCCAGCCCATTGTGGGTGGTGCCATCCTTGGGCTGGTGGTCCTGGGTTCTATAAAAAGGCAAACTGAGCAAGCCAGGGGAAGCAATCCAGTAAGCAGCACCCCTTCATGGCCTCTGCATGAGCTCCTGTTTCCAAGTTCCTACCCTGTGTGAGTTCTTGTTCTGATTTCCTTTGGTAATGAACAGCAATGTGGAAGTGTAAGCTGAATAAATCCTCTCCTCCTCAACTTGCTTCTTGGTCACGATATTTTGTGTATGAATAGAAACCCTGACTAAGACTCTGCCCATTTACTGGAGAAACTGCAAGCTTCTGAGAATCCAGTCATTTTGTGAAGAACTCCCAAGGGCACAGTGGGGAAGGTCTTTTGGGAATGGGTCACAGTAGACTTATAGGAGGAGCCCCAGGTCACCCTCAGAACCTAGCAAGAATCAGAAGCCAACATTTTTGATTGGTGAGGGCTACCCTTATCAGACTCCAGTTGCTTAAACTAATGCACAATCCAGTGCACTGGTAAGAAGAGGAAAAAAAAAAGAAAAGCATCCCCTGTGTATCCAGTATGATGCACACGAATGAGACCTGAGCAGAACTGAGCGGACACGACCCAGCAGAAGAAGCTCTGCAAACAGCAGGTGCTTGCCAAACACATGCTGCACTAAGGATTAGTAGGGAGACAAGTAATTGAGGTGCCTCTGTCATCCTCGAATTTTCTTATCACTCAGATGAATCAGGTTTTAACAAATGCTCAAAGCACAGATTTCATTACCACAGAAACCCCAATTGCTGGATAAAGATCTGTTTTACTTATGGGCCCGAAGTTACTGCCAGAGAAATGATGCTAATATTAAGGTTTGTGTTTCTTCCAATGTCCTACTGGTAGGAGTGGAGACAAGCTCGACAGCCAAGACGGTGACCAACTTTCTGGATGGACAGACACATTTCCACAGCCTTCAGCTTTGCTATTCAAGACATACACTTGCTTATCTTTTTTGCCTGAGTCCTCTGGATGTGTCTGTTCAGCTATATGACAGAGGCTCTGAGCATGAATGTCTTTATAAAGCTATATAGTTATGCCTGACAATATTTACACCCAGACTCCTGAGATAGCTTTGTTACTAGAACACAAAAACACAGTCAGGAGACATTTCATCAGTTTACCACTGGAGAGGAACAGCTAATTTTCTCTGTGTGGTAAACAAGGCAGAAAGGTCAAATGAGGAATGAGGTAGAGCCTGGACCACAACCTTCGGAGGTGGGGTTGTGTCAGTGGATACCTGGAAACACTGAGTCCTCCCCCTTCTGTGTGTCACCTCCAGCACTGATGGCAGGGACAGGTCCACTTGCCTCCTTGGAAGTTCCTGTCCATGTTCCCTCTTCCCTCCCCTCCACCCCTTCCTTCTTTTCTTTCACACTCAGTCACTTCCCTCCACACGACAAGCTCTTTTTGACTGAACTTGACTCACTGTACTGGTGACTCTTCCCTGCCATCACCAGATACCTGAAGGAAACAACTTAAGGGAGGAAGATTTATTTGGCTCAAGTTTGAGGGAACAATAGTCCATTGCAGGGGAACAGTCCATTATGATGGCAGATGGATCCACAGAGACAGAAGCTTATGGATGGTACATTACCTAACATTTCAAGGGAACAGGAAGCAGAGACAGGAGAGGAAATCAGACCAAGAGAAACCTCAGAGTCTGACCCTTAGTGAGCCACTTTCCCCAGCACACACCCACCTGCAGAGGTTCTACAACCTTCTAAGACAGTGCCACTAGTAGGAGACAAGTGTTCAGATACATGGGCCTTATAGGAGATATTTCACATTCAAACCATACTGTAGGTGGGGCTCCCTTGAGTCGCCTTCCCAGCTTGGCCTCCGTTTTTGTGCATCTATGTCTGTCTCTGCACGGCTCAGATTCTACTAAAGAATCCTAGTGAGTCAGTATCTGAGCATCCTCAGCTTCCAGTTGGTGCCTCATCCTCCAGATCACCCTGGCCCACCTCCAGCAAGAATCCCATTAGCTTGGCTTAGCCAGACTCCGCTATTAGCTCCTTCTGATTGTTCCTATTTCTGATGCTTGTTCTACATAAGTTTTCATCTACCAACTCCCCTTTTCCCAGGCTATAAATTCTCCATTATCATTGCTGTATTCAACGGAGTCTGTGTCTGTCCTGAGTCCTCCTTCCTCCTGTTCTGATAGCCTTGAATAACATCTGTGTTTACTGCTTCATTGCCTAGCTCTGGTTTCCAACACACAATAGTCCACTTCTCAGAGTGGGAAAGAACAGAAGTTTGAAGGGAATTTCTGGTTTGTCCTTGATGTCTCCCCACAAACTTTTCCCCCTTCTCTTGTGTCACCTTCCCTACCAGCAGCTACTAAGGACTCTGGAGAATAATTTGAGGGCAGATGAAGAGTAGCTGTGGGATTCCCACAGTGTGAATAGTACCAGATGAGCCCCCCACTCCTTAGCCGGAATCCGTGACAAGTGTCTGCATAGTTGCATGCACACAAACCAAGCACTTCACATGTACACACATTTACAAGCAAGTCAAGGGTTTCCCTCTAACTGCTGAACACTGCGAACATTTCAAGTAATCAATAAACACACAGAAACATATCTGACCTCCTTATGTGCTAAAGAAGTAGCAACTGTCATTTCAGCCCATCAAATTATCTAAAATCAGCATGAAAGAGGAGAGAGAATGAATGAATGAGAATATGAATAGTCTTGGTAAGAGGCGTGAAAATGGACATTCTCACTCAATGCCAATTGGCATAGCTCTTTGGGAAAGGCACTTGGCAATATTCACTAAGAGGCCTGAAATTGCCCAAGACCAGAGTGGCCCAATAATTTTACCCAAGTGTCATTCAGAAGGAAAGGCATGGAAGTGTTCAACACAGCCTTGTTCATTGAGCATGAACTTAGTCCTGACCCAAATGACTTACAGTAGGGAGGGAAGGAGCTAATTAAGTCACACAGAGGAAAATGACCAAAGGAAAAAAAACAACCTGTGATATTGATATTGGTAGTGCTTGAATGTGGGTGACCACTCTATGGTTAAAACCCAATTGTCATTATTATTATTATTATTATTATTATTATTATTATTATTATTATTATTTCCCCTTAGTATTTTTCAATGAAAAAACATCATGCTTGCACATCTAATAAAAGTAACCTCTGTGTGAAACGTTGGGGGCAGATCACACAACTGATAGAAACCTGGGAACAAGGACACAGAATTTAATGCTGTGATTGAGTAGAACCCGTAACAGGAATTACCCAGCCTGTCAGTGACAGGCAAACCAGCCACTGTGGATATATGACTGAGCATCAATAGTGGAGCACTCCCAGAAAGAGCTGTAATTAGTTTGGTTTTTACACCAACAAGCCACTTGTTAGTTTTCTTCATTGTCGCTAGTTCTCTGGCATCTGCTAACCATATTGGGGCTGACTGTTCAGCCTGACACCAGGTGTGAGTTGTTCTTGCAGGCATGTGCACACACGTGTGTGTGCACATGGGCACAGATTCATTCACACATACACACACTCTTAGGAGGTGACTGTCCCACCAGCCAGGGTCCAGGGCTGGGCCTCATGGACTTCTTCTTCCCTGGGCTAGTAGGTTCTGGAAAATGAAGCCAATGCAAATGAGGCAATGGATGGTTAATTTCTTTCTCCCCAACCTGGGGTGAAGGTAGCCCTTAGATAAGGTGGGGGGGAGGCTCAGGGCCATGAGAATGAAACAAGATCTATCCATGCTAGGCCTATTTTGCCCCTCCTTCCCAGCAGGAACCCTTGAGAACAAATTCTGACTGACTTTGATCATTCAACAGCAGAGTGATCAGTGCTGGGTCAGAGAGGCTAAGAGCAGCTGGACGTCATATGGAGAAGGCTGGAAGGTCCTCCATGGCTATGGTGGGCTTGAAGGATGCAGCTGGGAACCTCATGGTTTGTCAGGAAGGGATCCCTGCCTTTCTGGGAACTTTCTTGGATTTTCTACCTCACCACTTTATCACATTTACAATCCCTTAGAGACCATGAGTTGTTGGGGAGAAGGGGTGAGTGAGACAGTGGTAGTCTCCGAGCACCCCAAGTGGACACAGTGCTCTGTGTCTGTCCTGTTGTCCATCTTGTTGACTGTTCTTGCATGAAGCTTGCCTCTAGCCCCCATGAGGCTCTCTGCTTTCTCCCCAGGGCCAGAGGGTTAGGTTGGGAGTTATCCCTTGGAGGGGACATAGCTCAGCTCACAATAACAAGAGTGTAAACCTAGGGTTCTGTCCTGTTCTAGGGAATTCCTAGGGGTGGGTCTGGAGGCCCAAGACCCAGGACACCAAGCACACACCTAGTCAAGAGGAAGCAGGGCTAGCCTGATCTCTTGAGCTTCTCACTGAGAAGCAATTCTTTCATGTTTGAGCTCAGCTTGGCCTACTTACTTCTCTCTCTCTCTCACACCACACACACACACACACACACACACACACACACACACATGCCTGCACAGGTGGGCAGGACCTTCTGAGCCATGAGTGTGGACTACCTCAGCATCCTTAATGTGTGCTTGATTCTCCCTGGATGTAGCACTGAAAAGCTATAATGGTCATTCTCACCTCTGAGGAACCAGAAGAGAAAAGCACAGCTAGAATTCAGATTAGAGATCTGAATTAAGAGAAAAAGAAAGAAAGACAGACAGCCTAAACCCAACCGGGAAAGAAAGCTCATTAATGTTTTCGCTCCCCTCCTCATTAAGGAAGAGCTCACTCATAAATATTCACAGAATTCTAAAGTAAGATGGAGCTGAAAGGTAAGTTAATGCAGAACTATTAAGGCTGCTGAGCAGCCTGACCAGACTTCAGCTTTCATCTTCCTAAAGCCTCGGGGTCTGGTACCCATGTCTCCCAGAGAGACAGAGGAAGGGAGCAGGACACCCACACTCTCATCGATTATCCCTGGACAATCAATGAGAGCAGCTCACAGGTACAGTTCTGTCTCCTGAGTCTGGGTGGGGGGGGGGTACTGAAGGTCTCCCAGCATGCCCCTGTTCTCTTCCACCCTGTGATGAGCAGAGCCAAAGACGGTGCACAGAGCGTGCAGGTGGGCTGACTCAGCCATGGGCTTTCTACCACTCACTCCTAGTCTTTAACCAGGAGAGCTCTCAGTTCACTGAGCCTTCTTGGGCCTGAGCCTTAGTCACACCCTGTTCTGGAGCCTGCAGGGCTCTCTGATCTTGCACACTGTGGTCAGAATTAATTTCCTTCAACTCAGGGTTAATTGCATCATTCCTTCCAAAACCCATTCATTGGCTCCCCCACTGCCTATGAATTAAATGCAAACTCCCTGTGCTCTGTGGTCCAAATGCTCTTTTATGACCTCAATCACCATTATTTTTTATTCATTTCCCAAAGTTCCAGCCAAATGGAGCAAAGAGCTCCACTCCGAGCTGCTCTATGCTTTTTTAGCCGCCAAGGCTTGCCTTGTTTCTGTAGCTCCCACTTCCTGGAATTTCCTCCTCAGCTGGTCCTACTGTCAAAATCGGCTGCATCTTTTCCACTCAGCTGATCCTGTCATCTCCTCGGTTAAACTGAATCCCGTTTCCCACAACCTGGCATGATTTCACCTGAAGGATTTGGCTTGTATGTCTCCTAGTCCACATCATTTTCTTATGCCTTGGCATCCAGCTAAGTAATGATAATGACGACAACAACAACAACAACAACAACAACAACAACAACTACTACTACTACTACTACTTTCTGGCTGCCTACTATGTGCCTGTTACTTTTGCATACTTTCTGCCTTGTAAGTGGTTCCTGCCGCCCCATCTGTCAGCTGTAGGTTCTGAGAGGTTAAACGTCCAACTTTATCTGCCTGCAAAGTTTTTCTGTCTCCTTTACTATATTTCTTTCACTTTTGGATGCTATCTTGCCCAAGCTGTGCCTTGTCAGAAGTTTATAAATCCTACCCTCCTCCTCTGCCCTGGCCCCAGTGAATGAGACCTTATTTGGAACAGTGTCTTTGTGAATGGAATGAAGTCAAGATGAGGACATTCTGGAAGAAGGAACTAATCCAGAAACTAATGGAGTTGTCATATTACCATCATCATCATCACCACCACCACCACCACCACCACCACCACCACCACCACCACCACCATCTCATCAGGGTGGTGGTGTAGAGATGGAGACACAGATGGGAGTGATACACCCCCAAGTCAAGAGCTCCTGGCCACCACCATTAGCTGGGAGCAAGACAGGGAACAGCTTGTAAAGAGGAGACAGGAGGTCCAGCTAGCATCTGTGAATATCATGATCTTGGGACTTCCATCCTCTAGACTATGAGTATATGTTTTTGTTGTTCTTAGCCACCCAGTTTGTGGCACTCTTTGTCATACTAGTCCAAGGACACTCTCTAGGGTGGGGTCTGTTTTCACCCTTATCATTACTCTTCTGAGGGACTGGCAAACTGTCTCCACACAGCTTTTGTTCTGAGAATGCTCATAGAATGCTGAGAGAGTTCTGACTCTTAGTGGCTTTTTTCATTCATCATCAGGTTTATCCATGTTGTAATCTGTGTCAAAGTCCTTTCTCCATTTTGAGGCTGAGTCATAGTCTAGTGAATGGATATACCAGGTTCTCTTTATCTATTCACCATGCAAGGGTACTTGGGCTGCTGCCATCTTCTGGCCCTTATGAGTAATGTCAGGAACATGAATGAGTAGACATTGGTTTTCACTTCTTTGGGTATATACCCAAAAGTCAGAATTGCTGGTAAATTCACATTTAGTATATTGAAAGTAGCTTTTTAATAGTCAAAAACAGGAATTAAGTGGATGAAGCAAGAACAAATTAATCACTTTTGATACCTTGTATCTTGCCTCTAAACTCCCAAACGAGCCTATGGCTTTCATATTGCAGACCCAAAAGGCAAGTCATCTCCCTTGGGGCCACAGGGCCTGTAACTATAGAGACCAACTGGAAGCAAACACATGCCCCTCTCTGGTCTGTGACGGTAAGCATTTTTTGAAGGGACGGTCCTGTGGTGTGTTCTGGGGCTCCGAAGGCTGTGTTGAGTCTGGAGAGGCCCTCTTCCTCATGAACCCCCTGACAAGCCAGCAGTGGTGTGTGTGCCATCATTTGGGACTTCTTTTCTAATTTCCATAGTCTCTCATGAGTGGCAGCAGCCCCCACCACCCTGCCTGTTTCTTTTCCATTGAAACTACTCAGGTCCCAAACAAAATACAGCCCAACGATTACATCACAGCCTTGAAGACTGGCCCTGCTCCAAAGCACCTAAGAGTTGAGCTCTTTAAAAGGCAAACTACTGTCTGTCTTTGCCCCTATTTTGAGCTGCTTCTCTCTGATGATCTCTGGCCATCCCAATCTGAAGAGCGTTCTCCTTGAACGGGAAAAGTCAAAAGGAAAAAATAAAACCCAACGAGAGCTGAATAACACATTTCACTGTGGGGTAAAGTAATTTTTTTGTGTGTGACTACTGTTCATGTGGCCCTCACTGCAAGCCTCCAAGCTAAGTAGGGCAGGTCTGCAGCTACTCAGCATGGTTGAGCGGCTTGTGTGAGGTCCCCAGCTAGTCAGCAGCCCAGGCTGAGATGAGGGATGAGCTCAGACCACAGACTATTAGGAGAAATTCTGAGGACACCAGCACAAATGACCTCAGTCAGAGGCATCTAATGTGGTTACACTGGGGGCTCTGACAAGTTCACATCGGAAAAACAAAAAACTAAGAAAAAAAATTGCCTGATTTGGAAGCCCCCGGGGAAGGATGCAGAAGATGCTGGCTTTTCAGGAAAAGCTGAGGCTTGGGAAAAGTGCAGAGGCAAATGAAAAACATTTTTAGTTATGCTGATAGCACGCTCTCATGCCCTCTCTAAGGCCAGGGAAAAAGCCCAAGCAACCATAAACAACAAACCCAACAAGAAATAACGATGACTGGAAGGAAGGATTGAGCTGAGCACCGGCCTGGAGGGAGGTACAGAAGTGCTGACCTGGGGGAGAGTTTCGGAGGTTAGAGCTGGGTACCTAGCCTTTGCTGGAGCAGGACAAACAGGCGTGGTCTGGCCTAGGCCAGGTGTGTAACTCATGGCCTGCTACTTCCCTCCCTCATCTTTGTGTTCCAAGTATCTGAGGCCCAGGCCCTGCTCAGTGTTCAACACCCTTCGTCCGTTCCTCTCCCTCGTAGGAAGGGAGAGAACAGAAGGTTAAAGAGGAGTTAGACACAGGGCATCAAATTAAGACGTTACCTTTGGTCTCATCAGAAAGATCAGAAGACAGACAAGGAGAAAAAAAAAACTTCAAAATCCAATTCCATGCTTATTCAAATCATCATCATAAGTCGATTGCCTCAGACATCATCCAGGTCAGCTGGAGTCCCAGGGTCTTCACTTCACCCAGCACCATGGCCATTCAGGTGGTTACTGCTGTTTCCAACAGTGGGGCTTTTGGTACCCAAGTCTGGGGTCCAGGAGTTTTCTCACCTTCCAGCACAATGGCTGATGGAGATGGCCCACAGTGCTTGGATTTCCATGAATCTCTAACACACATTTCTCAGGGAGCAGCTATCCCTGTCTTGTTCCCACTTCTGGGGGGAAGCTGAGGTAAATTCCTCATGTGAATGATGGCACAGTCCTGCTTGACATCAGCCCAACATCAGCCCACAGAGCTTCCCTTGTCTGCTGCACTAGTCTGCCATTTCTGTGAGTCCTCTGGATCTTCTCACTTCTCTGGTGTTTTTAATAAGTATTTTATTTCCCCATAACAGTAATGTACACTCACTGCAAAATATATATATATGACTGCCAAGAAGAAATACAAAAAGAACTATACAAACCATCCTTGTTTCATCACCTAGGAGACCATTGCCAATGCCATTCCTTTCTGACCTCAGTACTTCCTAAACATCATAGAGGGGAATGGGTACAGTCTTGTCTCCAGCTTCCTCCTGCACTGCATGGTAGCATCATAGACGTTATTTGACACAGTTGCTTTCAGTTCTTTCTGATTTTGCTTGTACAAACATTACTAATAACAGTACCAGCAGGTCCTCAAGAGAAATCCAAGAAGCGACTCCCCTGGGCACTATGCCCATCTGCAGTCTCTGAATGCTTCACTCTTAACAGCATCAGGTACTCATTAAACAAATCAAAGTTGAAATTATTGCTAATTTATAAGAAAAAACAGCTATTTAGTTGTTTGAATTTTCATTTTGACTGGTAAGACTGATGATAGTCCATCTTCTGGGAAACCGGGGCTATTTCTTCTTGAGTGAATGGTCTGTCTTATGCTTCTAACTCTTATATTATGCCTTAGGGGTTTTATTGTTTGTTTGTATGCACTCTTTACATATTAAAGATATTAACCATTTTCATATGTAAATTTTCATTTTCATTTCAAAAAATACATATATTTGATGTACATATATCTTCTCAGTTGATTTTGAAAACCTGAGGTTTCACAGAAATTTCCCAGGTAGCCATTTTGATTTGTTTAGATGTCCCCTTTACTTAGTTGAAATTAGATGTGTTTTTTTTGATCACTATAATTTCACTTTTAGAGTCTCTCATTCCTTGTAAGCTATGCTTCCTTTCAGACTGCTACCAAGGAACTAGCTTCCAGGTCCAGGTCTGTCTGCTCCTATCTACATGCTCTCCTTTGTATGCACACACTCCTGCTACAAGACATAGACACACAAAGACACGGAGCCCCAGGTCTTTAGGTTTGGTTTAGGGATGTTCCTCCTTTCTGCTGTTAATGCTTGAGTCAGAAGGGCACTTTGGGTGGTTTATTATGCAGATGAATTCATAGTGTCTGGAAAATTTCCAAGGCTGAAGCATTCACTCAGTTTTCACAAGACGTGGCACCTCAGAACAAAATCCTTACTTAAGAAAGACGTGAACTTTCTAGAACAGTAATAATAGACGTACTGACAACAGCTAATGTTTAGGAAGCTTTAAATAAACTGACCATTGTTCTAATGCAAGCTGGAATTTCTTGGAGTGGGTGAAAGCCGAGGCTTGTAGTAGGAAGAGCCAAGAGAAAGGGGAAGGCAGAAGGTGGTGGCCTGAGGGAGGAGCCCAGCAAGCACCCACATCCTGGGACTCGGCACTTAGCCTCTTGATGTTTGTGGGGTTCTCTCTGAAGAGCTCATCTAGTCTAGGAAGCACAGCTATCATTAGGGGTCCCACCACACCAGGAAACCATGCAGGTAGAATTTTTATTCAATTAAGTTGATTAGTTTATTTTGCGGCAGGGTCTCATGTAGCTCAGGCTAGCCTCACAGTTGCAATGTAGCCTCGGATGATTTTGAGGTTCTGACCCCTGCTTCCACTTCCAACTATGAGCATGTACCATGGGTTTCATACAACACTTTGGATCAAATCTTACACTCTGTGCATGCTGGGCAAGCATGCTCCCAACAGAGCCACCTCCCCGTCTTGCTAGTTTAAGTATTAGAATTCCTGAGGCCAGTGAGGGCTGGAGAGAGAGAGAGAGAGAGAGAGAGAGAGAGAGAGAGAGAGAGAGAGAGAGAGAGAGAGAAACAGCTAACTTGAACCCACTTGGAATTTATGGGTATGATCTTCTGCATGCTGCTGCTGTTAGGTGGCTGCTATTATTATTAGACTCATTTTATACATGAGGATTTCTATTGGGTGACTCCAAAGTGTGTACATTTCAGCTACTTCTCCCTAGTAAGAAATGTTGGTTTTGTGCAGGACATCTCCCCTGCTCTGAGACATCCTGAGGACTGTCTGGGACTGAACAGAGAAGAAATGGGTCCCCAAAGAACCTAGCAGGAGAGAAACTGCTGGCTTTTCTCTGGAACCCTGCATAGAGGAAAAGAGACTAGCAGTTCAAAATTGTTCTGATGTGATTTTTTTTTCCTCACTGATACAATTGGGACTGGCTGTAGACTCTTGCAGGCACAGTGGGGAGGGTGAAGGCAGCCACCTTCTGCTCAGAGGCTCAGCCTATCATGGGGCACATTGGTTACAAGAAGCGTATCATGGGGCACATTGGTTACAAGAAGCGTTTTCCATAGAGACCAGGCTCTATCTACATTTTCTGGGCTCCCAGAGGTGGCCACAAGATGTGATGAAGGTTTCACTCCCAGGGCTTCCCAGTCACAATTTCCCTACTATTTATGAAAGAAGTGACACTCAGCCCTTCCTTCTTCCACCTGTGGCTGTCTTAGAATAACTGTCTCACGCTCCACATTCCTGTCTTCGTTTTTGGCTCATGACTTCTCTTGTTTGAATAGATGAAAAAGTGTGTTTAGATTATTCAGCCCCATCTGTCAATAGTCACCAATATGAACTGCCTGTCCTACAGAGGCCAGCTCCCTCCCTGTCCCCTTAGAAAACAAATGCCATCTGTGAGCTCGGGCATTGCCAGCTGCTGCCACAACAATCCCCTCTGGCTGAAGGCTGCTGGTTATTTTGATGGAGAATGCCTAGTCCTTCCCAGAGCCAGGGCGGACTATTCAGAGCAGGCATATCTTCTATGTTTCTTCATTGAGCTCAGGGTCTGTTATGAACCACAAGCCCTAAACAGATTTTAGTCTGTTTAGTGATGCTATAATAGAATAACATAGTGTGGGCAATGCACAAAGCAAAAACTCTGCTTCTTACAGCTCTTGAGACCAAGAAGTGTAATATCAAGGAGCTGACATCCAGTAAGAACCATTTTACTTTGTCACAACATGACAGAGGGCAACATATGACAAAGAAAGCATGCCAGCTTGAGTTTGTCTTCTTATAAGGCCACTGATGCTATCATGGGGGGGGGCACTTAAATGACACCACCTAATCCCAATTATCTACCAAAGGCCTTGTTCCAAATACCATCAACATGAATTTGACAATTAAGTTTCCAATGCATGAAATTTGGGGGAGATTCATTCTGAGGTGTGGCAAGCCCACCCACCAGCTCTGCTTGGCATACTGCCTCTTATCTAGAGGGACAATCTTTTTTTTTAAATTTTATATAAAAATCAACGCTTTTATTTTATTTATTTTTTATTAGATATTTTATTTACACTTCAGATGCCATCCCCTTTCCCCATTTCCCCCCCCTTAGAAAACCCCTATCCCATGCCCCCTTTTCCTTTTTGCATTTATACATTTTTTTAAAAAATGTTAATCATAGGCTTTATAAGTTTGGTATTGTTCAATCAGAGGTGTAACCCACTACCCAACCTAGATATAACAACTATTTTTGGCTGGTGGAGATACATGAACATCTGCCTCCCTGTCTCCCCCGTCTTTCTCTCTTTCATCACCTGGCTTCTCCTAGAGGGACAATCTTGCTCTTTCTTGCCATTTATTTGCCACCAGAGCCACTGCTGGGCTTTTGCTCTCAACAAACAAGGCACCTGGAACTGAGTCACTACCTTCTCTATGCCTCCAAGTCTCACGATGTCCACAATCGTCTGAGGTCTTGCTGACTCCCAAACTCAGATCCCTATTGACCCTGAGGCGCGGCGGACTGGCTGAGTGGAGCCACTTTCTGAGCTGTGGTCCTGTTTTTCCTTCCTTTCTGATTGAACCCGTTTAGTTGAGGTTTTATCATTCATCCCAGAATCACTCCAAAACCCACGGGTGCAAAGACAATTCTACCCATGTTATGCTGTCATGTATGTGGCTTCACTGTGGCAAAAGACAAAGTCCTGTGAGCAAACATCTATAGTACACTGTTCCGAGAGCTCAGGCAGCAGCACAGCAAGACCAACTAAGTTCTACGAGGACTGATTGTAGACCGAACGTGGTGGTGCATGCCCTTGGGAAGTGGAGGCAGGAGGATTAAGAACTCCAGATCATAGTTAACTATTGTAGGACATTCAAGGCTAACCTGGACTACATGAAAGCCTGCCTCAGAACAAAAATAAACAACAGGAGGGCAGAAAAAGGAGGAAGACAAAATGATGTCTGATTGTCTCATGGTGCATGGCTGGGAGAAGACCTAAAATGAAATGAACGGACACATGTCCAGATCTTGAAGAATGAGAAATAACCTCTGGGCAAACAAGCTTTTGCTGACACCAGAATAGTGATATGCAAGTGAATACTTCAGGCAGAGAGGACAGGGTGCAGAAGTCAACCAGAGTCCTTGAGATGCAGAGAACAGTGGAGAGGGAGAGCTTGGGAAGGTCATGAAGCCATTGCAGTGGGAGTGAGTGAAAGTGTCCTTGGTGATCTGTAGGCCACCAGCTCTAACAGTAGAGAATCATGGGTATCAATAACTGAGATGGAGAACTGTCTTCAAAGGTGGGAGAAGACAACAAATCTGATTTCAGACGGGGGGATGGTGGCAGGAATGGGTGGCCACATGTTAGTGTCTCATGTCTCACTTCGAGCACTCTCTCATCTCATTCTCTAGTCTGGCTGCTCCCTTCAGAGTCAGATCCGTATAACTTGACTCACTAAATATCTTCAGCTGAATGGCCTGTTCCCTTCAAACACCTCACATTTAATATATTGTCATGTCTTCCTCCAAATCAGTTTTCCTTCAGGTGACCCACACCAGGGAGCACCCAGAAGCTGGGCACCATCTTTGATTTTCTCACAGTGACACTGGCTACTATCTCAGCACAGTTCTTACTTGCTACTGCTCTCTGCTGCTCTAGTCTTCTCCCTGGCCCTTTCCCTGTTATGATGGGTTTTTTTTATGTGGCAGTTGTCTTAACTGTACTTTTTCTAGTCTGGCTGTGCTTTTTTTCATTCTTCTGTGTCATGGGAGTCCATCTATATCTGTATACTACCCAATTCTCCATTGGACTGCAGGTTCTGTAAAGATAGAAACCACCTGTGCGCGCTGTCATCCCCATTGCTTAAGATCTGAGGATCTCAATGGGCACCATTTGAGCAGACAAATGACTCTAAAAATGCAAGCCAGCCCAAGCCTAGACTCTGTGTCTAGGCGTTTCCTCTGACTCTCTTTGAAGGTCAAAGCTGGTTTCTTGGTGCATCATTGAAGATGTACCCAGCTCTGGCTCCAGTGCAGCTCTGCAGCCTCTGGTATTCATTCGTTTCTCTCAGCTTGCCTTATATTCTAGCTCTAACCTCCTTGCAGTTTCTGAAACAAAGAGTATGATTTGTAGATTTCTGGGGGTCCTATGCCTCTTTACTGGGTCAATGGACCTGAGTGAAGGATCTGTTCAAGATGCAAGAAAGCCAACAGATTTTAAAATAAATATGAAAAGCAGATTGGTACAGTTGTGTACACAGTTACCACTAACCTACCACTTTTCACTTTGGTGTGGCATCAGAAGAGAGTAGCCGGCACTATCAAACAAGGTTGGTAAAGGACTAGTAGCTGTCCAACCATCTATCTATGTAACAGAACTGGAAAGACTCAAGTGAGACAAACAGGTTAGCCCTTCCCTGCATGACTGTCAAGAGAGGTGTCTTCCTCCACAGTGGGGCCTGGGAACTTTGGCTGCCCTACCCAAGCTCAGACTCTGCTGTGTGAAGCTGGGTTTTCTTCATATGTTTTAACCAAAAGCACAGATAACAAAAGCTAAAATGTAGATGTGGAATCTAGCTGTCTTCTATTGAAAAGGAGATGAAAGAGACTTTTTAAAAATTGTGAACCAATGCCACTCTTCTTACTATTTTATGATTTTGGGAATATGGCTATAGCATTTTAAAATTTATGTTAATACACAGTAATTTTTACTTTATTTGTTTTGAGGCAAAGCCTCACTCTATAAGACTCACTTGGGGAGATATCAATGTATACAGACTCCCCTAGTCCAATATACCCCGGAAACCCTGATTTACAAGATCAAGGGAATGAGACTCATGGCCAGAGCTGGGGATTCTGAGACTGGTAAGTAGCGGGCTGTAATCTCCTGGAGCAAAGGGGTTATCCCCGTCTTTGCCTGAAGACATGGTTCAGCTGGTAAAGTGAATGCTGCATAAACACAAAGACCTGAGTTCAAGCTCCAGCACTCATACAATGCACTGAGTAGTGTGCTCTTGTATTCCAAGCAGAGAGGAGTTGGACATGGACAGCTGTCTCTAGGGCTTATGGGACAGTCAACATCACCTAACTAGTTAGTACCACATCACAGTGAGAGGCCGTGTGTCAGAAAACAAGGTGGATGCTTCCTGAGGAGTAACACCTGAGGGTGGGCTCTGGCCTCTTCTACATGCATGTACACACATGTGCATGCACATGGATATCCACAATACCTCCCGACACATATATACAATAGCAAAGATGTCTACTTCCTTCATATGCCTAAAACAGGGCAGAGTTTTATGCCCAGCTCCGTGGATGGGTACAGAGTCCTACTGAACTGGGAGCAGACTTCCTAATCATGTCATCACCATTGCCATCATCATTGTCATCGTCATCATCATCTAACACTTGTCACAGTGTTAGAGATGGAAAGCAGAGCCTACTTATGGTAGAGCTCTGCCTCTGAGCTCCCCTATAGTTCTCCCAGCACCACCATAGCTGGACTAATCTCTCCACTCAACTGCCACCCTGCTCCCTACATCTGCAGGCCTCAGTCTCCTCAGGAAGCACCCAGGTAACTGGAGACAGAGTCTGCAATTCCTATCAGAAGACAAGACAAGAAACTTTCCCAAGCAGAGGTATAGAACCCCAGCCACAAGCCAGATCTAGAACACAGGCACCAGGAGGCAGAGTTTTTGGCAAGCCAGGAATGCCAAGCGACAGTGTGGGCTTGATCCAGCAACTTTTCTTTTGTCCCTTTTGGATATTAAGTACCAGGAGTTTCCAAGGAGGATTTTTGTCAACCCAAGTCATCTCTAAAAAGATTGTAAAAGATTAATTTATTTTGTTTGTGTATATGAGTGTTTTACCCTTGTGCATGTCTGAGTACCCACAAAAGACAGAAGAGGGTGTTGGGTCACCAGGACTGTACTTATACGTTATTGTGAGTCATCTCATGGGTTCTGGGAACCGAACCTGGGCCCCCTGTAAGAACAAGTGCTTTTAACTTCTGAGCCATCTTTCAAGCCTTTAAATCATTTTTGATAAACACCAACACAGTTATCCAACCATTTTCATCACGAATTTTATCCATATATTTCCTCATTTTTTCAGGTCTTTTCCCCCTTCTAAAAAAAAAATCTTCACTTACACTTCTTTTCCCTACATAGACAGCTGGAACTATTTCTAAGGACGAGACTGAGCAAATCAACCATGGAGGGGGCATCTTTTTAGGTTCACAACTGGTCCATCTACAAACACCCAGCTCCATTCCAGATCGAGTTTGTCTACAGTCCCCCAGAATGCAGAGGCAGAGTGATCGATGTGGTGCTGGCAATATGAAGCCAAAGGGAGGCATAACTCTAATGGAGTAAATACATCTCTGGTAAATCTTCCCACCAAGACGCCTTTGTAACTAGAGACAGTCACTCTGTTCCCCACGGTCACTATGAAGGCTGACAGGCTTCTGTGTTTCCAAGGGAGCCATCTCTCCTCCTTCCTTCAGCGCACCATCAGCAAGCAGGCATCCTTTTGGGCCCAGGAAATAATTAAAGCTTCAGGGGCAGGTGGAAGGCAAGTAGGGAGGGAGCCAGGAAGACAGTAGGACCATATATTGGCAGTACTGTCATGCTGGCCTTGGTCCCTGATTCCCAGTGACAGCCGAGCATCCACATCCACTTGTTTTTGTGGAGATGGAGAAGAGCTGGAGGCTTTACTTTTTGCCAGCTTTGACACCTCTCTGCTTTGCACATTAACAGGCTCACTGCTTGACACCATGTCTAATCTATCCACTGTTCTGCAGAGGGGTGTCAAGAAAACTTGCTGGAGATACTAAGGGCCCAATTATAGTGCCCAGCTTACACTTGGATCTTGACAGGTGCTGGAAGCCCTTTAAGAATGTGGGATGATTAGTGCAGACCTTTCCCTGGCTTGCAAGCCGCCAGGAACCCTTGTACCTGCTTTGCCGGCATCTAGTACGTCCTTAATGAATGGTCTTTCCTGACGTGGCCCATTGGGGCAGTTAAAGGCTCAGTGATAAGGAAGCTGGTGACCAGAAAGGAAAGGTGACTTGCTTGAAATTGTACTTCAAGCTGGTAACAAGGTTTGGTTCCTTAGGAATCGAGAGCTCAAAGTAAGAAAGCCAGGTAGGTCAGGGCAAGAGCAGCAAGCCAGTCTGAATTTGTTGGATGAGTAGAAGAACAAATTAAGGGGAACGCTGTCCAAATCACAGTAGTGTTGAGTTCTGGCACAATTACCCTGCCTTCTGCTGTTTGTACACGAAGGCCAAGAAGTCTAAAATAGGGTCTCTTAATATCACTTCTTGTCTTAGTCTCTTTCTTTTTTTTAAATTTTATTTTATGCGTAAGACTGTTTTGCCCACATGTATGTCTGTGCATCACGTGTATGCTTGGTGACTAGGACACTAGAAGAAGACATTTGATCCCCTGGGACTGGAGTTACAGATGACTTTTAGCTGCCTTATGGGTGCTGGTCCTCTGGAAGAGCAGCCAGTGCTCTTAGCAGCTGAGCTATCTCTCCAGCCTCTCTTTCTTGAAGGTGTATCTTACTAAAGGCAGAGCTAATATGTATGCATGCAGATTGGTATTAGAGAAAGATGGCAATGGTTAGTGGTGGCTGAAAATCATCAGATAGAATAAAGTCACCCAAGTAAACAGACTGAAAACAAAAATCTCCCAGAAAGTGTCATAGAACAGGTATTATTTTAGGAGGAGGGTCAGGATGAAATGGAGAGCAGGAATTCAGTTATCCATCCAGGTGGTAAGCTGAGAGGCAGGGCTTTTCATACGGCCACTGAGATGGACCTGTCTGCTTACCCTGTGTTTTGGATGGGATCATATCAAGGATTTGACCTACAGAAGTCTCGACGCCCATCTCCCCCCTGTTCCTATGACTATGATCAGCTTAAGGCCGGCAAACAGAGGCTAGAGGGACTGAAGTAGCTACTGACTCTCTCTGAGATTATTCCTTTTAAAGCAAAGATGGAACTTACTAAAGACCATTTTAAAAACACTTATTTGAGTGCAAGCATTAGGGTGAGAAAGGTACTTAGGAAAAAGACAGTACAAACTCGAGACATAGGTGGAAGGCTTCTCAAGAGAGAGGGCTACCTGCCCACTGGGATTTCAACTGCCTTTCTATAAAGGGGAAGAGGTTTTAAATCATGAAAGCAGAAGCCAAGTCTGGGTTGGGACTCACGGTTTGTTTGTTTGTTTGTTTGTTTTTTCCTTTTATTCAGATGTATTTACTTAAAAAAAAAAACACAGCCTGAAAATCCCAAACTTGGACATCCGAAGCTTGTGGATTTCTCCCAGTTGTACATACTCATATCAATCCTTTCTGGTTAAACTATAATCCTGACACTTCGCTGTCTCTACTTACAGAACACAGACATATATCACCTAAAATTTAGAAAGAAACTTTGGGGACTCCTGGTTCAATTCTCCATCCAAAGGGGAGCTCCTGACCCACTCCTGCTCCCAACAGCAAGCACAGCAGCAGGACACACCACACTTCCTGAGCCTTGCAACAATGAAGAGCCGAGGTAATCACTTTCCTATGCAATCAGCTTAAGACACCAACTGAGAACCTGCCTCAGAACTGAGCCAAAACTACCTTTGAAAATTTGAAAATCTCTGGCTTCTAACTGTAACTCAGCTTTCTGGGGATATTCAGGGGGAGTTTTGTAGGAAGCCCTGAGTCCTGAATGAATGTTATTGACATGGGCACAACCTCAAACCTATGGGAAAATGACAAAGCTCCTTTCATTTCACAGGGATGGCAAAGTCTTCCTCTGGTCCATGTGTATGATGGCATTGTGTATACAGAGAATGGCCACCATAGCACCCCACACCCCAACACTTACGACCTGAAGACTTCTTCCTTACAGAGACTTCTCCTACTAAGAATATGTAAACCTTGTTCAGTTATATATAATGAACCCGATTCTTTGTTTATTTGCATGTACAATCCCACCTCCTTGTTCCCTTTATGTATAAACCTTGACTCCCCATTCAACTGTATATAACAATCATGCTGAGCTTCCAGGATGCTGTGGTTTCTCCATTAGAAAGCCTAGTCTATCCAATCCCAGCTTTCCTGCCCATGTTTCTGTAAACCTTTGTGTTTGTCTTTTCTTCATCCCCCTCCCCCATCTCCAGTCAGGTTTGCCCCCGAAGCTGGGCAAGAATGCAGTAGGGTTTTATTCTAACTTTTACATGGCAACCCTGCCTGTGAAGAGACCATTCTTCCAATTTTCCAGCAGGGCACAGTGTCGGCTCCAAGTAACCTGTTTACATATCTGTGAATATTCTTCAGTCTGTCAATATCCTTCTAAAAATTGTGTGTGTGTGTGTGTGTGTGTGTGTGTGTCCCTATTCTGAATACAAATTAGCCAACCTATTTGTACCTATGGGGCTCAGGCCAACCTGGAAGGACAGGCAGTACTCTGGGTATTTGAGGCTCAAAGGATGTTTGGTCATGTGAAACTCAAGCTGAGAGCTGTTTCTCCAAAGGCGAATCATCCTCCAGGGATGGAGGCTGTGCCAACAGGGTGGGAGCTAGAAAGGAAAGGGGTCACACCTAATAAGATGAATTCCTGACCTGGAAATAGCTTTCAGATCTCTGTATGGGCTGCTGCTGGGAGCCTCTGCTGTGTGGAATGGTTGTGTGTGTGAGTGGGCGAGGGACCCATTTTAGTTGTTGTTGATTTTTCCAACAAATACTCAGAAAATCAGTGTCTGTATCATTTTATGTAAATGCAGATCCATCTGTCACTGTCTATTGTAACTCCAGACTGTAAATTTTTGAATACATAGCTGTTAGGTTTTTTTTTTCTCCAAAGTCATGTGGCTCCATCCTTTAGAAATGTCTGTGGACTGGAGATTTTAGCCTAACATACGCATCATCAAGGACACAAAACAAAGACTTTGTATTATCCAAGACCCATGACAGCTGAGCAGGAATCCTGAAGGGCTGGTTCACTTTTGTCCCATTGCCATGCCCCAGACACCCTGCTGCCAACGGGATTGTGCTGCCAGCTTGGATCCTTTGCCTTCTCAAGACTCCCTGCCACGATGACCATAGGGTAGTTTTGTAACTACCAGCCCAATTTCCTTCTTTCTCCGTCATCGTTCTCTCTGGCTGTTTTCACCCAGAACCTTCTTGGTTGGCAAGAGTTTGGTGTAAAGTGCCCGTGGAAGCCATGGGGGGTCGGAAGTCTCCGTCTTCCCTCTGTAGACCTGGACTCTATGTCAGTCTGTTTTTCTGGTGGGGTGGGCTTTTGCTTTTCTTTTCTCCAGAAGCTTCCAAAGGAAGTGACCATGTCACCTACAGACCACTGGATTTACCAATTCTCAGAACCTCACTATGTCCCAGTGCCAGGAGATTACAATGGCAGCTATCACTGGGTGCTTCCGGGGTGCTGGCCTTCATGCACATGCCCCTCCAACCCTGGGAGAGTGAGTTTGCAGATGTAGAGAACTTGGGTAAAGTTTCCAAGATCCTAACCTTGCTCAAGACTTATCTACTCTTCACTGTCCTTTGAATCATACTTCATCCTTAAAGAGAACCTTGTGTCCTGCCCTTGTCCTCTCTAAAAAGGCAAGCATTTTCTTTTGTTTGTTTGTTTTTTCGAGACAGGGTTTCTCCGTATAGTCCTGGCTGTCCTGGAACTCACTCTGTAGACCAGGCTGGCCTTGAACTCAGAAATCCACCTGCCTCTGCCTCCTAAGTGCTGGGATTAAAGGCGTGCGCCACCACTGCCCGGCGGCAAGCATTTTCAAATGATAGTTCCTTGTGCTTTCCC
The DNA here is from genome assembly GCF_011762505.2 of Arvicanthis niloticus. Lineage (NCBI taxonomy): Eukaryota > Metazoa > Chordata > Mammalia > Rodentia > Muridae > Arvicanthis > Arvicanthis niloticus. Next base: position 84,557,264 of record NC_047661.1, on the reverse strand, counting down.
CACAGCCGGCACCAGCATGAAGTTAATCTCTGTTTAAGATGGTTTTAATAACAGTGTATGTCTTGTTCACTATAGCTGCTTCCAGTTAGAGCACTTTCACTTTTTTTTTTTTTACATTCATCCTTTCAGCAACTCTACAAAACTGACCAGAAAGTATCCTTATATGTTTTAGAGGTTAAGGAAATGTTATCATTTGAGTAGGAAATGTCCCCCACAGGCTTATGTGTTGAAGGAAACATCAGGAAGTGCAGCATCACTGGAGGCATGCTTTTGAAAAACATTTTTTTTCCCCCTGAGGTGCCTTGAATTGTCTTGGTTTGCTGTCTACCACTAGGTGATACACTTTGCTCTACCATGTGTCACAATGATGTTCAGCTTCACCTCAGGCCCATAGCAATGAAGCTGGCCAACCACAGAAGGAAACCTTTGAAACCGTGAGCCAAGATGACTAATTCTTCCATACGGCATTTATGTCAGGTACTTTGTCACAGCAAGCAAAGGTCCAGATAGGCTTATGTCCAGGGACATGCTCAGGGTTTCTGTAAATAGCCAAGAATGTCACTCCTCATTGACTGGCTCCTGCTAGGCCATTTGAAGCGATAACTCTCTCAGCCATTTCTTCAAGGTGAAGATTTTGTGATTTTCAGCACTCTCTCTGAGACACTGACCATCCCTTGAAATGATGCTTGTGCCAAAAGAATAAGGTACAGGCCCTCCCCTGCCTCAGTCAGACCCCTGTTACCACTATGAAACACCCACTTACTGAGCAAGCTGTTACAGGCCAGGGACTCGCTCTACCTTTTTCGAGGTAGTTCTATCCTAGCCTGGTTTGTAGACGAGGGAATGAGGGAACAACCACTGAAGAGACTAGGGGTCTTGGTCAGATTACAAAGACAGCACATGGCATGCTGCATTTGGACACCACTCTGAGTTTGGGGGTTTAAGCAGAGTGTGTGGGTCTGGACTCCTTGTGAGTTGCTGTAGCTCGGGATTAACTCTTTAACAACTGCACCGCCAGAGCCAGGGAGCCAATGAAAAGCACTAGATGTCTCTCCCATAGACTGAGCTTAGTGTAGATGTCCCCAAAAACACAAAAATAATTTTTGTGCTAAATGCAGGATTTTATACATTGGGTTCATTATATTTTATCAGAAATATCTTATAATGGCTTTATAGTCACAGAAGAATCATGAAACTGGTACAGAGTTCCTATACAGGCACACCCTCCCCAATTGTTAAAATTACTTTCATTGTATTATAGTATATTTTCACTATTTAGGAATAAATATTAATATTTTAGTATTCAAGACTATTGTATATCCCTATCTCCTTAGCTTTACCTAGGACTCCCCGTCCCTGGGATCATGTTATTTATTTTCAGTTGGGCTTAGGTGCTTCCAGTCTGTGACTGATTCTCAGAATGTTTTTGTTTTTGATGATGTGGTGGTTTTGAATATTCCTAGCCAGTTATTCTGGAGAATGTCCCTTCATTGGCATTTTCTCATGTGTTTCCTCAAAGTAAGGAAGGAGGGCTTGAGGGAGAAGACCAACATCACATCACATCACATCAATGGCGCATACCACCCATGAGTCTTGTGTTCAGGCGTGACCCCAGCCACCTAGTAGTGTCTGCTACATTTCTCCACTGTGGAGCTAAAGTGGAAGGAATGTGGCCAGGAGCAGTGCACACTTAAGGGATGAGGCAAGTGCTCGGGCCCCTTAGGAGTCTCCACAAAGTACCTGTTATTCTGCCAGTCTTTATTACAGTTAATGCAGCCTGAGCCTGCCACTTCAGGTGCTGGGACCTGTGGAAACCCTGGTACTGTTCCCATGCAGTAATTTAACTTTCTCAGGTATGTGGGGACTGTGTCTACAGGCACAGCTTTTGTCTTGAAGTGTGTCATTTATAAACACACTGAGAAAGTCAACCTGGAGACCTGTGCACACGCCACCTGCTCAGAGATTTTCTTGATGTGGCTCTGGTCATTTGGCCGAGTCCAAGTGCCAAGATCCTCTTGACACTTGGGGAGAACACCTGAAACTTGTGGCGGGACATTACTGTGATGGTCTTATTGTTGCCCATGGCACATTTCTCCTTTTATCTATCAGGCAATAAGGAATGATGTCATTATTTTTCTGAAACAAAACTATATGCCAATAGTATTTTCTTTTATTCTTTCCTTCTTCTCTTCTTTTTCTATTCAGCTTACATCCCAGTCACAGTCCCCCCTCCCTCCTTTCTTCCCAGTATCATGCCAAGAGTACTTTCTTGACACTTTAGAAAAAAAAATACTCTACTAAAAAAAAAAAAAGGAATCATTTCAGATTTTCTTAGTTTATTTAGTGATTACCTACTGTGGCTTCTGGTTAACATGTCTTTTCTATTTAAAGGCACTGTATATTACTATCCCATTTGTTTTTAGAGCTTTGTCAGTTTGACATCAGCATGGTCAGTGTAGACCCTTCACAACCTTCCTCCAGGCATCTTCCCTGCTCTCCACGGCGCCTCAGCAATGAGCAGCACTGTTTTAGCTGGCTTGCCTTAAAGTCCTTTCAGTCTCAAGACACCAAGCACCTGGATCTGGTGTCTTGAACTCTTCCATGGATGACTTGGATGGCAGATCTACAGTTACTGGCGGGCCAGATTACAGCTTGTTCTCTTTGGTGAAGGAGACAGAGGCAAAAACAGGGGCAGGCATTTCTGTGTCCCCTACTCGTTTCCAGGGATGTGATTCTCCTCACAGGGGTAGGTGCGCTGATCCTCCCTGTCCTCAGCACCACCCTCGCTTCCTTTATTCCTTCTTCTGCAGAGAGCTGGTATTACGTCATCATCTCCAAGAAGGCAGTCCTTTGCCTTTTTTCATTTTTCCTGCTTGAGGCATTACTTAAAAATAACAAACCACACAAAGGCTAACCTTTATTTAAGGGTTTAACAGTCAGAAGAGAAGAGCGAGGGCATTACCAGCAGGAAATGATAACAATCTTAATAATGATGGCTAGAACATGCCCAAGTAAGTGTGCCAGGCACCAGGCCAAGCACTTGACCTGAAGCATTTCATTGTTTTTAATAATAACCAGTTATGATAGATATCCTTCTCATTTTACAGACAAGGAAACTGAAGCTTGGTGAGATTCAAATCTGGTTGGTTTCTTAGCAATATATCTACAGAAATACCAGAGCATATACCTGCTAATCTTAGCACTTGGGAAGCTGAGGCAGGCAGATCACAAATTTGAGGCCAGCCAGGGCTACACAGCCAGATCCTGCCTTAACAACTAAAAGTAGAGAAATATAAAAGTGAACTTTTCCCAGAAAAAAAAGTGATACTTTATTTTATATATCTGAATCTATTTGGGCTTCTATAACAAAATGCCATAAACTAAGAGGCTTATTAAAAAATCATTTTATATCATATTTATAGAGGCCGAGAGGTCCTAAGATGAAAGTACTGGCAGACTTGGTGCCTGTTGCTATATAGTCCTGGCTGGCTTTGAACTTTTAATCCTCCTGCCTCATCCTCCGTAGTGCAAAGATTATAGGTATGCAGCAGACCCCATCTCTTAACAGCACTGGGGATCAAGTTTTAATATACCATTTTGGATGAGAACCAACATTGGGCTTTGACATCCCCCACCAAGAAAGTATTACACAGTATAGTGTCTTCCTATCTCTTGACATGGCCTGTACTCTCTCTATGCAGGAACTCCCAGAGGCATTACCTGTACCTTCATCAGTTCTTTTGCATTAGAAATTTTCCTACTTACGTACTTACTTACTTACTCACTCACTCACTTACTAGCTTACACAGAGGCTCAAACCCAGGGACTTGTGCATGCCTGGTAAGCACTGAGTGACAGTTCCAACTCTATAGTAGATCTTAACACACATTCCTTCAACATTTCCTAAAATCCTACAGAAAACGTTGCACAGCTGTAAAGTGTGGTATGTGTGCTATTATGGAAGAAAGGGACTATAGATTTTATCAGGTTCTCAAAGTGGCTTACCATCCACTCTCCTTGCCCCCTGTAAAAACGTATATCAGTTCTTCCAATGTCTTTTTCGCCAACTAGTTGTGACTGTGTACAGACATCTCATTCTTTATCCTCTCATCCACCTGAGCTCTGCTCGCTCTGGTCCCTGGGACTGGATCACTTCCTTCGGCACTGCATCCCTTGAGTCTCCCTTCCCATGGATTTTAGCCTTATGTCTGAAGATACTCAATGTGACCTGCTCTCATTATTGGCCATGCCAGGGTCACACAACCATCTCTTCTGCTTTTTGTTCACTGCACAAATAATTCAGCAACTACAATGGCCAGGGGCAGTTGCAGGAAGGGTGACACCCCAGTGAACAAAACAGCATAGATGGTACCTTTGCTCCTGGAAAGCCAGCATTTTTCCTCTCACCTTTTCTTAAAAATTGAAAATAGGTTTTTTATTCACATAATATATCCCGATTACCATTTGTCCCCCTTCTACTTCTCCCAGTTCCTCCTCAGCTCCCTTCCCATCCAGATCTATTCCCTTTCTGTCTCTCATTAGCTAAGAACAGGTTTCTAAGAGATAATAATAGAATATAAAATACAAGATAAACCAAAACCTATTGGAGTTGGATAAGACAAACAAACAGAAGGAAAAGAGTCCAAGAGCAGACACAAGAATCAGAGATTCATCCATTTGCACACTCAGGAATCCTATAAAAACACTACATTGAAAGCTATAACCTGGCATAGAGGACCTTGTGCAGAGCCCTGTGCATGCTGCTGCAGAGAGAGAGCCAACATTCTTATCAATAGTTATTCTTCTTGTGGAGCTCACTGAAGTCTAGACTTGGTCCTATTTGTCTGGTCTACCTTTCAAGGGAAGAGATTATTAGTGGATCATGTTAAAAATTCATTAGTTCTTCTGCTTTTAGCAGACTCCTATGAGCAGGCTTCTAATTAGGCAGAGGCTCCAGGCCTGCTCTTTGTTCCTGTCATTCTGCAGCTGGGTGTTGCTCCCAGGTGCTGCTCTGGCAGCAGTGTGCGACACACTTCTCTCAGGCCCTCTCCTCTGGGCCACTGGCTCCCAGGGCCCCAGGCTCACAAACCACATGTACTGCTTCCTGGAGGGGTGGTCTCTCCCTGTGAGGCAGGGATTTCCTTACTTTATACTCTGGGTGCTTCAGTTACACCCAGCAACAGGAGGACCTAGGAAGTTACAAGTCCTCTTGGTTCCCCTTTTGTTATGAGTAGGTAGACAGATGTCAGAGAAGGCAACTTCTCCCAATTCTTCATCCTCTACTGCCCGTGCCCTCCATGACACATCTTCTAGCACATTCTTTCTGGGGGCTGGAGCCATGGTTCAGCAGCTAAGAGCACTCGCTGTTCTTTCAGAGGACCCAAGTGGTTCTCAGCACCCACACCAGGTGGCTCATGAGCTCCTATAACACCAGCTCCAGATGATACAGTGCCCTCTTCTGGCCTCTTAGGGAATCCCCCAACACACACACACACACACACACACACACACACACACACACACACACACTCACACAGACACACAAATAAAAATTAATCTTTAAAATAAAGCTTTTTCTGTAGAATCAGTATCCACGAAGGTCTGGACAAACTAAACAAGAGCGGTCTTCATGAGTACTGTGAAGACAATAATACCTAGGTGTTGGTGTGAAAAATAAATGAAAAAAAGTGTCAACTGCAGTGAGGTTACTACCTAAGAGCATGTCCCTGCCTTGCTCTGTTCCTGCCTGCTTCCTTCAGGGACCCCTGGTCTTTTTGGGGCATTTTATTCTCTCTGTTTCATTCTGAAGCCTTATTTCAGTGTCTGCTTGATTAGAGCTCCACAGGAGAGAAGAAACTGATGTGGAAGCATATCCTAATGAAGTCAGCATATCAGGAGGCTTTGTCCAGGTACCCTAAATGCATCAGTCCAGGAGGCCCAGGGAGAACATATCATCTCCAGCAGTCACTGATGCTCAGTCTCTGCCTTCAGGTCAAGGCATACCAGATACTTTGTGGTACAGAGACAGATCTTGGGGAGAGGGAGGGCAGCTGGGAAGCAGAACATCTGAGAGGCCATATGGGCATCAGTCTGGGTCCCAAATACTGGCCAGGAAGAGCCCAGGTGTTTTGGTTCCAGGGCTAATCCTGATAAAGTGGGTATTCATGGGGCCCATGAGACTCATAGGATGCCTGGCAGAAGTGCCAACGGGGAGGGCAGACTATAACTGGGCTCTAAATAGACCTCACTTGTCTACTCTCCAACCAGCCTGGGTGGCCTTTCAGCCAGTTTCTCCATGTTAGTGTCTACATAGTCACAGGAGCAGGAATAACTCTTGATAGATGTTGGAGAGTGTCTAAGAATGGAAAACCAATACCACTGTTCACTGAGAGGTACAGAGGTCCCGGGCAGTGGGGGAAAGCCAGTTAAAGGCGTTCAGGCTGCAACAGACCTGTTTGGGTCTGAAAGAACTGGATCAAAAGAGTTAAGATTCAGGCTAAGCCTAGGTTACTAATGAGAAAAGAAGAAAATGATGCTCAGGAGAGATGGAACCACTGGTGTTCCACGAAGCAGCCAGTAAATGCAATAGCTCTCTGCTAAGGCGAGTGGTACCCACTCCCATTTGCAGAATAATGTATGATTGACAGATACCCTCTCAGGTCAGTTTCATGTAGGTGGCAAGTGTAGGATGAACCAAGAGGCGCTGCCAGAGAGGAGCAGAAGCAGGAGAAGCTGCCAGTTTGGAGTTCCCATTCAGGAAGGAAAGAGTCTGATTCTTTGGCTCCACTGACTGCTTGCTCTGATGCTTGCCCTTGATTCTCAGCAGTCCTTGGGATCAGTCATGAAACAGACAACAGTAGTACGCACGGCATCTTAAGAACAAAGACAAGGCCATGCTCATTTCTAGTATTCAAAGTCTCTTCACAGGCACTGGTGGATGAGTGAATGACGCACTGTATCGTACCGTCTAGATTGAGTTCAGCTGGGACACTCTCTGTTGCTGCCACTGCTGTTTACCCTTTGAGTTGTAGAGTTGATCTCAGAAATGTGGGAGAGTCCAAATGGAGCTCAGGGATGGTGCAGGGGAGGTTAGAGGGGGGCTGTGGAAGCAGAGCTGCTCCAGAGTTAGGGCTACTACAGCTAGGTCCTTGGAACTCCAGTTAGCCAAAGTCCTGAGTAGCGTGATTCCAATAGATTCCAGTGCCACTGTGGGCACTGCCATGTGGATGTCTTGGCTGGAAAATGTGGACGTGGTGAAGGCCACATTTGCCTGGCATTTCATCATGGGTGGCAGTAGGGCCAGATGGCATGGGCCCCAAGCTCTGCTTTCAGAAAGTGGGGCAGGGCTCAGGGGCCCATAGATGATCTAAAAATAAAGCCCGTCTGTTTTTGCTCCCTTGTGGGAACCTGGATGGCCTCTGGGAACACACGAGCTATGGTCCTCATTGCCTGAGTTCTGTTTTGTTTTGTAGTAGGAGACAGGAAGGGCTCCATCTCCTCCATTTTAGTGTTATCTGATGAAGTCCACACTGTCAGACTTGGAATAAGGAAGAACACAGTAAAAGGGACAAGAAAAGCTTAATCGATGGACAGAACAAAGGTGGGAGGTGGCTACACAGGTAAAGGCACTTACCACCGAGACCTTAGTTCCCCCTGCCTGGAACTTACATGGTGGAAGGAAAAAACTGGCTCCTGCAAGTTGTCCATCACCCACCCACCCACCACCATCAACACCTCCGATAGCAACAGACAACAACAAACTGTAACTGGCACTGGGGAGATGGCTCAGCTGGCAAAGTGCTTGCTGGGCAAGTCTGAGGACGTGACATCAGACATCTAGCACCTACAGAAGAGCGAGGTACAGACAGAAGCATGGGTCTGCAACCCCAGCCCTGAGGTCTGAGAATGGAGCTAGGGGAGTGGGGGAAGGTAGATCTCTAGGGTTTGTTAGCCATGTTAGCCAGATTGGTGAGCTATGGTTTTGGTGAAAGACTGTCTTAAAAAATAAGGTGGTCAGAGAGAGACGGAGAGAACACCCAACATTCTCCTCTGGCTTCCACACACATGTACACATATATGAAGACACATGCACATATTCACATATACAGTCTACACCTCAAAAATTAGAACACTGTTCTGTAATCACTGATTCTTTGGTGACGCTTTGGCATGTCATTTAGAGGTACACTGGTCTCCATTAAGCAAACTCTCAGTAAGTGCCTGAAATTGTAGACAATATAAGCCTTTTATATATTGTGGGGTTTCTTCTATATGTTCCATAATGTTAACATGTAGCACCAGAACACATCCATCCCTCCCTGTTGTCTTCTTTGTGTCACTCTTCTTGGGTTTTGAGATCATCATTAAATGAAGTCTCCCATACTGCACCAGTCCCTCTGATAACCGAGATAGCTGCTCAGTGACCATGGGTGGACGTGCATACCAGGTAGATTTACTGAACAAAGAGATCCAGGTCCTAAGTGGGATGGATTGGGATGCTAGGAATGTTCATCGTGCTACTGAGATTTTAAATCGCTACTCATGATTTAAACTTATGTACTATTATTTATTTCTCGATTTTTCCACTTAGTACTTTCAGATCTAGGGTGACTATGGGGGGGGCAGAAACCACAGAAAGCAAAACCTCAGGTAAAGACATCTGTGGATGGTGAAGGGATTTGGGTGGGGGTACTGTACTAGAACGCCAAGTGTGGTGGTGTGAATAGGAATGGTCCTCATAGGCTCATATATGTAAATGCTTGGTCCTTAGGGGTTGGTGCTACTTGACAGGGATGAGGAGCTGTGGCCTTGGAGGAAATGTCACTGGGGGTGAGCATTTGGGGTTTCAAATGCTTAGATCAAGCCCAGTGTCTCTCTAATTTCTGCTGCCTGTTGAATCAGATGTAGCACTCCCAGCTCCTCCAGCACCATGTCTGCTTGCTTGCCATTATGGTCCCCACCATGATGACAATGGACTAAACCTCTGAACCTGTAAGCCAGTGCCAATTAAATGCTTTCCCTTATAAGAGTTGCTATGGTCATGGTGTCTCTTCACAGCACTAGAACACTGTAAGCCACCAAGTGTGGTTGGGGAGGGGACTGCGGGATGGCAGTTACTGTACTGGAAACCCAAATGTTTCTAAAAATGTCTAAATCACTCCAGGCTGCCATAGATGGAGTCTGGAAATGAAGGTGGGTTGGGGTCAGGTTTCATGTCCCCTGGGACTTTGGCATATTCGAGGAATCATAGCAAACATGGTTTCTACATTTTTTTGACATTTCATTCTTCTGGTGTCCTCTGAGAAGAGCAGAGATTGATTATATCAGGGGGATAAGAGAGGAACTATGCCAAGCAGGAAGCACGGATTCACAAGGGAAGGGTACTCCTCAGGTGGGTGGGAGGGAAAGTGATACAGGGTCAAGTCAGACCCACACTTAGACCTCAGAGTCACTCACTGCTTCTGTTACTGGAAACCCAAACCAGGGCTCATTTTCAGAGGTGGACTCTCTCCTCCACAGCCAGTGCTGCTTCAAAATCCCTCGTGTCAAAGTAGAAGAAAAATTGTGCTTCTTCCACGCTAGGCCTACACCTGTTCCTTCTTCTTGGTCTCCATCATTTATCAACTTTCTAGCCACTGCAAGTCATGACATTGAACCTCACTCTGTTCTAAGCTCTTCTCCAGCATCTGGGTGAACCAGTCTAAAGCAGAACTTCGAGTCCTCCACGATCTCCTGACTGGAAGTCTCCATCCCCACACAGCTTTTCAAGAGTGGAGGCTTCTCCTCATTCTCCCTCAATCCCACACTGCAAATGGAAGATCTTGCCTCTTACATTCCGGAGAAAACAGTGGCCTCCTGCCTCTCTGTGTTCAGCGCAGAATCTATGATGACATGTGTCTACCAAGGCTGAGGAGAGCCTCTGCTGTGAGTCCAGCATGTGCTCCTCAGCCTTTGCAGCTCTGCAGCAGCAGGTGCTGCTGAGAATGTCCCCCCTCCCCAACCATGGTTAAAATTCAATTGTCTCTTAACTTTTGGGAACTAACTCTCTCTTGGTTTCCGCTGCCTTCCGAATCACATGGAGGGTTCCTTTGCTCCACCTATGATGTAAGGGCTGGAGTCCCCCAGTGCTTCTGTCTTTGGATTCCACTCACTGCCAATCAAAATACATATGATGTCAAGGTTGGGCTCTTCAGTCTAAACCTCCTTTAGCCTCGCTTCCCATCTGTGTTCATTCCCCACTGGGTCCCTATCTTCTTAGGATAAATTCAGTCTTTAGCTGTGGCAGCAAAGCCCATTTTGTAAAAAACACGTTCTTTGGCTTCATTTCTTGTTTCTCTTTTTTTCCTGTTTTCTACCACGATATAGAATTATGGTGATCACATAATTTATCATCCTAACTGGGATTGTTTGGGACTGAACACGGGACAAGCTGTTATAATTAAGCTGGACCAAGAGATAATAAACCAGGACAGTTCCAGGCAAACAAGGGTAGAACCCAGCTACCTACCATGTCCTTATTGAAATATTCACTGTCCTCCTAACATACTCTGGTCTTTCACCCCTGGGCTTCTGAACAAACAGTTCCTACTTCCAGAACAAGCCTATTTATTCTCTTTTAGGAGTTTTCCCCAGATTACATAAGGTACATTTTCTCTGTAACCCCATGGAACTTTATGCTGTCAGTATCAATAAAAAAGGTATTGCTGCATGGTGTACTGAGCTGGAGCTGGGAACAGACTGGCAATGGCATCAAGTATAAAGTCCTCGGTCCCAGACTGCTGGGGCTGGATCTCAGGTTACTAGGTAGCCCCTTCTTGTCTGCCTTTGCTTGCAAGTTCCTAAGGAGATAGAGTAAGCCAGACTGCACAGCCTCTCCCGGAGCACAGTCACAGTGCATTGCACAATTACTACTAGTGTTCATTTTGAACACTCACTTGCTCCATGCCAGGCCTTGCCTGTGACACATGAACTACCCATCTCAGCAGTTCTGCCAGGCAGACATTCTGATCACTTTCATTTTACTGCATCTTAGGGATGCTTCTTGCCCTTGCGATAAGCAGAGGTTTGAGCATGAGTTCTCTGGTAGCATGTAAGATGCCTCTGTTTGCCCATTCGGTCTTCCTCCTCACACCAAGGGCACTTTACATCTCAGCCTGAGGCCAGCACCTGGCACTGTTTCAGTACCTGCTTGAAAATGAAGGAGAGTGCTTGTGACTTGACAACTGGACAAAGTGTGCTTATGCTTGACCCAAACAGAACACCAAGAAAGGGATTGTTGTTAAAAGGTAGAGCTGTCTCGGGAGGGTGGTCTACACTAGGAGAGAGGGCCTTGAAGCCTTTCCCCCAGGACAGGAGTTTATATCACAGGGACAGAAAAAAAAATTAAAAAAAAAAAAAAAGACTCCTTCTGCTAGATTTTAGGCTTTAAAAACCTACTGGGGAGAAACAAAGTTGAGCGTATATTTGCCGGTACATGTGTGTTGTTATGACTTGGGCTTCTTTTGTGTGGCTAAGATAATGGTAGCCAATGATGGAAAAGCTTCAGAGTTTCCATGTTCTCTTCTGGAGTCAAAGCTGCAGGAACAGCTGCTCAGGGTGCCAGTGCCTTCCCTGAGCTTTCCCAGTAGTTGAGCAATAAGGACCATGTATGTGTGGGTGAGTGTGTGCATGTGTGTGCATGTGTGTGGGTTCCTGTGGGGGGAGCCATCTAGCTGAGATTGGCATATTAGTCCCAATTTCTGAGGCTAAACAGCAGCAAATTAACAAAAAATATTCTTGCCCGGCCTCACACTGCTAAAGAGTAAATATAATTATCCTTAATCAATACAGGCCCTTCAGCACTAGCTAATGGCTGTCCTGGGCTTAATTGCAGCAGTTGGGGAGGGAGAGTGAGGAGAGAGCATTCCAGCTTCCCTCTCACCTGGGCATTCCCAGATCAGACGGGGGTGGGGGGTTGGGGGTTGGGGGTCCAAAGTCAACCTCCTGGAAGCACAGTCTCTAGGCTGCTGTGTACCATGGTGCACACCCCAGAAGGAAGCACGAGAAGCTGTATGGCTGTCCTGTGGAGGCAGGGGAACACCTCTGAGCACCTTTCCCATTGCTGTGAGAAAATAACCTGCTGGAAGAAAGTTAGGGGAGGGAGGGTTTATTTTGGCTCATGGTGTAAGAGGACGAACAATCCATCATGGGAGAAGGCCATGGCAGTGGAGCAGGACAGCGCTGTTCACACCGAGGACTCATCTTCCCTCCTTAGTTACATCTTCCTGGAAACCTTGTCACAGACATGCCCAGAGGTGTGTCTCCTAAGTGACTCTAAATCCAGCCAAGTTGATGAAGACGACAGATCAGCCCCCATGGATGCGTTCTGATAGACACACAGATGCTGTTTTCTGCTTATGTTTTTCCTTATAACCTGGTTCTTTGCTTGGATTGGTTTCCTCTGTGACTAGATTCCTCCTCTGTCCATCTGTCCATTCTTTTAGGGGCCTGATTTCCCACATTGTGCTCCAGCATTCTTAGGGCAAGATTCTTGACCTGAGCTATTGTGTCCTTGACTTGGGCCTTCCCTGTCTTCTACGGAGCTGCCTCCCTGGCTCAGTGCAATTCCCTCTTAAGGCAAAGAACAGTCTTCTCTCCTCCCCCCCCCCCCCCCCCCCCGCCGTGGAACCAGCTGGCAAGTCCCAAACCTACTGGACATATCACTGCATCCCTTACTGTTGCATCTTACCTACAACCTCCGTCCTCTTCTCTGCAGATATGGAGAGTGCTGTGTTCTCCTCCAATCAACCCCTGGTCATGACTGCCACCTTCTTGGTCTAGTCCTAAGAGGCCCTGATGGGAACTTCAAATCTTTTGGCTCCCTCCGTTGGCCTGCTCTCTGCTCCCTGATTAGAGAAGCCCAAATTGCCTGAGTACCTAAGAATAGCAACATCATTAGTGACTGAACAACCTGACAGACAGCACCCAATTCCCCACCCCTTGTTCCAGCATGGTTGGGGACACATCTCCTGAGAGCTTCTGCTCTCTCAGGAGTGAGTGAAGGCTGTGGCACCATCTGGGAACCCTTGCAGCTGATCCACAGGTCCCCTCTCCCTTTGGAGCATGCCCAAAGCTAGCTAACCTTCCTTTCCTTATAAAAGGCTAAGAATTGGAGAACTGTGTTTGCTCTGTTCTCCACACATAGCTTTCTGTCACAGTCTCTCCTGGGAGCTCAGGATATACAGAGCCAGGCTGCCTGGCTGTAGTCTGGATGCTAGGTGATGCTAGGTGTAAGACTCCAAGAGCGTGGGCTAAGAAGACCTTTACAATATGCTAACATGGTTGAATCAGAGTCTGGGGCCACTCAGGAGGATGCAGTGGACAAAGTGGTTTTTTCCCCCTGTTTGTTTTCAACTAATAGAAAGTCCAGGAAGCAGCCCAGGACTTGGGAAAGTAATGACGTTGCTGGGGGTTGGTTCCTAGTCCAATGGCCCAGCACATTGGCATAAGGCACAAGCCACAGTGGCTGAGATGAAATCAAGTCAGTGCCTCATATGTAAAGGAACTCTGCAGGCTTTATTCTTCATAGTGGTGATTCAGGGTTTAGGGGGTTCATCTTCAATGCTGGGATATCTCACATCTCTTGTTCCAATTATCATGTTCCTGTATCACTCAATTATTAACATCTACCCAATCTCTGAGACTGTAGCCCCCACTCTGCCCCCTCTATCTGGAAATTCCTAATCGTGCTTTAAAACCTATCCTGGACATAGGGTCAGAGGTCTATCCTGAGCTTCTATTTTCTCCATTCCTGTAATCATTCCTTTCTCTTTGTATTATGCAAAGGCTTTTCCCATGATGATGGTGGACGCATGATGGATGTCGTCTGTCTGCTTCCTCACTAACAGGGTAGCGACATGTCTGACCATCTTTGCGTCTGAGTCTAGCACAGCACCTGCCATTCAGTAGATGTTCAGTAACTGCTTAGTGAACAAATGAGCACAAGGGGAGTCTTCCTGCCTAGCTTGCAGGTTCTCTGCGGCTAAGGACTATGTATCTTCTCAAATCGGTGCTGTCTAATGCACCTCTGTGGGTAAGAAGTGTCATTGCTCCCAATCTCCTTATAAAGCCACTGGAACTCAATGAACATCTCAGTGATTCCTCCTGTTAGACTTAACCCCTCCCTCCTTTGTGCTGGGCCTTTGTAAACAAGAGCCATCAGGATGCTTATTCCACTGAACTGCAGCCAATTGTCTACAGCTCTGTCTCTCCTGCACTAGACATAAGCTCCCCGGGGACCAAACATGCTTCTCGTTCTTCTTGCATCTAGCAGACTATCTGGCATCAGGTAAGTGCTTGGGGACTGTATGTGGAATGAATTGCCACCATGAGACGAGGAGTGACTCACAGGTGGATGGGACCCCTGGAACAAGAGTGCCGTGGCTCTGGGTCCTCCTGCTCCCCGCTTGCTGAGAGCAGCAAGGAGCTGGCAACGCTGGCAGAGCTGGCTTGCTCTGGGGTCGGCCCCTGTCAGCTTCTGCTTGTTCCTGCTATTAAGTTTAAGGAACACTTGACCCATCAATCTCCATGGCTGCCACTGTGTGGGCAAGTGACTATTTGTAGAGGTCATGGAATATGTGGGCCGCAGGTGCAGGTGCCTACTTTGGAAGACGGATGGAGCATTCCTAAGCATCCTTTGCTCAATAGTAACCAGATGTCCAGTGTGTCTCAGTCCCTATTACAGGTTCTGGGAGGCTGCACTTTCTGGCAGGATGACCTGAATGGTCAGTGGCTGTTAGGATTTGAAGGAAGGTTTGTCAAGCAACAATGTGGTCGGGGATGTACTAGCTAGGAAGTCCAGGAACAATGAATGGCAGGTATCAGGAAAAAGAGTCCCTGCTACCTTCAGAAAGCCCATACCTCTCAGTGGAGCATGCTGAGGAACCTTTCTAGAAGGCTGGGCATCCTTCCTGGATACAGGCTGTACTACATATACTTGGCCAAGGGCACCGTCTACATGTGCCTGGCCCAGCAGGCTTCCAGCATGGTGCTGGACTCTGTCCTCAGCACCCTGTTTAAAAGGCAATCATTTTAATAAATATAAATTGTGGAGCTCGGGCCTGAGAGCAAAACTGAAATGGAATCCGTAATCCAGACAGAGAGGAGCGCAGCTGCACTGGGTTAATCACACACACATCAAGCATATGGTGGTGCACCTTCAGACCAACAGGCAGAGAGCCTTCTCTGGATGCAATTAGGCCCTGCGCATGCATAAAAAATGAGCCAGTGCTTCCAAAAGAAGAATAAAATTGCAGAAGAAGTCGAAGAAGTCTTAACCTCAACTCAGAGTAATTACAATCACCGAGTCTCACCACTTGGTTTAAGCAGCATTCAAGCATCCATTGTCCCCCAGGTGAACCCATGCTTACCTTGTCAGCTTCCTGCTGAGGGGGAGTCCTCTGTTTCTAGGCCTTTATTTCCCCAGGACACCCCATTCTGCTCCCAAGTACTGCACACCAGGTGTCCCAGGGTCATTTGAGAAGCAAAGCATTGATTTTAGGATAGTAATGGCCAGCCAAGGGCTGAGGGTGTAGCTCCAGTGTGGAATGCTTGCTTAGCATGTACAAAGCCTGGCGTTGGGTCCAAAGCCCAGCATAAACAAGGTGTGGTGGCACATGACTGTGGGCCTATTACCTGAGCACTGAGGAAGCAGAGGCAGGAGGATCATCAATCCAAGGTCATTCTTAGCTACATAGTCAGTTTGAGCCTGCCTAGAATACACAATCTCTAAATCGAATGAATGAATGAATGAATGAATGAATGAATAAATATTTAAAGGCTTAAATACAGTGAGCCTAGCATGTTACCAGCATTGCCCACAAATCCTCAGTAATTAGGCAATGCTAGAAGGTCGATGATACTATTAAGTCTGCTTTTCAGATGGGGAGATCAAGGGTCAGGAAGCTGTGCAAGGCTGCCAAACAGGCAGCCAACATCTTTCCTTCATGTTTTGCCACCTTGGGTAGGAAACCCCAGGTTTGACTTTCCAGGGTTAGCACTCTAGGCAAGCCATTTCATCTTCCCTCTCTGGGAAACTGCGATAACAAAACTTGCCTTCAGGGTTGCTCTGACATGGGGGGATTAAGTGAACTCTCAGATTGGAGAGGGACAGGTAGAGAGCAGGCCCTCCATGAAGGGCTGGAGGCAGCAACATGTAATCAGTGGGAACCCCGCTCCAGAAACAGAACCGAGCGTGGTTGACGCTTGTCTGTCTCCTCTGATCTTACCCTCCCTTGAGTCTCATGTTTGCCCAAATGCCACCTCAGTTTGAGTTACAATGCCCAATCCTGGCACTGCAGAGCACTGCTTTCTGTGTCCTATGCTTCCTGCATGCTTAGTTGGTAAGATAGGTAATAAGTTAGACAGTAAGACAGTAGTTGTTAGTCTTGACTGAATTGAGAAATACCCAGATTAGTAAAACATCCTTCCTGTGTGTGAGAATGTTTCTAGAGATGATTAGATGAGGAAGGCTCCAACCCCACCCAGGGGTTAACCCACTGATGGATTCCACGTGGTGAAACTGTTAAAAGGTTGGGGAGACGCAGTTAGTTCCGCCATGACGCTCTCTGCCTACTCCTTTTAAACTGTTTCTCTTGGGTATGTATCACAGTAATGAAAAGCTAACTAACACATCATCTTTTCATTTGCTATTCATTTTCCTCTGTTTATGTTTCCCGTCGATGTTAAGCCCCATGCCAGGGAGGGAGATGACTGTTTACTTTGTTCACTGCTGATCCAGCATTGAGGATAGTACCTGGCAACGCCCCCCAAATATTTGTGAATGAATAACTAAACGATTAACCTTAACAAATGTTAGTCTTCTCATCAGGGAAATCAACATCCTTCCGCCTCCTCTTCTTCCTCCTTGTGAGGATTACAGAGATTGTATTTAAAGTCTCTGACAGGGTGTGACATCTGGAACGATGGTTGTGATATAAGCACTTATGTGTTCTGTTCACTACTGTAACTCCAGGGCTGGGGACAGAGGATAGCATTAGGTAGATACTCACTAGATGTCTGCTGAGTGGATTATTGTTTGAAGGTTCTTTGAGTATATGGCAAAAGTGACTCTGTTGGAACTCGAGGCCCTGAGGTTTCTACACCAAGGTTGGTCTTTGTCCTACAGAGGGCCATAGTGTGCTGGACACTTACAGAATGGCCATTTGCCAAAGCAGGCACCAGCAGTTGACTTGATTGGAGCTTGGAGATAGGGAGGTCAGTAAACTTCACCTTACGATGAACATGAGTACTTTTTAAGTATGTTCCGTGTGATACTTGGGACAAACTTAGACTAAAAGGAATGAACTACTTCAAAGATTTTTGTTGAGCCCTGAGGGCACCCTGAGAAGATGGAGGTGTCAGGAAGATCCTCTCTGCTTCAGCTTTCTCCGCTGCAGGAACCATAGTGCTCACACACATACATTTGGTAATCTCTAAGGCACAGTGAAAGGCAGGAGAGAAGCAAGGTGTGTGGGGGTGTGTTTGGTGTCTAGTGGAAGGGTTTGAGGGGTGTGGAGAGGGAGGTGCTGGCTGAGATGGGCATGGCCCAGGATTCTGGGTGCAAAGGCTGACAGTACAGTGTCCTACATGGCAAAGATGGCACCAAGTTGCTGCTTTTAAGCAACCTCTCATACTTGCAAATGTACTTCCTCTCAAGGAGGGTATCCTTGTTGCTTGGGAAGATGCAGGGTCAGGCCAGGAGGTCCCTGAAGCACTTACCTTGCTGTCTCACTCTGAACTGGGTCTCCAGCCCTACTCTCTGGATGCAGACCTCCTGTTTGAAACAGGCTGAAATGGGGTCATGTTGCACATCCTGTGCCATCTCTGAAGTACTTAGAGGATCTCCTAATATTTCCTAGGGGCTCTCCGTGTCCCTGGCCTTGTATCAGTGGCACAATTTGAGGTTTATACCTCTATGGACTATTCAGTCCTGCAGCCTGTGTGTTCACCAGACTATGTCCAATTCCAGTCAGGTCTAGCTGGCCACTCTCATCACTCTTGGGAGCCACTATGTGAAGCTGAGATCCCTAGGATTCTAGAAAACTCAAGTGAGGTCAAGCCTTCTAAAGGACAAATCTAGTCTCAGAGCTCAGGATGCAGCCTCCCAGATTCCTGATGTCAAGGCCTGGGTTGCTCCTGACCCTGCAGTGGCCCTGGATGGCCACTAGTATCCAAGCACAAGTCTCAACCCCAAACCTCAGGCTCTGTGGACAAGGCAGGCATGTTCCAGGAAGTAAAATCCAGGGGTAATGCTAGGTGCTAATATTCATCTATAACTACTTTTCCCACCTTGGTTACATCTCAGTGGTCCTCTTCAACTCTCTCTCTCTCTCTCTCTCTCTCTCTCTCTCTCTCTCTCTCTCTCTCTCTCTCTCTCTGTGTGTGTGTGTGTGTTTTACACTAACCCACATCCCAAGCTGGGATGGGAAGGCATAGGGCAGGAGCTAAATAAAGCCTGGACCATCCATCCATCCAAATCTAGGGGCTTCTGGCATTTTCTTCTGAATTCTGGGAACAGGGAGCCTTAGAGAATAAAATGAAGTTGGCGACATCTTCATCCTGAGTCTAGGAGAACACATGTCTCACCTTGGACCCTTCTCTTAGCTCCCCATTCTGTGCCCACTGAGGGGCCCCAGGAGGGACCACAGGTGACCTTAAGGGACTGCAGACTCTAGGCTCCTGACAGGAGGCCACAGCCATCCATAGATTTGTATCTTTCAGTCACATAAGGGCAACACCCTTACTAGCCCCTCCACAGCTGGAGTGAGTGACTACAGGCCTCAAGACAGATCTCCATATTAATGAGGTACCTAAAGACCAAGAGGTCTTAGCCAATTAAGTTTTCCTTCCTAGACCCTCCTCCCTGCAAAAGGTATTTAACCTCAGGCCCGCCCCAGAAGACTGGGGTACAGCTTTTATTTATCTACTCTCCACCATGACAATAAAAGCCTTAAATGGACTGTTTCTCTTTCATTGGGATCTGCCGTGGGAACAATGGAGAAGGCCTGCCATCTAATCTCTGCATTCCCAGCCACAGTGACCACCAACCTAAGTGAGCCAGCCTCAACGACCACTGCCACTGCGACAAGCCAAGGACTCTCCTCCCTGCAGGACACAGCCATAGTTCCTCTCTCCCTTTTGGCTGCAGTTACATAGAACCCACAGGCCCCCACTTTGTTCTCAGCTCTTTCTTCTGTGGCTCCCAGTGCCTGGAGGTCCAAGAGCCTGAGAACCAGCAGGTCCCTGGCTGCCTTTTGGCCCGGAGAACCTCCAGCCAGCTCCTGCTGTCCCCAGGACCTCAGACTGCCCCCCCCCCCCCCATGGGGTCCTGCGGCTTTCCATAGCCCAACACCTACCCTGCGGTGCCAGAATAGGGTAAGTGCAAACTCCTGTGTCTCCCCAAGCAGCCTGAGCCCCGTGGTAGGGCAGACTTGGGACCCACATTTTCCTACAGCCCACCACTCCAGACAGAAGGCAACTTGGTTAAGACTTTTTTTTTTTTTTAAAAAAAAAGAGGGTTCTCCAGAGCCTGTTTGCAGAGATGTGGGAAAAATTTACAGAAACCAAAGGGTAAAAAGGAAGAGTTACTACAACTAAATGAGTAGAGGGACAGAGAGCCCTGTGAAAAGGGCCCTTAGAGCAGTGCCGGCCTTCAGAGGCTGGCGAGAGCCTAGATAGCTAAGATAGCCATGGGGAGGCAACTGAGGTAATCCCCTGCCTCATCCCAAACTCTATTTAAAAAAAAAAATTTTTTTTTTTTAAGGCAAAATCTCTCTATGAAGTTTTAGCTCTCCTGGAACTCACTATGTAGACCAGGCTGGCCTCAAACTCACAGGTATGTGCCTGCCTCTGCCTCCTGGTGCTCAGATGAAAGGTGTACATTACCATGCCTGGTCTCCCTCCAAACTTTTGATGGGTTTGTCCACCAGCCAAACTCAACCAGAAGCCAGGTGGAGAGGGACACTGTGGAGCTGGATGGCAGGCACTGTGAGTCCCGTCTGAAAGCCCTCTGTGATCCACAACCAACGGGGTCATGTCCCTACTCTGTACCTGCTTTGGGGTAGGGAATAAGAGAGTGAGTAGCAGAGGAGTTTGTCTCCCACAAAGATATGATGGGGACACTGACTGCGGGTATGGACAGAGTCCAGAAGTTGGAGTCAACAAAGCACACAAGGTTCTCTGAGAAACCTCAGATTTTCACCTCTCATAAACTTGGTCAAGTCCTTCAGTTTTTGGACTGGTGACTGCTGACACCCTGCGATGGCGCAGGAATATTGTGATGAACCCACAGTACAATAAGCGTGACAGCTCTCATCATGGTGAAGAGCCATGTCATAGCTGAAATAGGACCTGAATCTCAATGGCAACTGGAGGTCTCCTGGTGTTGGCTTTCCTTCCAGCCCCAGGATTGCTGCCTGTTGTCCCCCTCAGACACTCATCTTCTCCACATGGTGAATGCTAAGTCTCTGCCCAGCCTGGGGTCTGCTCCAGGAAGCAGGCTGCCAGCCCCACCTGCCAATTGCAAAGCTCCCCAGCACTTAGCTAGACTCAGCTTCCGGCACTGGCTCCGTGCCTCAAGTGACTGCACTGCTGGATGCCAAAGGAAGAGGAAGGAGCTAGGGGCTGCCTGGTGTTCCACCCTGCAGCATCCTGTGCCCTGCACCCCAGGGGCAAGCAGCTGAGAAGGGCAGGAAGAGAGGGAAGGGCCCCTCTAGCCTGCAGAAACCAGCAGCTGTTAGCTACCTTGTTAACCAGAGAACAATCAAGGCTGTTAGGAGTCAAGGGTGTCTCATGTTTATTCATAGGCAGTGACACACTCTCTCTGTGCAGTCCACAGTCCCTGGAGGTGCTTTGTAGCCACTGGTCCTCCGTTCATTTTCTCTCCCTCCACCTTGTTACTGAATGAGTGCTGGCACTTCTTGACTCATTTTCAAATGGCAATTGAACATCTGTACAATGTCTTACAGTTTATAAACTGGGAAGTCACATACAACTCTCATATTGTCTACATCCACCAGCCTATTCTACAGATGCTCTGGGCTCTGGGGTCCCAGAGGTAGAGGGGAGAGGCGGTCTGTGGGTACATCCCTGAGCCTGGGGATGTAGTGGGCAGTCAAGAACAAATGGAGACTTGATGATTCTGCATCTGCTTGCTGGACACATGGGTTCGGTTTTAAGGTGGAAATTGGAGAGGATTCATATGAGCTGATAGAAGGGACATCTCTGGGATAAGCTTTGAGAACTCCTTCAACCACAATACAGCAGGGGAAAATGCTCATCACTCGGGGCAGAAGAGGGGCTGGCAAGTTTCTGTGAACAGTGTGGGAACTGTTACCTCGCAGCTTGCCTGGGGCTCCAGAGAACACCAGCTGCCTTCTCCCCACTGTTCATACTGAAGGTAACAGGGCACTCACACGCATGTCCCTTTCTCTGAAAACCCTCTCCGCTCACTTTCGTTGTGTGACCATCTTTCTGAAGAGTCTTGTGATAAGACTTGAACTGGGCACCCTGGAACTCTGGTAGCAATCCCTCCACTAGGACCCAAGTTCCTTCGCAGTGAGGCTCCCAGATCAGGGAGTGAAGCGTCAGTGAGTGACACTGGATCTTTGGCAAGGTTCAACTCCTGATGATAACCATGCACTATGAGCTAGGTGCTTTTACTTTGGTCATCAAGAAAACTTCTTTTGATTGTAACAATATACTGTGAGAGTTTACAATGTCCCCATTCTAGAGATGAGGAAAGACATGCTTGGAAGGCAAACACGTCATACCAAGGCTATTGATGGCAATGTTCTGCATCCCAGCAAAAGAAGCCTTCATGCACACAGCTGCCCAAGTGAATGAGCTGTCACACACAGGAGCCCTCACTCCATCTTTCCTATCCCCAAGGCTCATTGTGAACAGTCCTATAGCCTATCAACCCCACCACTGGAATATATGCTGATTCCATGTACCCACCACTCCTCCTTTTTCTCCATTTTGGATGCTGGGGAGTGAACAGGGCCCCTCACTGTTAAGCATGGGCTCTACCACTGACATCCAAAATTCTCTCTGACAGTTTCCTGGGTCACCCTACCATTTCCCAAGAAGCATTTGTACAAAGACAAAAAAATCTTAACTAGCTCAATATTATATATTTATGACTACCAGTAGTATATGCCTGTAGTCCCAGGAGTTTTTCAGGAGGCCACAGTAGGAAGATTGCTTGAGCTTAAGAGTTTAAGGCAAAAGCAAAAATAAAAATAAACATACACAACAAAAAAATCCCATATAGTCATTCATTCAATATTCAGATTTGTGTGTGTGTGTGTGCTATTAAAGAATTTTCATGGTCTCTGAAAACACCACGGGTCCTATGTACTGTTTTCTGTAACTGGTGGATAAGGCTGATGGCCTGGCATTGAAAATTCCAGCATCACAAGAAACCTCTCAAGCCTTACAGCTTGTCCTCACACTCTACTCCAGATCTTTGTACTTCCTCCTCTAGCTTCCTTCAGATGTTACCTTATCCGTGTCACCTCCTGTGACCACCAGTGCAACAGGCTGGTTTCTCTTCTCTGTTTCTCCTGTCCTTTCAACACATGGCATTAAGATGACCTTTCTGAAAAGCAGATTTAATCATGTCTGTCTAAACTTAAAAAATGGTTCTTGTTTCTTGTTACCTTTAGAAAGAAGAACAACCCCTCCTCCTGAGGATGGCCTTCAAAACTCTGATGCTATGCCCCATGATGAAATGGTGCTGTGCTCTATGATGGAACAATACTATATTCTCTATGGTGGAGTGGTGCTGTGCTCTATGATGGAGTGATGCTGTGCTCTATGGTGGAGTGATGCTGTGCTCTATGATTGAGTGATGCTGTGCTCTATGATGCAGTGATGCTGTGCTCTATGATGGAGTGATGCTGTGCTCTATGATGGAGTGATGCTGTGCTCTATGATGGAGTGATGCTGTGCTCTATGATGGAGTGATGCTGTGCTCTATGATGGAGTGATGCTGTGCTCTATGGTGGAGTGATGCTGTGCCCTATGATGGAGTGATGCTGTGCTCTATGATGGAGTGATGCTGTGCTCTATGATGCAGTGGTGCTGTGCTCTATGATGCAGTGGTGCTGTGCTCTATGATGGAGTGATGCTGTGCTCTGTGATGGAGTGATGCTGTGTTCTATGATGGAGTGATGCTGTGCTCTGTGATGGAGTGATGCTGTGCTCTATGATGGAGTGATGCTGTGCTCTATGATGGAGTGATGCTGTGCTCTATGATGGAGTGATGCTGTGCTCTATGATGGAGTGATGCTGTGCTCTATGATGGAGTGATGCTGTGCTCTATGATGGAGTGATGCTGTGCTCTATGGTGGAGTGATGCTGTGCTCTATGATGGAGTGATGCTGTGCTCTGTGATGGAGTGATGCTGTGCTCTATGATGGAGTGATGCTGTGCTCTATGATGGAGTGATGCTGTGCTCTGTGATGGAGTGATGCTGTGCTCTATGATGGAGTGATGCTGTGCTCTATGATGGAGTGATACTGTGCTCTATGATGGAGTGATGCTGTGCTCTATGATGGAGTGATGCTGTGCTCTATGATGGAGTGATGCTGTGCTCTATGATGGAGTGATGCTGTGCTCTATGATGCAGTGATGCTGTGCTCTATGATGGAATGATGCTGTGCTCTGTGATGGAGTGATGCTGTGCTCTATGATGCAGTGATGCTGTGCTCTATGATGCAGTGATGCTGTGCTCTATGATGCAGTGGTGCTGTGCTCTGTGATGGAGTGATGCTGTGCTCTATGATGGAATGATGCTGTGCTCTATGATGGAGTGATGCTGTGCTCTATGGTGGAGTGATGCTGTGCTCTATGATGGAGTGATGCTGTGCTCTATGGTGGAGTGATGCTGTGCTCTATGATGGAGTGATGCTGTGCTCTATGATGGAGTGATGCTGTGCTCTATGATGGAGTGATGCTGTGCTCTGTGATGGAGTGATGCTGTGCTCTATGGTGGAGTGATGCTGTGCTCTGTGATGGAGTGATGCTGTGCTCTATGATGGAGTGATGCTGTGCTCTATGATGGAGTGGTGCTGTGCTCTGTGATGGAGTGATGCTGTGCTCTATGATGGAGTGATGCTGTGCTCTATGATGCAGTGGTGCTGTGCTCTATGATGGAGTGATGCTGTGCTCTATGATGGAGTGATGCTGTGCTCTGTGATGGAGTGATGCTGTGCCCTATGATGGAGTGATGCTGTGCTCTATGATGGAGTGATGCTGTGCTCTGTGATAGAGTGATGCTGTGCTCTATGATGGAGTGATGCTGTGCTCTATGGTGGAGTGATGCTGTGCTCTGTGATGGAGTGATGCTGTGCTCTATGATGCAGTGGTGCTGTGCTCTATGATGGAGTGATGCTGTGCTCTATGATGGAGTGATGCTGTGCTCTATGATGCAGTGGTGCTGTGCTCTATGATGGAGTGATGCTGTGCTCTGTGATGGAGTGATGCTGTGCTCTATGGTGGAGTGATGCTGTGCTCTATGATGGAGTGATGCTGTGCTCTATGATGCAGTGGTGCTGTGCTCTATGATGGAGTGATGCTGTGCTCTATGATGGAGTGATGCTGTGCTCTATGATGGAGTGATGCTGTGCTCTATGATGGAGTGATGCTGTGCTCTATGATGGAGTGATGCTGTGCTCTATGATGGAGTGATGCTGTGCTCTATGATAGAGTGATGCTGTGCTCTATGATGGAGTGATGCTGTGCTCTGCGATGGAGTGATGCTGTGCTCTATGGTGGAGTGATGCTGTGCTCTATGATGGAGTGATGCTGTGCTCTATGATGGAGTGATGCTGTGCTCTGTGATGGAGTGATGCTGTGCTCTATGGTGGAGTGATGCTGTGCTCTATGATTGAGTGATGCTGTGCTCTATGATGGAGTGATGCTGTGCTCTGTGATAGGCGTGATGCTGTGCTCTATGGTGGAGTGATGCTGTGCTCTATGATGGAGTGATGCTGTGCTCTATGATGGAGTGATGCTGTGCTCTGTGATGGAGTGATGCTGTGCTCTATCGTGGAGTGATGCTGTGCTCTATGGTGGAGTGATGCTGTGCTCTATGGTGGAGTGATGCTGTGCTCTGTGATGGAGTGATGCTGTGCTCTATGATGCAGTGATGCTGTGCTCTATGATGGAGTGATGCTGTGCTCTATGGTGGAGTGATGCTGTGCCCTGTGATGGAGTGATGCTGTGCTCTATGATGGAGTGATGCTGTGCTCTGTGATGGAGTGATGCTGTGCTCTATGATGGAGTGATGCTGTGCTCTATGATGCAGTGATGCTGTGCTCTGTGATGGAGTGATGCTGTGCTCTATGATGGAGTGATGCTGTGCTCTATGATGGAGTGATGCTGTGCTCTGTGATGGAGTGATGCTGTGCTCTATGATGGAGTGATGCTGTGCTCTATGATAGAGTGATGCTGTGCTCTATGATGGAGTGATGCTGTGCTCTATGGTGGAGTGGTGCTGTGCTCTGTGATGGAGTGATGCTGTGCCCTGTGATGGAGTGATGCTGTGCTCTATGGTGGAGTGATGCTGTGCTCTGTGATGGAGTGATGCTGTGCTCTATGATGGAGTGATGCTGTGCTCTATGATGGAGTGATGCTGTGCTCTATGGTGGAGTGATGCTGTGCTCTGTGATGGAGTGATGCTGTGCTCTATGATGGAGTGATGCTGTGCTCTATGATGGAGTGATGCTGTGCTCTATGGTGGAGTGATGCTGTGCTCTGTGATGGAGTGATGCTGTGCTCTATGATGGAGTGATGCTGTGCTCTATGATGGAGTGATGCTGTGCTCTATGATGGAGTGATGCTGTGCTCTATGATGGAGTGATGCTGTGCTCTATGATGGAGTGATGCTGTGCTCTATGATGGAGTGATGCTGTGCTCTATGATGGAGTGATGCTGTGCTCTATGATGGAGTGATGCTGTGCTCTATGATGGAGTGATGCTGTGCTCTATGATGGAGTGATGCTGTGCTCTGTGATGGAGTGATGCTGTGCTCTGTGATGGAGTGATGCTGTGCCCTATGATGGAGTGATGCTGTGCTCTATGATAGAGTGATGCTGTGCTCTATGGTGGAGTGATGCTGTGCTCTATGGTGCAGTGATGCTGTGCTCTATGATGCAGTGATGCTGTGCTCTGTGATGGAGTGATGCTGTGCTCTATGATGGAGTGATGCTGTGCCCTATGATGGAGTGATGCTGTGCTCTATGATGGAGTGATGCTGTGCTCTGTGATGGAGTGATGCTGTGCTCTATGATGGAGTGATGCTGTGTTCTATGGTGGAGTGATGCTGTGCTCTATGATGGAGTGATGCTGTGCCCTATGATGGAGTGATGCTGTGCTCTGTGATGTAGTGATGCTGTGCTCTATGATGGAGTGATGCTGTGCTCTGTGATGGAGTGATGCTGTGCTCTATGGTGGAGTGATGCTGTGCCCTATGATGGAGTGATGCTGTGCTCTATGATGGAGTGATGCTGTGCTCTATGATGGAGTGATGCTGTGCTCTATGATGGAGTGATGCTGTGCTCTGTGATGGAGTGATGCTGTGCTCTATGATGGAGTGATGCTGTGCCCTGTGATGGAGTGATGCTGTGCTCTATGATGGAGTGATGCTGTGCTCTATGGTGGAGTGATGCTGTGCTCTATGGTGGAGTGATGCTGTGCTCTAGGCTGATGATTCCAGGACATTCTCATTGGACCATGTGTTCTCTTCAAGTCCTCAAGTTCTTCTCCTGAGACCCTGCACTGGTTGCTTGGGAGAAGCTTCTTAGGTCACCAAAACATGGCCATATATTCATTTGAGAAGAAGAGTAGTCTTAGTCATCTAGGACACATTGGATCTCATGCTAACAGGGAGGTTAGAGTGACAACAGAGGGCACTCCCAGGGGGTTTACTTCCTGTGCCTCCACAGGTCCAGGAAGAACACAGAAGAATCCATTCCCAGAAAGTCAGGACAGCAGTGTCAGGGAAATACTTGGCCAGATCTCCCTTCTTTCTCAGCTTTGGACACTATCTGAAGCTCCCCAGTGCTAAACAGAAGCTTTAGTGTGCAGACTTTACAGGATCCAGAGGGTGTGTGTGGTGGGGAACATGGCCCTCCTGTATGCTATAATCTCAGTGGTGGAAAGTGTGAGCCAAAGGACCTTACCCATAATGCCCTTATGCTTGTGGATGCCAAGGATGTGATAACAAGAGGGGTTCCCAAGCCTGTGTCATGTGGCAATTACTAATCTCCCCTACTGCCCCACCCCATGCACTGTGTGATATACTTGTCACATCGGTCCTGAAGGTAGACACCACTTGCTGAGATGAGAGTTTGGAACCGAGGAGACCAGGATGGTAGGCATGGGGAATGCCTTTGAGAAGACTGTACTTTCCAGGATGAGAAGGGGCACCTTTGAAGAGAGAACCTCTCTGGTGCTATTCTGATAGGACCATATCTGAGCTGTAACAAGGTCTCCTATCTCAGGTAATGGTTCTCAGAGCAGTGCCTGAGATATGATGGACACATAAAAATACTTGGTGATATGCTACTGATAAAGTTCATTTAGTAGTTTGAACATTTACCTAGCATACAAGAAACCCTGGATTCAAGCCCCAGCATTGTCTGAACTGGGCATGAGAGAACATGTCTATCATCAAAACACTTGGAAAGTAGAGTCAGGAGGATCAGGAATTAAAGGCCATCTTTACTAGTGAGTTTTAGGCCCTAGTTTCACAAAAATAAATTTACTGAGCATCTGTTCAGGGTCAGCATTCTAAAGAAAAGTTTGTGCTCCTTGTCTCATTTAAGGCACACAAAATTTGTACAAACTAGTTAATGGTTCCATTTAACAGATAAATAGACACACACAGAGAATGAGGCCACATAACAAATCAATATAAACAAGGCCACACAATGAATAAAAACTGGGATTTGTCCCCAGGTCTGCTTGACCTGTTTCTAACTGCATTGATGCTGATTTAATATTTGTTATGTGGCCAATGAAAACTGGGCCATGGGCAGACAGCTCTACCTGAGATGGAAACACCAAAAGCAATCTCACAAATTCTCAGAGAAGAAGCCCAGCTTCTCTCTTTGGATCAGGCCTTAAAACGCCACTGTTAATGCATGCAGCCTGCTTGAGTTCTGTCCTTAGCTCTCTCTGTCCCTGAGTGGATGCTGTGAAATTGCAGTGACAGATCCAGTTTAGTTCCCAAGATGAGCTTGCAAGGATATCTGCCTCAGCAGGAAGGTGACCCCCACCCCCACCCCCCTGATAGTCCTTGGCAGCAACAAACTGCTCTCCTCTGTCATTAAGGTAGCTGTTAAAACACCACCCCTTCCATCAAGCCTCCCAGGATTGACTGTCAGCTGTGAGCTAAGAGAAGCCCTTCAATCCAGAGAGAAAAAGATGAGCCCATCTCAGCGTGTCTGTCTACCAGCGTGACCCTGGTTTTGTCACTTTCCCAGGGTGTCATGGGACAAACCTACCAGCTCTGAGATGGTGGTTTGTGGAGGTTCCTTTGGAAAGGCCAGGGATAGGAAGTGAGGGCGAATAGGAAGTATGAGGTAGATGTCAGAGGTCATAGGATAAGAGCCCTGTGTCTGCAGCATGGTCTCGATTTTATAGCCAGCTCCAAGATAGGGACACACATAAGACATAATGACACTTGTGAGCCGGTGGCCTTGCAAATCCTTTTCCTCTCCATCTCCACTCCTGACTCTGGAAACTGAATGAGTACTTTTCCCAGAGAGTTGCACAACACTTTCAAAACCTTTGCATATTAGAAAGTAAGGGTCACAGACTTGCCTCAGGGCCTCTGCAGGCCAAGCTCTGTGTGCATGGAGGGGAGCCAGTGATAGGAGAGGACCTGCTGAGAGCAGACAGACTTCAGGGTCCTCTGCCCCTCCCTCACCCTCTCCTCCTCCTCCTCATCCTGAGGCAGCATTTTCAGGCTGGTGGAGCAGGCATAGGGTGTAGGGCAGGCTCAGCAGGGAAGAGGGCCCTGCAGGGCCAGGGCAGACACCAGTGACAAGAGCAATTTATTTCCCAAGTGCAGATTAGACAGCAAGTGAGGAATTCTTCCTCCTGCTATCCATCAGTGGGCAGTCTCCAGGAGCTTCCATGGACTCAGGAAATCTGTCTTGACTGCATTGTCCTGCCATTTTACTGGGGCCCCTGTCGTGTGAATCTGCCAGAGACCCTTTCACCAGGAGAAGGAGTCCAGCCCAACAATCACCTACAGCAGTTAGTACCTTAGAAACTAGAGCTGTATCTGGTACCCAGGCACCTGAAAGAGGCGGGGGCATGTTCAAAGCCTCAGGGCTTTGGTTGGTGCTAGTGTTCTGGGCTGACTAGACACTCTATTCTGATAGCTGAGATCACTGGGCTTGACTACTCTGCTTCAACAATGGGGTGTTGGCTGAATGTAGTGAAGCATGATTAAACTTTTTCTATAAAGGACCTGACAGGAATATCTGAGGTTTGCAGGTCTCAGTGTCTCTGTCACAACTACTTAGTACAAAAGGATGTTATATGCAATGCATGCACAAGCTGACATAACCACGTTCCAATATAACTTCACAAAATCCAGAGGAATGGATCCTGGCTGATTGATTGACAATGCCCAAATACCTGGGGAATCTGGAGACACTCCCTCTTCTAACAAGATTTATCATTGAGCAGTAAAAGATTTTACAGTGAAAAACTCCGAGCAATAGAGTTTACACTAAACTCTAACATGGAGCTTCCGTAAATGTTCTGTCGGGCGTTTGAAGCTGAGAGATAGGTTCTTCTGTGGCCACAGAGTGACACATTCTCATGGTGGCCTTAGTCAGTGCTGAGAAGACCTGCACAGTAGTCCAACATGAGCTCTGAAGCTCTGCTTCCTGAGTTCAACCTCACTCTACTTTTGAGCCATAAAACCTCGGTCATTGTTCTCTCAAGTCCCACCTCCAAACTAGAGACAGGGCCACTGGCTCCTCACCTGCGACAGTTATCACAACACTTGGAAGAGTTTCCAGTATAGTCAGACCTCAGCTAACCCCCAGTAAACACAGATCAGGGTCTAGCTGACCTTGTGAGAACGAGAATGCTGAGGTGTGAGAAAGATGCTTTTGCCCACTTTGATTAGACAGGGAACAAGATTAATCACAGCAGAGAAAAGAAGAAAGTGGGAAGGCAAGGGAAACACATTGATTGTGTTACTATGAGGAACTGTGTAGGTGCTTTATGTATTTTATTTCATAAAACTCACACCCCACTCTGCAATATAAGCATCAATATCTTCATTTTATAACCAATGGCATTAAACTCAGAAAAGATATGTGAGATGTTCAAGGCCACTAAGACTCCCTAATCAAGTTCATTCTTTTACTGGTTCTTTCTTTTTTCACCAATTATATGTTGGACAAATACTAACCTATTTTGTTCAGGAGATAAAGAACAAGAAAATGGACTCATGATCTAAACTAGGAAAAATTCAGACCAACCATCAAGATGGTGCTATAGAGGAAGCTAGGGGAACTGAGGCTTCACCAAAGAGAAGACCCTTACTCTGAGTCTTGAAGGATGATTGCATCTTGGGTATCTTGAGAGAATGAAGGCGAACACATACCCTAAGAACAGTGAATCATATGCAAAGACACAGAGACACCCAACAACACTATGTTTTTGAAAGTAGTCATTCACTTGCCACAACAGGATTGAAGGATAAAAAGGTATCAAGGAGGCTGGAGAGACAGACCTCAGTGGACCCAGAGGGGTCATGATGGAGAGCTTGAACTTGATCCTGCGTGCAGTGAGGAGACATTTAAAGGATTTAGGTAGAGCAATGGAGGTTGGAGTAGTAAGTGAATGAGGCAGGAAGTGGGAAGGCTGTCTTGAAAGACAACAAAAATAATTCAGAGGAAAAGTGATGACAGTTACTCCCAAGGAAGCAGTGGGATGGGTGGGGAACAAATCTGAGATGGAGGCAGCAGCTGGCTGGATTTGATAACTTGGATGAAGGCTGAGACCAGGAGGAAGGAATGCAATCCTGGAGGACTTGGGAGATGTCTTAGGTGATGAGATAATTAGGGAGCCCTGAACAGTAGGGAGGCTGGAGGAGGGGAGCAGGACTGGGTGTATTGAGGGAAATTGGCTTGGGTGAGGGCCAGGGTGAGGAGGACAGATGATGCAGTGCGGAGAAGACAGCACACACTTGCCTCTCAGCCCCAGGTGGAACTCACTGAGAAGGGCTGGGAAACAGTTATCAGACTTGGGGCTAGCCTTCAGTACTTCTCAGGAAGGGGGTTCTAGAGTAGGGAATTCACAAGGCTGACTGTTTTAACTTGGCTAGTGTAAACGACTTTCAAATGATTTCCTTCCTTACTCCCTTCCTCTCTCCTCCTTCCCACTTCTTCTTCCCTCCCACTCCCTCTCTCCCTTTCTTTTTCCTCTCTCTCCCTCCTTCCCTCCCTCCCTCCCTCCTCCCGGTCCTCCTTTCTTCCTTCCCTTCATCTGTTTCTAATAAAATTCTAAAGGGGACAGAGGGAAGGTGGTGGGTGGAAATAAAGGCAGGGGAGAGAAAGACACCAGAAATAGAAAGCAGTTTGTGGTTCTAGTGACCCTGGAGTAGGCACGAACAGGCACCTGCAGAAATTCAAACAAGCATGCCTCTTGGTCAGAAAGTGTCCTTGGCAATGAACTCTGAGTCTCCACTATCCGGTGGCGGTGGGAGACTTAAGCCTGTACATTCTTCAAATTCTCTATCAGTGTCACCGAGAACTCACAAAGGGCTGGTTTCTGCGACTGCCTTTCACACATCTTATCCAATTGCACAAGAACTTCCGTATCCAAAAACTCAAAGAGCTTCTTCCAGGCTTTGCCTTCAGTTATTCAGACCACACTACAGAAGGTGGCAGGTGCTTCTACTTTGTGAGAACCTTAAAAACAGGAAGAGAGGGGAGACCTTGTTTCTGATGTAGTTAGATGTGACCAAAAAGGTGAGGGCTGCTCAGTGACCTGGTGGGACTCAGTTTTTGTTTTAGCATTGTTTTTTTTTTTATCGGTGTATATTAATTGTACAAAAGAATAGGCTCCATGAAGACATTTTAATGCATATATACCTTCTTATACTCTTCACCCATCCTACTGTTTCCCATTTACTCTTCTATTTTTAATATCTCTTTCTTTCTCCATCCTCCTCCCCCTTTAAATACAGGGCATACTATATGTACTAGGCTAGCCTCAAACTCATGATCCTCGGACAATGCCAGCCTTTCAAACATAGAAATTACAGGCATGTGTCACCACACTCTAAGATTTTGTGTGGAATGTGTCTCACAGTGCTTCAGGTGTATGCTGGTAATAGGTGATGGGGTGTTGGAAATTTTAGGTGCTATCATATAGTCTAGTCTTTAATAAAAGAACAGAAAATGATGCATACAGAGAGAACTCTTTATAGCTGAGATTCCAGCAATTGCAATGCAACCCAATTATGTTGCTGCTGTTAAACCAACTTAGGCCCCTTTGTATTGTTTCCTCAAATACCTTTGGTCGTATTCGCTTGTGAAAGGCTTTCATTTTGTGAGTGCACATTATTTTTAAAATAAAATCTTAAATACAGTTTTAGTGTTTAGCATAAAATTTCTTAGGGCACTTTATTTATTTATTTATTTATTTTTGGAGCAGTTTTAGGTTCCTAGCGAAATGAACAGACATTCTATTTTGTGTGTTCATGTGCATATACAGATGCATGGGAGTGCATGCACCCCCTACCTCACCCCCCCCCCCATATACAATAGATGAGCAGACAAGCAATGATGCTATCTGGGGTCAAAACCATGATATGACTCTAATGTATCAATAGTGGCTTTCTTATTTGATTCCGGAGTAGAGTCTAATGGCTATTTCCAAAGAAGCACTCTGTAACCAGTCAGCATGCTACAACACTGGATTGTAAGATGTGGCCTCCCAACAAGACCCTTTTGAAAGCACTGCAAGCTTTCAGTATATACTGTAGAAAGAATACTGTGTAGGGAGCTAAAACATGCTGCTTTTATGTCCTGCTCTGTCACGTAGTATATTGACCAACTCACCTAACTTTTCTGTGCCCTCATTAAAAAAAAAAAAAAAAAAAACCTGTAGAAAAGGCTAACATCGTGGTTGTGGAAATAAGATATGCCTAGAGCAATGTTTGGTCCACAGTGGGCCCTTGACTGATAACAGGTTGTGTTTGATAGGGAAATCTTGTGTTAAGGCAGAGTAGTAGCTTGGTCCTGATCCTGGCACCAGACAGGAACTCAATATATATTTGTCAATCAAAGCAGAAGAATATCAAATTAACCTTTATAGGAGCCAGAGGTCTCAGATTAGGATCTACCGAAGACAGAAAATACTCTATAACCTCCTTGGATTTCTGAGATCAATGTGTTTGACATATTTTCTAGAAACACAGTGCACCCCAATTGTTTCTGGAGTGACACTGTCAAGTTGGAAAGCAGACAGGTCTTAGGAGCATTCTGGAGCATCAGTTGACACCATGCAGTGAAGGTTGTGGAGGGATGGGGTGCTGTGCTTGTTCATAAGACATAACTCCCCCTTCCCTCTCTGAAGGAGATCTGCATGTCTAAGAAGGAAAGCTTTAAGACTTGCTAGAAGGCATTGTTGAGGAATCTATCATGGCAGGTGCCTTGATAGAAGTGGATTGGAAGCTTGTGGATTCATTGGCAGAAGCCGTCTGCCCACAGTGGAGATCCTAGCTCCATAGAAGCCAGGGTGGCTGAGCAGGCAGCATGGCCTTTGGCATCAGATAGACCCTCGGATCCAGCTGTGGCCACCCTACAATACAAACTGGCTGACCTTGAAGAAGCTGTATTAAGCCTCTGCCTC
Source organism: Arvicanthis niloticus (assembly GCF_011762505.2). Taxonomy (NCBI): domain Eukaryota; kingdom Metazoa; phylum Chordata; class Mammalia; order Rodentia; family Muridae; genus Arvicanthis; species Arvicanthis niloticus. Next base: position 84,523,328 of record NC_047661.1, on the reverse strand, counting down.
ATCTGCCAAGCAGGGGGATGATCCTCACATCTGCCTCATTGAGTTCTCTGATTTCAATGAAATAAAGCCTGCGAAGCACTTAGCAGAGTGCCTGGCACACTCAGCACTCCATAAGTGGCTGCTATTATTATTTTAAGCAGCTGACTATAATAGCTCCCATTTATTAAGCACTTACTATTTGCCAAACACTGCTAAAGTGCTCTGTGCATACATAAACTCCACAACAGCTCTTTGAAGCACCGTTCCCATTCTATAGTGGTGAAGACTGAGGCCAGGGAATGAAAGTGTTTCCTCTCAGAGGGAGAGAAATCAAAAGCATCGAGTAAGGCTTTGAACTTGAAAGCCTTGTCTCCAAAGCCTGTACCCTCTAATTCTAAGCAGTGCTTCCTTCCATAGGCCACCCACCCACCCCAGGCTCAGCCCCAGCGGGAGCAACAGCACTATCTGACCAAAGCCAGAATCCTCTTTCCTTTTCTGCATTTGGGCTTTCCTTTCTAAAACACCTGCTTCCGGGCTGGTGAGATGGCTCACCCAGTGCTCGTGTAGGCACAAGCTTGACAATTTAAAGTCAACTCCCAGAACACACGTAGAGATTGTCAGAGAGAATGGACTCTACAAAGGCATCCTCTTATCTGCACATGCTCACTGTGGTAATACACTTGTACAATAGTAATTAAATAAAAATGTAACTGTACTTCATAGACCTGAGAACTTTTTAAAGCTAGTTTATAAGATACAGAGGTATACAGGTTGTTTGTATTGGGCAGAAGGACGTCTAGGCTTTCATGGGTGTCTCTGAGAGTCCAGGAACCTGAGATAGAAGAACTCCTAGGCTTTCATGCCTCTGGGAGCCCAGAAACTCAAGATAGAGGCTTCCTCCTGAGCTGTACTCCATATCTCTCCACAACGGTCTTTCAGACCCATCACTCCAAGTGTGGAGAAACAGTTGGGTTAATGACTTCAGTATACAGTCTAGCTCACATATTCTTCTGGGATGTCTCTAGTTCCCATTTACAGACTAGAAATAAGAGCTAAGAGAAAAAGTGAGCAAGGTCAATGAAAGGTCAGCAAGCAGATGGGACTAGAGCTCAGACTGCGCTGACCCTTATCTGTCCTTGTCTGGGTTCTCTCCCATTCCACCTGTAGTCTGTAGCGTGGCCCTGGGAGATCATGCTCACGTACAGCAATGGGATAGCTACCAGAGACATCCCAGGGGTTCAGAACTCTGGGCTCCCAGTAGTTTATTCCCTGTGTGCTCAGTCTGGAAGACAGAAGTCGGGTATGGACAGGTACCAGGCAGGTTCATGTGTATCATCTCATCTAAGTAAACCATCATCTGCGAGTACCATTAACCCACTTTAACAGATAAGAACTCAGGGATCTGTAAGTAAAGCTGTAAGTGGTGCCACTCACCCGTGTGTGTGTGTGTGTGTGTGTGTGTGTGTGTGTGTGTGTGTAAGACTGTCTTCCAAAAGAATGCATACATAGAAGAGTTACATATACCCAGAATTAGGATCTAAAGCAATATATTTATATCAAGTAAATACCTAGGACAACATATTTTTTTTTTTGAGACAGAGTCTCACAATATCATAGGTTGGTCTTGAACTCAGATCCTCCTGCTTCAGTTTCCAGGGTGATGAGATTATAGAGATATGATACGCTACCATTCCTAGCTTACAGGATTTTTTGTTTTGTTTTGTTTTGTTTTGTCAAAAGTGAGATGAGAAGTAAAGACAGTAACTCCAGTAGATGTTAACAGAATAATAATAGAGCAAGTTAGTTGATTCTGTGTACTGAGACTCTCTGTACGTGTTCTCCATGCATCAGCAAATTGAGGCCTATAAAGCAGGTACATGCTTTTCCCATTTTAGAGATTCGAGGACTGATGGAGGAGATAAACATCTTGCCTGGCGTTACCGAGATAGCAAATCTTTGTGCCAGCATTTACTGCTTGTTCTAGCTCTCACCATTTTTTATCTATTCTGAGATGAGACTCTAGATTTCTTTGGCAATTGGTTTCTACAAGGCATGGCTACAACAGGCTTTAGAAAGAGACCATAAGACAGGAAAATGGAGAGACCTCTTTCCTATGCGTCCTGTTCCTTTTAGTATAGCTCTTGAGAAAGTCTTTGGCTGCCGTCACGTCACTACCTCATGTGTCATTCCAGAACTGATCCCTGCAGTACCAGCTCTAGTCCTCCACCCCAGGTCTGAGCATCAGCCTCCTGAACTCTGGCTACACTTGCTTTCTGTCTCTCTTCAGCCCTAAAGATAGTAGCTGCTTCCTGAATTTGTTTTCTCATGGTGGCTTTCAATGTTTTCTTGTGGCCTTTCAAGGTTCCCACTGGGCAGAGAACCAACCCTCTGTGTTCAGTTTCTTCTGTTTGAGACACCTAGGGTAGCTTTTCTGGTTTGACTGGCCTCTGGCTACTCTGGTACTTGGATGAAAAAGCTCATTTACAGAGCCTGTTCTCTCAACCACCAGGGTCTGATTCACTTAGATCTCAGTAGTTATGGACATTTCAAACCTCTGCAGGTAAGAGCCAGAAGTCCCTTGTTTTATTTCACACCCCAAACTCCATTGTCCCGATACTAAACTTAATGTTTTACAAGTAAGCAACTACAGTTTCTAAGAGCACAGGTCTTTACTGAAAATGTGCAGATGAGGAAATCCCAAGGAAGGGTCCCTGGGCATGGGGATACTGAGCTGCTAGTCTGGCTGTCTCACATTGAGGCTGGGCATCAGAGTCATCCTGACATAAAGATGAAAGGAGCCGAGTTCAAGGTCACACTGCCAAGACTTTGGCATTGAAGGAGATTACTGGGGATAGCCATGGTTTATGGCTTTCATAAGAGGGTCAGCTGATACCAGTACCATTCTGAAGACATGACCATCAGTACTCAGAAAGGGCCACAGCTTGGAAAACCATCAGCTGTGATGCTCTTTGTCAAGGAGTTTTGATCAGGGCCAAGGACTACTGAGAACAAGATGAAACAGAGCAAGCACATACACCAGTGAGCATAATGTTACTGGGTCTCTTGTCTAGGTCAGTGTAGCAGTCTTTAGTGAATGAAAAAAAAAAAAAAAAACCACTTAATCCCAGCACGTGGGAGGCAGAGGCAGGTGGATTTCTGAGTTCGAGGCAAGCCTGGTCTACAGAGTGAGTTCCAGGACAGCCAGGGCTACACAGAGAAACCCTGTCTCGAAAAACAAAACGGAAAAAAAAAAAAACCAAACCAAACAAAACAAAACAAAACAAAAAAAAACACAAAAAAGAATGAAGAGGTGGCTTCCATCCAACCACCCATTCATCCACCCAACCATCAATTCATACATTCATTCATCACTTAGTGAACATCTATTGAGCTACTCTTCTGTGAAAATGTGGATGGCAGCGATTAGTCAGCCATGGATCCAGTCCTGAAGGATTCTGAGCTCCAGTAGAGGAGATGTCACAGAGACATACCTATCTGCATGTGCAGTGGGAGGCAAGAAGAGAGAGGAGCAGGCAGCTCTCAGCTAGAGCAATTCTGTGACTTCAGGAAGACAGCAGGCAATTGCAATTGTGAGGGAATTGTAGAGCAAACGTGGGGAATGCTGTGAAACTTGAAGAGTAGAAGTGAAGGGCTTGTGAAGAGAAGTGATGAGAGGTGAGGTGAGAATGAGAGCTCCGGCTGCATCGGGGACAGACTTGAGTCACAACTGTGTTCTGTAGGTAGTGGGGAGCAACTGGAAGTTTCATTCAGGATATGACATGATGAGAATTATCTTTTGGAAGCTAGAAGCACAGTAGAAAACAGACAGGGAGCAGGGGGGAGGAGGAAACAGGGAGCAGCAGGGATCTGGGAGGAGGAGGGAGGAGCAGGGATCTGGGAGGAGCAGGGATCTGGGAGGAGCAGGGAGGACCAGGAAGGATCAGGGAGCAGGGAAGAGCAGGGAGCAGGAATCAGGAAGGATCAGGGAGCAGGGTTCAGGGAGGAGCAGGAAGCAGGGAGGAGCAGGGAGCAGGGATATTGACTAAAAAGTTCTGACATCGACGACGATGATGAGGAATATGATGAAGGCATGCTGAGGAGAAACATGACAGAGGAAGAGAAATGTAGATGAAGACATTGAGTTCAGAGTCAGATGGAAAGACAACTGGTGGGACCTGCCAAGCAGCATGGAGGAACTGACTTTAGGCGATGGAGAGGACAAACAAGAACAAAATTAAAGGGACAGAGCTTGAAGTCCAGTTCTGGACACCCCAAGTTTGAGAATTATAATACACCTAACATGTCACTGACAAAGACAGCACGGATTTTGTGAGCAATCCACTGCCTCTATCACCAGGGCAGATGGCACAATGAAGTAGGATGTGATTTCCAAGGACAGAAAAAAAGTAACCAAGGAATGCCTGCTGGATCAACTAAAAATTATAACATGAGAAAAAGAGGTGCCAAGACCAGGCAAAAGGCAAGGGCAGGGGCGGGAGAAGGGGTTGGGTCAGGGGCCTGGGTGGGGAGGGGCAGGGTAGCTCAGGAACAGATGCTGAGATAGGGAAGGGGTCTGGGGCCTGGGCAGTGATCAGGGTTGATTAGAGAGCAAGTTTAGTGGAGGGGAGATGGCCAAAGCCAGATGGAAAACAGCCAATAAATAACTGAATAAATGAATAGTAAGCAAGCCTTGTATTTGGGGCTCACTGGAGTGCTCGCACATTCTGAACATCACATATTAACTTGGCCTTATCATTCCCATTTTACAGGGCCCTGCAGAAAATCAGAAAGGAAGGCTGTACATTTCCTGTGAGCGCTCAGCAGAGCCCCAGTCCTGTGAGAGGCTTTAGGAAAAGGGCTTGAGGTTAAGTAAATTTGTCATTTCCTCTTCTAGGAACCCAGATTAGCATATTAAAGACATGGAAGTCCTACACTGCCTGGAACCTGTTTACTTTTGCTAAATGCCATGTTTTCTCAGTGTGTTTGATTTGCAAACCTTACCATCCACATCTCACACCGACACTGACTGGGTGTGGAAGACTTTATGACATCATGGCCAGAAACTGCAGGGGTAAAAAAAGCAAAGCAGCCATGGGGTAGTGGTGCTTGTTTTGGGGGGTCGGAAGGGGATAGGGCAGTAACATTTTACAGTGAGCTAATGAAAAGATAATGAGCGATAATGAGAAACAAGAAATTTTGGTGCCAGACAATCAGCCCAGAGAACTCAGAGCTTGGAATCTTAGGAGACTACAGGCGAGAAAATTGTTGTTAGCTTTGCTTCAGGCTCCTAATGCCAGCTGCCCACTCCTGTGCACCCTTAGAGAACATTACCAGTTTGGGAAGGGAGATACCCCTAAAGATTGAGGGAGAGGTCTAATGCTGTGAAGTCTCTTATACATAATTCATCCACCTCGACCATCCTGGAGGCTCACCCACCTGGATCAGAGTGTCATGGCTCTCACTCTGACACTGTCTCCTTAGCATACTGGGTTCTGCAGCCCTGATCCATGCTCCCTCGAGTCTGATACCTTGGTCTGCTTGTGTTCCCTAGAGTCAATCGAGAGATCCAGCGATCCGATTGCCTACTTGTATCTGGCTTCCTGCACCCCACTGCGCAGTTTCAGGTAAGAAGTGGAAAGCCCTTGGCCATCAATCCTGACTCAGGCCTCTTGGTGAGGTATTCAGGCCTGTGCTTTGTGCTCTCTGGGCTCTTCCAGGAGGTGTGAACAGTGTGTGTGTGTGTGTGTGTGTGTGTGTGTGTGTGTAATGGAGAGGCACACTGCCTCAAACTCTGCTCCCAACAGACATGGACTTATGGACTTAGCCAGGTCAGCTGTGGCAATGCCATCCCCATGACTCCTGCTTGGCAGCACATACACACAAGGACCACAGTGGTGGCACACATGGCATGAGATACAGCATGACAGGTGGCAACAACCTCGGGCTGAGGGCTTCTGGAGAAGAAAGCCTTAAGCCAGTGGCTTCATGTGGGGTCAGGAGACAGCAGGAGGAAGGAAGCCTGCCTTGGAAATTAGATTTTATGAATAAGAGTGTGCTTGGTTTGGCCTGAGACGATCCACAGAGACACCATGGGCGCTGCTCACTGAACCTGGGGCAGCGGGCTAAGTGTATTTTAATATTCTGCTTCAGGCCCAACCCAGGGCCCCAGGCTGGTCCAGGGATTCTGGCTGGAGAGGGTCTCTCTCAAGCAGATGTTTCCTATAGACTTGTTCTGAGCCCTTACCATGCCTTCTCTGTCCCAGCTGCTAAATGCCCATTTCCAAGTTATTGAAATTCACCAGGAAGTATAGTTAATATGCGAATATAGATTAGCCAGCCCCCTTGCCACTGAAGCAAAGCTGCCTGCTTGGCAGCCTCTGGTACTCAAGATTCATGAAATATCTGGCAGAAGCAGGAGGGGAACGGAGAATGACCCAGCAGGGGTGGAGATGGGGGTAGTTTAATTCTTGGGCTGCTAATGAATCTGATTGCAGCCAACTCTCCATCTGACTTAGATGGGTTACACACTGGGTGAGCTGTCTGTAGAAAAACGTTAAATCTCAGGAGGTTTTTCCATTGCTCCACAGACTCCAAAACCTTCCATGAAGCCTGACCCAGCCGTTAATTGGTGTGCACTCCCAGACGGGCAGTTCATTTACATAGCAGTAGAGGCAAAACATAATTATGAAGGCAAACATGCTGTAAGGTATGTACAATACCTACATTTCCTGCCACAGCCAGACGGCACTGAGCTTTCTGATTATCCACCGTTTTGCATTAATAGTTCCCCACTGCCCGCCTGCTTCTTCCAATGAGAAGCAGCCACATAACCCAGGAGGCTGTTGTAACAAACACCTAGAACAGGCACACCACACCAGTGCTGTTCATTCAAAATAGCTGCCTTAGGATTGCCTAGTAACCTAGCCAGAGACACTCCTGCAAGTTCTTCCTCTGTTTTGAAATTTGCCTGTGTCTATTCTTTGAAGTGTCTGTGGCCACTGAGAAGCCAGATTTCCACCTCAAGAGGGCAGAGTTTTCAGAAAGGCTTTGGAGCCTATAGTGAATGAAGTGTGACATCTAAGTTTGTTTTCTACTCCTTTGCATATGTGTTTCTTCCCCATTGTAATTTGCGATAAATTTTGCATTGGGGAACATGATCTGAGCAAGAGGTAAGCTCATCAGTGCTCCTCTGACTGAGACAAACTAAAGCCACACACCCCCCTCCCCGCAGTGACATGTGTAAGCTTCCTCTTTCTAAGCTCTCAACTCTCAGCCTGGCTTTCACTGACAGTCACGTATGAACAGCCCATCTCACTAGCCCCCAGGTACTGTTTTTTGTGCACATGCTAAAACACTGCTTTCTACACCTTGCTCTGGGCTAGCGTGCCTGCCACTTAACTAATCCTCCGTCAGTCCCAGGGCCACTCATTGCCCTGTGCCAGGGAAGGCACATTCACATGCATGTCAATGTCCAAGGTAATCAGGAGGATGAAACCATGGCAACGGCCTCCAGCAAATGAATCAAACATCCCAGTGAGACATTCTGGTTCCAGAGGGGCAACGTGGGCTGCAGTGACCTGAGGACTAGACATTTTCTTTTTACAGAGAAAGGCCGTGAAGCTGTTCCAGGAGATGGCAATGACCAGAACATGTGCATTCCCGAGAGGACCGCTCAGGGGACAGCAAGCCTCCTACTCAGATTTAGAAGTTCTGATGTATTGGTTCAATAATAAATCAAACGTTTTTGTTTATAGTCAGAAAGAAGGCTGGGGCAGCTGCGAGGAAGCAGGCAGTGTGGGGGTGGCTATCCACTTAGGAAGTCTGTGCTGAATTTATTGGTTAAGAGACATTCTAGATCTTCGTGTCTCTAGCAAGGCAGGTGAGTTTCCCCAAGCCATTCTATTTCCCTTAGAAAACCTAGGCTGCAGCTGCAGCTTTGAGAACTGCTGTTCAACACAGGTGAGAGGCTTCCAAAATGGAAGTTCAGACAATCAGCTCTCTGGGGAGGGTGCCTGCTGATCAGGGGCATTCTTAGAAGCAGCTACAGCTTCCTCCATTTGCCTTTTGGGGATCAAGGCCCTGTGAGGACAATGGTCCCCAGAGATGTTTCCTGATACCCGGGAAAAGTGAACTCTGGGGTTGTTCCTCAGCTCCTCCTCCCCCCCCCAAACCTCAGGGATGTGCTCTAACCTTCTCAGGCAATTTCCTTGTCTTCATTTCCCTGGACACAGGGCTTCCAGATTCAGAGAAACTAAAATTCCATTCTTTCCTCTAAGGAAAACCATTAGACCTGCACTTAGCAACCACCAGGAGGGTATTTTTAGCTCTCTGGCAGAAGTGTAATGTACAAAATGTAATAATCTCGGCCTTGAAGTTCCTCACAGCCCCATTCAACATGAAATTGCAACTGATGGATGTTCTTGGAGGCAGCGGAAAAACAGGGCCATTGAGCTTGTCTGCTATTGAGCGTCTAAGTCTGGGATGCAGGTACCAGAGACAGGGATAGTGGGAAGGTGAGCAACACACAGTTTTAGGAAAGACACTACTAATCTAGTCCAGAAGCAGGCAAATGTCTGCTTTCTCATTGGGCCAAACTTATACTCCAAGAGCTGAGAGCATTAAGCTGAAATCTCAGAGTGAGCCAGACTCCCAGATCTCTTTTCCAACTTAAGTGGGACTATGGGCAAAGCCCTTTATCTGCCAGCCTCACCTCCAAAACGAAGCCTTTCAACATAGTACATCCTCAATTCCAAACCCTGCTGGTAAACGATACAGGACAAATCCATTGGTTTGGGTGGGCAGCGGCCCAAAGCAACCATGTCACAGGAATTTCCTGCGTGCTTATGAAACACTCATTACTGCTACGGTGGGTTTCTGGACCTAGCCTGTGTGTGGCTCATTCACTTCCTAGGCCCTTTTCAGGGAAGAATTTTACATCTCATGGAATCCCCCCACCCCGACTAACATCTCTTCTTCCAAGCTGCCTAGACTGACTTCAGCTGCTTGAAAGCCAGTAATTGTGAGTGGATTTTAAACCCTAGCCCAAGCAAAATAAAACCATGCAGGCTCAATTCACTTCTAAACACTCATGACACCTATTCTGGGGCTAAAGAAAAGTGATTTTTGAATTAGTTACTATTTTCAGACCAACTAGGGAGTAGAGAAAGATTTTGATTTTGCTCTCTTCCTTCTGCCCAGACACTCCTAAAACAGGAGGCAGGAGGGGAGAAAAAGAAGTAAAAGGAAGCTGGCAGGGAAAACGAGCAGAGATGGCCATGGTACTTGTCTAGACAGGGAGGGGACAGGGAGTCTTCGGGATGTCCAGATGCACCCCTGGCCCTTCCTCTTGCTAAGTCTGGCTCCAGGATCATCTTCCTGTCTTCATGGCTCCACACCTAAAAGCACTGAGACCCTGTCTCTTAGTTCCACCATTTGTCCACTCACTCATTCATTGGAACACATTTAGAAATGTATCTGCCATGTGCTAGGTGCTATGCTAAATACTCTGGGGGATGCAACAATGTTTTAGACAGGATCCTATCCTCGTGGTAATGACCCTGAGATTCTTTTTGTTTCAGAGAAAGAGGTATCCTGGTTGATTTAAAACAAACAAACAAACAAACAAACAAACAGAAAACCTCAGAGTGACCCCCCCCCCAACTAAGTGCCATGTACTATGCACAGCACTTAAAAGATATTTTTTTTCTCCTTTCATTTGTCCCAAGGACTGCACAGAGGTTTTGTGCATGGTAAGAAATGGCTCTATTACTGTGATAGATCTGCCTTCTTTAAATTTTGAGCTATGTCTCACTATATTGCCCAGGTTGACCATAAGATCATTCTGTAGTTCAGGCAGTCCTTGAACTTGAGATCCTCCTGCCTCACTTTCTTGGTTAGCTAGAATTAGAGGTCTATGCCACTAAGCCCACACATTAAATGTTTGTTTGAGTGTCATCAATCTACAGTGAAGTTGGGAAGAAGTAGGTTTAAGTTTTAAGTTCCCCTATATCCAGGAATACTTAGAATGCCACCAAACCATTTTCTTCAACACTCTTAGTTTATGTATGCTAACAGGTGAACACTTGAGAAAGGATGTAGGACCCTGGGGATGGAGAGGCTGGAAGAGGCTTCACTGAGTTGCCTGTAAGAGGGGAGTAGAAGGGTAATTCATAACCAATGTTGATAGCCAATGAAGAAGCACAAGGGAGACAGTGAAGGTGTGGGTGCAGGTGCAGGTGCAGGTGCAGGTGCAGGTGCAGGTGCAGGTGCAGGTGCAGGTGCAGGTGCAGGTGCAGGTGCAGGTGCAGGTGCAGGTGCAGGGTCTGTGGGGCTAGAGGAGGATGAGACTGGAACAGATAGTTTGTCTTATGCCTTGAGGATCCATAGACATTACTTCAGTTATCTACGACCAGGATCAGGTGTAATGATGGAGGATCATCTAAAGCAGCATTTCTCAACCCCTGGGTCCCGACCCCTTTGGCAAGTACTCTATCTGCAGTATATTTATGATTCATAAAAGTAGAGAAATTACAGTTATGGAGTAGCAATGAAAATGATTTTGCGGTTGGGGATCACCACAACATGAAGAATTATATTAAAGGGTTGCAAAATCAGAAAGCATGAGATCCAGTGCCCTACAGTTTTCCCAAACCACCAGGCCCATGGTGCTTGAACACCAGCCTCCTGTTTGTAAGGAAGGCAGAGAAAAGAGTCCTTGCCTTCCTGTTGAGGAAAGTTCATCCCAGAGCATCCTTGGCTGGTAGTGAAGCTGACCGAGGACTTGAAATTTGTTATGAAAATTTCACTAGCACAAAACTGATTCTCCAAATCTCAGGGAGAAAAGGGGGCAGGGTCTTATAAGTGCCAGCATATATATTATCTAATCTTCTCAAAAAGCATCCTTTGGAGGTGGGTGTTATTATTTTCATTTTTCCAAATGAATAAGACTTGACATGGAAAAGTTAACCAACTCACTCAAGGTCAGGCAGTTAGTAGGCAGGGACAATGTATGCCTCTGATAATGACCTCTATCAGAGCCTCAGTGCTGTGTCACCCCAGGTTGCTGGATGGACAAGTCTGTACGTGTCTTCCTTGGCTTGTTGCCACCACCAACCTGCAGACAAGCAGGCAGAGAAGCATGTTCTCAGAACCTCTTCCTGTCTCTTTGCTGAATCCCATTTCTCAGAGTGTGAAATGCACTCCCTCCTGCCAGCCACAATATGGCCTTATTATGCCTAATAAGACACAGGCTTCAAGTCAGCAGGAGCTTGGTTATTGCTGTGCAAAGGGGAGATGAGACATGGGAGACTGCTTCCACTCCAGCCTCCTCCATCCAGGGTGCCAAGGGCTGGGCCAAGAATAAAGACTAGGCAGAGATCACATGCAGACTCTCCTGCCCATGGTCACCTTCTCTGCTGTGTTTCCTTTAGTAACAACAATTCCTTCTGGTGGGGGGAAAGGACGGGTGAGCAGTGGAGAGAATCACTCTCACTGTCTTTAACCTACACAGCTGGTTGCTGAAGCCGACAGATGTGGGAAACTGAAGGAAAGGGCAACCTCATTAGTGGAGCTAATGGGATGCTCTGAGCACCCGTCCTACTACATTCTTAGCCTTCGAAGAGAATTTTGTGGGCAAAGGGAAGAGAATATAAGGACGCACCCAGACAGGAGCCATGTGATGGTTAACTTTCTACATCAACTCAACTGGGCCACTGGTGCCCAGGTCCTTGGTCTAATATTACTCTAGTTTGTCTTTAAGGGTGTTTCTAGATGAGATTAATATCCAAATCAGCAGACTGAGAAGATGACCTGTTCCAGTGTGGGTGGTCAGTTGAAGGTTCAAAGTAAGATTAAAAAAGCCCATCTGTCTTGCCAATCAGTAGGTGTGCTGCTTAGTCTTTTTGTCAGTTTGACACAAACTAGAGTTTCCTGGGAAGAGAGGACCTTAATTGGGAAATTGTTTCCCTCTGATTGGTCTGTGGATGTGTCTGTGAGACATTTTCTTGGTTAATGATTGATGTGGGAGGGCGGGCCTATCTATTGTGAATGAGCCTAGGCATTCAGCCCAGGCTGTATAAATAAGCAGACCAAGCTACCCATGGAGAGCAAGCTAGTAAGCATTCTTCTTCTATGTTTTCTGCTTCAGTTCCTGCCTCCAGGTTCCTGCCTTGAGTTACTGCCCTGGCTTCTCTGTGATGGACTATGAAGCATAAACTGAAATAAACCCTTTCCTCCACATGTTTCTTTTGGTCATGGTGTTTATCATAGCGGCAGAAATGTACCAGGACAAGAGGACAACTTCCTACTTGACTGTTCTAAGCGAAGATATGGGACTTTCCTAGACTTTGGACTCTAGCTGAGTAATTTTCTCTTATGTCTTCCTCCTGCTACCTCTAGGACTGCACCAAGTCTCCCAGGTCTCCAGCTTGCTAACTGCAGGTTGGGGGATTTCTCAGTCACTATAATTACAAGAACAAATTCACCATAATCTGTCATCTATCTATCTATCTATCTATCCATCCATCTGTCCATCCATCATCTATATGTATATATGTGTATGTATGTATGTATGTATGTATCTTCTATCATCTATTATCTATCTTCTGTCTGCCTATCTGTTATTGTCTATTATCTATGTATCTATGCATCTATGTATGTATGTATGTATGTATGTATGTATGTATGTATCTATCTATCTATCTACCTAGCTAGCTATTTGTCCTCGGTTATGTTTCTCTGAAGAACCCTGAGGAATACATGCACCATAAGACTCTGCTGGTGAGGACCTGCCTGGAGCTGGTGGCTGGCTTTTTGCATGTGGTCAAATGTTCTGCATCAATGCATTTGTATTCTTGCTTCTCAGCTTCCAGAGATTACTTAAATGACCCCTGAAATATAGCCTTGAACAGAAAACTCAGTGTGAAGGCATTTCTCAGTCCAAACATTCCTAGATCTGGCCTCTTTTTCAATGCTTGAAATGAAAATCCATGCTCAGGGCTCTTTATTCTTTCCCAGCTCTGCCTGTGCTATAGGGCTGAAAAGAACCGCATGGCTTGGTCGGTTGAACATGACTTATCTCAGTCTTGCAGAGAGGGGGAGCTTACTTGGGTGACCACATGCATGCAGAGTCTGCTGGGAGACAGTGGTTGAATTCACTGTCTTGTTGTCATGAGCAGCCTCTGGCCTTTCATCCCAGTATGTGCTTTCTGAATTTCTTCAAGGTTCTTGTGTTAGTGTTTCTGTTGCTGCGATAAAACACCATGACCAAAAGCAACTTGGGAAAGTAAAGGGTTTAATTCAACACTCTATCACCTAGGGAAGTCAGGACAGGAATTCAAGGCAAGGGGATCTGGAAACAGGAACTGAAACAGAGCCCATCGAAGAATGCTGCTTACAGCTTGGTTCTCATGGCATTCTCAGACACCTCTTATAGAAACCAGGACCACCAGCCCAAAGATGGCACTGAGAGCTGGATCCTTCCACATCCATCACCAATCAAGAAAGTGTACTGGTGGGAGCGTTTTCTCAAGTGAGGGTCTCTCTTCCAGAATGACTATCTTGTGTCCAGGTGACATAAAACTAGCCAGCATAGTCCCTAAGGAAGACTCATACCTTCCCCTCATACCTATTCTGCTGTTGGCTTGCCCACATTTCAAATGCATATCTCTAAGGAGTCAATATTTCTGTGATAGTGACTTGAGATGGGTAAAGATGTGGTAGGGCACTCTGCAATAGGATCTGGGACCATTCTCATCCCCAACACTACCTGTAAGAGTATGGACAAGTGACTTAAACTCTTTAAATTTCAGTTTACTTACCTAAAATGGGATCATAGTGTGGTAAGAATGGAATTGTGTGTGTGTGTGTGTGTGTGTGTGTGTGTGTGTGTGTGTGTGTGTATTTGTATGAGATAGGCAGGCTATAGTTTTACTACGGCTACTACTAGTGTTATTATTAGATATTCATAGATTGATGGAGTAGTCTACCCTTCTTGAAGGTGATGATGATGATAAAAAGAAACCTAGACATTCTGATCTCAGACTCACCTCACTGCCCCACCCTACCACACTCTCCGACCTTCCAGGACTTGACAGGTACCAATGGCCTAAGACTTAGAGCTGGATTTTACTTGCATGGAAGTTGCCAATTCCTGTAGGAGGCAGAGGCATAGGGATAGGCAGTCCTGCGGGGTGACCCTGCCCATGATACTTTTGGGATGTGAGGTAGGAGCTCTGAGACCTCGGGTGACCCAGCTGATGTCTCAGGTGGGTGGTATGAGCTCATGTTCCTTGGAGCATCAAGAGGGAGGCACACTGAATGGCAACCAATAATGTTTTGAAGTTTCCTGCTGGGACAGCTCTGCCAGGGCTGTATGAGTACAGCTTAGGAGCACAATGTCTTAAGTAATAAAGGAAGAGGAGGGAAAGAATAATCCGGAGAGAAATCAACTTATGGTTCATTTAAACCTTATTGAAATTTCTACCGTGGAAACGTTTAAATATCATAGTTACTGCGGTGTGCCTTCACTCTCGCTTGTCCCTGGTGGATGTTTCCTTGCACATTTGGTTGAGGAACAGAACAATAAAGCTGCTTGGAAATTGCTTTCCCACTGCTAGGTAATTACAACAGGTTTTTATTCCAAATGTAAAGAATGAACTGCTATTTTTTTATTTTAATAAAGAAAGCTCTCATTCTGTCCCGGCCCCCTGCACCCCAACCTCAGTCTGCACTGGTCCTGCACTCCCGGGTCCTAACACAGTCCCCAGCATGGCTTCCTGTTTTCTCCAAGCAGCAGCTGGAAGCAACTCACAGGGCGGCCAGCTCCTCTGTCTCCCAGCCATCGAGCCTGGCAAGCCTGGCGTGTCACTGTTTAGAGAAAGGGACAGCCTCCTCCAGGTCTCTGTCAAGAACATTAAATATTTAGCCTGACTCCATCCAGGCCATCAAACACACTCAGGCTCCTTTTTTACCCAAAGGGACACATTTCTCTCTCTCTCTCTCTCTCTCTCTCTCTCTCTCTCTCTCTCTCTCTCTCTCTCTCTCTTTCTCTTTCTTTAAAAAACCCAAGCAAGTAATCGGGGATTAACTGCCCATTCATCAGCCTGTCTGACACAAGCTCGTTAGCTCTCACCCGACAGAGCAGAGAGGTCTGTATGTTGTCGGGTGCCCAGTTCGGCCTGAAGCAAAGGGAGCACCTGACCATGGCCAGGTGGGCACAAATCCCTGCCAGCTGTCTGCACCTCATGTCACCCAGATGTCTGGGTTTTCAGGTTTCTAAGTCAAGGCTCGCTTCCCCAGTACTTGATCCTTTCCTAAGCCACTGTCTCTGGCTACTGCATGTGGGGAAATCTATTCTCTGTGCTGTATCATCTCCAGTGTCACTGTAAGAGCCAGGTCATGGCAGCAGCCTTTAGATCTCAGCTGGTACAGCGGGAGTCCTGGACGGCTGCTAAGGGTGAAGGTTGGCCCATCATTCTATAGACGATGGCTTTGAGCGCTCCCTGCTCTCTACACCTCAGTCTCCTTCCTTGACAAATGAAAAGGGGTTGAATAAAAAGACCTTTGTATCTCTTCACCTCTTTAACAACCTGCAGCTGGATGTTCATTAATACCGGCACCAATCTACCTCCTGCTGATTTCCCTTAGCCACACCCACATGGCCCACCAGGAGTATAACCAAATGGGCAGACACCATACAAAAGCACTGTGCTTCTCTTAGTCACCTGGCTCTGAGAGGCAACTGTCTTTATCAGATTTATTCCTGGGAGAGCAAGAAAGTGGGGAATGCCACAGTGCCCTGCCACAGGTAGGAAGTGTGAGCAGAGACCCAGAGGCTTTGGGGTGGAAGAGGTGAGTGGACTCCTCAGCAGAGGCTGGCTCCTGGGGGCTAGCTGCTGGCTGCTGGATCTGGCCTTCTGCATGGTTTCTGCTATGATCTTGTGAAAGCCACTTAAGTTTTCTTCTTCTTCTGTTTCATGGGATGGCATTTCCTATACCCTCAGCTTGGGACTATTAACAGAGAAGTAAAAATTTTTTCATTAAGAAAGAAAAAGAAAAGAAAAGAAAGAAAGAGAAAGCAAGCAAGCAGGCCAGCTAGCAAGCCAGAGGATGGACAGAGTGACTGAGGTACAGATTTCCTGTGTATGTCAAGAAGTACTGACTATATCTTCACACTGGAGTAAGGTGGCACTTCCTGCATTCAGTTGGAGCTCTTAGAAAGACGTAGCTGCAGAGTTTTGGGGAACAAGAAGATATTTGGAAGCACAGCTTTGTCCTGTGCTCCCAGTGGGGTGCAAGTGTCAGGGACTCTGAGGAATGGAGTATGAGCCAAGGCCTACCTCCAGGCTAAAGTACCACCCAGGCTGGTTTGTGAGGTGTGGCTAATTCAGCAGAGGGTGAGGGTGTGGGGGATGGGAGGAGAGCAGCGGCTGCACTGGGGGCGGACAAAGGGAGAAGACAAAGATTATTTTAAACCTGTATTAATCACAGCTCCAAACAGGGACTGGGGGTGGGCACTGCAGCTGTCATAGGGAGGCTAGAAGAGGGTGGTAGAAGAGAGTCCAACAGGGAGGGGCTGGAGCCCCACACTCTCCCCTAGGACCTTGGTATAGCCAGCTGTGGTCTAAGTTTCTGCTGCTTGCTTCAGTGTCTCTAATGAAAACAGAGTGAAAACCACACTGTAACCCACTTTTCCAGGCCAGCTGATCTTCCTGCCTCTATATGGCCTTCCTTGACAGCTGACCTCTTAGAGGCACCAAGCTGGTCAAAACTTCTCACAGCCCAAACCACTGTACTCTTCATTGGCCTGTCACACAGAGTCCTTGAGAACCGGCCCTTTTGAACCTTAGAGCTCTATACTGTCGTGTGTGTGTGTGTGTGTGTGTGTGTGTGTGTGTGTGTGTGTGTGTGTTAGCAATATTAGGAATGGAATCCAGGCTCTCAAATATGCTAAATAAGCACTCTACTACCTTTACATCTGAAGGCGAACAAACTTGTCCTCAAATCCCTTAACATGTAGCCACTGAGCTAAGCTTCCAAAGAAGACTTCAGATTTTCTTCTCCTCCTCCTCTTCCTCCTCCTCTTCTTCTTCTTCCTCTTCTTTCCTCCTCCTCCTCTTCCTCTTCCTCATCTTTCCTCCTCCTCTTCCTTTTCCTCTTCTTTCCTCCTCCTCCTCTTCTTCTTCTCCTCCGCCTCCTTCTCTCCCACCACCTCCTCCTCCTCTACTTTATTACTTCCTCTCTTCCTCCTTTCTTCCTTTCTTTCTCCTCTTCTTCAGATGAAGAAATAGAAACTTGCACAAGTTAGAGAACTCAGTCGGTCTGAGGCTCATGTTTGCTCCTAATCTTCCTGGTCAGTTCCACAGGTCTCCCCTCTCCCAGCTCCCCCTTTCTTTGGGTCCTCTCTTTCACTTTTCTTTTTACAACCTCCTCAGTCTTCAGGGCTTGGCTCAAATGCCAGTTATGGTAGGAAGCCTGCTTCCCTGGCTGGGTACAACCATGGGCTTGGTAAACATTTATTTGATCCTCAATGCTATTTGCATAGGTCCTATTATCCCCATTTTAGAGAAAACAGAGTTGTAAGGGAACTGAAGAAAAGTCTCTGTGTTCACAGCTACTGAGATGGAGATTCAAAGCTGGGTCCCTCGATGACCCCAAGTTCAGTGTTCGCCAAATATTTTCAGTCACATCAGTAACCTTTTATACCTCTATGGTCCTTTTGGGGGATTGTGTTTAGGGTTATCAGAGTCTGTACCTAATATCTCTCTACTGTAAGCACTAAATAATTAATTACTACAGTATTGACTGAATATGTGCACAAGGCATGAAGAACACTTTTTTTTAACCTTTACAAGTGGGAAGTAGGCAGTTTTATCTTTGTTCTTAGGGGGAGGAAAAGCAGATCTTTGAAGCCATTACGAACTATATTTTGTTACACTAGTCTCAAGAAATCTGTAGGATTTGTTGCAGATCTGTCCCAAACTCACGCTTTTCCTATTCTACAGGATGCCTCTGATAGATTCCTCAACAGCTGGGTCAATGCTCTATTCCTCCCCTAAGGTATGAGACCCTAACAGTGTGTAGACAGTGTAGGCACTCTGAATACAGAGACAGTCATTCCTAGATGGAAGCATGGCCACCATGTCTGCCTTGGGAAACCTGGGTTCTGTGGGTTCTGTTGGCCATGAATGGCTCTTCCTATAATGTTTCGATTATTTTCTCTAGTCACCTAAAGAGGTGTAGAAAGTTCTCCACCTTTTTTGTTTATTAAGGTATTTTGTGGAGGTAGGGGACATGCAGGTGTGTGTGTGTGTGTGTGTGTGTGTGTGTGTGTACATCTATGCACACAGGTTACACGTAGAGATCACAAGTCAACCCAAGGTGTCATTTCTAACGTGACATCTACTTTGTTTGACACTGGGTCTCTTATTTGGCCTGGAACTTGCTGATGAGGCTAGACAAGTCTGTCAGCTAGGCCTGGAGATCTGCCTGTCTCTGTTTCCATAGAGCTGGGATTACAAGCACATGCCACTGCATCTGGCTTTTTTATTTGCCTTCTGTGGATCAAATTCAGATCCATGCATCAAGCACTTTGTCAATTGAGCTATTTCCCCTGCCCTGCCGAGGCTTTTGAGATGCTACATCAGGGACAGTCACTTAAATGGAAAATGGGCATTTACAAAGCCTGAACCAGAGCCTAGTTTACTGCACCTACTCCCTTGTTACTGACATTTCCCCATGATATCCTAACTCTCCCTGAATTATATTCAATTTCTGGCTAGAGTTGGGGACAATGATGAGCAAGGAGTCAAAACTAAAGCCATCACCACAGACACGAGGCATTCTCATGAAGAAGGGTACCAAAGGAAGATTTGTTTCCCAGGAGAGGGGACACACTCATAAAACTGGGGGTCTAGTTGATGTTCTGGCTTATTTAATTAGTTGAATTTTTTTTTTTTTAATTTTGGAGATGAAGCACAAGCCGTTGCGCACAGTAAGCAAGCTCTCTGCTATGGAGCAGTCCCAGTCCTGCGATGTTCTATTCAATTAGATGATTCCTTTTTTGCTAAAAATTAATTGAATGCTGGTATAACTTTTGAAAAGCAGTGATTATAAAGAACCAGCATGGATTCATCAAGGTCAAATGACATTAAAGTAATCTTTTAATTCAAAATATTTTGGTAATTTTCTAAACCAAGGTTTCTCAATCTCGGCACAAAAGACACTGAGACTGAAGATCTTTTGGTGTGTGCATGTAGGGCCATGAGCAGTCTTGTTCATCGTAAAATATTTGACAATACCCTGCCCTCTCCCCTTGTGTTTCCTCCAACCACTGTCAGCTGAAAACCAAAAGAGTCACCAGGTTTGCCATATGTCATTTAGGAGAGGAAAAAAAAAAAAAAACTTTTCTAGCTGAGAACCTTTGTTTTAAACTGATAGATTAGTAACACAGTTCTGTGTCTCTCTCTCTCTCTCTCTCTCTCTCTCTCTCTCTCTCTCTCTCTCTCTCCCTGTCTCTGTGTGTGTCTGTGTACACATGTGCTCACTCATTTGTATTCATGAATGCAGACGGGTGTATGTATACATGTGTGCAAAGGCTAGCAGATGACATCAGGTATCCTCAACAATTCTCCACCTTATCTCTGGGAAAGATTCTTTCACATAACCCAGAGCTTGTGATCCAGTTGAACTGTCTGACTAATGAGTGCTGTGGGGCTTTCTGTCTCTGTTGCCCAGCATTGATTGACATGATAGGTTCTTGCCAATGTGGCTGGCTCTTATGTGGGTCCTGGGGATTGAACTCAGGTCCTTGTCCTTGCATGATGAAAATTCTCTTCACTGACTGAGGTCTCCTTTGGCTTCATTTTCATCTCCTCGGTCCAGGAAACTAATAAACTAGTTCTTTCTTCTCGCTCCTTCTCTCTCTCTCTCTCTCTCTCTCTCTCTCTCTCTCTCTCTCTCTCTCCTTTTTCCCATCCTCTCTCTCTTTCTTTTAGATGCGGTCTCTTTCCTTAGCTCTGATTGTTAAGCTCAGTGGAACTCACTGAACCTTGAATTCACAGAGATCTGCTTCTCTGCCTCTGGAGTACTGGGATTAAAGGTGTGTGCTACCACACCCAGCTAGAACGGTAGTTCTTTAATGAGGTATAAGATAGGTATGGGCCCTAGCCTGTGAATTAAGGGGAGAAGTGGACTGAAAAACAAGCCTGGTCAGTTGTACCAGTGAGTGGCAGAATATTATGCACCTCAGACTGGGTTTGTAGATACATGACAACATCATCCTGGGTACATCCAGTGAGAGATCCTCAGCTTTCTAAACATTTCTATCAACAACTTAGATGAAGATGTTGATGACATGTTTAAAATATGCACAGGTGTAACTGTGTCAGACGAAAGAATAAAGAGTCAAAGGGACCTCACACATTGCTTGGTGGAATCCTGCTAACCACCACAAAATTCAGAGCTGTGGGTATCAGATGCTACCAATCACATAAAAATGTGAGTGAAAGATAAGGGCTAATATTGGTATTCCTTTATACCTGCATAAGGAAACTCCAGAGGATACATCAGACATGTAGAACATTGTAGCCGTGGCCAATGTCAGGGAAGGGAAGACAGGACAGATTAGAAGAGGATACTGTGGCAGCTTCTCATTGTCTGCCTTTATATCTTTCCTTTTCAACATGGAAATATATTGATCTATTCATTCATTGAAATTAAAAAGAGATCCCCAACTCATAGTCAAAATAATAGAGTACAGTTGAACCCATGTTCGCCAACACTGCATCCATGAAAAAGGTTATGTTTGGCAAGTATGATGCGGCTAGGCTTGGCAGGTTCATACGAAAAACAAGTTTAGTTGGTTGCAGATCACTAAGCTACCATTCAACAGAGAGACACAGCAGCACACACTGGTGGCAGATTCAACTTTTCACAGGATCCAGATCAAGGTCACTGTCCCATTGTATTCTAGGCAGGTGAGACCAAATTCAAAGTCTTATCTTCAGGTCTGTCAGCTATATTTTTGGAAAGGCATTGACAAATGTGTACAAAAGGCAGTGACCTAGATGACAAAGGGTCTGGAAATCATGGGAAATATGAGGAATAGGGGAGGAAACTGAAGATGCTTCTACTGAGGAAGACTTAGAGAGGACATGAAAGGTGTCTCTAGACATTTAAAGGGTTTATACAAGAGGAATTAGAGGCTTCCATGCGGCTACTGATTGCAGAAGCAAGCCCTCTTCAATTTATTGGGAGGCCAGTTTCAGCTCAGAGCCATGCAAAGGCTGCCTTGTGAGATAATAATAAAACAGTTACACTTACCGAACACTTACATCATAGGCATGGGATAAGTACTCTCCCCGCATTATCTTCCTGGCTTTTCACAACACTCTGCCAAATGTGCTTTCTTCATTGTCATTTTAACAACAGGGAAAATCAGGCCACAGGAGGGTTCAGTAAATGTACTGGAGGTGGCACAATAAGTAGATCGTGGACCACTGGGACCCCAACACACCTATTATGCACCACTAAACCTATTGTGTAAAGGTGCTGAGGTGTCCACGGTGAGCACTGTTCAGCTGAGATGTCAACCATGTCTGGCCACAGTGCAGTGAGGAAATCCCTGCAGAGAGCAGACGAGCCCTGTTTTACACTTAATGCGGAGCCCTCTAGAAAGCTAAGCTCCAGGTGTGTGGGAGAGAGCCAGGAGTGAAGCAAGCATGCTCCTGCTCACAGTCATCTGGGAGTAAACCTGTTTTGAGCTCAGATCAGTAAAACATCAGTGAAGAGTAAGCCAGTTTGAAACATTACCCAGTCCTAGACAGTTAGCTTATGATAGCACATTCAAGCTACTGTGTTATCTCTTCTTAACTCCTGTCTTGTGTTCTGTAACTTTAGTTAGCTATGGTCAATCTTGGCTCAAAAACATACATGGACTATTCTATAAATAAATAATCCACCAATTGAAAATTGGACATCATTCTGAATAGTGTGATGAAGCCTCCCATCATCCCATTTGTCTTAGTTGGGGTTTCTATTGCTGGGATGAAGCACCATGATCAAAAGCAACCTGGGGGAAGAAAGGGTTGATTTGACCTAGTCATTCACATCACTGTTCATTATCAAAAGAAGTCAGGACAGGAACTCAAACAATGCAGGAACCTGGAGGCAGGAGCTGACGAAGAAGCCATGGGGGTGGGGGTGGGGTTGCTGCTTACTGGCTTGCTAGACTGCTTTCTTATAGAACCCAGGACCACCAGCCCGAGGATGGCACCACTGCAATGAGCTGGACCTTCCCACATCAATCATTAATTTAAAAGATGCCTTACAACAGGATCTTATGGAGCCTCAATTGAGGTTCCCTTCTTTCAGATGACTTTAGTTGTGCCAGGCTGACATAAAACCAGCCAGCACATCATCCTAATCCTTCCCAGGATACTAATCATCCCCTTGTGAATTGTATCCATGGAATATGCTACCCACCCATTACTCATTCAGTGGGTATTCGGTTGCTAGAGGGAACTGATACCACAGTGGATGGGCTTCAGGAACTCAAAATATACAAGTGTAAAATCAATAATGCCAACAGTTCAAATACATCAAATAGTAGCTACAGAGTGCTTCCTTCAAGTTAAAGGTTCTTTCTTTAATAAGGAAAGAAAAGAATTGTACACTGAGATTGCTAAGATCAATGGTGAGAACAAATTTCCCATCTGTGAAATTATGTAGAATGAAAACGAGACTCAAGCTAGCTAGTCTTGCTGTCACACCTCAAACTGCAGAAATAACAGCCTTGGTGCTTACTTAAGGTGGAAAAGGTACAAAATTGTGTGTGTGTGTGTGTGTGTGTGTGTGTGTAAAGTACTGTGTATTGAGTCGCTTCAGGGCTTCATGAAGGATTTTAGAACATATCTCCTGCTATCCCATACAGCAGCTACTACATATCATGCTTTCCAGTTTCCAAGGTCCCTTCATCAATACATTCCCATTTAACTCATCGATATCTTTTTAAGAAAATATCATATTGGCAGGGTAGAAGCATGAAAGAATGGGAGACATGTCTTCAGAGGTGGGAGGGGAGAAGGCCAGCACAATTGGTGGTCATATAGAGAAGGATGAATTGGGAAGAGGAGGGGAAAGGGTGATGCTTCCCAGCCTTATTTGTGAGGGGGGGGGGTTCCTGAAAGGACTGCGCAACTGCCCACAAGCAGTGGTACTTCTAAGCTAACCAAACTCCAACAGGAAAGAGCAACTAAAACCCTCTATTCCTCCATTGTGGCGCTGTGGAAATTCATGGCTTTGCAAAAGGAAGAGGCAATACACAGACCAGAGGCAATACTGACTGAACAGGAGCAGACAAAACCGAACCTTACAAAGTGGCCTGACACTCTTGCTGTAAAAGAAAAGATGTCAGCCAGAGCCAGGGCTTACATGCAAGAAGGAGCTGCTCCAGAGTACCTGGGAAAGCGTGGGCTCAGCTGGTATGGAGCTTTCCAGCTGCCATCTCGATGGGCTCTTGGGAAACCATTTATGCAAGGGACTTGGGAAGTTACATTGTAGACCCAAGTACAGGTCAGCTTTGACAAAAGAGGGGAAGCTCCATCCCACTGAAGAGACCACAGGCCACCAGAAAAGTCGACACAGTGGGTCCAGGCCAAGGCCATTCTGATTGACAGCATAAGAGCATTTCCTGAACTCACTACAGAAAGGGCAAGGAGCTAGGAAGGCAGGAACAGAGTAGACCTGTTGTGCTCAGAGACCAGGGTTGTGGACAGAGGGATGGGAGGGATGGGATGGAGGGAAGAAGTACAGGGCTCTTCAGACACCTGGCAAAGGACCTGGAGCATTGTTCTCATAGACTAGCGGCCAAGAAAAGAAACCAGAGCAGGGCTGGTAGGGTAAAAACAGGAGAGGAAGGAGCAAAATACAAAGGGAATTGGAAAGAGAGGGGTTGTGGAAAGAGAATTGGGGTGAAAGGCAAAGATGAAAGATGGGGTGTGGGGAGGAGGCAGGTAAATGGACATGCAGTGAGTTTGGAGGGAACCACAGCCAGTGAGGAGACAAAGATGCAGAGAAACGGAGGACAGGGAAGCAGGGAGCTCTTCCTAAGAGCATGGTAAGAAGCAGGCGTTGAAAGAGAGAAAGGCAACGAGGCAGTGAGCACCATGAGAGGAAGAGAAGAAAGCACAGGCTGGACCCTGGCATGGTTGAGGTGGGGCCCCAGAGGACAGAAGCTCTCCAGTTCTCCCAAGGTGGGCATTGCAGCCCAGTGTCCTGTCACTCACAGATAGCAGCTTTGCTGACACACAACTTTTCTCTGGCTGTGCCTGCGGGGAAGTCAGAAGCAGTCAGAGAGAGAGAGAGAGAGAGAGAGAGAGAGAGAGAGAGAGAGAGAGAGAGAGAGAGAGAGAGAGAGAAGAGCTATTCATGGGGGCCTCTTCAGATCAGGGCTGTTTATTTCAGTGGATGTGATGTATTTGTCTGAGCTGACATGGCTGCTGGGCTGGGTCTTACGGGCCGTGTTCAGCATGCTGCTGCTCTTCCCTGGACATGGCTACGAAGTACACGTCACCATGAGTGAGCAGATGGCTGCTGGAAAATATGGAGGCAGGTGCTTGTCAGTAGGTCATCTTCACAGAGTCTGGCCTTGATTGGGCAAGAAAGAAGATGGAGGGCCGTGGTACTCTCTGTCCTGAACTTGGCATACCTGTCCAAGCAAGTCACAGGGGCTCACAGGTACTGCCTCTGGGCCAGACTCTGACTTAGGTGCTTAGAACATCACTGCATAAAATAAAGATTCTGACTCCTCTGCCGTTCTTGGTCTAGTGTAGGGTGGGATTATATGTCAATGAAATAAGTTACCATATCCATGGTGGAATGTGCCAAGGAAGGCCAGAGCAGTGGCAGGGGAACAGAGAAGCCCAGGAAAGCAGAGTGGGCTTTGGCGTGAGGTAATAGCTGAGAGAGTTGGCCACGAGTCTCTCTCTCCAGGAGTTAGTGATGGGAAGAGTCAAGAGGAATAGCCTAAAGTGGGACCATTCCTAAATTGGTGAGGGACAGCAGACCAAGTGACTAGGACCCAAAAGAAGTGCTGCAGGAGATGAATTTAGGGAGGCCATGGGAATCACATCATGGAGAACGTTAAGGACGCAGTAAGGGGGGTAAATGTGGGCCTGAACAAGTCCAGTGATGGTTGGCTTATTTAAGTTTGGAAAGGGCCATGTTGGCTGCTGTGGTAAGGGTGTCCAAGATGCCAGTGTCAGCAGTGGTGGTGGTGCCCGTGGCGTCAGGGGATCTTACAGTGACACAGAGATGACAGTGACTCTCACCAGTATGGTAGGAACAGGAATGAGAGACATGGACAGGCTTCGTAAGCACACAGAAAGAAGAAATGCAAACTTTCTTAGAAGTTGGATACGAGGGCTAGAGAATAGAAGAGTCAAGGATGACTCCAGGGCTTCGGGCTTACTTGAGAGGATGGAGTTTTCCCTTCAGGAAGATAATGAATGGGGCTGGAGGAAGAAAGCACAAGTTCAGTTTGGGATCCCTAAGTGGAGATGCTAAGAGCTCACACGTTACGTTAAGTGTTGAGTTTAGGAAAGAAAGCTGTGGTAGTGAACTTTTGTTGACAGCTTGATTGGATTAAGAAGACACACGCTTTGAGTGTGTCTGGGAGAGTGTTTCCTGAATGACTTAACTGTGGAGAGAAACCCACCCTGGATGTGGATAGCATTGTCTCATAGGTAGGGGGCCCAGAGTGAATGAATGAAAGAGGAAAAAAGGGAAAAAGCTGGCTGAACACCAGCAAAGCTGCCTCCTGTCTTCTTGACCATTACCATGAACCAAACTGCTCTGGTTATTCAACCATTCATTCTTAGGAGTTTGTAAGCTGAGATCTCCTACTTCACGGGGTTATGATGAACCCACTTAGCAGTGTTTGTTAAGTGTCACAAACACTGTGACACAATGAGGTTTCATCGAGTCAAAAGAAACAAAGAAAGGGTGAAAGTCTGTGGTAGGGATGTGGAATAACGGGAAGGCATTTTACGAAGACAGGAGAGAGAGGCATTGAATGCTAAGGGCATCAGTACATTAAAGTGACTCATTGGTATAGAAGAGAGATGGGGACTCACTGAATGACTTACTAGAGGAGTGAACCCCCAAGGCACAAATACTCCAGATACTTCTGCACATGTTTTAGGGTATCCCTATTACCATCTTCTCAGCAGATCTTGACTCCCCTGTTCAGTATCCCTCCCCTAACACACCCTGCACCCTTTGCTGTATTGATCACCGTTTGATTTACTACATTGCTTATGGTGTTTTTCTGGCCCCTCATCGCTGTATAAGCTCTGTAAATGCAGGGACCTGTTTGCTTACAGTTGCACCTCCAGAGCCTAGGCTAATGCCTGATACAAAGTAAGTCCTCAATAAACATTTGCTGAATGAACAATGCATTAGTAGCTGTTCGGAGGGTCTCCTTGCCCATTGGGGAAGATAGGCTTTTTTTCTTCATTGGTTCAAATACTTTGAGTGTGTGTGTTCCAGGAACTGCATTAGGTTCTAGGGAGTTAAGGGATGAATCAGAGGTCACCTTTGTCTTCGCTTAGCCATCTTCCTTGGGAGGAAATGTGTATGAGATTAAAAAACAAAACAAAACAAACAGTACAAGGCAATGCGAAAGCTGTGTGAAAGCCTTACAAGAGAGGACAAGGAGGACAGGCTCTCACAAGCCTGAGCATATAGACTGGGTAAAGCTTCCTAGCAAAGGGAATCTGGGATTGAAGAACACTCTGGCCATGGTCAAGTGAGACAAGGGGTGGACCCAGGGTTGCAAGTGGAGGAGCCATGTGGGCAGTTCTAAAGCTCACTTCAGGCCTGGTTTGGCAACTAGTTTGGCTACTTGGGCCCTAATTCTCTCTCTGTCCAGACTTCTGCTTCCTGATGTAGCACATAGTAGGGTTCTACCTGACCTGTCAGCCACTGCTCTGAGACCTCTGTCTTCAGACCTCAGACAGCAGGCATCTCTGAGGAAAGGCCTCCAGCAGCAAGTCATGCCTGGTCAGAGCCCAGGCGTTCCATGCTTACAAAATGACTGGGAGTGCCTCCACATCCTGGCTCTATCCTGGGCATGTGGGAAGCAGTGCAGAGCAAGGGCCTGGGGGCAGCAGTTTGTTAGGGAGATGGTAGCATAGGGTCAGCCCATGTGTAGATTGGCAGTCTTCCTGCTGGGGCTTCTGGACCCTCTGCCTCCTCACAAGTCAGTTTTCACACATCAGCTGTATCAGGCTTTTCACACAGCACTGGCCCAATCGCCCCACTTGAAACCTTCTGCCAGTTTCATGACACCTCATGTATACTCCTGGCAGGCCTCTGGCCTGGTTACTTTTGCATTGCCAGTAGCGTTCTCCATGCTCCACTTGCCCTCTCTGCTGCAGTCCAAGACCTACCTCTTTTCTCAGGCATGGCAGCTCACTCCCATGGTGGGGACCTCACTGTGTGTGCTTCCTTTCCATCTAGAGGTTCACCAGCTTTCCATAGCTCCTGTCATCCTGCCAGCCCTTCCCCAGAGGCTTCCTGCTCTACTCAGATCCATCTCTTTCTTGATACTTGGCTTGAAGTTATTAAGGCATGTGTATCTGTATATGTGTTTATGCCCACTGCTAACAAATAGGAACTCGGTCTCATAGGTAGGTCAGTAGCTGGTACCTTGTAAATGCTAACAAACTTTCTTCCTAAGACCTAGGAGGGGAAGCAGGAGGAGGAAGAAGAGGAGGCGGAGGAAGAAGACAGGAAGGATGAGGAGGAGGGGGAGGAGGAAAAAGAGAAAGAAAGAGGAGAGTAAAGGCACCTGCTGCCAACCCTAATTGCCTGAGTTCTATCCCAGAAACCCACGAGATGGAAGGAGAAAATTGACTCCCAAAACTTGTCTTCTGACTTCTCAGCACAGACATGCACACACACATGCACTCACACACACACATGCACTCACACACACATGCACTCATGCAAACACACATGCACATGCACATACATGCACATGCACACACACATGCAGACACACACTCATGCATGCATGTGTACACTCGCACGTGTACAAACACATACTAAAACAAAAGGTGATTTTAAAAAAGCAAAGAAAAAAGAGGAGGAAGAAGGAAGAGGAGGGAGAAATGGGTAAAGGGGAGGAGGCATGAGAAAGGAGAAGAAAGGATGATGGAGAGAAGAGAGGGGAATAGAGAAGAATGGGAGAAAGACTAGAGAGGGGAGCAGGCAGGAGGGGGAGGACTGCCTCAGGGAAACAGGCTGTCAAGCAGACTTGGGGGTGCGGAGTGGTGGAGTGTATAGCCTTGACTCTGAAGCTCAGGGGAGGCCCTCGGGACATGGAATACACATCAGTCTCCTTGGCCTCAGAGAACAAATGGGGAGGTGGAGGAAGGAGTAATAAAAATTAAATTAAAAAAAATTTAAGTTGGAAGAACAAATTATTTGGAGACGAAGCAAAAATATCTGTGACATCCCGAGCACTGTTTTAATGACAGCCGTGTGGGAGGACAGTTTAGTCACATTTCTCATTTTCCTTTCCCCGGGGAGCTGGATTCCAGCTCTTAGGCCTTGATATCAACCCTGGCATGTTCCCTAAATCAGTCACCTTATTGGGTTATTTGGCATGAGTCAGGGGGCTGCTGAGAGGCCCTTCTCCATCTGCTCTGGACGTCTTCCTTTGATTCCCTGGGGATAGCCTCAGGACCCAGTGGGTGGGCAGGAAGCTGTGAACAGCACAGCTCCTTCCCAGGCCCAAAGTGAAGGCCTGCTGCATCATACCTCCCGTGAGCTCCTGGAGTGAGGATGAGTTCCAGATCTGGGGCCACATCCGGTGTGCAAATGCATTTCTTCCAAGAAAGCTTGGTCAAATGCCAGGAGGAAGAGTACAGGAAGCCACCCTGCTGTCCCCGCCTTCGGACAAAATCACTTTCAGAAATACTGAGGAGGACTGTCACTGACTGGAAGGCTCACTGTGGGCTCACACTCAGTGACTGGCTGGTTTTTCCTCCCTGTGGTACAGGGAGGCAGGTGTGACTGCCCTGTGGCTGGGAACTGGGCTCAGAAGTGAGGTTCCTCTCCCAGGAGTGTGGTGGATGCATGTAGGATGAACTGGGTTTGAAGCTCATTTGATACCATAGTGCAGAGTTCAGTGCAGAGGTCAGAGGTCAAGAGGGAGTAAGGGGTGGTCCTTCTGGGACCCAGAAAGAATGAGTGGGCCTGGTTCTGACAGCACGATGCCATGTGGACCTTATAGCTCGTTGGAGTCCCATCTCTGATATCTACCAGCTATCTAGAAGACCGCATTTGACTTTATTTTCCACAATCATTTTCCTTAGCTGTAAAATGGGAACAGTGAGATCTGCTGGAGACACCTGCCAACAGGCTCAGGTGAGCTTAAGAAGGGTTACAAAGCTTCGTAACCTCTGAAGCATTGTGCCAGAGAGGGAGGTGGAGTCTTTCATGAACACTGCCACCGAATCTTGGTTAAACACTGTGTGGGCTCTCAGAGCACCTGGATTCTAAGACTGGCTCCTTTATTCACGATCTATCTGTAAAAGGTTGCACAAGTCACTTAACCTCTATGTGTCTCAGTTTACCATTGGTGAGGGTGGGGATGCCACTAATGCTTTCCTTGTGGTGTATAACTAGGGTAGAGTCACTAACACTCATGTAAGTGGCGAGAGTCCTGGTGCCTGCAAAGGGCTGAAAAGTTGCCATTACCGCTGTTAGGTGTACACCACTCTAGTCAGCCAGAGGGCCCCTCGAGGCCTCAGCGCCAGCCCTGTCCATCGTATCGCTGTGCTTAGAGAAGGGGCACGCACAGAGTGACATTTGGCTCATACTGGTTAATAAAGGGGACACATCAGCATCTACCAGCATATGCCCTGCCCAGTAGGTGAAAGAGATTTAAGTCCTCACCAGCATTAGTTGAGTATTTTTGGGTTTTGTTTTTAGTTTTTTGTTTGTTTGTTTGTTTGTTTGTTTGTTTGTTTTTTGTGGGATTGCCTGACAATGCAGCAGCAGCTCCGCCTCCCTGAAGGCCTCAGCCCTGGCCCCTGCTTGTCTACCTGGTGGTTCTTAGAGCAGTGACGTGAGTTTGTTCTAGAGTCTGTCTCTTCTCTCAGAAAACTTCACTCCCTGAGGCCTTGGCAGGGCTCCTGGGCCTCAGTCCTGAATATCTTCTTGGCTGCATCTGGTTTTGTGGCTTCTTCTTGCTGTGCTAAAGGGGTCAGTGTTTAGATTCTTGTTCTTATGTGTGAGCAGTTGGGCGCCCAGGCATTGTGTGTATATGGCGTGGGTAGATGCCAAGTGTCCATGCAAACGTAAGGATATCAGGGAGCACTGGCTGGGGACATGTGGCTGCATGTGTGTAACTGGGAGGGGCTGAGTATGCATTCAGAACTGAGATGAACGATGGAAACAAGTAAAAGGTGGATGGATGGGTCCATATGTCACTACTGAGCTATAGACAGAGACTGGATAATATACACCCAGAGAAATGCACCCTGTATCCTTTCTCCATAAGGAATCCGAAGGCTGGTTAAATGTGTGTTAGCTATAAAGGAGGAAATACTTTTTATTTCCCAAATAGATGGCTTAGATCACCAAATAGATTGGGATGTCAGAGGTCTTCTATCTTCAAATACAATTAGTATGTATTGCTATCCAGCCTTGTCAGAGTATGGATACCTGTGATGATATCAATTCTGATCATTAACTTGATTGCATATTAAAAAAAAAAAAACCACCCAGGACGTTAGTGAGGTATGTGATTGAGGGTACTTCTAAAAGGACTAATGAGAGAGCTTCCCTGAAGGTGAGCAGCAGCATCCCACGGTCGGTCTAGGGTCGGACTAAGAAAGGAGAAAGCTGGCTGAGTGACTGGTCTCCGCTTTCTCGGCTTTGGGGTCCTCCAAGGTATAAGCTAGTAGTTTCCTGCTCAATGCATGCCTTGCTGCCATGATTACCACTCCTGAGCCATGAGCCAAAATGAATTCTTCTTCCCTTCAGCTGCTTCTTGTCAGCAATGAGAAAAGTAATTCACATAGCATTACAAAAGCAGTGGGTGAAATTGGACTGCTGGGTTTGTCTCCCAGCTTCAGCATGCTATGTAACTTTCTCACTCACCTTGTCTGTCAAATAGGGACAACATTGGTCCTCCCTGTGGTGGTGAGGATGGACAGGGTACCTGGGGGTGAAGGGTGGATTTCCCCTGCTCTTATTATCTTAGTCTTTCCTTGTCTTTGTCTTAGCTGGATGAGAAGTAGTTAATTTACAAAGCCCAGTCAGCTGTTGAAGGAGCCTCCTCGGACTACTTTCTAGGGGTAACTGCTCCCAACCCCTTACCGTACCCCCAAGATTGTACTTCTGAGGTCCTGGCACACATGAAGCTCGTGGCTTCTCTAGTCATCTTGGGACAGGGATTGCTCAGGATTGCCGCTGGAGGAAAAGAGCCATCCACCTTGGGAGCTTCCTGAGGGTTAAGATGAATCTTTTGTTTCCGGGTCCTGGGACTGTTACAAGGAGATGTAAGCATGCGGTCATGGAAACTCCAGTAGGTCACCGAGGTGGTATGTCTGGGTTCTTGGTACTGGTTACTGAGGTGGGGCTTTAACAAATGACAAAGTAAAGGTCTTACCATGAAGGAGAATGCAAGGGCCCACGGGAGGTGGATAGGGGAGCACCAAGTAGAGGAGACTCCAGACACTTTCGTGGAAGATGCTGAGACCATGGGACTCAGCAGCAAGTGGGGCAAGAGTCTGGACAGGGTCCTCCTGCATCCATGGCTGCCTTGGCTCTCAGCTACAAAGCCAGCCTAACATGGTGTCCCCCTTGTCTCCCTGTTTATGGACTTAGCTTTGCCACCATCTCAAACAGTCTTTTTCAACAGTGACAATGACTATTATATGAGTGCATAGGACAGGGTGACATTATCTGGTCCCATCCATTTCGTAGCTGTGGTAGGGGTGAGTACTTTGTCAACCTCCCTCAAGCCTCCTGTCCTTAGTGATGATCGTGGCTCTGTTCTTACCCCTAAAGGACCTCTAGCTCATGACGTGTCCACAGGACTGCCTCGTAGTGACCGCAGGGATGAGTGTTAAACCTCACACAGTCTGTTTTCTGCTCATTTGCTGAGTCCTCGTTTATCAGTGTTTCAACAATAGACTCCGGAGCCCCGAGTGTCTCTGCTGTAGAGTGGTGCTCAAGTCCTGGTCCCCTGGGTGGTGCCTAAATGTGGGCAACGGAAAATGGCTAACGATCAGCCCACAGTAGCATCTAGCACCCCAGCCTCTAACCATCTTCTGCTTCTCATGCTTCTGCTTGAAGAGTCTGAAAATGGCTTTGTGTTCTGCTTCTCTGCCTGGAGCTAGGGATCCATTAGGAGAGGTGGGGCCTCCATGGTATTATGCATCACATTCTAGGTGACAACAAGAATGTGTCTGCAGAAAGGCCAAGCACCATTCACAATGAACACAATCCTGACACAATTTCTATGAGTTCACACTTGCTCGGCCAAATACAAAGGATCTAACATAGAAAGGAGATTGAATCCCACTAGTTGCCTGCCAGACTCCTATAGGAGTCAGACTTGGGAAGTTGCTTTGAATTTCCCAGGAACGTGCAAGTGTGTGTGTGTGTGTGTGTGTGTGTGTGTGTGTGTGTGTGTGTGTGTTGGCAAGGGAATGTATCTAAACATGTCCAGGAAAGTCATGTGTCCACAGGGTGTGCTTACATGCATGGTACTTGAACATGGTTTACCCCATGGCTGGCAGAGGAGGACAGTGCTCCAAGGAGGCAGTCTGAAGTTTCCACATGAGTTCCTGGATGGACCACACCATCCCTGTTATGCTCTGAAGAGACTCTGTGCAACAAGGCCCAGAGCAGGGCACTGCTGGTAACTTTACCTGTACCTCTTCAATGTCCTTCTCCACAAGCCTCCCCTCCCTTCCACATCTTCTTGCTTCTCTGTGTCACTTGTGGCAGAAAACAGACGCTTTTTCTGCCTTAGAGTCATCTATGATGCTATGCCTGAGACACAGTATAGCAGTGGAGCCTGCATCACCTTCCAGGGTCCAGGGAAATCACTTCAAGGACTTATGACAGGTGTGGTTCCCTGATAGACAGCTATGACATAAAGCCCTGTTAGAGCCTAGAAGATTCGAACTATAATCTCCATCTTCCCAAACAGCCACAAACTGATGAATGACACAGACCACGTTGGTGAGAAAACCATGTGGACCTCCCCTCCTCCATCTTGTTCCCCTGGGTTTCAGAAATCCTCATGCCTCAGCCGCATGAGTATCTGGGACTACTGGCATCTGCTACTCTGACTGCCATGGGTGCAGTCTTGATGCATACAAGCTTTGCAGGCAACTTACTGAGTCCCCAAGTCTATTTTTTCATCTTTGAAAGAGAGGGAACAAGGCTGTTTATCTTGTATACTACCAAATGTTCAGTGCCTGGCAAACACTGAATGCTCAGGAAATACTGGCTGGATACATGAGCAGTGAATGTAGAAGAATTGCTACTGGGATTAAATGAGATGAGGGAAGTGAGGCATTTGTCACAGCGATGTCACATATTAGACATTCAGTATAAAGCAGTTAATGTTAGCTATTATCCATGAGCAAAATCCAATGGTTCAGTCAGACTGGTTCCCAGAGCCAATATAAAGTCAGATGCTTAAAGCTAAATAGCATCTTGCCCCAAAGTATCTAGGCAGTTGCCTCTGGAGTCCAGAGGGCGACGTGTTGTATTCTATTGCATTTATTTTAACAAGTTTCTATTGAGCAAACCTTATGTGCCCAGAATTGATGATATCCTATGCAGCTAGATAAGCTGCCTTCCTGAAAGACTTGCTTTGTAGTTGAAGGCAAGATCAACACTTATTAGCATAAGTTGCCATCTGTAGCAGAAAACCCAGGCCTGCATTTTAAGGCCAATGTAAAACTTTCATTTATTCCTTTAACTGTATTCCTGGAACTCTTGCTATACACAGACGACCCCTAGCTGGGCACTGGGGACCCCTGAGATAAATTCAATGAATTTGATGAGCTGCTCCAAGATAAGAGATGAGGAGCTCACAAAAATGGGTCAGGACAAGGAACAGGAAAGCAGAGTACCAAGCTTAAAAACTACCTCTGTGCTGGGCCAAGAGACTCATCTCCAACACTTCCAAGAAAAGGATGGAAAAAGGGAGAGTGGGGTCCCTGAGCCTTCGTCTTCACCTAAGGCTGGAGAACGACATGTTATGACACCCACCAGTCTCTGGAAGCAGCATCTCCATGGTGGTCCTCCACACTCCCTTCCTGAGCCTGACAATCTGGAAGTATCTGGATGTCCAATCAGACCTGATCAGAAGGGACTTTAAAGAGCATGTGCGTTGGATTTGAGGGTTGTTTGTTTGTTTGTTGTTGTTGTATGTTTTGTTGTTGTTGTTGTTGTTGTTATTCTAAGGCATGGTCTGATACAGCACAGTCTGGCATTACTTACTATGTAACCAAGGATGGTTGTGAACTCCCGACCCTCCTCTTTCCCTTCCTGGGTGCTGGGATGCCTAGCTTGCACTGCCACTCTAGCTTGGAGAGATCTGAATGACAGCACAGCTTTATTTTGTGGCAGAGATGGAGGCCAGGAGAGGGCCAGAAACTATTCCATCATTGGCTACATGACATGTAGGATCCCAGCCTGGCCCGAGTGCTACTCTACTGACTAAAGCATAGAGACAAGACTCAGACTCTCCCAGAGCCCAGCCTCATGAGGGTCAACAAGCCAATGGGGGACAGTGGGAGCCTGCTCAACCTGATAAAGCAGGGAAGTCAATCCTAAAGCGGGTCTTGGTTTTATGGGGAGCACTTTGTACTGAAATTCAAGAATGTAGCATCCAGGGGTTGAGAGGGTGGAGGAAGGGACAGCTGAGGAGCATGTGACTTAATTGGACACCTATAACCAGCAGTGATTGGAGAAGAGAGACTTTGGAAATAGATAGCAATTTGGTGGCAGAGGTGTCCTAGGATAAAGGAAAGTGTGGGTGGAAAGACAGGAAGTGTGGGTATGACAGGGCTACAGTATCACCCGCCCAGCTCTTGGCAGGATGCTGCCTCTGACAGTGCCCTCCTGGGTAGAGAGCAGTAGACTTCACTCCCACTCCCACCTGTTCATGGTGCGGTAGATACAGCAGTGTGAGACTGTGCTTGTCCTGTGTGCTCGCAGCTCTCTAGAATGACAGCCAGTGGTTTGGAGCTCTGGAGCCAAGGTAGCTTTCATATTCAGATCTGAGCTGTGCTCGCTCCTCTCTATTCTGTGCCCTTAGGGAAGTTCAACCTGTCTGATCCTTATTTTCATTGGTCAAATAAAGATAACAGCATATACTTTGAGGTTGTTCTGAGGTCAATTAGATGTACTGGGTGTCATGTAACTAATATAGTGCCCGGAACATACCAGATGTTCAGTAAATAATATGACTGTTACCATACATTCCCTTGCCTATCTTCAACACGGTGCAGTAATGGAACTTTGTTTGCAGTGGACATTCGATAAGTATCACTAACAATTCATATTTGTACATGTTGAAACCGATGGATATATAATCAACACACACACACACACACACACACACACACACACACACACACGGAACTGCTTATTCTTGCAAGTATAAGTTGCTTGTAGCTATGGACATATTTGGATAAGACTTGAGTGCTCAGAATTATCTAAAATGAAGCCTGCCACCTGGAATTGCCAATATCCTGAAAGAATGCCAGGCCAAGGGTTCCTCAGACCCATTGGATGTTCCTCCGTCAGCCCCTCCTCTGGTTCCCATCACACTCATTTGCATGAGCCTCTGCTTTGACCCTTCCTTCTGCTTCTCTTGTCTTGTAACTCAGAGCTTAAGAGCCTCAGGAGACCAGAACCCTCATTTTGCCTTTGCTTATCTCTCTAAAAAGCCAAATGCAGGCAGCAGAAGCAAGCAGAGGAACATGCAATTACCTGGTGAATTCAGGCAAATAAACAATTTACTGACTCTGGTGTGCTAAACCCCTTTCATGTGTCTTTGGAGGGTGTGAGATGGGACACTCAAGAGCACATCTTCCAGGCTGGCTGGCCATTAACCTCAATTTCCAACCACTCGAGTCTGCCATGCCCTCCCAAACTTGGAATCTTTCTGAGGGGTCATTACTCCAGCACCCTAGGGAAAATGCTCAATTGCTCCCAGCTCTGCCTCCGCTGGCACCAGCTGACCACTAAGCAGCCCCATTCTGGGTTCTGCATGCTGAGACTCTGAGCCTTCTTTGGTGTCTGCAAGAGCCTCCTTCCAAGTCCAAGAGTGTGAATTCTGAGGTGTGGAGAGGAACTGTTTGGGGGCAGTTCCTCTGGCAGCTATAAATCAGCTGTCTTCTCTCCCCCCTCCTCTTTCTTTTTTTCTATATACTTCTTTTAACCCTCTCAATGCGTGAGACACAGCCCACCGTAGACTGTGCCTAATTGAGGAACCTTCTCATGGCTGGAAGTCAGCCTCTTTCTAAGCGTCCACTGGGACGAACCCAGTGAGGGAGCTAAATATAGAAAGGGCTCCCTCCTCCCGCAGCCTCCCTGTCCTCATGGGCACTGGCACAGGCGAGAATCAATGCTGCGCTTGGCGGTGCAGACAGCCACCCCTGCTTAGAGACCCTTATCTGCACCTGCCACCGATTGGCTCTGATAGACCCTGACACACTGAGGACAGGAAGTCACCATGGCGACCTTACAAAGCAGACAGAGGGAGAGAGAAGGCAGAGACTTAGCAGTGTGAGGCTGACTCAGGACACTTCGAGTTACCAACCTCACAGGCTCCTAGCTGGACAAACAGTGGTCCTGTCCCTTTACCCTAGCCACTGCAAGACATTCAATAGTGTAGGTCAGGAGTGGCCCTGCTGGCAACTATGGAGGAAGCAATGTTATTCACACCGGAAGTCCACGGCATTCTTGGGACTCTTCTGTGTGCCTCCGAAGAACACCAAGAATGGATGAATCAGTCCCTGCTCATCAGAGCCTTTCATGCTAAAGCAGCCCAAATGACTGATTTAGAAACTGCGTGGTCTTGTTCTTTGAGTAGATTTCTGAGGCACCCCTCAGAGCAGGCCCAGGTCTTCATTATCTCCACACACACCCTTTGATTAAGCATCTGTGACCACACAGTGTGGTATGCTGGATACTGTATCAAACTGAAGTGGCCAGAGCAGGATGTGGTGGTGGGAGACACTTACCCAGAACACTCAGGCAGTGAGCAAAACAAAACCATTTGTACCATCACCTCAGCAACTATTACAACTCTGTGAGTAATTGCTACAATTCTAACTGAAATATGAGCACAGGGGCTATGCTACCTTTTATAAGGACCCCAGTGACAGAAAGATGTAGGGGTTTTCTAGCTCCAAACCTGTAGCATCTGAACCAGTTTGGGATTCTTAAGTGCAGATTCCCTGGACCTCATTCTAACTCAGAGATCTGATTCCGTGGGTTAAATCAGCCATTATATGGGTCCTCAGGTGACTATGTCATACAATCTTCCTTGGGTCACTCCTGAGACTGCTGTTGTCCTGGAGGCAGGTGGCACTCACTCTCAGCAGGCCTCTGGGTACCCTGGTTTGTTCAAAGGAGCAGTGAGACTGAGCCCCATCCAGCCACCAAGAAGCAGAATCACGCAATCCTTTGGGAGGGAGCCTCAGCTTCTGACTTTGGAAGGTTTGTTGGGAATCACAGTAGTACATACCTATAATCCTAGCAAACAGGTTGAGGAGGCAGGATGGCAAGTTTGAGGCCAGCTTGGGGAAAAAAATTCTTCTCTAAGGAAAGATGGCAGTGTGTGTGTGTGTGTGTGTGTGTGTGTGTGTGTGTAGGGGTGCTAGGGAGTATCCTAGGGTGATTCTCGTGTACAGTGTTTGCATCGAGACCCATACAACAGAAGAGCAGGGTCAGCAATCACTACCCAGGTGGGAAGCAGGGAGGCCATCCACTGTTTGGCCTTTCTTTTCAAAGCTCGGGCTCCTTTATTGCTCTGTGTTCTTAGGACTATAAGCTCAGAAGAGGCTACAGAGCCATGTATTTATGCAAAGGCTTTAGGGAGCATACCCACTTCCTTTCCTAGACACTTAAGTCTGAAAAAGAGCTAGCAGTCCAAAATAGGGTGTGGTGATTTAAGGCTAATGAGGGGTATAAAGCATCTCCCATCAATCCCCCAGATTCGGGTTTGTGGCATCACCATCTGAGACTGTGAGTACGTTTTACTACTAGGTAACAGTGTATCTTGCCTGGCAATACCTGGCTTATGTTCTGGTGCTCATTTACATTAGAACTTTGGGGCTAAGGAAACAGCTTGATCAGTAAAGTGCTGGCCTTGTAGGCAGAAAGATCTGAGTTCAGTCCACAGAACCTACTTTAAAAAGCCAGATATGGGACACATAGTTGTAACCACAGTATCAGCCAGGCAGAGACAGGCTGATCTCTGGGGTTCTTGGGCTGGCCAGCATAGCCTACTTTGGTGAGCTCTAGGCTAGCACACATCTAAACACTTCTGTGTACCTACACAAAGATGAATACACGCACACACACACACACACACACACACACACACACACACACACACATGATAATAATGTAATGTATCATTCTGACACTAGATCCTTAAGCTGGCATGTGAACCTATGAAAGTCTCATAACTTAATGTGTGCAATGGTGAAAAATGGGTAAAAGTAAAACGTTTCTGAACAAGCAATGCCCCCAAATTATTTCCAAATCAAATTTGTAACAGATCTGAGATGGTTCTGGCAGCACCTGCCAGTGTGACATGATGCACTTCAATGTGGTCTTGGTTCTGAACACAATGTGCATGTTGTTACACCGTGCAATATTGCCTTAAAAAACCTCATCTCAGACTTAAGCTTACTGCACGCTATGACTTGCAGTGCTTTTACTGCACAGAAGTAGTTTTGTGCTCTTATAGAAAGGTAATGGTTTAATTACAGAAAATAAAGACTTTAATGTTTTTCTATTGTCATTCCTCAGAGTGCTGATTTGAAATTATTATGTCTTTGGATTGTGTTAGAATATTTGATTTTAAAGATTGCTGTTTAATGGGCCAGCAAGATGGCTCAGCCAGTAAAGGTGCTTGTCATGCAAGACTGGTGAGCTGAGTTCAATTCCCAGAATCTGTATAAAGGTAAATAGAAAGAAATGATTCCCTGGGCATTGGTGGCGCACGCCTTTAATCCCAGCACTTGGGAGGCAGAGGCAGGTGGATTTCTGAGTTCGAGGCCAGCCTGGTCTACAGAGTGAGTTCCAGGAAAGCCAGGGCTACACAGAGAAACCCTGTCTCAAAACAACCAAACAAACAACCCAAACAAACAAACAAACAAAAAGAAATGATTCCACAAAGGTCCTCTGACTTCCACACTTACAGTGTGGTATGTATGCCAGTACATATACTAGACACACACACACACACACACACACACACACACACACACACACACACACCAATAATAATAAATTTAAAGGTTCTAAAATTTCACTTCAAAATACACCAACAATAAGACACTTAAACATTTTAAAACTTGAGTTGCTGACTTGAGTTTCAATAAAAAACAAAACAACTCCCTCCTCACACAAACAAACAATCCAATCTCATATTTGGTTTGAGATTAAAACAAGATTCCCAAGAACTTATGAAACTGCTAAATATACATCTGCTATTTTGCATTGCATATTTATGTGAACATATTCTCAGTGCATCCAGGGATGGCGAGATGGCCAAGCAGCTAAGTGTTTAAAATGTTCTTGTCGTGTACCTGAGTTTTGTTCCCAGCACCCATGTCAGGAGGTTCACAGTTGCCTGTGACTCCAGCTCCATGGGATCTGACTCCCTCTTGTGACTTCCTGAGGGGACAGCACTCATGTGCACAAATGCACACAAAGATACACATGATTGAAAAAAAATAAAAATATCTAATCAATAATAACCAATAACCAAAACCATTGAAAACTCTCTGCCCTTCAGTATGGTACCAAAGACTCATGCCTTATGTAAATTTAAGCACATCTGTCTCATTAGTGTGAAGGTTTGTTTTTGTCTTTAATAAGTGATAAAATTACACATATATTATGTATTTTTACCTAAGAATTATTTTAAGATAAATTTATGACTTGTCATCTGTAAATGTTTGACTGCCTATTTATAGATCTGTATTTTGGAGTTAAATGCAAATTTCTTAGGTAAAAAGGGGATGTAAGGAGATGTTTAAGATGCTGTGGTCTAGGGCCAGGTGTGGTATCTGTGAGTTCAAGGCCATCTTGGTCTACAAAGTGAGTTCCACAACAGTTGGCTATTGCACAGAGAAATCCTGTCACAAACAAACAAACAAAAAACAAAAAGAAGAGGAAGAGGAAGAGGAAGAGGAAGAGGAGGCAGCTGTGGTTTAGACTATGCCAGAGGAGGGAGTCCATCCTTTTAAATCTCCTGCCCTTTAGTGTAGGGTCAATAGCTGGCACTTGGACTTTCACTTGTGGTGTCTGAACCTAGCGCATCTGTATAGTTAAAAGCAAAACAGAACCATTGTCATCAGATGAACCCTGGGAGTTAGCTTTGAATGCTGTCTGGCCCTGACCTGCTTAAATCTCAAGGCTCTGTACAGACTTGAGCCTTGCTCTCCCCTTGTACCTTAGAGATGCCCTGTCAGCCTCAGCCCAAATGGTGTTTAAGGTTTCTTTTGTTTTGTTTTCCTGAGTCCAGATTTACTTATGTAGTGCCCTCCTCCTGAACCCAGTGTGACCAATGTTATCAAGATAGACTTAAGGGGCCAAGAGAATCTGATGGTCAGGTAACTGCCATGCACTGCTATCAGCCCAGGAGCTTTTATTGTCCTCCATGTCTTTCTTCTGACGTGTTGCCTTCCCTGGCCCAACTAGTTGAAACACCCACACTCACTGCTGGCTAATATCTCTTTGTTCTTGGCTTCAGGATTCACTCAGTGAGAACATCTTTGACCTCCTCTCCTGTGGGCAATTATTTATCCAGCGACCTGTTGTACTTTGTGGAGCACACATGCTCAATAAAAATCCATGAACCGATAAGAAGAGAGAAGCCCAGCCACAGAGAGAAGCCCAGCCACAGAGAGTAACCCAGCCACAGAGCTGAGCTCAGAGTCCTCGGGGTTGTTTTTAGAGGAAAGAGCACAGAATGCTTTTTATACACATGTGCAAAGTCACAGTGGGGGGGATGGAGGGGAAAGCTTTGCCTCCAGGTGCCCTGCGATCTCTGGGCATTCACATCTAGGGCACTGCCTTTGTGTGGGGACTGGTCTTGTTGACTATTTTCATTAGCTGATGAGAAGTCACTTAGGTGGTTATATTTCTGACCCACAGATACTATAAGCTATTGCTTTATTGTTTTAATGAGTTAAAGTTTGGAGGTGTTTTGCTATGGAGAAATAGATGCCTGGTTAGCATATATCATTCATGTTGCTTTTGTGTGCACACAAGCTGGGGCACCTGAGCGGCCTTAGGGCAGGCCAATAGACCAGGAGGGGTAGCTATGAATCCTGAGAAGGCAAACAGCTTGCTGGGGCCCAGTCTGTACTTTAAAAGATCAAATCAAAGGTACTCTGCCTACCTTCTTCAGCCATTCTGATGTGCTCTGGATCCCACCTCCAGAATATACTCCTTGTCTTAGGACATCATTATCTTGAAATTCAAGCGCTTATTTCTTTAACGCACGTAGAGCCGTTTCTCTGGACCAGCTGTGTACAGAACATGGTTTCTGCATTTCACAGCATGGACAGAGTTGGTATTTGCACAGTTCTTTCCCTCTACGTGACCCTGAATGCATCTTGAGGTAGGACACCCTTTCTGCACTGCTGGCTCCCCATAACACCCAGCCCACAGTTCAGCATTCTGCAAATATTTAGTAGTTCAAGAGGAGGACATGAAGGATTACCTGGCAGAGGCGTTTTAAAGATGTATGCAAGGATAACAGTAGGGGAGTCTAAGAGCTATTTGACTGACATGGGACATCTGTTATATGTCTGGGGCAAGCAAGACCTCCCCACATTAGAGAATTTAATTCTCAAAGAATCTGTTTATGAGGTAAACAAATTTCCCACCTCATCAGTCGGTACATCAAGGCTGAGAGAGGTACTCATGGGACACAGTAAAACTAATAGTCAAAGCTAGTGGATTGGTCTGAATTAGTTCACTGAATCTGAATTCTCTAAGATGGAAGCAAACAAAATTTAGGTAAAGTGCTCACACCTACACTTGCAAGCGACTGTGTGGCAGAGCCATCAGTAGAGTCTGGGAGACTGAGTCTGGTGCTGTCATTTCATCTTTTCTGTAACATCATTTATTCAGTGAGTGTATGGGGAGCCGGGAGTGGGGAGTGGTGTGCACATGTGCTACAGTGTGTCTGTAGTAGAGAGAGGGCATTTGATGGGGTTCAGTTCTTACCTTCTTGTAAGGGTCTCTACCTGCTTTGCCATGTCACTGGCCCTGGCGTTGTTATTCTTAGCAGTGAGAATATGGTGGCAGCACTGTAATTACAGGTGAGGTGTGTGCTCAGCCCCACTCTGTGCCCACCACTGCTCTCCTCTCCCTGCTTCCTCTATTCATTGGAGTTTCCCATATGACCCTGATTTACTTTTTTTTGAGTCATTCTTTGGTTTCATCTAATCTCTCCTTTTTTTTTTCTCTTCAAAAATGAAGAAGTCAGGGTTGGGGAGATCCCTG
Source organism: Arvicanthis niloticus (assembly GCF_011762505.2). NCBI lineage: Eukaryota > Metazoa > Chordata > Mammalia > Rodentia > Muridae > Arvicanthis > Arvicanthis niloticus. The sequence goes on along the minus strand of NC_047661.1, from coordinate 84,480,545 downwards.
GTACTCATGTAAAATCCAGACACAGTAGCATACATACATCTGTAACTCTGTCACTGAGGGTGGGAGGACACGAGACAGGTGGATTGGAGCTTGATGGCAGCCAGTCTATCTAATCAAGCACCAGGTTCAGTGAGAGACTCTTGTATCTAAAAATAAGGTTAGGCAGTGATTGACAGAGGAATACACTCAGCATTGACCTCTGACCTCTACATAGGCATACACATGTACAGGTGTGCACATATTCATAACACACACATGGGGTGCAGGGGGAGATCAAAACTTTCTCCTAATCCATTCTCTGGGGAGCCTTCCCCATCAGGCCTATTAACCATCCTGTTGCAGGGGACAGACACATGTGCAGAAAAGGATGAGGGAATAAAAATATTAGTAATTTTAAAAAATCCGTAAGTGACAGAGAGCTTCTCAACAGACTAAGTTTTGGGTTAAAATGAGTCTAAACTCCAGTCTTGTGCTGTTTTTCTCTTTCTTGCCTCCCTCCCTCCCTCCCTCCCTCCCTCCCTTCCTTCCTTCCTTCCTTCCTTCCTTCCTTCTTTTCAGTAGGAGAAACATGTGAGCTGGCCAGTGACGAGGAGGTGTCCATTGGCATCGGTGGAGTTTAGAATCCTGAAGGCAGCTTCTCAATTCTGAATTAACATCCTTTCTTCCTGGGCACAAGAAGGTCTATGTTTCTCTCTCCTCCTCCTCAGCCCCACACATGCTCTTTCATGCAAGTCAACAGTCCTGCCCCACAATAGGTGTGATTGCTTCCCATTATGTTGTCATGGCAACGCCCATTGCCATCTGGGGGGGTGGGGAGGTGGCAGCGGAAACAAATGAGTGGCCAATCAGGCTTTCCAGGAAAGTCTTTCCCTGATCCACTGCTCACTGCCAACTGTGGAGGCCGGATGGAATAAAGGGTGGTGTAGGAGGGCCCCGCTGATGGGCACAGTGTTGGCAACCCTCCCAGTAAAACTGAGGAACAGACAGAGGGACACTTGGTGTTAACATGGATGTGCTGACTGACAGATTATTGACCTGCATGAGGAGGGAGACAAATGGTCAGATGGGGTGCATAGGCACATTAACACTTGAATTGTCATCCTATTCTTGGAAACTTAGATGAAAGGGGATAGAGCTGTTTTCTGTGCCGAAGGTTACAAGCCCCACTGTCACCATGGTCCTTGCCTTTTTTCCTACACCTCTGGCTACAAATGACTCTCCTTGCAGGATCTCTAAGAGTCAGGAGGTCTGGTTGACAGACATGCCGTACTTTGAATGCCCTGCCATGAGCAGCTGTGTAGTCTCCGCTGGCAACAGCTCTAGGCTTGTTTTTGTTTTCTCCTTTAGGACATGGGGGGTCATAGGGTCATAACAGCACGCCCTTTCCAGGCTTGTTGTGAGGGCAGACTGAGGTAACAGCAGGCTGGGTGCCTGCTCCTAATAAGCACTTCATGGATTCCAGCTATCACTGCTGCACCTGGCCACAGATCTCTGGGCTCTTGGTATGCTGTACGGTTTCCCATCTCCCTATTTCAAATCTATGTTCTGGGGATTAAACACAGCAGGAGTGAACTTCTGATAGCCTGGGAGCCAAATACAGCTTTCCACTGCAAGACATTTCCAAAGTCAGCCATCTCCCTAAGAAACAGAGCCACTGGATACCTTCTCAGAGCACCTGGGGAGGTGGGTTAGCAGCTTGAGATTCCTTTTTAGAATAGCTGTTGACACCATATTACCTTGTACTGTGTGGTCCCTTTAATTGCTTCAGAAAGGCCTGTGGATGGAACAGGCTTTAGACTGAGGGACACCATCATCCTCAAGTAGACAGCAAACCTGTGTGAGCATCTCTCAGACTTGCTCCTGCCCAGATAGTCTCTCATCACTGAGCCCCTGGGGCATTCTGATCAAGAGCTGGGAAGACAGCTGGCCAGATCAGGCAGTTGAGGTCCACTGGAGTAATTAATCCTAAAGGTTACCAGTGCCGGTCCTGCTGGGGAGCAGGAATCCAATTACCCACAGTGACAGCAGCTTAGTCCCCAGGGACACACTCGTCTGCAGGGTGGCTGGACAACATGTCTACTTGAAATCTTCTTGACAAGCAAGTCTAGCTTCGCCTTCTATTTCTTCCAGCCACCTAACCTGGTTCAGACCTTAGCTGACTGAGACAACTTTGGGTCACAGGACAAAGGATCAAACTCTGAGAGACTGGGCCAGGGCTGCTTTTTAGAGGCCTTCTGGGAAATGCCTGTCTCCCCTGTCGAAACAGAGACCACAAGAGCTGAGCCAGACCTAGAAGATAAGTCAATAGTAGGAGGGAAAGAGAAGCAATGAGGGACTCCAAATGAGTTTACTTGGCCATTAAATAAATATGCAAAATTATGCAGATGGAAAAATGAGCATATAATTTTCAATCAATTGCTCTGGCATCATCTGAAACAGACCTGTGGTTCTGGATAAGGAGAACATTGGGAGAGAATTCTGGCTCCCTTTCCTCCATCAGCCCAAAGAATGCAGGGTAGGAAGCAGGGAGGGCAGGAAGGTGGGCGTGCCCTGGAAGTGGTGCTGGCTTGGACCATGATAAGCTCAAACTCATCTAGAACTTCCACCCTGGGCAAATGTGAGATGCAAACCAAGCCTTTCGCATGGCAGCCACCAGGGAAAGGCATTTGACTTTTGTAATGCAAATTGGCTTCCTGGCTTGAAAGAACATGATTAAAATGATATGTTTCAATGTGGGAGCCAGACAGCAGATTTGGTATTGGAAAGCAGCAGCAGCTGCTGCTTACGCACAGGGGTGTCTACAAGGTGTACGGAGGAGTAAGAAGAGAAATATTTGCTGCGGCTTGGAGACTCCAGAACTTGTTCATCGGCAGAGGCCATTCTGCTGGGACATATAAACCCAGCCACGACTGGGGTGTGGGAAAGGCAGAGTGCTTCCTCTCTCCATCCTGGGAAGGGTTCCCTTCAGTCTTAGATTGACCATTTCTTCATCCATTCAACATTTATTCAGTACCACTTCCATGTGCCAAGACAGGCAAGGAACTGACAGTTTAGTGAAGACAGCTGACCAGGCCTCAAATAAGAACTCTGCCCTTTACAAAGAATGTTTCTTGGTAAAATGACATCGGCTCTCTGTGACTTGGTTTCTTCAATTTTGCAATAAGGAGACATGAAAGTAAATGTTATATTACAACACATTGTGAGGACCCAGTTTATCTTCTTGTCTTTAAACAACTAAAATGCCATGGAGCATATGAAAAAGGATGCTTTCTAACAATGGACAATAACCTCCCCATTCTACTGCCATTACCCAATTCCCAGGCTTGGCACAAGGAAAAGAAACTCAAACCAACACAGCCCCAAATTTTTGGAATTGAAGCAGATGAGAAGGCTGGAATGCTCAAAGTTGACACCAAAAAGTGCTCTGGAGATCTGAAAGTGTTCTATTAACATACTGATTGGAACACACACGGAGTAAACCCTATCAATCAGGAGACAGAACCACTACAAAGCAGTATGACAACCTCCATAGCTGAACCAGGGCTTAGAGTTAATGATCCCAGGGCCAGAATATCTGAGCCTCATGGTAAATTTTCAAAGTATCAAATAATTTTCAAAAAGTTACCAGATCAGATAGATAATTTTGGTTGTCAACTTGATATACGTCTGAAGAGGTAAACTTGACTAAAGACTTGCTTCTATCAGATTGGCCTGTGGGTGTTTCCTTGATTGCTAACTGATGTTGGAGGACCCACTGTTCGGTGAGTGTTATCATTTCTAGGCAGGTAGACATGGGTTAATATAAGAAAATAAGTTGAGCTCACATTTGAAAGTGAGCCAGTAAGTAGCATTCCTGCATGGGCTCTGCTTCAAGCTCCTGCCTTGACTTCCGTCTACCTGTAAGCTGAAATAAACCCCATCCTCCCCAAGTTACTTTTGCTCATAGTATTTATCACAGCAACTCACAAGAAACTGTGGATTGGCCACCCTATGTAATCAGACTAAATTAACCTCAAACAAAAGGAGACACTAAATGTCTTACTTTGGCTTTAAAAATATCAAACTGATCTCAATGTGTATGCCCTAACAGAACAAAGCCCACCAGTCTAGCAGATGATGATGATGATGATTATGATTATGATGATGATGATGATGATGATACAGGGCATGGTGGCACAAAACCATCATACCAGTAACTGGAAGGCTGAGGCCTAAAGATAATTACTTAGAGGTCAACCTGTACTGTATAGTGAGTTTGAGGCTGCTTAGCATGATATAGTAAGATCCTGTTCTAAAAAAAAAAAAAAAAAATCAAACCAAAACACTACACAAACAAACAAATATACCAAGAAAAAGAAAAAAAAACCTGACTGGTAATCAGAAGAAAAATCAATCCACTAAAAATGACTCAGGCATGACAAAGGTGATAGCAGAGGAGAATGTTAGAACTACTATAAGGAACGTAATATGCATGCTCTAGAACAGTAGATCAGACATAGCAGAAGAGTCGGCAGTGTGAAGAAATAGAAATTTAAATATCTGAAAGCAAGCAGCAGGTAGAAAAACAAAAAGGAACACAGCACCAGATGTAGGATATTAACAAAGACTCTGACATGCATGCAATTGGAATCCCCTGGCAGAAGGGGGACAAAGAAAAAAAATTGAAGAAATGACTAGAATTGGCAAAATCTACAAATCTACTGATTCAAGAAACTTAATGATTATTCAGTAGGATAAAAAAAAGTGTATCAATAAAGGTACATTATAACCAAATCATTGAAAATCAGTGATAAAGAGAAAAGTTCTTGAAATTGGCCAGTTGCAAAGGGACATTATATAATATGGGATATAAATGGGAACCAAGACAAGGTGGCGACTTCATTGTCAAGCAGTATGCTCGCCAGAAGACAATGATATCTGTAAAGATGGACAGGAAAAACTGTCAACCTAGAATTATAGGTCAAGGAAAAAACTCAGAAATGAAAGTAAAACAAATACTTCATATTAAAGTTGAGGTAATTTGTCACAACTAGATCTGCCTATAACAAACTTAAAAACAAAACAAAACAAAACAACCCAGTTCTCCTAAGAAGAAGAAAATGATCCAAGTTAGAAATTTGCATCTTTTCAATGGAATGAATATCACTGAGAATAGAAGATATGTGAGTGAGTAAATCAAAATACATTTTCACTCATTTTAAAATTTTCTACAAAAAATGTTGTCTATTTAGAGCAGAAAGTCTTTTATTGTAGGATTTCTAAGACATAGTAAAAACATAAATGTATCACAAAATAAAGAAGGTAGAAAAATATATAGTCATACGATCTTTTATATTGCACACAAAATATTATAATCTATAAAGATAGACACTGATATGTTGTTAAGTATATTATGTACAACAGAAGTAAAAATCACAAAATAGTATGATTAAACTAAGCTATATCAGTATTTCATTAAATATAAGTGGCTTAAAACTTTAATTAAAAATCAGAGGAGGTTATCATATTGGAAGATAAATAGCAAGAACCAGCTACATGTTCTCTATAAAAAAAAAAGCATTTGAGATATGAAAATATCCATAAATTCAAAGAACAGGAAAAGATACACTAAAAACATTGATCAAAACAAAACTAGAGATTCTATACCAGGCAGATTTCAGAACAAGGACTATCATGCAAGGCACAGAATATTGTGTGATTAAAAAACAAGTAACTGCATCAAAGGAATATGACAATACTGATTGTATATGCACCAATAATATGGCTTCAAAATACAAGGAACATAAACTGATAGAAATGGAAGGCTTCAAAACACAAGAAACAAAATGATAGGAACGGAAGGAGAAATGAACAAACCATCACTAGGGTTAGACACTGTCTTCCATCAGCACAAGTCAGAAGAGGAAGACTGAAAATTGGTAGGGTTGTAGAAGCTGGAATAACCCCATCAACCATCTTAGCTTCATTGACATAAACTGCATAATGCACAGGTGCATGTGTGTGAAATCATTGACCAAGACAGGTCATATACTCAGCTATAAAATCAGTCCTAATTTATTAAAATGGACTAAAAGTGACAAACTCTTTTCTTCAACCACAAAAGGTCAGTTAGAAATAAAATTTAGAGAGGTATCTGAAAATCAGTCAAATATTAGCAGAATAAATAATATATAATATAATAAATAATATGGATAAAAGAAAAAAAAATCACAAGAAAAAAGAAAAACCTTAGAACTGAGAAAAAGAATGAACCCACGGCACCAGAACTTGCTCCTCTGTAAAGCTAAAGGGGCATTCAGAGGTTAACTTATGACATCAGATAATTTACTATTAAAAAAAAAAAAACACTAAAATCAATGATCTAAGCCACTTCCTTAAGAAACTAGGGAATAGATAATTAAAACCAAAGTACCAGCAGAGAAGAAATAATAAAGATTAGTGAAACAGAAAGCAGAATGCAAAAACAAATGTAACCGAAAGCTTTCCTTATAAAGGTGGATATGAAGGCCTGCTTCCGCCATAGCCTCTGAGTACTTCCAAAGGGTAAGAGTAGCCACTGAGACGGTTCAGTAGGCGAAGGTGCTGGCAGCTCCAAGCCCCATGTGGTGGAAGGAGAGAACTGAGTCCTACACAGTATTCTCTGAACGTTATGCAGTCACTGTAGCACAAGTACTCCACGTAGAAACACACAGGAACATGCATGCATGCATGCACATACAAATACATAAGTAAATGTCTTTAAAAATTGAGAAGAAATGACTCAGCCATTAAGAGCGCTTCCTGCTCTTTGAGAGGACTCAGACTTGGTTCCCACACCCATATAGAGCCACTCACAGCCACTTGCAATTCTAGTGACAGGGAATGTGGACAGCTTCACATCTGTACACACATGACATACATACAAACATACACACACAAATAAATCTTAAAACAAAAAAGCTGGGTATCATAGAAATAAAAGCATCTTCATACCAATAAATCTGCATGATGAAGACATTTCTTAAAAGACATTTCACACAGCCAAAACTCATCAAAAAGCAACAAATAACTAGAAGAGCCTAGGTCTCTATTGAATAAATGTATTTCTACTTTTCCATCTTTCTCCAAATTCAAGGAACAAATCATCAGTAAACTCCATAGTAATTCTTCATTGTGTAGGTCATTGTATCAAAATGAAGCCTGCACTCATTTCAGTAGATGCAGCAAAGGCTTTCAGCAAAATCTTATACCCATTATTACCTAAAAATACAATAAACATTAGCAAATTTTATCAACTAGAAAATAGGTATCTACAAAACCCTACAGCTAGCATCACATTGAAAACATCCGTTTTTAGCACATCTATCCACCATTGTGGTCTACACTGCACTGAAACAGACAACACAATAAGGCAGGAAAAGGAAATGAAAAGCATTGGATTAGAAATGTAGATGGAACACGCTCTCTTTACTGGCAGACTTCCTGCTCATCCATGCAAGTCCTCCATTCCCAGGGGAAGCTGTAGTGATCACATTATGAGGACTGGGCTACAATTACTTAGAATAGCTCCTGGTACCCGATACCTATTCAGCAGATATTCTGCTACTGATTCAAATTGTGAGAGAACTGAGACCATGTTATGGGGGGGGGGGGGTCTGTTCTGGCTAAAGGCAAAGCTGAGAGAAAATGCCTCCTTGCCTCAGAGACAATCATGAGGGTATGAATGGAGAAACATGACCTTTCTCATTCCTCCCTACAAAAGGTTTTGCTCTCAAAATTATCTATAATCCTTTAGTGACCTTGGGAAGAGATAGTGCAGGGAAAACTATCTCAAAATGGTGGACAGAAGGCCAGAGCAGGGCTGTCACCCTGAGGGCACCAGGTGTGATATGAGAAGGCATAGAAGAGGAAGCAGGTCTCATGGGGTAAGCCCTGACATGCCATGGTAAAGAGGTGGATTTTGATCTAAGCACTCCATTTTGTTTCTTACGAAAGAGGGCTTTAATTCAGACTGCTATTCCTGAAGCAAGCCGTGTGCACTTATATACTATCAAATACAAGCCTCTCACAATTATAGTTCCTCTGGTAAAACCCAGGCTGGAGCCCCTCACCAAGAGTCTTATCAAAGAATGAACTCAGTGAATTATTGTGACTTCTCTGGTGTCTCAGGGCTGGCAGGACTTGGGTGGATTTGAAAGAAGTGAGCTCCTGTTAGGAGCTCAGTTGTCACTATACCAAGAAAGCATAGAGAATAGTTTAGTAACCTGGGACTCTTCTTGAATTAGGTTATGTACACCCCCCATCTAATAATGCATTTGGCAGTCTACCTTTACCTGTATGAACTATTCCCCTCATTTGCATCGGGCTACCTGTATACCCCTTCTGAACAATGGGATACATTTCTCCTCTCTTTAATGACCATCAGTCTTGGAACAGTTTATCTTAAAGCATACTCACGAAATACCCAAGCCCCAGGGTAAGAGGTCCCAATCTAGTCTGAACAGGTATGAGATATGGGAACTAGAAGGCAAAACTGTGTCTTCAAATGACCATTAGGGAGAACCCTGATTTATTATCTTATGCCTATGCATAATTGGGCTTGCATAGGATTAAATCGGAATCTTTATGGGAATGGACATGCCCAGTAGAAAAAATATCACATGACCTTCTTCTATCAATCAAAAGAGAGAACCACCTTCATTGTGTCCCTTAGTAGCCAATCTCCTCCTCCTCTTGAACTCCAGAAACTGAATCGCCAAACAACAAGCAGAGGCTGTGAGCATCTTCACTCATGTGGCCTGCTCGAATGCAGTGATCTTTTCCATACATAGCTTTAAATAAAGTTCCCTTGCTACTTTTGAGAATTTGGACATTTACTTTAAGTCCTTGAATAAGAGGGCATGGACCGAGAAACAGACAACCCTACCAGTAACAACCTTCTCTCTGATCTCTACTTTTTCTTAGGAAGACGGAGCAAAGGATAGTTTTGCCCCGAGGTTCCTGGAACAAGATCAACCTGCTGTTCTGGGGATCATAAGAGGGGAATCTGTCTGAACCCTCTGAACAGTTCTCTGAGCCCAAAGAAAGTGCCCAATCCCTGCTTATGTTTCAGTCAGACCTAGGACTCACAGCAGATAGGTTAGAAATGAACCCCGTGGGAGGGCAGGACAGCAGCCCCGTGGGTACTGTCAGCACGCGAGTCCTGACCCAAGGAGGGGAGGTCGCCTTCCCACAGCCCGACCTTGCACATTCCTCCCGCATCTCTGGGAAATAATCACACTCCTCGCCCTGAAGAAACACAGTCAACAGATTCTGGTTTCCTAGATACGCCAGAGGCTTCTAAAAATAGCCAGGCAATGACAAAGCAAATTGGCATATGGACTGCAAATAATTCCAGTACCAGCTTGCTTGGCAGGCTCTAGCCTCCCTGGTGGAGTGCGGCCTCCTCTTCCCTCCCCGGTTTCTGAAACCGGCTATTGCCGCGGAACACCCCAGTCCAGACAGGAGTTGGAGGGGCTGCTGTAGCCCCGCGTCTGTCCACAGGGTTGGTCAAACCTGGGTCCTGAAGCCACTCCAGACATTCCTATTTCTCTCCTTGCCCATCCAACGTGCCCTCCACTTTCCCATGTTCAAGCTGACTATTCAACCTAGTCTAGCTAAGTCCAAATACCCAACAGCTCTGACTGACGTCCCCAAGCAACCTGTCCCATCCTTCATGGCAGCAGCAGGGCTACCTTGACCTTGCCACTCTGGATTTTCTCTTGACTAGAATAAGACACTGTTCGTTAAAACCCTTTCATTTGCCTTGAGTATGCTTTAGGCTCCAAGAGGAAGGGCACCTAAATAAATGCCCTTCCTGTCTAGGGCATTCCAACCTTATCTCTTGCATGTGGTGGGAAGCTGACTGTGTGACCAGCTCCTCGTGGGACGGCACACCTGGTGCAGGAATTCCAGGGGCACACGGGTTCCTGACCTGAAGCGGGATGATTAAATATGCCAGCCACTTTGCTAAGTGATTCTTCTAGTTGTCGAGATTGTTTATCATTCAGCTTCTATAATGAGCCCACAAAGGAGCCATTCTTATCTCTATTAACATATTCTGTTATTCTTACCATGAACTCTGCAAACCGACCGAGGGAAGCAGCTTACAGTCACCATGGAAGTGAGACAGTTTATAGCTGAGAGTTGTGAGTACACTTGGCTTCTACTGCCCCATGGCATCAGGGCCCTAGACTCCCTCTACCCACCATAGCACCCTCCACCAGTTGGTACCCAGAACTGCATTGAGAGAACTATTTATACAGTTGAAGACTGGATGAAAGGCAGAATGAGGAATTGAGAATGAGGAAGCAGGTAGCTAGAGTGTGCCTTCAGTGGCCTGTCTCTGGCATCAGCTGGTTTCCAACTAGATCAAATGTTGGAGTCGAGGTTGTTAAGAAGGGAGAGCCACTCTTAGAAGGGGGAATACACTAGTCATAAGAAGCAGCCGGAGGAAGGGAACTGGGAGGGAGGGGTATGAGGAGAAGAATGGAGGATTTACAATCAGGTGTGGGAAAGGACAGAAGAGATGTCCGGACAGCCATGGAAATGAATGGAAATCTGCATGAGGAGGTGGGGGGGGGGGGTCATCTTTAGGATGAGACTGAGACCTGGGATAACCCAAGAATCAATGGGGGTGACTTTAGCTGTGACTCACTACACTAGGAATATGGAACATGAAGAGGCCACCTCCTGTAGCCAGTCAGGAACCTCAGTGGAGTGATAGGGATACCAATCTACCCACAAAACTTTCAACTCAAAAGTTATCCTGTCTACAAGTAATGCAGACATGGGGGAGAACAGACACTGAGGCAATGGCCAACCAATAACCGGCCCAACTGGAGACCCATCCCATGGGCAAGCACCAATCTCTAACACTATTAAGGATATTCTGTTACACTTCCAGACAGGACCATGTTGTCCTCTGAGAGGCTCCACCTAGTAGCTGACTCAGACAGATACAGACACCCACAGCCAAACAGTGAATGGAGCTTGGGGACTCTTATGAAAGAATAGGAGGAAGAATTGCGGGCCCTAAAGGGGTTAGGAACTCCACAGGAAGACCAACAAGGTCTGGACCCTTGGGGCTCTCAGAGTCTGAACCACCAACCAAAGAGCATATCTAGGCCCAACTGCTCATATGTAGCAGATGTACAGCTTGACCTTCATGTGGGTCCTGAACAACTTGAACGGGGGCTATCCCAAAAGCTGTAGCCTGTACATGAGATATGTTCTACTAGCTGGGCTGCCTTGTCTGGCCTCAGTGGGAGAGGAAGCACCTAGCCTCACACAGACTTTAAGTGCCAGGGCAGAATATCCAGGGGGTCCCCCACATGCTCAGAGGAGAAGGGGGGCATGGGAGAAGAGTTGTGGAAAAGGGTGATCAGGAGGGGGACAGTGAGCAGGCTATAAAGTGAATAAGTAAAAAAAAAATTAATTAATTAAATTTAAAAACAAGGGGAGGGAGAGCCAGGGGTTTTCATTTTCAAACATCTCTGGAAATGCAGGGCCAGAGAGAAAGGAGGGCCCTATAATGCAGTCTTAGCCGTGAGCAGTGGCTTCCAACAGTGGCTTCCTGTTATACTTACCATCTCTGATTTATCCCTGTTATTTCCAACATCCAGTCACCAACTCTCTGGATTAAGTTTTCTCTGTTTCAGACATTCAGAATGAACCAGGTGGTACATGGTTATAACCCACGTACTTGGGAGGCAGGGGCAGGAGAATCACTATGAGTTCAAGGCCAGCCTGGGCTACAGTGTCAGACCTTTTTCTCAAAAAGCTAACCAAACAAATAACAACGAAACCCAAATATTCCAAACAACCTCCTCTGTTTTCTAAGTCAGAACTTGGACTAGATTGAATGCTGTGCAGACCCATACAGGCATAGCTGGAATTCAAGTGCAGGACACTGAATAAACTACTTTCATTTGCTGCATCTTAAGTCAGAAATCATCTAGGTCCCAACTGATTGCTTTACTCAGGCTCCAAAATGAGGAGTGACTTGTCCAAGGTTACTATCTAATTCATGGCAGAGTAACTAGCTCAATGGACAGCCCCTACCTCCCAGCTTTCCCACTGGTGTTTTTTCTCTCTGATACATCAGCTCCTTGCTTCCCATTGGCCTTTGATAAGTCCCTGCTTCTTTGAACAGCTAACTTTGCCTCCTTGTCTTGGAGCTAAAAAGTATCCTAGCCTTACCCTCCTGGAAACTGTTGGGAGATGGCAGGCTAACCTAAGGCACTGAGCTCCTGCCAACATCCCTAAATGTCTAAACCTATGATATCAGGGTGGTGGTGGAGAGGGTGACATTAGGAAAGTGCCTATGCAATAGATGTATGCACAGCATTAGAATAAAACCCTTAGTTCCTGCATTTGCCATGAGGTTATCAAGGCAGCTGGAAAACTCATTGAGGCTTTTCTGTCTTAAAGCCTTAAAGCCAAGAAATGCTCATAGGCAGCCCTGATTTGTCCAAGATGAGCACAAAAGAGGTGCCTTTATTGTGAACTACAGCCTCTTTAGCATCTTTAATTCATGAGCAGGGTAGGGTGATCAGGGAGACAGCAGGAGGAAGAAAGGGAGGGCAGGAGGCATGGAGATGAGTCGCCCAGAGTTAGAGCAAATTGATATTCCAGCCAGGTCCAGCATAGCTAAGCAGATTCAGTTTGTTCATGAGGAAAGGACACACACTGTTGTCAGGAATGGAAGAACTCTACCTACCCACCAGACCACTGTGCACTGGCAGCACTGTTTAAGATCTATCAGCTGTTACTTCTGTATGTCTTTCCATCTGTCCATCCATCCATCCATCCATCCATCATCCATTCACCCATTCCTGCATCCATCCATTCCTGCATCCATCTCACCATCCATTCACCTATCCATGAATCCATTCATCCATCCCTGCATCCATTCCTGCATCCCCACATCCATCCATCCATCCATCCATCCATCCATCTATCCATCCATCCATTCCTGTATCCATCTCGCCATCCATCCTCCCATCCTTGCATCCATCCAACAACTGCCCAACAAGTGTAGTCCAGAATTAACAGTGAATTTTTATGTTCAGAAAATTTAGGTTTAAATCTGCCCTCTGCTCCAGAGTCAGCTATATGACTTTGGTAAAGATATTTAACCTCCTTGTCCTAATGTCCTTCCTTTACATGTGATAACAACACTCAACTAACATCATTAAGAGAGTTAAATTAATACATGCAGGGTCCCAGAACAGTAATTGGATTACAGGAAGCGCACTGAGATATTGATAGCTACACTGGTTCTGAAGACAGATCTGAATTGAAGTTCTGTGTCTAGAAGCTGGTAGTTGAATGGCTTTAGACAAGTCACTTGATCTTTCTGCACTATGATTCTTCACCTACAGGATTTTCTGCTTTGTATAGTAGTTGTGAGAATCAATGAGATAGTGATATAAACTAAATGTTCAATGGAATCTTCTGCTGGTCCAACAGCCCAACTCTTAAGGCTGATGTCTGTGAATGTCCCAGGCTTATATACTCAGGACTGACGACCACTGCAGGCTTCAGATGAACACTGGTACTCAAAGCATGAGACTTGTCTATGCCTAGCTCTGTGCTTAGCTGTGTAACCCCATGCAAACATGTCTAAACTTACAACAGCAGATTCTCCATTAGCAAAACTAAGGTGCTAGAACCCTAAGGGTTTCTTTTAGCTCAATCACCCCAAAAGGCACGTAACATTGTTCCAGCCTCTCTATCTCTACAGTCCCGCCTTGTCTTGAAATCAGCGTGCAGAATGGAGTGGGAACAGCTCATAGGACAGACCAGCATACAACCTGGCTGAATGTCAGTGATACCCGGCAGAGGGCTCTCCTGGCCTCTCATCACTGCCTGCCCACAGAGTCATGCTGGAAGTCTAAGACCAAGTACATACAGGTGGCCACATTCTTCATTCTGTGTCTCACCTCACTCATGGTAAGAACTTCTGTTTGTCTGGCTTGTTTTGAGCAGTATCCTTCAGGAGTTCCAGGACTTAGGAGCTTGCTATGCACCTGTCTACCCTCAAGTTCAGACAGGAATCCCACTCAGACCACTGGAGGTGTATATGTGATCTTCTCACTTCCATATCCCAAGTCCTAGTCTCCACCGTTCTACTATCCAAGGCAGCATCTGGGTGATTTATTTCTATGCCATCAGCTAGGGAGGCCACACCTGTTTGTATATCAGAGCCATCCAGGCCTATGACCTTATTCTGCATACTCCAATAGAGAAGGTTCTTGGGGCCCCTATCCTGTAGCAAGTGATCCCTGCCTACCTGACCCAACCTCCTGAAGGCACAAATACTCCTTTGAGTGATGGCATAGGAAGTCTAACACTGTCAGAGGACAATGAAGCCCAAGAAGAATTTCTGAACTGCCTCTCTACTGTGCCCCAGGGCAAGGCTCACCAGCACAACCTGCATCAGGCTGTTCTTGGTACATGATCAGTTGCAAGCAGATGGCCTACGTTAGCACTAGCTACTGAGGGTTACGCATAATGCTTCCATCCTGTCTCTGTCCCTGCTCATACCCACTTTGCAAAGGCTCTCCAAGTACCTGTGTTCCAGGCATGGAGAGGAGCTACAGTAAAGAGGTAACTACAGTGAACAGCTCCTTCCAAGGAGCCCATAGTCTGGAAGAAAAGATCATGGATATATAAAGAAATAATTTCAGCAGTGTGTGCTAAATGGCATGCTTTGAGAACATGGAAGTTTCTGGAAAACATTATGCCTATAGACTCAGGAAGCAGAGGCAATGACAAAGGCATCATTAGATTGCCCGAAAGGACTTCTTTCTTTGTGCTCCAGCTCATGGAGTTTTCTTTCATGGTTGTTAACATGTGCAGAGGGAGTTAAGTCACAGCCTAGAAATCGGGGTCTTGGAGTTACCCATGGCCAAGGAAGGGCAGAACCACCTCAATATAATGGCCAAAGGTCCTTGTGCTTAGAAACGCCTTCCAACCAGGACTTTGTCAAGCTTCAAGATCAGGACAAAAGTGGCCTTAGATGGCCTTGGTCTAGGAGGAGCTGAGATATGACTATGGCCACTATGGGCTATTTCAGGGCATAGTATTCTTAAGAAGTCACAGCCTGACCTGTCCTCCATGTCCAGGCTCCCTTGCACTTGATTCTTTAATTTCCCTGGAGGGAACATGTTCTGCTTCTGACTATGACCCTGAGAGGGACAAGAGCATCCTGACAGCCCTGTCCTCCTTGCATGTATCTCCACTCTGCCAGGGAGCACTTCTGAGAGAAACGTTCATGGAGCCAAGCCAAGTGAAGGCAATCTTATCTCTAGCTCGTGGGCTACCCAGCATGCCCAGGGACCGGATTCAGAGGTCGGGTGATGCTTTACTCTCTCCTCAAATGTCCCCTTGATCTCTGTACCCAGATGAATGACAGGGATCCAGATGGGACAAGGACAGGTCAAACCAGCCTCAGTCTATGTGCACAGCTGTCCGTGCTTCTGTTGTTACGGCAACAGCCTCTGGTGTGGACGGTCACAGCTGCCAGTTTCTGTGAGACATGCTGATCAAGATTCATCCCAAGCAAGGGCCTGCTTAGGATCCCAGACTAACCAGTTCCTCTGGAGTATGAGGTCACTTTTGACCCAAGCAGCTGAGTCATGGTTGTTGAAAAAAGGCAAGAGTGCCCACCTGACACGGGGAGGAGCTTTCCATATAGAGGCAGGTCAGAGCACAGGGATTCTGGCCAAATCATACTTTCCTGGCCTAGGCTTGTCCCTAATCCTCTGACTGGCCAGCAGTTCAGGACCCCAAGGGAAGAAACTGGGAGCTATGACGCTGCTAATGCAGATCTTGACAACAATGGCTGACTTGCAGCTCACACTCCATCAGTCACTCTGCCATGAGCTATACACTTTAGTTCATTCAATTCTCAGGACATTTTTCCTATTGCATTATGGGCAGTGCAAGGTGATGGGACTGGTTCAATACGACCCAGCAGTAGACTCTAGGTCTAGAAGAAGCCTTAGGAATAGGACTATAGAGCCTGAGTTCTTCCTAGCACATTACACTCTCATTACACATTACATTACATTACATTTAATGTCAGGCAGGTAAACATCCTAGTGACTAACAGAAAAGGTTCTGGGGTCAGAAGCCAGCAGACACTGGTTCTAACTGTATGACCTTCAAGACCTGCCTGGGGCCCCTCAGCTAATGGGATTAACAGCCTGTAAGTGAGATTAAAAACAGCTGTCTAAAGAGGTAAACTGGAGGCTGGCTCAGGTCTGTACTCTTTGCACTCTGGAGGACTACTACAAGTTTGACTACCTTGCTAGCCTGACTACATCACAAATTTCAGGAGAGCTGGGCTACGTGAATGCATAAGTGAAACCCTGATTCTAAAAAACCAAAACCAAACAAAAAAAATGACAGGTTAAAATATGCAAATATCTCAGTGGTTTAACTTCTTGATTCCTTTGGGTATATACGCAGTAATGGTATGGCTGGAACATATGGCCCTGTTTTTAGTTTCTTGATGAACATCCATAGAAATTCCTGTAGTGGTCAGACTAATATTCCCACCATCTCTCTGTTTACAATAGCAAAGTCACAGGACCAACCTAGATGCTGTTCAATAGATGAATGGGTAAAGAAAATGTGTTATATATTCACAGTATTCAGCTATAAATAAAATAAAGTCATTTACAGGAAAATGGATGATACTAGAACTCACCACGCAAGGGGAAATAAGACAGTCTCAGAAAGATACATACCGTGTTTTCTCTCATACAGAATCAAGATTTAAATATGTGCATAAATTTGTATGTATATGTGTATGTGTGTGCACATGTGTATGTACTTGTATGCATTTGTGTGTGCGTTTGATGGAAGTAACTGGACAACCACAGCAGGGGTGGAGGAAGTCAAAAGGAAGGAACAGAGGAGGACGGTGGTGGAGGACATGCAGAATCTGGATGTAAGGATGTGGATGTGTGACAAGAGGGGGAATTGCTCAGGCAGTGGGAGGAGCCAGTGAGGGGAGCAGAGATGAGTGGGAGTAGAGGAGAGCATGCGCAGAGCACAGTGATGTCTGTGTATGAAACGTCACAATGAAACCATTATAGCTTACACTGAAGATTAATTTAAAAGAGGTAAAAACACAGTAGTTTTCTTACTCCAGAATTAGTGACTATTGTCCCACAAGTGTGTAGTAAGGGCTTTTCTGATGTTCTTGCCAATACCAGATCCCTAGTTAGGTGGCCTGGCAGGTCATTTCACTCCTGTCTTGCCACCTGGGAAGCAATGGGGACATCTGAGGTCTAAAGCATCCTCTGAGCAAGCCCAGTGGGCAGTGGAGAGACGGCAGATTCTCCTGGTCTGCACTTTAGAACACCATCAGAGAAATGCATCGAGGCACCCACACATCTGCACAGATGTGCAGTCTACGATGTGCCAGTGCAGCCCTCTCTCCCAGGCCCTAGGCACTCATCATTTCTTTTTCCCAGTCATTTGTCCTCTCCATACTACTCACCAGCAACTGGCAGAATATGTCTTATTAACCATCTCCCCCAGCTATGCCACAAATTCCAAGAAGGCAGGAGCTGTCTTATGTTGGTCACTGCTAAATCCTCAGCTCCTAGAACAGAGCCTAACATAGGAGGTGTAAAGTAAACACAGGCATGAGAGGGAAGGAAGGAATGTGAAGTAGACTTCCAGCCTCCCCACTTCCATGGGCTCCCACAGTGCTCTCAGCTGTTCTCCTCATCTGCTTGCTCCTTCACTGCGTGGCTTTGGAAAAACATGATTGGGTTTCCAAAGGTACCAGAAGTCTATAGACGAGGGTACATGAAGGGCTAATAAGAGGCTTATTTGGTACTGACGGAGTGCCTGGCCCTGTGCTGAGCCCATTATGCACATCAACCATATTAGCTCTTTTAGCCCCCATCCAAACCTGGTAATTTCTAGTTCACAAGGCAGAAAGCTGAGGCCAGAATAGCTAATCAGCTGGGAGCTCCAGACCAGGAGCTTGGTTCTGGAACCTCATTTGCTAAATTCTTTGAACTCTGGCGGTACCCTCACCAGCTTCTTCTCTTCTCCCTCACTCTCCTTTCTCCCCAAAGGCCATTCCACACATTCTGTACAGTCACCCAGCATGGATGTGCAGAGAGCTACAATATGCCAGGCACTGTTAGCCATCAGCTGTCCTCAGAGGGAAGAGTCCCTTCCCACCTTAGCACATGGGTGCTTCCATGGACAGTCGGCCACATTCCTCCTCACATCACAGCTCAGTATTGGAGGAATGTCTAAGTAGCTTCTGGACTGGTTATCAGAACATGGGGTAAGCTCCAGTCCTGGTGTCACTTGGAAAATGGACCTACCCTTCCTCATGCAATAGAGGAGGGGCATCCAGAGATGTTATGCTAGGCTTCCTTTGCCCTACCCTATCTATCTTCTCTCCCAGTCCTAGTTTCCCCTTCCTTTCCGCTGATCTCAAAATGTCTTCTTTTCCTAATTATTATATATACTAATTATTTTCATTTACATGCCTAGCTTACCATTTATATCTAATTATTGTGTGTCTCTGAAACAATTATGCATACCATTAAAGCTGTATCAGGGTAGCTGTGGCGAATGTTATTTAACTTCTGTACCAGATGATTTGTATATGATTCATCTCCACGCTCTATGGCACAACAGCTCCCTCAGCTGAGCCGGGGACACCAGGGTGGGTCAGACTGCTCCCACTCTTTGATGGTTCATCAGCACAGTAATAAGAGTGGCAGCAACAGAAGCAGCAATAGTAATCCCTACGATTGACTGAGCTTGTATACTTTACGGCGTTAAACATTTATGTACACTGTGTTGTATGAGATTCATGGCCATGCTATCATATAAGATGAAATAGACATATGAGGTCCAGTGGTTAATGAATCACACTTGGTCACTCAGCTGGGCACTGGCAGGTTTAGGGTTCAAATCTAAAGGCTTGGGAACCTGATAGAAGCTGCTCCCTAGGTGACTGTCTCATGGGAAGGTCTAAGGTGAATCCTGGTGTGGGGAGCAGGAACATAGGAGGCTATCTTGTCCACTCTTCTCACTCTCCAGAAGGGAAAAGTGAGGTTTTCTGAGGACACAGCTTGCCCCAGCCTTGCCAGTCAGGCAGGGACAGTCCTTAGGAAGCCTCATCTGCTGATGTTCGGCTTTCCCCCCAGAATGTGAAAGAAGCCTGTGCCCCAAGGCAGAAGCAGCATCCATGAATCCCTGCTCAGCACTGAGGTTGAAGTAGGCAATCCACACCCTGGACTGGATCGTCGGCCTGGTCAGTAACAGCAGTTTGCTCTGCTCTACTTCTTGCTGCTGACCTGCTTCCAAAGAAAGCATCCTTTTGAATGATTCCTGGTCTCTGGTCTCTTCCTGAGTGGTCCTTTCTTCCCTACACTTGTATTTCCTGTGTTCCTTCTGTTATCATCCCTCGAAGGCAGGAATCGTTTATGAAGCACTTAGCATGGTTCGACCACCACACAAAATGTCTTATCTTGATTTTTCCCACTTATTTCTCACAGGACTTATAAGAGGGAGAGGTCGAAACAATCATCACCTTTCCATTCTCAGGGGACCTTCCATGGAGGATAGCCCTCCACAGATCTGCATGCAAGCACAGGGTTGGGCTCAACCCAGAAGCCTTCAGCTGGTTCTCAGTTGGGACCTGGCTTCCACTATGGGGACTATGATGGTTAATGCTGTTAGATTGACAGGATCTAGAATCACCTAGGAGACAAACCTCAGGGCAGGCCTGTGACAGAGCTTCTAGATGGGGTTAACTGAAGTAGGAAAACTCACCCTAAATGTGGGAGGACCAAGCTGAGGTCTTGGACTGAATAACAAGAAGACAGCAGAGTGCCAGCATTCATCTCTGCTTCCTTACTGAGGACTAAGCCACCTGGAGCTCCTATCACCATGCCTTCTCCACCATGATGTACTGTATCCTCAAACAGCTTAAATAAGTCCATCATTCCTGATGTTGCCTTTGCTGGGTAGGGTGTTGCAGCAGCAGGGAAAGTCATGAATGCAGACCGTTATTGTATCATGCACTTTTGGAAATGCCTCTCTAATGAACACGCCCCTTTCTTTTGACTATAGCCACTATTCACCAAGACCTGGGTTAAGAATGTGACTGACAACCCCATCCTCCTGTGTCACTGACTCCCTTACAGGTCAAAGTCTCTGTAAGCAGAGAGAAAGAGCTCTGACATAGACACTCCCAGGTGAAACTTGAATGGCAGAGTTCATATTTTGAGGCAGGGTTTCATTCTATAGTCCAGACAGGCATCTTCCTGCATCAGCCTCCTGAGAGCTGGGATTATGGATTATCATATTGAAGGGGTTCTATCTCCTTCTCTCCCCTCCTTCCATTCATATGGCAAGCAGTCTCTAGTCCTTACTATATCCAGCATTGTTTTAGGCCCCAAAGACACAGATATGGCCCAAGAGCCCATGGAAGGATAGGGCAAATCACCCTGGTCTCATAGTATTGCAGCAAGGCTGAGGCAACTCACAGAACCAGCATATGGTGGCCTCTGAGGCCCCATGGGACCAGCCCTGCTTTCTTTACCTCCCAGAGGTGAAGATCTTGGTCTGCTCCTGCTTGTATGGCTGTTCTCTCTTTCTGGAAGGTTCTTCTTCCTTAGTGAATAAGTTGCTCAGCTGTTCTCTTCCATAAGATCACTGCTCACCTGTGGCAGTGGCTTGCTCTTCTGTTGTGACAACTCCCCCTGCCTACCCTCTCCCTGCTCATCCTCCCCCTACCTGCCTACCCTCCCCCTGCCAACACTACTTTAGCCTTTTTTTTTATGGTAATGATTAATCATCATTGTCAATCTGATAGACCGAGAATTGCCTATCAGATTAGTGAAGCATACCTCGGGGTATGTCTGGGAGGGTGTGTCTAGATCATGAAGACACCAACCTAATCAATGGCTTAATCCATGGATAGATTCAAAACTGTGAACAGACTACTGAAAGGCAGTAGATCTGTGAAATGTGGGCCCTGGTTGGAAGAAGTAGGTCACCAGGCCCTGTCTTTAATGCATCCTTCTTGTCCTGGTTCTCTTTCTGGCTGCCACAGGTACAGAACCCCCAACCCCAATCCACATGCTCCCATCGCCATGTGCATGAGGACCGTGGACAGAACTCTGTTATTGTGAGCCAAAATAAATCATGCCTCTCTTATGTTGTTTTTCTTTGCTTTTGATCATAGGGACACAAAAGGAATCACACATTACTTAATCCGACTACCCTCTGACATTTTTCTTCCCTGTTTATCTCTGGAATATCAACCTTCACCATCAAGTGGGTTCCATCAGGGTAGGGAGTTTATTCTACTTTGCTCATTATTGGTTAGAATCCTACCTACCATGTAGGAGATCAACAAACACCTGTTATGTGGAGGCATGGCATAGAGGGAGTGGCCATTGCACGACAGAAGGAGACAGGCCCTCAAACAAGGTTCATCTCCTCCCTGTGAAGCCCAGACTTGAAGCCTCACCTGGATGGAGATCCTCTACTCATAAATATGTCTACAAGGACCCCTCTCAAAAGATTTCTTCTCCTGGCTGGATGAGCACAGAGCTTAGCCCAGGCTTGCTCTTCTGCCTAATAGAAAGCACTGTTAGGAAGTTTAGTGAAAGCACAGGACTGGCCGCAATGGGCTTGGAACATCATCTCACTTGATTACATCTGTATAAGCTGAGGCTAAGATGAGTTTTCACCTGTCAGAAACAGCCAATGTGCAGTCAGGGACCAGCCTCAAAGGGAAAGCTGCCGTAGGACTCGAGTTCCCAGAAGAGAAGCCTGAGTTTAGCTCACAGGTAACCGTAGGTGTCCTGGACCCAGGGCATTAGCACAGCTCTACCTAAATCTCACATCTACACAGCCCTTCCTTGGAGTGGTGTTACTGCATAGTGGCTCAATCCTGGAGGAATTCTGGAGGAAGAGGTTACATAGCCTGGGACCAGGGAGGACATCTGTGCTCCTCTGATGTGACTGTTTGAAGGGAGTGGGAACAAGCCTGTGATGGCATCAGGGTTAATAGAGCCTCCTGCAAACTTGGAATCCAAATGGCTCTGGCAGCTGCATTACGATCTAAACAGTCTTTCCTGTGGATTTTTCTGATTAATGCAAATTTGTTTTGCTTTGCAAATTGAAAATCAGTTGCAAGCACCTGGTGTAATAATTCCAGTAGGATGCTGAGTTCCCTGAAGGGAAACCATGTATCCACACGACAGCCCCCAGTGCCTAGACTCGCCCATCCTGTCCCACCTTTGGTCCTTGGGTGGGCAGGCTTTGTTTTTCTCTGGCTTCTTAACCACATAGAAAACGCTCTAGGCATCCTACTACAGACTGAGTACACCAGAGTTCCCACCTGTGACTCATGCTGTCTTTTTTTCCCCTCTCCTGATGCAAGGTGGCAGGTACAAGCAGAGAAGTAATCCAAACCCTTTGTCAGAAGCCCACCCTGTGCCTCCTGTAGTGATCTGTAGGGAGGTCATTATTGTTAGTGGCTCCAGAATGACACTTTTATTTTTCAGCAAGGCAACTACCAGAGCTCAGGAGATGGAGTCCCAGGTCCCTTTGCTCTGTGCTTGTCCCAACAGTCACACACCCACGTCTGGGCAAAGCTTCCTCCCAAGCACTAAAAACAGAGACCTATTGGGGGCTCACAAGGAAAGCTAGTGACAGGGGAGACCTTGTAAGAGTCCTTTAACTGCTTCTCATGTTCTGCCCAGCCTTAGCTTAGGTACCTGTCAAAGCAGAACTCAGGAGTCAGGAGCTGATGGGAGAGAACACATGAGCAGCCTGTCCCCTCCTCCACCGGATGGCCACAGTGCATTGTTCATTCAGCTCTGAGGGAAGATGGTTATGAACGGCTAGCTGCTCGCTCCCCCTTTCTCTGCTACACAATTTAAAGGCAAGAGACCGAGAAACACATTGGAAATCCAAATTAAAATGTACTCCCGCAGCAATCACGCACCCAATTAAAGTCACCCAGAGCCTATTGTCCTTCTGCTAAATTTAGAAAATGCTCAGGTGTGTCTGATCCTACACCGAACAGATATTTTTAATACAGATTTAATCATATTTTGGGTTCTGAGAAGAAGCTAATTAGGTAGGCAGATTTAGAAAGGCTGTCGGAATGCGGACAAAGCGGGTGATTTAATGCAATTCACTGATGGGGCTCTTTGTTTAAAGCAGTGAGTTGTGTTGGGCCCAGGCTTTGTACTTGTAGCCAAGTAGCATGAAAACAGAGGGGACAACAACCAGAAAGCCTTTCTGAGTGTGTGAGCAGTTGGTGAATCCTGGGGTGGAGGGTACCCTGAAGGAGAGTCTCCTCGGCTCTCTGCCTCCTGGTTTGCCACTTAGATGCTTCAGAGAGGCAAAGGGGCTCTCACCTGGCAGGGCCCCACCATGGCACTCCTTATCTAAGGCTGAGGCATGTTTACTCACTGGGGCTAGGTAGACACCATCTCATGCCAGTGACTCAAGAACCAGCCCCTTCGTAGGCTTGGGCAGGGGCTTCTGTCAGACTATGCTTCACTTCTGTCCCCCTTTCAGTAAACTACAGCTAGGTCTGTATCTCAGAAAATAGGGTCAGGCTTCACTCCGCTGAGGTGACATGTATAACTTTCTTTTTTGAGACAAAGTCTCATGTAACCTGGGACTTGCCTCTAGCTAGCTATGTAGCTGAGGATAATCTCGAACCCTCAATCCTCCTGCCTCCACCTTTCAAGTGCTGAAATTACAGGCATGATTGTCATGCTCAGCTTTGAATACATGACTCAAAAGCAGTTCTGAGCCCTAAGTTTCTCTTCCTATGACACAGAAATTCTAATCTCTTCTTTGATATAAAGATAAGAAAACACGTTGGACCTGCTGCTGGAGGCAGCTGTGAGTGGAAGATTCCTGTTACTACAAGTCCCCGTTCTTTCAGTTGTTGTTTGTTCGTTTTTTGATAGAAGGTCCCACCTTGTAACTCTGGCTAGCCTGAAACTCATTATGTTAGCCAGACTGGCCTTGAACTCACACACATCTGCCTGCCTCTGCCTTCCAATTTCTGGGATTAAAGGCATGTGCCACCACCACGCCTGACATGCTAGCTGCTGTTTTGAAGCAATGTACTAGCATGTTGGGACTATTTCTCCAGCCTTTCCTTGCCCGTGTGGCGAAGGGAGCAGAGCCATGCACACTGCCTCCTGAGCACGCTAAAGTTAAGCACAAATCTGAAACACGTACTTCTGCTGTCCTAGCTGCAGATAAGGAAGGGACGTAAACAAGAACAAGCTGTGCTCTTGCGTATGGAAAGAATCCAGAAAGGATAACCTGGCAACCTAAGATCCTGCTGATCTCTGGGAGGTAGATGGGAAGAAGGCTCACACAGACATGATAGCCCACTATCTCTCCAGTGTAGCACCTGAAAGAAAGGCTTCTGGAAGTGGCTTCAGATCCTAGTAACACTATGCATAGGGCTGGGGCTTTGACTAAGCCATTTAATTTTTCTGAGTCTCTCTTTCCTCCTTCTAACGCAGAGAATGACAGTAAACACTTCCCACAGTTCTGGTGATATGTTTAGAAGTTAATACTAAACTAGAGCTTAGGTGGTACTTGACAGACAGGCTAAGTGCTTGTTGGGGTATTGTTCCTTTAGAGCTCAATGGTTAGGGCCAGGTGCAGTTACCCATTTCCTGTCCCATGGGATAACCCTTCCATAGGAAGGCAGTCCCAGGCTTGTGGCAGGAACCCTTATGTTCCAAACAACCTTGTTCAGGAATTATGGGGGTTTCATATGACTGCTGTTCCAGAAGACTGCACACTTAGTGTTTTAAACCTCACACATGCATTAGCTCTATAGATAAGAGGTCTGGAACAGGCAATACTAGGCTAACGTCTTCTGTTTATGACCCCCACACTCTGTCTTTCAAGCCAGCAGAGTGGGTTGAGCCCTCCTTTGGTGACATCGCTCTGACTTCTTTGCTCTGCTGCCCCCTCTTCCACTTTTAAGGACTCTGGGAGGCAGTGGGCCACTTGGATAACTCCAGCTACTCTGTTCTTCCTACAATGAGCTGCTAAGCAGCCTTAGGGCCAGCTGCTAGCCTAAGCCTTCTTGGCTGTGAGTCACACAGACACTAGGGTTTCATATCTGAACATCACTGAGAGGGCACCTTACTGCCACACACAAAATCCAACTCCTGGTCTGCCCATCCTCTTTTCTGTGGCCTGAGGGGTTTTCATTACTTGCCCCTACCCCAGCTCTGGCAGCTGTCCTTCTGTTTTCTGTCTCCATGAGTCTGACTGCCCTGGGGACTTCATCTGAGTAGACCCACAGGCCTGCCTTTGTGTGATTTTGCTTCTCACTGGAAGAAAACATACAGCATCCTTAAGTCCTCAAGGCTCTTAACAGTAATCTATTTTATAACAACCCAGCCGTCCCTACCCCCACTGGCTTACTTATTTTTCCAAAAGTTGGCCCTACAGGAGGTAAAAAAAAATCCCCAACAAGAAGGGGATTTTTTCATGAAAGCGTGCCAACAAGTAGCCTAAAGATTTCAAAGGAACAGAGAGATGACAGGGTATAGTTAGAGCTAACATACAGGGGCCAGACTCCAGACTTTGACACAAGGCAGCACATGATCTCAGTGAGAAACAATCTCCACAAGGCTAAGATGCCTACCATATAGGATTTGCATGAGGTTAAAGAAGGGATATATTAATCGAGCCACTATGTCTCTGTACATGCTTGACTAAGGTCAGATGATATTCCCAGTACCATTAGATATGCATACAGGGTCTTTACAGGTTACGGGATCAGAGCATAGAGAAGATTTTCAGAGCAGTTATCAGCTCCAAATGGGATCCTCCTGGGCTGAACCTGCCTGTACTTTGCCTCCATCACTTGGCAAGAGACACCCAGGCTATCTTCAAGGGAAGTATCACATCCAAGAGACAAAGACGGGTCTGTTGCCTGCTTGAGGAGTCAATGTGGATGGAAGATCAGCCCAGCTGCCAAGACACACCTAGAGGCGTGCTCCCCTGGGTTGCTATCCACCTAGAGACCCTCAAGGGGAGGCAGAAACAGAACAGTAACTTCTCATATACTGTTCTCAGGCCTTTGGAAATTCCTTCCTTCTTTCTCTTGTCCCCCTTTCATCTTTTCTATTTTTTTCCAAAGAAGATACAAAAGAGTTCAGCTTTACCTGTTTAGTTTGGCCCTGTACTTGGACTGTAAAACCTATGCCTCCATCTTTGCTAACTATAGATAGCGACAAGGCTAATGGATACCCCTACCAACAAAGACACAGAACTAAGCTGGTGGGACTACAGACAACGCTTCAAGTGCATCTCCCTCATCTTCCCTCTACCCTCAGTAGCTCTCTGTATAAGGAAGTGAGATCTAAGGTTTGTGTAGGTTCCTGCACCGAGAGAGGGAACAGACTAAAGATTTTAGAAGTACTGACCGTGTGCTAAGCATGTTAGTTAATCCCATCCATCACCTCGACAATCCGTACATCCCTACATCCTAGCTTGGGAAACTAAGTCACAGAAACATAGTTCATCTGGTGGCTCCACGGAGAGAGAGAGGATGAGTAGAAAAATTGCCACTAATGATTCATGAGAACTTTAATGTCACTCTCCCCTGTGTGACAAGAGGCAGCTGCTCTGACCACCCAGGCCTAAGGAGTCCAGCCCTAAAAAGCACAGTCAACTCTCATTTATCTCCGTCGTTATAACCGTGTAGATCTCCCAAATTCCTTTCTGTTTTTCTCTGGTGTTTATGATGCATTTTATGATTTTTAGAGGCAGATTTACCCTCCTGATTATACATCTCTGAAGGCAGCTATTAAGATGAATTTTATTTTCTGGGCCTTCATGCCCCTGGGTGTGTGGGAAGCTGGCTGGAACTTAGCAGGATATGAAACATTGTCCCAGGGAACTGGAGAATTGAGGGTGCCAGAACTAAAGAGCTGAGTGGGGAGCGGAGAGGAGACCATGCTTATGGAGATGTCAAGGATACCTTGGGGGCTGGAGAGATGGCTTAGTGGTTAAGAGCACTGACTGTTCTTCCAGAGGTCCTGAGTTCAATTCCCAGCAACCACACGGTAGCTCAAAACCATCTGCAATGGGGTCTGATGCCCTCTTCTGGTGTGTCTGAAGATAACAACGGTGCACTCACATACATAAACAAATAAATAAGTCTTTTAAAAATGTTTTTTTAAAAAGATACCTTGGGCTTGTGAGCATGGTGAGGCATAGGGTTGGGGAGGAGATACATCTTCCAACTGGCTGGTGACTTGGCCCAGCCCAAGGCAGAGGACAACAGGGTGAAGACCAATAATTATGTGTCCTTATACATGCTTCATATCACTGGGCAGCTGAGATATCACATTGATGCTCTAAGCTCTAGCGGACTCTGTTCTCAGCAGGCAGACATTGTCTTTATGCTGGTGAGAACCATAACCACAGCAATCCTCCCCAGTGTTCTCTAGGGCCATAGGAGGCTGTTTTTCTGATTTAGCTCTCCAAGGATTGGATACAACCTTCAGTGCTAAAGTCTAACCAAGGGAGTTTATGCCCACCTATTTCCACCTGCTCTAGCTCAGCCTACCTACTGCCCAGCTTGGTGAGTCACCTAAGTAAAGGGTATAACCCAATCAAGTCTTAGTAAAATCAGGTATCAAGTTCCTCCAAAGCCCTTGCCTACTAAGGGACTAGGTAGAACAACCACAGGCAGGGGAGAAAACCTCAGAAGCCAGAATGTCCAATTAACTGTCTAACCCAAATATGTAAATAATTTCAGTCCACCATCTTGCCCAACTTTTGAATGTTCTAAAAAGGCAGATAAAGAAATGTGTAAGTGTGTGTGTGTGTGTGTGTGTGTGTGTGTGTGTGTACATGTGATTTTATTTCTGTGGATGTATATGATGAAGTCAGTGCAGCAGACTGTGTAAGCTCTAAGAGTTTACCTCTGGACCCTGGTCTGGTGGTCTAACAGTTGAGTGGATTTGAGACAGTGCTAGTCTCAGTTGTGCCATGAAATTATGATTTTAGCAGTACTTAGTTCACAGAACTGCTGTGGTTATTAATCAAATACATACATTTATAGTGGCCTTTCTAGATCTGAGATCTTACTTTCTATGGTTTTCGTTGCATAGAGTCATTCACAGTCCAAAAGTGTTAAATAAAAAAAGTCCAGAAGGTTTAAATTACATGGCATTCTGAATGGCTTCAAGAGTCTTATGCCATCCCGCCCTGGGCAGGTGTCATCCGTCTAAACAGGACACCTATACTTTATAGGCTATCTGCATGTTAGTCACTTGGTAGGTCAGATCGGCTGACAAAGGATTGCAGTTCTTGTGTACCTTTATGTAGTAGCCAAACACAATTCTGTGTTCATTGCTTTACTTATTGCTATGACGAAATAGGGAACAGGAGGCAGCATAAGGTACAGGTAGTTATTTGGGCTTATATTCCACCATTCAGGAGAAGGCATGGCGGTGGGGTCCTGAGGCTGCTTGTTCACATGTTGACGGGTCAAAAGCAGAAGCAGGATAGTGCTGCTGCTCAGGCGGCTTTCTCCTTCCCCCCTTTCATTCACTTCAGGACCTAATCAACCCCTGGGGTGGTGCTGCCCACATTAAAATACTCTCTCAAACACCCAGAGTGGTGCCTCATGAATGCCCTAGACATTTCTCCAGTAAAGTTAACATAAGAGATAAAAAGAAATGGCCTGTCACAAAAGCCTCTCTTCAGTTCATCATGCAGACACTATTTCACCCCACAGGGTGAAATCATCTAGTGAAATATTTTGAGAGAGATCATATTCACATAAATATTAGTATATATTGCTGTAATTGCTATATTTTACTAGAAATCAGTTATTCACCTCCTAGTATGTCTGATTTATAAATTAAATTTTTATCACAAGTATGCATGTATGGGATAACATAGTACATATGTAGGGTTTGGGCCTTGGCTCTGGCCACTGTTGGCCTTAGAACATATCTTCTGTGGATAAGAGGACTACTTAAGAGTACCTGATGATTGACACAAACTTTATTATTGCATGTTTATCTATCCAGGTCAACTGGTTGATGTCTGTCCCATCTTCTTGATCCTTAAAGGAGGCATGCAGGTATTACTGGAGCTGGCCAGACTGACGCCAAACCCATCCATCTATGCATAAGCATGGAGCATATAAGGAAATCTAAGCCCTATGCTTTTAAGTAGATTCTCAAATTAACGAGAAAGACTTTTTGCAGACATGCCACCAACACAGCTCATGACATTGGGGCCTTTAAAAATATTCAACACCTTACAGAAAGGTCCATCTGATACTTCATCAGTCAAAAGCTTTTAAATTGGCCCAGTCAGACCTACCTCCTCCTCTGCAGTTTGATTGCAGACGGCTTTCTGAATTGACTTTAGTGCCGGCGCTCTTGGATTTTGGGTTATTTGTGCAACCACTTGCTTCTCTTACTCCTAGATAATTAAATTGCCTGTTTTTACTCATTAACATAGAGCAATATCTACATAAGTGAAATCATTTTAATATCTTATCCTTATCTGGTTGTAATTGCTCAGAGAGAGAAAAACATGTCCTTCTCCCTCAGGAGATGCAAATTTTGGGTATTTTGGTGACACACTCAGTGACAATAATAACGAAATATTAAGTAATTAAAATGGCAGCAACAGTGGTGATAATTTTGATGACGATGGTGGCAGCCTCTATCTTTTGCTGAGTATACGTGCCAGGAGGGGTTCTCAGTCCTTATGGGCATTTGCTTTTCCAGTGTTGGCAGCGGAGCTGGGCTGCCTCTTTGCAGCAAATGATGAGCTAGCTTTCCCTGTGTGCAGGACAGGGGCTGGAAGTTCAGATGTACGAGCACCCTACTCTTCCTGGTTCCTATAGTGGACACAAGTCCCTGTCTGTAACAACCTTTCAATTATCTATGTGCTCAGGCCCCATGTCATTAACCAAACAAACGAGCTCCAGAAGAATAAACTGTGCAAGACTGACTTATAAAAATAGAAAAGTGCACAGCACAGGCCTGCGCTGTATAATTCATGCAGAAAACATGGAAACATCTCATCCTGATCAACTGTGCTTTTTGTGGTTCCCCTGGATTTGCTGATTGCACATACTCATTCTCTCTCTCTCTCTCTCTCTCTCTCTCTCTCTCTCTCTCTCACACACACACACACACACACACACACTCACACACATAAGTGCAAACAAATTGCCACGCCCCCACGTCTTTCCATAGCACTGCTTCAGGTTTCAGTGAAGAGATATGAGAGTTCTACTGAAGAGCAGGGTGCTCTCAGAGATCTTTCAGCCTGTGGCCAGAGCCTGGGTATAGAAGCTTATAGAAGTTTGTCCCGGTTCAATCTGGTCTAGCACAATCATATTTACCTAGTTTCTGAGATAAGCCAGTGTGGGGATACAGAGAGCTTCCAGACAGGAAGGAGGGTTTGTTTGGTGGAAGAAGCTAACAGGGAACATATTAGTAATGACCACAATGTTGTGTGGATGACCAGGTGGCCTTCCTGAAGGATGGGGCTGAGACTTAGAGGATAGTGTACTGTGTAGTGCTCAGAGAAGGAAGGCAGGGATGGCATTTTAGGTGGGGAAACAACAAAAGCCAAAAGTCCTGTGTACAAGAAGATGCTTGGTGTCAGGGCACATGGTCAGACAGGAGGAAGATGAGGCTGCAATGAAAAGCCAGGCCAGAAAAGAAAGGATGTTAGCCATCTCCACTAACATCTCTCAGCTTCACTGAGAATAAAGGGTGACCTCAAGTCCTAAAACCCTACAATATAGCTCATTTACTCAGAGACCCTTTGAATTCTCTTCCTTAAGTGAAAGGCCACTACTGAAGCTCTCCACTCTCCTTCCCTCGCATCTTAGCGCATCCAGTTTCAGCTGGAATTCCAATGTTCTCGGGAAGGCTGAGAAGCACCTGGGAGGCAGGAGCAAGGGTGAACATATGTTATTTAAGAAACAATCATCAAACTGGTGCTGACTGGTCTTACATGGGAAAAGAAAAGGAGAAGTCCTTTGGATCTGTCCTGAGGAGCAAGGGGGAAGGTTTCTGGGAGGAAACGAAATAGTGTACAGGGGTTGGGGCTGAGAGGAGAACCCAGGGGACATGGTGAGTTGAATCTAAGCTCCCAGAGGCTCAGGACATTCCCTTCCTGGAAACAGACAGCACCTCACCCCCAAGTTCCTCAGGAAGGTTTGCTCTCATGCCTGAAACAGATGATCAGATCCAGCATTTATCCATCCACTGGGTCATCAGGGGTCAGCAGACTCCTTGGGGAAGGGCAAGGGAGGCCTGGCCTGAAGAAATTGGTTTTGCTACCATGCAAGGAAGCCTGCTGCAGAAGTGAAGTCCTCTGTGCCACGGGAGGGTCTGTGCATACTTAGTTTGAGGAAGCAGATGGCAGGCTGGGCAGAGGTGGTGCCCTCTCCCTACCTCCCAGCCTGTTCTGCTGAGTCCATCCCTGAAGCACCACTCGGATCAGGCTGCTCTCCAGCTCAGCCAACCTCGGTGGCTCTTTGCTGTCTTTGGAACTGAGCTGAAGTCAGAACTCCTTTAGTCTGACCTGACCTATCTTCTCAATCTGCCAGCTCAGCTCACTTCCCTGAATCCAATTCAATGCAACCAGACAAGTCGCACCAACTCAAAGCCACACAAAAGCAGAATCCCTAACTTCTAGAGACGGTCAAACCTCAGAGGTCATCAAATACAGCCTAGCTTGCTATAGACAAAAGCGTCGGTACTGAGCAGGGTAAGAGATCTGCTTGAGGCCAGTGTTTGAACTACCTCAGGAACACAGTCCCTCATTTATTAGTCTGTTTACTCACTCATTTGACTGCACTGAGAGCCTGTTGGCTGCCAGACACTGTCCTATTTTGCATGAGAACAGGGACTCAAGAGGCTTTTGTATACTTTCCTCCCATGACCCCACCTCATATCAGCACCCTGGCACCCTGGAATTTCCACTGTAAGATGGTGGTTCCAGCTTCAGGCTCTCTTCTGCACACACGGTCCTCAAGAGCAAAAGTTGGCATAGCCTTGATCACTGCTGCTTCTCAGCTCCAGGTTTCCAGAAACAGGCACACAGTAGGTGCTCTACAAAGACTTTCCAAAACAAGTGAGGAGTCCAGTCAGGAGGAACAGGAGGAGGCAGGAGAGCAGCAAGCAGGCAGGTGTTCTGCTCTGACCAGATTCTGCAGCATCTTCAGGGTTAATTAAAGCAGAGCGAGGCCCTGCCCAGAGATACTGTCCAGCCTTTCACATAAAACCTAACATTTTCTGCTCCTGTTCACCAACTCCACCCTGCATAGTTGGCACCCTCACTGGGAGTCTGCTAAGATCCCCACAGGGAGTAACTCACAGGAAGTCTAGGGGGAGTCTCCTGCCTATAGGGTCCCAAGTCTAGGCTCCAGTCCTGCCCAGCTTCTACCTCTTCCCTGGAAGGCTAAGCAGGTCCTCAAGTAAAATATAACCTGGAAGAGTCCAGGCTCAAATCCCCAGCCCAGAGTCCCAGGGTCTGGAGGCTGGCACCACATCTACTGGGGTTTTTATCACAGCAATAAATCAGGGCCTTGTTTTACCCTAGAGTACACATTACTTTTCCTCTCTCACAAAAGCAAACTTCTCTTTCATCCCTTCTGGAGAGGTTCATTTAATAGTGTGTGAAATGAAATGTCAACAAGAATTAGAACAAATGGCACCGTAATCCCCAGCAGATGACAGGCAGCCAGGGCAAGCCCGCTCTAACAGCCATGGGCCCTGGGGAGGTGACCCAGGGACCCCCACAGCCTTGACTCCTGGAAGGCAACCTCTAGGCACCCTGACTCCCCACCTGTGTCTGGAATCTGGCCCTCTGACACACAATTAGCAAGGACAAATGTTCCCCAGTGAGGCCTATCAGGGGTGATGTGGATGGAAAGCCCTCCACACCAGAGCCTCAACCTGCTGACAGTAGTTATCAGATCACTTCATGGGGGCTGCTGTGGCTCTGCTTATCCTGCCCTGGAGATTTGGGGTGTAAGAAAAACGCCTCAGCCCTTTGGCTACCTGGACCCAAATGGGCAAGAGCTGAATCCACATAACTGAATAATGGAAAGAGTGTTCCTCAGGACCTTTCCATGCTTACTCTGTATTAAGAATTTGGTATGCGTTTTTCCTTTGAATCTGTGCCTTCACCGAAACACAGATTTTACTGTTAGTCATGTACCAGGTGCTCTTCTAAGCACAGTATAGAGCCAGCAGATGAGTCCTGTCCCGGAAAGGCTCGGGTCTGCCTGCAGTGGAGATGAGGAAAAACTCCGAAGTGAATAAGTAAGAGCATACCTAGTGCTTGGGGAAGCAGGTTAGCTGCAGAGAGCTTACCCAGCATCCTCAAGGTCCTGGGTTCAATCCCAGGCACTTGCCTAGCATGTCTGACACCTACTACTATAAGAAATAAAATAACAAAATATATAAAAGGGAAAAAGAGAAGCCCGTCTAGTAGAGAGTCAAATGGTGTGGCTAACAATGGGCCCACACCACACACCCTCAGGGAACAGACTTGACACAGTGCCCAAGTCCACCCTGAGTCCATACCACTAGGAACATGGAATACTTTATTTTTTAATAGCTGCCTGGGTGCTTTCTCCAAAACAAAGGACAGCCAGTGGAGACAGAAGCCCAATTCTCTAAGCTCCAAGTCCTTTGACATAGGTGGCAACTTTGAACCACGTGACAGTTTCTCAGAGGTGCCCACGGTATTGATCCCTCCACCCAGCAAGATGACCAGCTCACTAAGCTACTATGCCCACCACCTTTATCCCAGTTTATTCAGTTTCAAGACTGCTGCCTGGAACCACCCACTCTGGGCTTGGCTCTCTTTTCAGGGAATCCCAAGCTAAGATGCAAGGTGATCCATGTGAAGTAGAAAGAAGGAGGGGAGGGTCTATTTTAAATCAAGAAGGAATGGATTTCCAGTCATTTTCTAAATGGGAAATGAGGTGCTGGCTCTGATTAAATGGCTTGGTCAGGGATTGGTAGGAAGAAAAAAAGTTAGACTTCCCTCCCCTCTTTCTGGAACCATGGTGGCAAAAGCTCTTAATCACCGGCCTTGCATCTGACTGAGGAATTGGTGCCAGAACCCATGAGTATGTGTGCAGGGAAGCAGAGGCAGCAGAGGTGTGGACTGAAGTATTTGATCAGGACAGGGGCATTTCAGGTTGGCTAAAGGGAGGATAGTCCCTAGAAGAGCCTTAGTGTGAGCTCAGAGGTAGCCAGGGGATCCTGGCAAGCAAAACAAGCTAGAAGTAGAGGGCCTTCTGTCTCCATGTTTCCATCTAGTTCTGTCCACTGTAAGCACCCTGCACAGCCTAAACTGGCTACAGGTGCAGCTTCGACACCAACATAGAGCTGGTGCCCTCTCTCCTACCCATTAGATTGGAGGTCACTTAGGCAGTGTTTCTCGGAATATTCTCATTTTACAGAAAAGGTACTTAGGCCCACAGAGGGCAACCAAGGAGCCAAGCTGAGACTAAAACGTGAGTCTCCTAGTGTTTCTGGAAGAGGGGGAGTGTCCATTTCTGCTTTTCCCTGGAAAGCAGTTATAGTGTGTACGGCTTGTTGTCTGCTTATGCTGTCTGTGTGTTACCCACACAGGGCAAAGCTTGGAAGGAGAACTCTGAGGAAAGCAAGGGTACTCCAGACATCTTTGCTGCACTTAGTTGGCAAAGCACCTTCTTGCATGCTCCTCTATCTCTTGAAGCTAGTGGGCAGGCATCATTCAGCCGACTTAACAGTGGACCAGACAGACTCAAGAATGATGTGGCTAGCAGCCAAATCCAGAAGCAAGGTGCGTGCTCTTTGCAATCGTGCCACGCTCTGTGCAGTCCGGCCTCACAGTGCTCACCTTCCATTAGCTGCCACAAAGCCTCTACTTTGGCGAGTTTCATAAAGGACTCAATCTGTCAGGAAAACAGAGAGACAGCACCTCATCCATCTTCCAGACAACTATTTATTAGACTTATTATTATGTAAATACAAAAGAGGAGGGGAAGCTACATTATAAAATCCAAGCAGGGGCTGTGGTGGGAAGATCACAGGGGAGGAGGGAGGAGGGAGGAGGCTAGATCCCTGGGACACTAGTAGCAGTCTACCTGATGGTAGAAGAACAAGAGTGGCAGCCTCCGGAGGAGCAGAAGGAACACTGAGAAGTGTGTTCAGTAGCCAGGGATGTGCAATGCTCAGCTTACAGGCCTGCTTTACCGTTGTTATTCCACTCTGAGTTAGCAAAAAGGTGAAGCATAACCAAACAGCCAAATAGTCCTCTTGGTTGCTACAGTGGGAAAACGGCTTAGTAGTCCCTGAAGAGACCTTTTCTAGGGACTCAGCCAATCTTCAGTGGAGCAGCAGAGGCTGTGGGAAGATAAAGCCAGCTGACTTTGTCCTGGGGCGGGGCTGAACCTCAGCATCCCCTTTTAGGCTTAGGTTTCTGACCAGCTTGTGGGTGTGTGTATGCGGCTGCCCTGGAGTAGGTCTGCTGACAAGGATCAGCTCATAGTGTCCCACAGCCCCCTGCTGCCACAATGTGGGCTCATTGCTCTTTATGCATTCCCCCATGGTGTCTGGCATATGCAGGCAACCCAGTAAATGTTCCTTCTCAAACATGTGAATACGTTTCCTGGAGATGATTATACTGGGAGGGGAGGGAAGGGAAAACAAATGCGAGTACTTCAGCCACTGTCATTACAGGAAGCTGGGGTGGACTGGCAGTGCAGTTAGCAGCCAGCTGCCTGCCATCCTCAGCAGGCCTGGCTGTTAGTTACCCCTCTATATACTAGATTCTGCTACTCAACCCTATGGGCCCAGGATACCTCGACTGGGTCCCAGGGCTGGAACAGTGCATGTCATGCAGTAGTTCTCCATTGGCATTAGTAGAAAGAAGGAAGCTAGTTGGGGTACTAAGTTCAGACTCACAACAGTCGACCCTGAGACCCCACCCTGTGCACCCCTATGGGTACTAAGTTCAGACTCACAAGAGTCGACCCTGAGACCCCACCCTGTGCACCCCTATGGGGAGAGCAGCGGTCAGTGAAAGCTCAGATAGGAAGCAGTTGCTTGGGGCTATCCAGAGCAGCCATTTATAAGGTAATAATGGATTTAGGTGCTGGCCAGGTCTCTCAAATTTGTCCAATCCCACTTCACAGAGCAATGAGATTCCAGGGGAATGGTACATATT
The DNA here is from genome assembly GCF_011762505.2 of Arvicanthis niloticus. Lineage (NCBI taxonomy): Eukaryota > Metazoa > Chordata > Mammalia > Rodentia > Muridae > Arvicanthis > Arvicanthis niloticus. The sequence goes on along the minus strand of NC_047661.1, from coordinate 84,444,236 downwards.
AAGAAAACATGATCAGGAAGATGTGGTCTGAGCCCCTTCATGCATTTCTTTGAAAACAGGCAGCCAGGTACTCTGCTCAGCTCTTTGGGAAGACTGTTCAAGATCTCCAGGCCTCGGGGCCTGATAGACTTTCCCCAAGCCTCCAGATGCCCATCCCCACCCCCTCCACCCCACCATACACATGAGCCTCCAGACCTCCATGGGTGGTACATTCCTGTTTCCTCTAACCTCATTGCATGGAGACAACACATCCTCCTTGCAAGACTCCCCCAGAGACAGGCAGATTATTATTAAATAGCCAGCCACAATAACTCTGAAGGTTATGTTGCTCTTTCTGTTTGCAAAGGGCTTTGCTATATCCTGCCAGAGCTGTTTCCTGTCCTCACACACCACCCTACTATGGATCTCACTGGCTCAGCTGGCCAAGGAGACAGCTATTCCATTCTCATACACACTCATGCATTCCCTCAACTGACAAAACGGCTATAATAAATATGCAGGGGAAAATAGTGTGGGTCAGGAACTCAGCTAGGCTAAGCAAGACACAGGGGAAACATCAGGACCATTCTCTTTCTCTCTGCGTTTCTAGGTACATGGAATATCTTTGTGTAGTCACTCATTTAAGTCTACACGTATGCTTTAGGTAAAATGAGCCTTGTAGGTAGCATGTAGTTGGGCTTTGCTTTCAAAATCTATTAACCCGCTCTATAGCTTTTGATTGGAAAGTTTAATACATTTGGATTCAAAGTACTTATGGTAAGGACTTCTTGGAAACTAATTAGATACTTAAATACAACATTTGTACAGCACTTCAAAGTTTATATTATGCTTTCTCAAACATTATCTCAATGAACTTTCACTTAGGTCCCACGACAACAATGTTTTTGCTTTTTCCTGTATTATGAATGAACAAATTCAGACTTACATCAAATGACTTCCCCTAAATCACACCGCTAGTACTCATGAGACTGGAGACTAACAGGCAGTTTTCAAACATACAAGATCTTGTAGTTTTAAAGCAGAACAGTTGCCAACCTGAGGAGCTAACACAAGTAGAACACTCATCATGGGGACTTCTGTTTGAAGCCTCCAAGACCATCCCGAGGTGGGAGGGGCTTCAAATCTTGTTACAATGCTAACAAATACCTTATCACAATAGGCCAGCTGTTTAAGAATTATCAAAAAGACATGGAATCTTGTATTGAGATAATTATATGATTCCTTTTTGTTTGTTTGTATTGTTTGATTTTGCTGTGTGACCCTTGTTTGGGGTACAATGATATTTCTGTGTGTTTGTGCATGAGAGGAAATCATCAGGCCAGAAGATGTAAGACAGGGCAGAAGGTGACAGCCTGACCTCTAGGAACCAGTTCAGACACTATGTATGCCTCCTGTAGATTCTCGATGGCTTCCTGGTGCGCCCTGGAGCATAAGATGACCAGGACGAGCCCATCTGATCATCTGATGCTTTGGACAATTTGTCTCAGCAGCCCACTGGACAAACAGAACCGGTTGGCTGTTACCATGTGGAAGGCCTCAGCTGAGCTTCTTGTCTGCTCTGTCCCTACAGGAAGCTCTATTTCGAGGCACTGAGCTGGTGCTGGGATTGGGGCTCCCCTGCCAGAGATGAGAGTTGTTCTCATCTGTAAATGGCTCTAGCTCCTTGAAAAGCAGCCACAGCCAAGTGCTTAGCAGCAAATAGATCACTCCCTGCTGAGCCTGTGACTCACAGGGCAGAGAGCCAGCCTCCAGGGAGGCAGCAGCCTGGGGACTTGCCTGGAGGTGCTCAGGACTATAGTCCACACTAAAGGGCAGAATTTATTTCCTCTCTTCTTCAGAGCTTTTGGGACCCCTTCTGCTTTGATCTCCCCAACCCACTCCAGGGCTAGAGAGCCTTTCTTTGTCAGCCGTCCAGGCCGGCTTCCTAGCGGCCCAAACAGGCTCACTGAAGGTGTGTACCTCGTTCCTCCCTTCCTAGTCAGGAGCTCTGATGCTCCTCTCAGGAGATCTGGCCCAGTCTTTACCCCTCTGCAGATGGTGCCTGGGCCAGTTCCTGACAACCTAGTTGATAACTTCTGTCTGTAGCAGGGAGCACCTGACTATGTGCAGCCCTGCAAGGCAGTGAGGGACAATGGAAGTGTAAAGAAGGGAAGCAAAAATGGGGGATAGATGAGGGGAGGACAGGATGAGAAGGAAAAGCAAGAGTACGAGGGAGAACAGCGCAGAGACATAGTGAACACGAGAAGAAAGAAGTAGGGGCTTTGCTGTTTCTGGGATCCTTTCTATGGAGCCTAATGCCATGTTCCAAGGAGGCCAGAAAACTACAGCAAGCATCTCTTGGTTTCTGCTTGGCCGTCTAGTGTGGTAGGGAGGTGAAATCATAACCCACAGACCCTCATCCCAAAGCATCTAATGGTTGATGTGGTTGCAGGGTTGGTGCATTGTATACTCACAGTCCACTGTGATGTAAATAAGATACTTATTGGAAATTGAAAATATGGTGCTGGTTCTCACTCACCACACACAGCAGGATGAGTCTAAGTTTGAGCTGAGCCCCCCTGCCCAACCTCAGTTCTCCTTCTGTGAAAATAGAGATACAGTGGAATATTTTGCTTACCTCATATGGCCACCAGGACATTCAAAGTAGACACTATGGGTGGAAATGCACTTAAGAGTCTACAGCTCAACAGCTACTGGGGCACAGGGAACAGCTACAGTGGTACTCGGCAATCACAGGGAAGAGTACCTGCAGGCAAGGATCTCAAGCTGCTCTGGGGAGGGACAAGGACGAGGAGAGTGCAAGGGAGGACAGATGTCCAAAACTCCCGACCTGTGGGTGGGGATGAATATATTTGCCTGATCTATGAGACAATTAAAACTATAGTCCTCCACTCTGTTTTTTTGCTTGCACACTTTTTCCCTGTCTTGATATTTCTGGCTAATGACTTCTACCCAGAAGAGGCTCCCCTCACCCCCATTTCAGTCTAGGAATTAATATTTTATGCTTTATGTAGAGAACCCTTGTTCAGGGAAGCTTGAGTGACTCTCAGCGATAACTATTGCCATATACCTTGTATACTTCTACTGTGACCCCAAGTAAGAAATATGTTTTACATTATACACACTGGCCATTCATCTATCTATCTATCTTCTATCTATCTATCTATCTATCTATCTATCTATCTATCTATCTATCCATCCACCCATCCATCGATCCATTGATCCATCCATCCATCCATCCATCCATCCATCCAACCATGTCTAGCTATCTAATGAAAACAATATTTTTATAAGAAATCACACTTTCCATTCTGGGTATGACACATCTTATGGTATTTCTTTTCTGCTCAAAAAAATTCTGGTTGTGACCCACTAAGTTAATTTCATGACCCACTAATGGGCTGAAAAACCACTGTTTGACAACACTGCCTTCACTCACACTACTGTCTCATTCCCTGCTCTGGACAGCTATGTCTGTAGCTGTGTGGCAAACTCTGAGGACATGCACCTTACCAGGCTCTCCCCAATCCAACCCTGATCACTTTGGCATAGGCAGGTACTTTAAAGGTGTTGAATGGGTTCCTTATTCAGTGGGGTGGGAGAGGGGTGACTGGCCACAGGGAAGGGCTCTTTCTTAGGTCCACTGAAGCCATAGAGAGGTGAGAGAGTTTTTTGGCAGAGTTCCAAGGAGTAGAAAGTAACTCTCCAGCCGCAGGGCAGGATGCCCTGTGATGGATGCTCTGTTGATCTGAAGCTAGAACAGCTTGCATTCAGTGATCATGTGCTGTTTGCAGGCTCTGGGCCTTTGCATACATCCCTTGTCTACAGCTACAAGCTCAAGGTCACAGCTAATGAATGGCCCAGAGTGGGCTGGAGTCAGATAGTCCTGAGTCTACACTATCTACACATATGCATTCCCTTTAACACCCTGCCCCTATGTCAGCTCTCACTGCCCTCTCCTTACATCTGAATATGAATTTACTTAGAACTGGGAACTTTCATCACCAGGTGGAGACACAAATGTATGGGGGTTGCATGGGTAAACTAAAGTTAGCACCTGTGTGGAACACCTCAAATGTGGGTGCCTACAAGGAACTAGACACAGAACATTTAGTCATTCACCAAACATTTACTGAGCAACAGCTATGTGTCAAGAACTGGCCATGGTGCTGAAGACAGAATGGTGAACAAAACAAAGTTGTCTGCACTTGCAGAGATCCAACCCCCAAAAGGAAGGGAGGAGACAATGAACAGATCAGGAGGCATAAGTGTGAAGAAAACCAACAACGGGGCTTGAGCTGGGCAACAATAGAAGGACTGAAAGGAAGGTCTATCTGAGTGGGAGCTATGTCCTGAGTGGGAGCTAGGTACCTGAGTGGGAGGCACCGTCTGAATGGACAGCAGGAAACGCTCCAAGGGCCACCAAGGTCACAATGTGGGAAGGCAAAAGAAACACAGTAAGGAGACTGAAAGAAATGCTGGCTAAGAGCAAAGTCTCTCCAGGGACACCACAAGGGGCTAGGTCTAGGAACAGAATAAATGCCAGGAGGCAGGAGTGTCCTGGAGGAAATCTCTAACAAAGCACCATGCATCAGGGGCTGCAGACAGCCCAGCACACCTGCATCTTAGCATACGAACTTGCCTGGTCCACTGGCAGGATACAACCACCTTGGAAAGAGTCTGAAGTCTGCTTCCTGGTTCTAGAGTCTCAGTGAGACTTAGAACTGTCTGTCCTCAGACTGGACTCTGCAGCCCCTTAGAGGTATTGATCATGGCTGTAGGGGAAAGTTGCCTTCAAAATGGTCTCCCTTCCCATCCTCACCCTGAGAAGGCAGTGCTAACAGGAGGACCTCTTCCACACAGGTGGGTCCTCTGTAGCCTTACCCCTGTGTAGGATCTGAGAAAGAAGAAAGGATCCTTGAGGCTGACGCTGGTGAGCCTGAGCCTGAACAGCCCTGACAGCAATCCATCTTATCCAGTTCAGGTGGTTCTCATCTCCTACCAGAGTTGGCGTCTGGATAAGGGGAAGATGCTACAGGAAAAGGAGGGTATGACCTGTTGACTTCTCCTCCTCACACGTGAAGGGCTGCTCCTTCACAGAGGGGCGTGTGACCCCTAAGTATGAGAAGTCCAGGGACTTCTACCTTCTCTCGACACAAGGGGCCAGCACGTCCTAGCTGCCCACGCTGGACTTTGAAAGCCAGAGAGATGGAGTGGGTAGAGGGACTTTTGTTTCCTTCTTTGGATTATCATTTGGCAGGAGACCCTCCGCACAAGCTGTTTTCAGTCAGATGAGAGAACACAATAGTGCTATCGACTGCATCCTATCAAACATTTACTCTAACATAAGCTCACCAGTTCTTGTGTCTTCAATGAACGAACGCACTACATCTTTGCAAAAGCTGAGGAGATGCCAATATCCCTCCTGTACAGATGAGGCCCAGGGAGGTTAAAAGAGCCACTCAAGTCCGTCAAGATGGCTCAGGGGTAAAAGACCCATGGCACAAACCTGAAAACCTGAGTTTGATCTCAGGGATCCACAGTGGAAGGAGAGAAGTGACTTCTTAAAGTTGTCCTTTGACCTTCACACACATGCTACAGCACATGCATGCCTCCCCCAATAACAGATTAAACTTAAAATAAAGAATGATTACTCAACATTACAAATTTATGCTAGAATTTTAAAACTTTGGTTTTAGGCAAGGCTACATCAGAAATACCAACTATAATCTCTAGGGAGAAGCAAGGTTCCCCTCTGTGATCTGAGCTGTCTGCCTACACAGGTCCATTAAGGAACAAACAAACAAACAAGCAATGGTTGCCAGAGAGTAGAAGAGGTTGGTTGAAAGAAGTTACTGTGACTAGAGAAATTGGGGCCTGAAGGAAGCCTCTAGGATGTTCATTCAGGGCATCTGCATGGGGAGAAATGGAAAGCTGGTTCCTTCATGCCCAGACACAGAAGGGAAGAGATGCACTCCTAGGCTAGGTCAGCAGAGAGTCAAGGAGTGGCCTCACGGATACTCCATGTTTCCAGGCAAAGGCAGTGCTGCCTGTGAAACTGAGTGGGGCCCCATCTTAGAGGCACGTGCCTGGAAGAAAGCCTCCAGGCTAAGGACAGAGGAGGAGGCTAAGTACTCAGAAAAGATGCCATGCCTCAAGGTGAATGCATGAACAAGGGTCTCCATTCATTCTTGGGAGAGGAAGTGAGTTTCAGAGCTGGGCCGTAGCTCATGGCAGTCGTGCAAGTTAGAAAAGGAGAAGCTCCAGTGGGGGAATCCCACAGCCTTCCAGATCCTCTCTTCACTCTCCCTTTCTGCCATTTGTATGGAGGCCCATCTCACATATGGACGCCTTTGCCCTCCAAAGAGCCACTGTGGGCTAGCAAACCAAGGAGACAGCAGTATTCTCTCTGCTCCCAACCCAGCCGTTCATCTCTCCCAGAGATGGCAGCTCCCTCAGGTGGATCATTCATGCAGTTCCCTTTTGTAGGTTCTGGTACCTGGAGATCTTGGAATCTCACCTTTGTAATAGTCCCCCTTAAGGACTCCCTGCCAGCATCCAGATTTTGTGAGTCACCCACTTTCCTGTGAGTCCTGAATCGACTGATACTCAGGGGAAGAAAAAGGGAAGTGCTTGCGGTCCACCTCAAGTAGAACTGGGAACAGGCAATAGGTTATATTTAGTGTCACTTAAAGTTGTGGTTACTGAACTTGACACACAGAGCCGAGACAGCTCAGGCTGCCTATAAGTGTCTATAAGAGTCGTGAGACTGGCCCAGATTTCCTCCGGGGAAGCAAATTTGGCTTGTGGACAATGGGAGATGAAAGCGAAGTTGCTCTCTGATGCCCTGGGTTGTCATGCTTGTTCAGTTCTCTTGGGTGCCTGTGTGGGTCAAACTCACATATCTGCTCCAGGCTATATTCCTGCCACTTCTGTGTGGTTTCTTATGGGTTGGTTATTCCACAAGTGAGGTCTATTTTCGTTGTCGAGGTCTATTGCAAATGGACCCTACGTCCTGCAGAAGCCTCCATTGAGAATGTGGCCTCTCTCCACTGGGCTTTCAACTCAAGTTTTCATTTGGAGGAAATTCCTTTAGTGTCTCTAGGGAGGATATTAGTTCATATAGTAATGTGGTAAGGCCATCAGGCAGAATTTACTGGGGGGTTTAAAATTTTAGTATGTGCCAGATACAGTTCACATAGCAACTGTGTGGTAACTCACCACCACCCAATAAAAGGAAGTGTTATTATTATGTCTAATATGCAGATAAGAAGGGCGTAGTGTAAAGTCACCTAGCTAGGAAGTGTCTTGCAGAATTGACCCAGAGTACCAAACTTATGGGACAGATCATTGATTCTGCTGGAATGAAGGGGATGGGACAGGGGTGGGGGTTGGGGGAAGGAATGAGGCTGCAGCATCTGGGAGCACCTAGGAAAGGGGCAGCCTCCAATAAAGACCCCCGTGGCCCTCACTTCTTTTCCCTCACCCTCAAGTGTCTGGGGCCCCAGGGAGACCACTGCATGTGAGATGACTGCCTGAGTGTAGACGTCACTGGTGCTCCGTCAGGCGCCTCCCCAGTTCCGGAACCTGAGGGGGTAGGAGCCCACGGCAGCCGCTGATGCTGATTAATTTCCACTGACAAGAGGTTGCGTCTTCGGCAAGCACGATATTAAATAGCTCCTTTTGATCATAATTAAGTTTCTCTCAGGCTGATGCTATAAATAGCCATGCCCTATTGATTGGAGGGTCTGGGCTGTGAGCTCAGCACCCTCTGGGAGCCTTTCCAGCCTGGCCTGAGCTCACGAGTCCCACTTTTCTCTTCCTGACATGCAGCATTCCTGGTTTCAAGAGCAGCTCCAGCCCAATATCCAGCTTGAAGTCAGTTCATTCCTTCCAACGAACCCATTCCAGGGTCACTCTCTCCCTTTCTCTGCAAACATCCCTGCCTCTCCCTATGGGTGCTCACCAAAGCCGTAGAGAAACCAAGGCCCAGATAGGTAAGACTCTTGCTTATAAGTCTCTAGAAAGGAAACTAACGCACAACTAGGGTTGTCTTTGCCTCTTCCTCATCCTTAACAGAAGTGTAACCAATATTGCTCAGCTGTACTCCATGTTCTCATAGGATAGAACAGGAAGGGTCGGGGTCCTTAAGACCTGTGGTCACCATAAAGGTAAGAGGGAAACATCTACAGAAAAGTACACTGGTTATCATTCCTCCATGGATCACATTTTTTATATGCATTTTAAAGTCACCCTGTGGCTTCTCCTCCTTCTCCTCTCCTAGACGCTCTGCAGTCGCTCCCCAGAAAGCAACATGGTTCATCCCTCAAGGCTACTTCCCAGTTCCATGCAGTGACGTCCCTATTCATAACCACCAAACACACACAGGGTGCTGCTTAGCCCCAGCCACGATTTTCTGGTTCTTGGCTCTGTTTGGCTCCTTCCATCCTAGGGATGTGGTAGACGTGACACTGTGGCAGACAGGTGGGATCTGCTCTGGAGCTGCCAGGCTTCACATGATCCCACCTCTGCCATCACCGGGCAGAGGCAGGTACTAGCTCTCCCCTCTACAGGGCAAACCAAGGTCAGATCTGTTCCTTCTTTTGCTCTAGTGAATAAAATTGGAAACTTCCCATGCTTGTCCCTTCCCCTGGTGTCTGGCTGATGCACCTCTATGACAAAGCCCAAGTAGTTGAATAGAATACCTAACCCACAGAGTCTAAAACTATTTATGCTGGCTCCTTACACTATGAGTTTTGCAGGCCTCTCTTAGGACATGATGAAGTAGGGGAAGTGGGAAAAGAGGACACTTACAGTTGAGTTGGACTTGGGGAGTTCCTAGCAAAGAAGACTTCCAACTCTCCACTGGCCTGAAAATCCAAGTGTGGTGATGCTTTCCCAGAAGACACAGTTAAGAACCCTTGAGCCTCTATGGACTCTGGCCATTGACTTGGCAACCTAGAAAAATGCTGTCTCCAAACCAGCAGCTTATACATAGACACAGGCATGCACGCACATGGATCCATACACAGCTGGTTGTGAGTGTGTGTGTGTGTGTGTGTGTGTGTGTGTGTGTGTGTGTGTGTAATGGAGTGAGATGAGGAAGCCTGTGACAGAGCAAAGGTCCTAATTTAGTGTACAAAGAGCAACTGCCCTGAAGCTGTGCCCACCCTTGTCATAGCCATGGTTAATCTGCTCAGGACACTTCCCCATCCTCTGTGGAATACTGTGAAAGTTCAAGTAAGATGTTGCTCCTGTCCCATTTGTGGCTCTCAGAAACAGAGCCATTTCCCCAGCAAGAGGAGGAAAAGTTGGTCATCAACAGACAGCACGAAGGAGGCCAAGAGCTTCCCTTGGCTCTTTGATATATGAACAGAACAGAAGAGCTGCCAGGGAACTGGGGGGCAGGAAGCGGCTGGAGCCAGAGGGAGGAAATGGAGACATTAAGCAGGATAGAAATGGATGAAATGAAAGCACATTGCATTTAGCCTCCATTCTCCTTGTCTCCCCAAAGCGCTCCTCCAAACTCCTGACTTGGGATGCTTAGCTTTATCTCTTCAGGGGTGCTCCTGTCGCTCCTCACTGATCCCCTCTCTGCAGCTGACAAGACCCTCCACCTGGCATCCAGCCTGCCTGACAACAGTGCCCAACAGCCCCTCTGTTTCAACCCTGGAGTCCTCAACACCCACCCGGTGGATGGTCTTTTTTCCCTCAGTATGAAGCTGATCTGTTTTTTTGAGGGGTGGTGGTAGCGAAACAAAACCTCCCAGTTAGTTTTCACACAGAGGCTGCCGGAGGCCATATGCTGTGTTCTCCAGCTCTGCCATTACGCATCTTGCTTGTAATTGCTTTAGAATGACACTCATCATGTTCTATTTTATCACTCAATGACAGATGCATACAGGAGAAGGGAAACATACACACACACACACACACACACACACACACACACACACACACACACACACAGAGCAAGCCAGACTGCAGAACAGTTAGTCAGAGTAATTGTTCTGAAATTCCACAAGCTGGACTCGGCCCACTGGCTTCAATAGTGTTCCAGCTGTGGTCACTGAGTCTGCATTGGAGTGGGCAACGTGGCCCATGCTTTCAGAAGCACTTTCCCATGTGTCTTGGCTCCCTCTGAACTCTACATAAAATCCTTAGCATTCTTTATTCTGAGAGATTACTCAAAGATGTAGATTTCTGTCCAAGGATGAATAGCGACTATGAACACTGAAGGAGGCAGTAGCTTTTCCCTGTTGTTTAAATGCTCCACACTGGGCATCCCAGGACCAAAGCTCCCCTCCCATTCACTGGGGTCTTGTTGATTGTATCATCCAGGCCCATCATCACTTCCTACTCTCAAACAGGCAGGGCCCTCGCTCAGGAGTCCCAGGAGTAGGAAGCTCCCAAAGGCTCCTGTGATCAAATTGAAAACATGGACTAGGCTCATTGGCTCCTGCTTCCCAGAGCCAGCAGAGACAGGATGTAGTGTTCTCTTCCTGCCTACTTCTGGAGGGGAATGAAACTCAAGAGAGCAGCAATTGTACCAACAGATGCATCTTGTATCCATGCTGTCCATCCTGGGTGCTGAGAGACATGCACAGTAGGTACATAGAATCGTAGCAGAAGGTCAGTCCTCCTTCCTTAGAGGACCAATTCACAAATGGTCTCAAAGCCCTAGTAGCTTCTCCTTTTCCTGCCTCAAGCACTCCACGACCAAAGACGCATTGTGTTTGCCTGAGCTGGCTCTACAGAAGACCCCACAGAAGCCCTTCAGGGCCCTGCTAGCCACTTAGGGCTTGAGATGTCAAGACATGGACTATATTCTAGAGTCAAATATCCTTCCTCATTAAGAAAGCTAATTACCAGTCTCAGAATGGTGGATAAAGCCTCACTGAGCAACCCTGCAGATACCTCTTAGTCCTTAGTCAAGCCCCAGACAACGAGTCCATTCTGGTGTGGGGGTACTATATGAGCCAAAGACCATCTAAGGCCCCTGCCTTCCTCCACATAAGAGCCTTAAGCCAAGGGTCTCCAGGAGCATGGCCCATGAGACCCTCCTCTTCAAGCTAAGAAAGTGGCTAAGGACAGACCATGTGGGCCATCCTTAGGAAGTCTTGGCCAGTGGTGGTGGAGAACATGGAGATCCAGGCTGTGAGGTAAGAGGCCTGGAGAGCCAAGGCTTTGCTTTGACTTTAGAGGCACATTCTCCCCACCCCCTCTCCTATTAAGATGGGAATGAGTGTGAGTCTCCGGGGATGGAGAGAGAACAGAACAGACTGTTTCCAGAGCACTTTCCACAGCACTCATCTTTCTATTTCTTAATTAGAAGCCCAAGGGAGCCTGGGGCCTTGGCAGTGAGTGAGGTTAGCAAGTGATGGGGGAATCCCATCTAAATGCCAGTTTACCCCTCCCGGGATGTCCCCTCTTTCCTAGGACAGTGTCTTACCCCTTCTCCTCTCCAAGCCACAAAAGTAGGTAGGGGACCTGAACAAGGGGCAGCCTTGACTACACTGTGCCTTGGAAAGGAGTTGGGCCTTATAGTTTGGGGGTGAAGATCTTTCTGTTCAGGGAAGGGATTGGGTGTTACAGTTTGGGGGCTTTCTGTTTAGGGACCCAGGTTAGAGTTTGGCCTCCTTTGCTCTTTCCTGGTCAGCCACTGGAGGCCAGGATTCTGTCTCTCTACAGAGGGCCCGTCCACCTGTGCTCATCAGAAATGCTATGCATGTCGTCAGCCAACCCTCAAAAAGCAAGCGTTGGTGCCAGCAAGGCCATTGTGCTCTGAGAAGCCCTGTCACTCTCATTAGACCTAGTTGGCACAATGCTTCCTGGTCTTTGTTGAGTTGGTCCACTTTCCTGACCAACTCATCCCTGATAAATAATTGTTTCCTCACTCATTCTAGGCAGCTATACTCAAGGGGAGGTCAGAGACTGGTCTGATGAGGACGCTCTTTTCTTTGGTTCTCTGGTGTCTGAAGGCTAGGGCTGACCTCCGTTAGTGAAGGGCCACAGGCTGCTCTGTGAGATGCATCACATCCCTGGCAGCTGCCAGCATTTACAAGGCGCCTTCCCTTTCTGCCTCCCTTCCTGTCTAAATGTCTTCTCTCCCTCTCTCTGTGCTAAAGATATGCATATGGTATAGGAATAGGGACCTGAGGGATGTGGATGTGAGAAAAGGGTATTTAAGGGAGGGACCCAATGGTCCAGGAATTGTTCTGGAGTCCAGTGTGAGGTGCAGCCTGACTACAACCCCTTACCTTCCTCACATGTACGACAGAACTCAAGCAGATCTCATCAGGCTGTGTGAACGATGCCCATGGAGTGGCTCTAGTCCCATATCTGTGCTCCTCATAGCTTCTGCCCCGTGCTACCTTGGCCCGAGTTGTTGACATACCATCTGGCATTCCTGGGTGAGCCAAAACTTATTTACCAGTGACAGCTTTGTTCATCTGGCCATCACCACCCATGGACCCAAACCCCAGGGATGGCTGATACCGAGTGTGCACTGCTGCCAGTCTCCAGCTTAGGCACGTCATAAACATCATTATTTTAATTCTCATGACAATCTTCATTTGTCAGAAGAAAAGAAAGAGGTTCCCATGTTGACCTCTTCCCAGTCACACAGTAAGAAAGTGGCAGAGCGATGGTGGTCCCCAGACGTGTCTGCTGTCTTATGAATCTGCTCTTACCAGTAAGACGCCTTCTGTGAGGAGCTAGGCTAGGGATAGAACTAGAAATTTAAAGTATGGGAAGGCTACAATCATACAAACAGTACCAAGCAAGTCCATGGCTCCTCACCCCCTGGCCTGGGACAGATAGGTGAATCCATTCTCTGAACATTCACTGTGTTCTCAAATCCCAATCAAAGGAGTCACATCATGCATGATATATATCCACATTAGGGATGGAAAGCCTGCATTTATGTTGGCGGCTTCTGAACCTCAGTAGAAACACTTGGCCTTTTGACCAGGCTAACACACACATGGAGGCCCCTGACAACCCTGTCATTCCTCCCTGCTGTTTCCTCACCATGAAATTCAATCCATGTGGTTCACAGCAAGCCCTTATCATCGGTGGCAGGTCACAAAAATGGCCACCAACATTTCCCACCCTTCTCCTTCATACACAATGTAACATGACATCACAGATGCTTCTGTTAAGAGGTGCGATTGATTTCTCTGTTCTCTGAATGGGACTTGGACACTAGATATTAGCAAAATCGAAAGAGCAGAAGCTTGAAGAGACCTCGCAATTGCCATCAATGGAGGGCTCTGCTCTGCTCAGCTCTGCTGGGTGGTGAGAGGTCAGTGCTAAGCCATCCACACAAGATGCCTCAGGTGCTCACTCCTCAGCTGCAGAACTGTAAGCCCATGCTAGACCACCCTTAGGGAACTACAGATGGCTTGATGAAGAATAGGGCCAGCCACACTATGACAACTGCCCTGACCACTTAACCCACAGAATCATGAGAAGTAATCAATAATAAAGCTTAACCTGCATTTTAAGGGTGATTTTCTGTGAGGCAGGAGCTAACTGATTCAGATGCTCACACAGGAGCCGATGAAGGGGCCAGAAAATAAGTCCTGTTCTCCTTTAGAACTTTGACCATGGGAGTGCAGTCTGGTGTGGAGGTTACAGGGTACAGAGGCAGAAAGCCCACACTTAAAACCTTCACCACTGAGAAGTTGTGTGCTCTTGGATAAGTTACTTAAACACTCTGTGCCCCAGTTTTTCTCATCTGTGGGGCAGAGATGATAACATCTCTTGATGGAGATGCTATGTAAACAAGTTAATAAATGCAGAACACCTAGAGGACTGCCCAGTCTACTATGTGAGGCTTTTCTTATTACTACCCAGACACACAGCCCTGCTACTTTTCCTGCCACACTTTCCAGCTGTCAGGCGGAGGATGCACGCTGACCACCAGATCGCCAGCTCCATAGGGTTGATGAGGCAGAGAAATGGTCTTTTCATGGAGGACAGAGGCTGAAGATCATGAGAGATGGCCGAATGAAAAAAAGGTTGTGAACAACTGCATCTGCTATTTTTTTCTCTATTGTGTCCAAGTCCCTGAGAAGAAGCAATGGTATGGAGGAAGGGGTTATCTTGGTTCACAATTCAAGAGCAAATTAAAAGGCCACAAACCATGGCAGGGAAGGCATGGTGGTGGCATGAACATGATACAGCTGGTCACATTGCATCTGCAGTGAGGAAGCAGAAAGAAGTGAATGCTGCTGTTTAGCTTTCTTTCTCCTTTAATCCAGTTCAGAGCATCCATCTCCATAGGATAGACCCATCCACATTTAGTGGGCTTTCAACTCAATCTAGGAACTTCCTCATAGATATGCTTAAAGGTTTGTCCCCTTGGGGATTCTAGATCCTGTCACATTAGCAGTCAACACTAACCATCACAATTATCTTCTAGGTAGCTTTCTGGGGCTGAGACGAACCCAGAAATGTGGCACCAACACACACATATGGTTTCTTCTTTTTTTTTGAAAGATTTACTACTAATACATGGTGTTGGCTGCTCTCAGTATAAGCTGGCTATCTTCCTAGAGATACCACCTCAGTGTTCATAGGAAGTCCTTCTCCACAAAGAGGAAGAGGAGAGAGAACATGACTCTATCCTGGATATTCCTAATGCTACCCATAGCCAGTGTCTTTAAACTGCCTCTGGTTATAACTCTATTGCTGGTCAGGAGAGAAATGAACACTTACACACCAATAGAGATGCCTGGGCTGCTGGCCAGGGCCCAGCAGGGAGAGGAAAGGGGCCAAGACTCCTCCTGGGCCACAGGACTAGGCTCTGGGAGCTGCCTGCTTTGTACATAGTACTGAGCTGAAGCAGATTTTCACTACAGATGGCTCAGTTGGGACCCTAATAGCAGGTGGGTGAAGTGATCCCTCAGACAGCCAAAACACAGGATATTGAAGCATCCCACGACTTGTGGGCCATAGCACACAAGTTAGGGATAAGGGATACAGGTATGGAAGAGACACAGGACCCTTTGGCTTCCAAGGTGTTTAGGAGGACTGGAAAGAGAGCTCTTAACAATGTCCCCCTGCCTCAAGAGGCTTGGATGGCCCCAGGGTAACAGGTAAAACCTATAACCACACCGGGAACTACAGTTCTATGAGGAAATGCCATTAAAGCTCAGTTATGAAAGTGACACAAATTTGCAGGGGTGGAGGTCCCCTGTGCTGGGTTTGTTTGCTTGGTTTTGTTTGTATGTTTTTGGTTTTAAGCAAAATTAAAGTGATATTTTCAAAATTCTTGATGTTACTAAGAAGGAGACACCAGAATAAGGTGGAAACAGAACTGGCTACGGCTCTTCCAAAACCAGGGAAAGAGAAAGCATTGGCCTCCTAACCAAAGAAGGGACTCCCATGGTACCAGAGTGTTGGGGGCTGGCTACTTTCTTGCTTTGCATTTCAGCTCCTTCCACAGCCAATTTTATGTGTTTTTTTCCAGGTTTTCTTAGTCATTTTATGTGCTTGGTGACCGGACCTGATAGATGTTCATCATGTCAGAAATGTCTGTTGATTAAATAAAGGATCTGGGCGGCAACATACTGGAGTTCCAGCAGCAGCTAGAGTCTCTGGTGCCCCTCCCCACTCACCCCTAACACTTTTTTTTTTTTCATAAACAAGACTAAAAATTCAAGGAAGAGTCACCTGGCAATTTTCACCTGGAATTGCCACCTGGCAATTTTCTCTACAGGCCCAGAGAAACTCTTTGAGAAAAGAAGGTAGGGGAGGGGTCCATTTCATCTAAGGACCATTTCATCTCAGGGAAATCTCCCCTTCCTCCCCCTTGTCCTTCCCCCTCCCTCTTCTTCACCCTCCGTCTTTCCTAGATCCAAAGGTCTGAACCCAGGAGTCATTCTGAAGATGCAGCTCTGGGACAGGATGGGAAAGAGGGTTACCTCAAGAACCCCCCAAAACAAAATAACTCCAGATGGCAAAAAGAAAATATCCATTTTTGATGGACATGTTACCAGAGAATTTTCTTGCCTCACCTGCCACCCTCACAGCAGGCAGGTCTCTCTCTCTCTCTCTCTCTCTCTCTCTCTCTCTCTCTCTCTCTCTCTCTCTCTCTCACACACACACACACACACACACACACACACACACACACACACACGAGTCTAAGACCAGAGACTCTCATGCTGAGGAACCACACCCACTTGAGAGCAGGGCTGTTTAATTCAGGCCTTTGGATCCAGAAGGGTTGTGATATCTTGGCCATTTCTACATGGTTCCCCTTCACTGTAACCACCTTGGCCACCTCTTGTTTCTCATCCTCTCCCTGCATTGGAAAGAAAGCCAATGGGATGCTCACAGCCCCAAGGGAGCCTGCAAGCTTACCGTCTCCCCGGCCCTCTGTGATCATTTAATGGTTGGTTTCATTCAAATAACTTAAAGTAAGGTAAGTCACGCTGCTTACACTATAGATGTGTAGGGTAGCATCCTATAGACTACTGTGTTCCTCTGGGGAGCTCATGTAATAAAATAAGGGAAGTGGGAAAAGGAAGGGCCATTTGCAGGCAATCATGACAAAAGTATAAGAAAAACAAGTTGATGAGGAAGGCGGGGTATGATGGAGGTGCCCACACAGTGAGTAGTGGGAGACAGTATGGTGGATCCTGTCACACCCAGAAGCCAGCCAGCCATATTGTATAGGTTCTTCGATGTTTATCCTACAGGTCTCTGCATGGTGGTTCACCCAAGAAGCTTACACACACACTACTGGGACCCAGTCACACTATTTATCCCAGGACAGATATCAGAGTCTCCAAGTGGTTTCTGTGATCATGATTGTTTCTGCCTTCCAGAACTATTGTCTAAGAGCCTTCTGGTTCCTCAAAGCCCTTGTTCTTCTGGATTAAATGGGAGAGAATGGGTTGTGTATATAGAGCCCTGTGAGCACTGACTCCTCCCAGACTTCTCCTAACAAAGAAAAGGACCATGGCAAACAGGGGCAGCTCCCCCTCCCCAGAGCTTTGTAGGTAGACCTGATGCCCTTTGCTGGAGTGGGTGAGTCCAGCCCTGAAGACAGACAGTGTACTAGACCCATTAAAAGGCCCTTGCCCGCAGGGTTGATGCCTGACAGTCTCTGAAAACCGAATTCACAACTCCTTGCTTTTTCCAGCAGGGCTTCTGCCCTGGGGCTTCAGCAGACAATGACCTGACTACAACCTATTTCTTATCCCCAAGGTCCTGAAGACTTCCTAGGAAAAGGATCTCTAAGCATGGCCTGTAAGGCCTCTCTGTGGACTTGCACTTCTTATGGGGGACTTTGGTCAAGGATTCTTAACTTCTGTCTTTTTTAGAGAAGAAAAAAATAGAAATGGGAAGGTTGCCAAGAGTCTGACCATTTAAAGGCCAGTTCTTTGGGTGTTAATAACTCGGGCTACTAGGCTAATGACCTGTTTTCCTTGGAAGCAGAAAGGGCTCAGGGCTTTAATAGCTGGCTAGGAACTGATAAGTCACCAAATACATCCCTCTCATCATTTAGAAGAAGTCACTAACAATCAGAGAGGAGAGATAACCTTCCCAAGGTCACATAGTCCCCAAAGCTAGTTCTACAATCACCTCCCCGGTTTCCAATCTGGTGGTCTTTCCATGGTTCCCCAGAGCCCCACCCCAGCTGTAGGACTTGGCCAACCCACATAAGCCAGCTCAGGTATAAAGTACTACACTCTGAGAGTAGACTCCACAGCCTCTCCTCCTCAGATGAGAAGTTGCCCTTACATGGAGATATTCGGAAGTCAGGCACGGGGTGGGGGTAGGGAGCGGGGAGTGGGCATGGAGTTTCCTAATCTCTCCCTAAGCTCTGCCCAAGCTCTGAGTGTGCCAGTCCAGCTGCAGGAGAATGTTTTATTAACTGACATGACACCCCTCACTTGCTTGAGGCATTCCTGTTGAAAGAGGAGGTGGTACTGGAGTCAAGGTGGCTATGACTCTGAAGACATTTTTCAGATGCAGAAATCTTGGGAGAACTTCCAGGAATTTTTGCAGGAAGAAGAGAGAGGGGCCAAGAAAGAAGGGAATGCAGAAACAGTCTAGGATCCCATACTATATACTGTATACTGTATACTGTCCTTTTCCATCTCTCTCATGTGAGAATGGCACCAAAGAGCCAGAACAGTCCCATAGTTACCCTCCTGGGAAAACCTAAACCTAAAACCACCCACACCTGGCACCAGGGTTCTTCAAGGAGGGACCAGCATTGGCCGTGACAGCTCAGGAGTTACAATCCCCAGGTGACTTCTCCACTCCCCATTCCCATCTTTGTGGAAGTAAAAGTAGTCACAGGTCTGCTACAAAAGGTCAGTTGCTAAGGAAACCAGGGACAAGAGGCCTGAGGCCAGTGAAAGAACACAGACCTCTTCCCTAGCAGGCCAGTGTCCCTCATCTCTGAATTGGGCAGAGTTGTGATCCCTTTAGGAGGCTGGGGGAGGCCAGCTATAAGGATAAGAAGTGCCCAAGGGCCTCTAGAATGGTTAGGGATGCCATCGAACAAGGCCACTTGGAACCAGAAATTCTTTAATCAAGGAAAAAGTTTGAGATTTTGAAAAGGTATTATAAAAGATATCTCTGTAGTATGTGTATTTCCTTGGGGAAGGGAGAGTGAACAACGTAGAGCAAGTTCCCACCTCTGCCTGTGCTGTCTTCCCCCTCCTCATCAGCTGTGTTTTGCCTATTGGTAACTTCCCTACCTGCCTGTCACCAGTGTCCATGACTCCACAAGCCCAGACAAGCCCAGCTCCCACATGCCTATGCCCACTGGCTTGGTCTCCCTGCCCTCTGACATTTTCTCCCTTACATTCTATGTTCATCCTTCTCTCTCATAACTTCTGTACATGAATCCTGCAATGTTAGTGAGTTAGGCCATTGCGTCTTCCTCTCCTTTGCACATGATGACACCAGGAACGTTTTGTTTTGTTTTGTTCTTTCATTTCTCAGGAAACACCCTCCAGTTTCCTTTGGACTGAAGTGGCTGATGGATGACTGGGCAAGAGTGGATTCTATACAGACCAACTCTATGTCTCTCCACAGACAAGCAGTCAGTCTTGAGGCCTCAAGACTTAACTGCAAACCAGATGCAATAGCAAAAGCCATCTCTTTCCTAAGGCGGTTGGGAGGGTGGGCCATTCTCAACAAGCGTATGCCTTGGCCCTTGCTGAAGCTAGGCACCATCAGCTGCTGCTGTGAAGAGCAATGGCAGTAGTCACTGGCGGTCAGGGTGAGCCCACCTCCACTCATTCCGTCTTCAGCACAGATGGCAAACACTCACTTCTCCACTGCTGAATTACAGCCCCAAAGAGGCTCAGCCACAGCTCTTAAGTCATCGCTGTGTCCTGGACACAGCCTCTCTCCGACTCCTAACCGACTGCTAGGGGCGCTCTCACGCAGGAAACTGGGAGCAGCTGCTGTCCCTCTGCCCTCTGTCCTGTGGACCCCTAGACTTCCCTACACCTCAGACCTCCCCTTCTTCTCACTTTCCAACTTTAGCCCTCTCTTTATGGTTTTTAAGTCAACATTTCATTCTCATCCATTTGCTTATTGGCAGTTCCTACTAGAATGCCAATTCCGAGAACTTTTCTGTTCTGTGCACAAATTCTTCCTCACTCCCTACTTCAGTGATTCTCAGCCTTCCTAACACTCCGACCCTTTAATATGGTTCCTCATGTGCTGACCCCCAACCATAAATTTATTTTTATTGCTATTTCATAACTGCAATTTCGTCACTGTTATGAATTGTAATGTAAATATCTGTATGCAGGTTATCTGATATATGCCCCCCCAACAGAAGGGTCATGACAGGTTGAGAGCGACAGCCCTAGTATGATGCACGACATTCTCACTACACCTATTAAATAAATGGCCATTTAGTGCATGTAGCTTTTCCACCAGGGTCTTTTAAGGTCTAGCTGAAATGCCATAGCCTCCGTGGGGCCCTCTTTAAATGCCACCTCCACTGTCCCCTTCCTCTTGTGTCTCACTCATGCCTCTTTCCTTACCGAGGCCTGCAATACAGCTCTGCGAGCATACACATCTTTTATTGGAGCAAGGCTCATTAGGAGGCCCAGTGAACATCGAATGGAATCCAAAGACTTCAGCATGACTGCAGTGTGGGAGCTTGGACACGATGCCAGGGCCTTCCCACGTGCAGAGTGGAATCGAACACTCACCTCACAGGGATCGGAGCCGTATTTCCCTTCTCTCTCGTTGAAGCTCCTAGTATGAAATTGGCTTGTTTCTTGTTCGCTGTGAGGCATGTTTACTGAATTATGAAAGCATAAGTTTTTCCCTTAGCTGCTTCCCAAAGGCCCAAATAAGAGGTGAAAGGGCACGCCAGAGGATAGGTCCAGTGCTTCAACAAGTGCAGCTAACACTTCCCCGGGGTCGGGGGTGGGGAGGAAAAAAAGTGGGAGAAGAAATGTCTCAAGTTTTGAAACGTTGTCCTAGGGTCTGACACTGCAAAAGACCAGCAAAGACTGTAGCCCTCTACTTCAGTATCACCCTGAGCCAGGCAGAGATGGCTCTTGGTCTGTCCGTGACTATTTCGAGTGCATCTCCTATCCACATGCCAACATAAGGGCATATTTATTTATTTTCTATTGTAAAACCCATGAACAAAAATTTTCCCCTAGTGGGTGCTGTTATTTACTTATCATTGTAGGACACTAAAAATAAAACCTTCTTTTACTCAGAGGATCAATCTTCCCTTTTACTTATAGCAGAAACACAGTATGAAAGTGAACTTTCACAGGCCAAGGGGACAGCTACAAGAGAAGCTTCAGTAAAGATATTTGCAAATGGTACCAATGTACCTATCAGGGCAGTATGCTTGAGTAAGGCACGGGCCAAGAAGAAGTCCTCAAAGTTCCTTCCTCGGCACCCTGCCTTCAAGAGTCTTCCAAGTTTGTCACTTAGCCTTGTTCTCCAAGGGAAGCCCCAAAGCCATTTTCTATTCGGAGGACATCTGGGGTAATCAGTAAACTTCACAGAACCAAAGTCAAGGTCGTGACCCTTCTCTCTTGAGCCCCCACAGACCTGTTCCTTCTCTAGAAGCTCATTAGCCACTCTTATATCACAAAGTTCCTTCAGACTCTTGGCTGCTGCCGTTCAAGCCCTCTCTTGTTCTGTTGCCACTGTCTGGATTCAGAGTGTCTTCATCTCTTACTTGAATCAGTACCTGAATGACGGTCTGGCATCCACGAGATCTAGCACCCTCTGGCATCCACGAGATCTAGCACCCATCCAGGAGCCAGCTGCCAAGTGACTCTACCTCATAGATGCAACCAGAGCATCTTTAGTGGCTCCCGATGCCTACCCCTGAGCTCCTCGCTCCTATTTTGGGTCCTCTGAGTCCCTGGCAAACCTTTTGTTCCTACTTATTTATTATAAGCCAGGTTCCTGTTCTTATGTCCTAAACCCCGGCAAACAGAAGTCAAGCTTCCCAAGCACCACGCCCTTCCCCAAGTTATGAGTTACTTGCCCTTCACATTCCCACTTATTAAAATCCTGCTTGCCGTTGGTGGCCTGCCTAGAATGTCACTCACCTCTTCTGTGGGGCCAATCATTCATCGGAAAATCTTAAATACTTAATCTGCAATGCACACTTCTGATCTTTTCAGACCATAACATGGCCCTTTGTTTCTTGCATATGCCTGTGAACATACATCCCCTGCTATACCACAAACTTCTCAGGATACCCTCTTCCTCCTCCTCCTCCTCCTCCTCCTCCTCCTCCTCCTCCTCCTCCTCCTCCTCCTCCTCTTCCTCCTCTTCCTCCTCCTCTTCCTCTTCCTCCTCCTCCTCCCCCTCCCCCCTCTCTCATTCCTCCATCCCACTCATTGTAATAGTACTGGTGAATGAACCTGGCCTTGCACATACTAGGCAATAGACAAGCACTGTACCTCTGTCTTACATACCCAGCCCTCTTATTCAGTTTTATATCTCCAACATTGCCTTCTACTTTCCCTTGCAAACAGGATATTCAATAGTTACTGAATCAAATGAAACTTATGCTGTCTATGTTTTTGATACTGGTTGGTTTAATTTTCCTAAGCTTCCCCCACTGCTAAAGTACACATGTCCAGAGAGAAGTAAAAGTAAACTAATGACGCTTCTTAAGAGTCTATAAGCCTATAATTATGGTTAACTCTGTTATTCATGCCATTGGAAAAATAACTCTGAAAAGGATCCCATACCAGAAGTGAAAAAAAAAAACAACCATTATTTTCTATCAGCCTTTGACAGTACTGTATGATTTTTGAGCAGCTGGCTGTCTTTTCTTCTGTTTGACTGATCTATTGGTATTTATGTTTATAATCTCTCCATAACTGGCTGGGAGGCAGGGGTGGAAGACAGTGTGCAGAGCTATGCTGGTGGGAGGAACCCAGTGGAGAATGAAACATTTGCTTCGTACAACCTCAAAGGAAGGACTGTCGATAATGTCACAGACACTCAGAGTGTGGCAGCACAGCCCAAGATGGCTCTACAGTGACTGCTGAGAGTCAAGACTCTCAGCCCCTTCAGTGCTCACCCTGGTTCAAAGCAGATGATGAAGTGCTCCTGAGAGTGATGAGATCCGGGATGGAGTGGAGGCCATGCTTCCACTTTAGTTGGCACTGCAAGACACCTTGCTGGGCGACTGGATGCAAATCAAAGAAAATGAGATTTGCAATTTTGCATTGATAGCCAGTTAATGTAGGAGGGAAAGGTCCCCTTTGCCATTTCTGAAGCAAACAAATATTGCATGTGGCGATTCAGCAGCTGCATTAGTTGGTGAAAATTGATGCACATTTCATGTGTCAGGGAGCTGAATCCCAGAGAATGGAGCCAGCCTCCCAGAAAATGGGTTCTTTATATAGTTCCATCCATTTACTGTTTGATTGGACTTTCTGTATATTAAATTCAAGCTGTTCTGCCACTCATGGGTATTTTGATGCGTTGCCTTGGTGGGGAATAATGAAGGTGATGGGATTTTACAGCATCGTGTTACAAAGGAGGTGTCTCCAGCCTCATCCATCTCTCCATCAACTAGCTTGCATGTGAGGTGGCACTTATATTAAAACGATTTTTCTGATTCAGTTTAATGACACTCATTCGAGTCCTGGCACCCAGAATATGATTACATGAGCTAAATGTAATCTTCTTCTACCCAGTCATGGTCAGCCAAGGCTGGGTTCTCTTCCCTCCCCAGTCCTACCTTCCCATATACCTATCATTTGTATGGGGCTGGTGTGTCCTGAGGAAAGCAAGATGGGCAAATAAGAAGCCGAACTCAGCCTGAAGCCTGTTCAGGGGATGCCCCCAAACACAGGAGTAACTCTTTTCTCAAAACAAATCTTTCTTAGACGTTGGTCTGAGGTCAGTATTACACACTCTTTGCAAAGACAGTTTCTGAGGGCTGACTTCCTACTTCCCAGAAAAGAACTACTGACCTGAACATCACCAAAAGAAGAATCTCTACAAATGAGTGTTCCAGGGTCAGCTTCTGAGAAATGTCTAGTTGTATGAAGGCTCTTGTGCCTAAGGATGGTGGAAGGGTCCCCTGCTCCAGTCCTTGGCTCAGAACTCCCAGCCCTTGTGGAGTGTGGTCCAGAGCTTTGCATGGCCTAGGACAAGCACTCCTTCCTGGGTGAAAGAATTGAACATATCCAAGCAGCAGCTGAGGGAGCTCTTTCCTGGCTGAGGAGGGAAAGGCCTTCTGTATTTTTGTTTACAGTATTTCAAGGCAGAATAATTGTGGTTCCTCAGGAAGAATCATGTTTGTGTTTACTAGTGTGTTTAAAGAAAGAAGCACAAATAAAGCCGAGCAGAGAGAGGTTGAGATTGATTTCCAGACGTTCTGGAAGGGAGCTGTGAAATGAATACCAGCGTGGAAATCCTTTTCCAAAAATTGCAGTGACCTGAATTGCCAGATCACAAAGCAAAGGCATCGTGAGGCTCCCAGTGTGAGACACCTGAGCCGCTCAAGTGCAACCATATGAGTTAACCTTTTTTGCAGAAGCCCTGGGTCAAACCTATGTCAAGGCAGAACTGCAGTCACAGCGTGGCCTCTGTGTCAGAGCCAGGACTGGCCCTCATGATGGTGAGTGCAGGCCAGCTAAGCACACATCAGTAGCTATTGCCTGGGTAAGTTTTATTTTAACAGGAAGGGTGATATGTAGGAGGAGCTAAGGTGGGAGGAGTGCTGAAAGGAAGAGAAGGAGTAAGGAGAGGAGGAGAAGGAGAAGAAGAAGCTAGGTGATGAGAGAGAGAAAGAGAGGGGGGATATGGAGGCAGAAGTTCACGTGTCTCCACCAGTCAAAGATAGTTGATATATCTAGGTTGGGTATTAGGTTACACTTCTGATTGAGCATTACCAAACTTATAAAGCCTTTGATTACCATTTTTAAAAAGTGTATAAAAGCAAAAAGGAAAAGGGGGCATGGGCTAGGGGTTTTCTGGGGGAGGGGGGATGGGGAAAAGGGATGGCATCTGAAATGTAAATAAAATATCCAATAAAAAAGCAAATGTCCAATAAGACAAAAACTTCTCAATTTTTCACCCTTCTAATAAATGTTTATACCGAAAAAAAGAAAAAAAAAAAAAAAAAAAAAAGAAAAGAGAAAAAAGGAAAAAGGAAAGCTCCATCCAGCTTTACAGCCCTGCTGCCGGCCCACTCCTCTCTCAGATGTTGTGGCTACAGCTTGGTTCTCTGGGCTTGCTGGTCCCCTGCTGAGGTCTTAGCTGTCCTGGGTTTTAGAGTCAAGTCTCTTCTTGTCAAATGTTTCTCCCGAAGATGTAGAAGGTCTTCATGGCTAATCCCACCATGAACTTTTACCAGGCTTAATGGGAGAAAGGCTAGTGAATAATTCCTGAGAAAGCATCTTGGGTTTTCTTTTTTCTACTTTGTGTGTGTGTGTGTGTGTGTGTGTGTGTGTGTGTGTGTGTGTGTGTGTAATCCACTAGTTAGTGCACACAAGTAGATATCCCCCAACACACACATATATAGAAGACAAAGGTCAACTTCAGGGGTCTTTCCTCTATCTCTCTCTACTTTTAGTTTTTAAGACAGGGTTTTTTTTTTTCCCCTGAAGCACCTCAATCAGCTATGCTGAGTGGCAAATGAGGTGCAAGGACTCACCTGTCATCACATGCCCCTGGCTCCAGTGCTGGAGCACAGTTATGCCGCTGTGCTTGGTTTTCAAGAAGGTGCTGAGGATCCCAACTCAAGTCCTCAGCAGGCACTGAGCTAGTGCCCCAGCCCTCTACCTTTAAAGAGACAAGTATCTTTCAGTTCCCCCATCTCTGTTGCTCTCACCCACACCACCGCCACCATCTCTTGCCTGCATTATTGCTGCGTTATTTCATGTTAAGGGACCAAGAAGGGCCTCTCAGATGCTGAACAAAGACCTAAGGGGATATGGACAGAATAGAAAAAAGCAGGAATTATACATAGAAAAAATCATCAGGTAGGAGGGCCCTTAATATGGTATCCTTGAAATAGCAAGGAAATTCCTAATGGAACTTCTGCAAGGGGTGGCAGGAGATCAGAAGTTAATGGGAGAATCAATTCAAGCATGTTGCTTGTGACAACCATGCCATTGTGGCACTGAATAGGAGGTTTCTGGGGGAGTTTTAAGCCAGGGGACCTGGCTGTTACAGAGTAAATACACTCAGCACTCCCTATGTGTTATGACCTGTTTTATTCTTCCATGCATGCTAATAGTGTGTATTTATTTGTTTATCTATTTACTGAATTGTCCTTTCTATTGAATGCAAGAATCATAGTGCCTAGAACTTAATATTTAGGGAATATTGGAGAACAGCTGAATGAAGAGAGGCCTGGCAGGTGGGAACTTACCTATGGTTCTCTCTATGCCTCTCCCTGCCCCTGGAATGTCTCAAGATGAGCATGTCAAGTAGCCTGATACTGTGCAAGGGCTCACAGCAAACATCCCTTACAAAAAGTCCCAGGCCTCCTAAAGCTGAAGCCTCAAGTGTTTGTCCTCCCTGTCTGATCACTTCTTGGAACACTTCTTGGAGAAGACAATGGAGGTTTACATTGGGAAGAAGACTGTTCATGTTCTGAGGAAGGGAAATGTTTGATTCATCTTGCAGATTCACACTCGACTGTTATGCAATTATAGTGCTTGTGTATTCTGAGTCAGCGATGCCCTCCGGTACACAGCAGGTATTCACAAACATTGAAGGAATGGAAGATCCTTTGTTGGGATGTAAGTTTGCTTCCTCTCTTGGGAATTCCAGCACCAGGGAACTATCAGTTAAGAAATCTAACAAAGAAAAGACCTGCAGGTCATTCATTCTCTGGAAGCATAATATAAGCAGGCCCGTGGGCAGGGGCCCACCCCATACAGACACCTTGTCAGTTAGTATCTAGACTGAGGTATTCGTGATCCCTGTGAAAGTGTATACAGAATATTGAAAACTGAAGAGTTAATAAAACCACATCTCAGACAAGCTTCATATCTGGCATCAGGGGACCCTGATTGAGAACTCCAGCCTTCCGTGTTCTTCTCTCTAATTCCAAGAGTCTTCCTGCCTCCTGGAACCTCAGACAGGCTCCCTTCAGGATTAGGTTTTAAAGGGAAATGCAAATCACCTGCAGATTCCTTCGTGCTTGAAAGAAGTAAAAAAAAAAATCGATTCTGCTTTTGGTAAAGTGATTTTTGGACACTGTCAAAAATGCTCTCATCTCAGAGCACAAGGTGACGGACAGGCTGCTGATGACAATTATGTAAGTGAGCCGCCATTCGTAGAGCGGAGCAGAGGCTGCCCCACACCTTCCCTGGTTTTTCCCAACCCCAACCCTCTCTCCACTCTCCACTCCCAATTAAGATGTCCAAGAGCTGTTCAGTCCATCCAGGCCTAAAACTTCTCCCCAACCCACCACAGCCCCCGTGGACACACACCCAAAAGCTCCCAAATTTTTGCATCCCATGTCCTCACCTGAGTTGCCCCAAGGACTTGCTCAGCCAGGCCAGATCCACCATAATGCTAATCAAAGCCAAGCAAAATTAAGAAGGGAAATTTGCTTTGACAAAACTCACCTCATATAATACATTCCCAAACTAGTTATGTTGATCTTATTTAATATTGGGAGTTCCACGCTATTCCTTTCCTCTGTTAACTGAGATAATTGGGGATTTGTTTTATTTATAGCATCAATTATGAACACGGAAATTAATCCTTGAATGGTGCATCTGGGAGCTCAACTGTCAAGGGAGCACAAGAGAAGCCTGGGCACAGCTCAGGGGTCTTTCCTCCCGGCACAGGAGCCTGCTGAGGAAAGACATCTTCAAGCCTGGGTGATAATTTGGGCTGTCAGTTGTTCTTGTGTGCTTAAAGTATTTTGAAATATTAAATAAATGGTGATAATTGGCTTCAGGAGATCCTTCCCTGGAGGACATCTACTAACACATGAGTGAGGTAGTAGGAAAGTAGGCAGAGATGGCAACCAGAGCCTGGCGGAGCCAACACCTTCACTTATGTTGGCTCTCAGTATGCTGGCTGACACTGCTCTGAGAAGGAGCTGAGGTCAGTGCGGTTGATTAGAAATGGGAGCTCGGGAAGGAAGGAGTAGGGCAGGGAGGGGCGACAGACAGCTGGGAGTTGCTGCAAGCAATTGGGCTACTGCAGAGTTGGCCCGTGATAGTTCCTAGTTACATGGGGTTCAAATTCAACATAGGCTAAGAAAAAGATAAACTTCCCTCAATGGTTGAACATAGCTAAAACTAGCCATTGAATGTTATTTGAACAGAAATCAGCCAGGAGAAAGGGAAAGCTTCCCAGGGTTGAGCCAGACAGTCCCCTAGTAAGGGCAAGGACATAAGTGTGGTCCTGTAGAGCATCTCAGTGGACAGATCAGTCACCAAGTACAGTCTGCTCTCCTGGAACAGAAGAGCTGAGACAGCATCCAGGGCTGGAAAGGCTGCAGGACTGCAGGCTCAAACCTTAAATTTACCCTCAAGAAAGGACAGATACATCTAGGAGAGACTGAGAACAATATCAGACCAAGCAAATGGGGAAGGTGCCCCATTGACACTGACCCCTCCATTAGAAAGCATTTTGTCAAGCACCTGCTATGTATAGCCAAACAAAGGAGCCTGGTAATGGTGCCAACTGCCAGCTCAGGTCAAAGTCAAAGTAGCTTGATCTAGCACAGAGCTACAATCAGACGGGGTGGAAGGAAGAAAAAGAACTGCTTTCTTGTAACTTGTCTGAACCGAGGGAAGAAAGGACTAAAAGCTTCCTTTAGGTCATTTAGTTTGCCTCTCAGAAGATAGACATTTCAGGGTATTGTGGATGGAGAAGCAAACCTGTTTGTCCTTGGGGAGTGGAGTGAGGAGGTCCGGACCTGTAGGGAAGCCACAGCTATCGACAATGTAGGCAGATGCTTTTCCTTCTCATACATCTTCTGTAGCCTGCCTGTGCCCTACACTACTCCAAGAAAGTAAATCTGAAGCCAATACATTCTACCCCTGATGCTGAACTTGTACCTACCTCTACAGACGAACACTCAAAGAAACCAACCATTAACCCACAGTAAAAATAGCAGTAAAACCCCAAGTTTAGCTATGAAAGCAGCCACGGATCTCTAATGCCACCTTCTGACCCGTGCAGAAGAAAACGTATGATGTGTCCAGCCTCTGTGTGCCCAGGACAGGGCCTGGCATACAATGTTCAGCAAGCTGATGTTTGCCTGACTAGTAATTTGACTAGAGTAGAATATCACACATCTTGAGGCTATCTTTTAAAAAGTAATAATAAGGAAAAATAAGCCTAAAGACCTGATTTCTACTGGAGGCCACAATGGAGTGGGGACAGTAGAACATGGTGAAAGGAGAAAGGACACTGAAGACACAGAGACTGGCATCTGAAAGTCAGCTCTGTGACTATGAGAAATTTACTGAACCCCTGAGCCTCACCTTCTGTATCTTTAAGGAGTACAGAGCCTTTCCTACCTTGCAAGGCTGCTGAGAGGACCTGAAGTTAATATATGCAGAGTGCTCAGGACACTGCTGACACACAGTAGACACCCAGATGCTATTACACTAATAATAAAAAGTGATGGGCAGGTGGCCAGTAGTGTTCCCATTAATCTCCTTCAAGTTGATTCCATTTTAACCCTGACACCCATCAATCTGCCTGGGATTTATCCCAGTATAAGTTCCTCCCTTTCATGTCACGAATCCCAGAATCCCATCAAGAAGCAAGTAAAGGCACTGGTGACTCGGGATCATATCAGGGGCATGCCTGAGTGTTGGGATGTGGTACCTGGGTTTCTTTAGGAAGATGAAGCATGGCCAGGGTCAGTGCAGAAGGGAAAAATATGAAACCAAGCCCTCAGGTCACATTATCCCAAACATCCCACAGTGCCAAAAGATTACATCTGCTATTTGCTTCAAGAAAGATAAAGTCTGAGAGTTAAACACTCTTACTCAATCTGATGAGCAGCTATCTGAAAGCATTGTGTATGCATGATATGGTGTGTGTGTGTGTGTGTGTGTGTGTGTGTGTGTGTGTGTGTGTGTGCGTGCGCGCTGGTTGGGAAGAATGACTGTATAGCTTTCTTTAGACAGACAGAGTAAAGTGAATGCTTGCATCCAACTCGGCCTTAGCAAATGGATGGTGACATCCCTTGCTCTCCTCCCTGCACCTCCCTTGTGGCAGAATGACAAATGTAATCACTTTAAAAGGTCCAATCACCTGCTCAGTCATTCCCAATAAACACTCGCAGCACTGTGGAATAACCTATAGCACCATGACAGGGGTTCAGCCAGGGGAAAAAAATGGAATCACCAGGATCCCACCAACAAAATTGTCAAAGACCAAATAAAAAGCTTCATGAATTCTCCATCAGCAATATAATGCTTCCTTGTCTAAGCAAATCCAGACGCGGCATAGGAATTGTGGAGGGATCTTTCATTAGTCTCATGACTTCCAACTGCTGAGGCAAAACCCCTCTGAAATCTATGTCTCCATAAAGCTGCCTTTATTTGCTCTAATCCTGTTAGGGTGAAGATTTTAATCTCCTTCCTGGGTCCCTTCCTCTGATGAAAAGATTCACATCCCAGCATCATACATGTATTTTTGTGACCTCAGTGGAGTAGAGAACTCAAGAGATCTGGAAGAGAAAGTCACCGGAGCCCTCACCAAGTACTTGTCTCTCCCTCTGATGATACCGCTGCTTGTCTGACCACATGACCCATTGAGACTGTTTCACAGACACACAAGTAGGCTGGGGTCATTCCATCTCTGACTCCAGCTGATAAAACAAGACTGTTCCTTCTTTCGTGAGAAAAAAAGAAAAAGAAACCCCGGTACCTTGCTTTGCAGAAAACCCCAAAAATCATTGTCATTGAGAGAAATTCTAATCAGAGATACTGAATCTGTGAGTGTCTACGGCAGCAGAAAAGAAATGAGGCAAAGGAGAAAGCAGCTTGCAAATACACTACGAAGAAGAAAGCACAGGAGGGAACGTGGAAGGAAATCTGTGTGTACAGATTGTACGCCATTCACCCAACTTCTAGCCTCTGCTCCACTGCCCACCACACTTCATCCTCCCCTTCACAGTCCTTAGAGGCACTCCACCCTGCCATCTCACACACTGAACTGGTTGCCTGGAGGACAGACATGGTGACTTACTTTCCTATGCTTTATAGAACACGTGCCTCACCTCCCCCCAAACACTCAATTCAGAGCAAGTCATCACCCACAAACCAATCACTCATTCCTTTTCTGACTATTCTGCTTCCCTGGCCCCCCATGACTGGAGCGAAGGGCTTTTATGTCCAAACCTCCTCTCCTCGATCCTGATACACCATCTAAAGTTTCATAATCGATCAACCCAACTCTTATTCAGGTTAGTGGTACTGACTTACCCCAGTGTTGTCATGGTGACTATGGTGTACCAGAAAGACGCAGGGATGCTTGTGAACTTGCTGGCAGAGGAACCCTTCTCAGCATAAAACATCACAGTGGCAAAGATGATGATGGCCATGGTAAGGGAGAAGAGAAGAAAGCCCAGTTCTGAGGCACAGCTCTTCAGGGTGTAGCCCAGGATCCGTAGGCCCTGGGAATGTCGTGAAAACTTGAAGATCCTGAAGACGCGGAAGACCCGGAGTGTGACAAATGCCCCGGACACGTCCTCATTGTTGGTCATGACCAGGCCAATGTAATAGGGCATGATGGCCACAACATCGATAATGCTCATCACACTGCGGATGAAGCGGTATCTGCTGGGTGCCGCGAAGAGTCGGAGCAGGTATTCCACTGTGAAGATCATGACACAAGCGGTGTCCAGGCAAAAGAAAGCCACTGAGTAGCGCTCTCCACAAGGCAGCTCCTTGCTCCCAGGCACTGTGCCGCAGGGCACCGTCTCCACTACATTGGTGATGACTGAAACGGCAATGAAGAAGCCAGTCACATAGTAGAAGACCAGTGCCAGGGTGCTGGTGTGTGGGTTCTCGAAGGCCCGCCACATTGTCTGGCGGAAGCTGAGCGAGGGCATGGACTCTTGGTTGTTCTCAGAGTCATTGTCATCCATGAGCCGCTCTGCATTCTCCCGCTTGCGGTCCTTGTATTCCTCATAGCAGCAGTCTCCGATGATCTCAGGGAGGATGCCATAGAAGGCCAGCTCATCGTCATAAGCAGAGATGCATTCATAACGTGGGTAGTGCAGCTTCCCAGTGCGGTAGAAGTTGAGCACACAACGGAACACTTCCGGGTCACGGTCAAAGAAGTACTCCTTGGTATCCTCGTTGAAGAAGAACTCCTTTTCTGTGCTACCCAGCAGGGTGTCAGGATAGCGCTCCAGAGTGGTCCTCCAGGTCTGGAACCGTCGCCCACTCACGTTGAGGACGATCAGCTCATCTTGCCGCTTGTTCTTGTCAGCTGGAGCTAGGGGCATGGGACAGTTAGCCACTGGCATCCATCCAATGGCTGCAGCCCGGGCAAAAGGCAGCCAGGCTGCGACTCCTGCCGCCATGGTGACTCCAGCTTTTGGGCTGGTAGCTGCTCAGACACTGTACACACCAGCTTGGAGTTAGTTAGTTCAGTAACCCCTGGAGGATAGGAAAGAGCAGAGAAAGGGGCTAAGTCCACTTTGATTTTTGGAGGAAAGGAGCAAGGGAAGGATCATTGCTGATAGAAACGGTAAGTCCCCATGGCCAGATAAAAACTAAAATCACCAAAAGAGGAAACCACATTACAAAGACAGCACCTGACAAGGGGCTGTGCAAAGGGCCCAGTCATCGGATGTTGCAGACCGCATGACGAAGTGTCAAGCTCCAAAGGGGCCCAGGAGAACTTGGGAAGGAAAGCTTCTCTAACAGGAAGATCTGGGAAGATGGGTAATAATGAGCTCTGAAAGGTTATGGCGTTATTACGAATTTAAATTGGGAGAGGGTAAATGAGTTCTCATTAAATGAATTTAAAAGTGGGATAAACATGCTAATTTTTATTTCACTCTTCATCCACCAGGGTAATCAGGAATGGGGTGCCAATGAAAGATATCAAGAAAACACATCCTTTCTATTCCTCCCTGGTGCAAAGGAGACTGGGGCTGGGTTTGGAAAATTCTGTCAAGGCAGGTGACCCAAGGAAACCCAGAGCCAGTGAAGTTCTACTCCTAACTCCCATAGAGAAGGCTTTATCTGGCAAATTGCTACTTCCTCTTCAGGATGCTTGGCCTGGGGCCTGTCCTAGCAACCTAATATCCACTTGTAGCCTTCAGGAGCATAGTGGACAGATAAGGGAAAGGTTGTGAGGTGTGGTTAGTTGTACGGGATCTCTCTCTCACCCAGTGAAGGGATTCTTAGGCTCTTCATCCACCTGCCTTCCACATACTGTCCCTCTCCCTCCCCAGAGAAAGCTGAGCCGAGCTCACTGCTTTTCCTACTTTCCCTGCCTCCTGTCTCCATCTGCCCAGAACCCAGAGTTCTCTCCCATTATGTAACAATACACCATCCCATGCCAGGCTCCCTCACCTGTCCTCTACTGCACCCCCAAGACTTCTTCCAGGGTGGGCACCATTAGCCCTTCGGTCCCAGCTTTCTGAACCACATGTCCCAGTCGCCAGCCTGGATGGAGGGACTAATGACAGAGAGAACTATATTTGGCTTTGGGAAGCAGATTTACCTTCCCAGATCTGGTTTTTTAAAGATGATAGTGAAATGACTCTGCAATCCCCCAATGTATACCATCTGTGGGAAGACATGTGGTGACACAGAAACACACGTAACAGTGACGGGAAATTGTTTGGGGTTGGCACGCTCAACTCCACTAATCCTAAACTGATCGCACAGCTCAGAGCCAAATCCTAACTAAGAGTTATTTGGATTCTCTAGAACTCACTTGATTTATTTCTGTAGTGAAGTAAATGAGGCAGAGGTGACTTTTGGAGTTTGTTGTGTTGTTTGTTGGTTTGATTGTGGCTGTTGAGTGGTTTTTATTCCACCGCAACTTGTGAGTTTTGGCCTTCATCTCTCCAGAAACGCCACTTCACCTGCTTCCTGATTCCCAGAACTTCTGATTCTTATGCTTCTGAGCTGCTACTGGGCTTTTCTGCCTGGATGCTTCTGAAACAGAGAGGCTTAACCGGCCTCCATCCAGAATGTTGCTCTCCACCTTCTGCTCACAGCATCCCTCACCCTAGGCCACACACCCTGCCTCTTTCACACTCATTCAAGGGACTGCCAACTCATGAAATACTAAGAACACCTGAATTCCCTTGGCCCTCCTTCCCACTGACATTCTTGTCACCCACCCACCCCCAGATTCCTCCCGTTACCTTGAAATTCATTCTACCCAGAGTAGTCTCCTAAGAGCAAGGCTCTGTTTGTGCTCTACTCTACAGTCTGTGAAATAAAATCCTAACTCCATGGCCTGGCATTCCAGCATCCTCATAAAGGGACCCAGCTTAGCATATCATCCAGGCAGTCCAGGTACCCTCCTACCTTCCAATAACAAGAGCAGAGACTGGCTCACGGACAAAGCCTGGATGTCTGTCTCTGCTCTATATCCTGCTGCCCCTCCTCCCGCCCTACTCATTAAAACCCTACCTGTTCTTGGTGATGCTTCCTTCTCTCCCACAGACTCTCCTTTCTTCCCTAGCACCTGCCATATCAAGCTTGGA
Source organism: Arvicanthis niloticus (assembly GCF_011762505.2). Lineage (NCBI taxonomy): Eukaryota > Metazoa > Chordata > Mammalia > Rodentia > Muridae > Arvicanthis > Arvicanthis niloticus. The sequence continues at coordinate 84,410,068 of NC_047661.1, read as the reverse complement.
TTACAGGTGTTTTATATCCCATTCACTAGCAGGAATGACAATTAATGGTAACAAATGGCCGGAGACTCTAAGCACGGTATCCACTGTCTCCACGGCTATCTCATTTAGTCCTCACAGCAATCCCAGGCAGAAGAGTCTATCGGGTACATCATTTCATGGAAAACAAAATCTAAGGCCAACAGATGCCCAGCATCCTGATAACCTGGAAGCTCAGGGTTGGGATTTGACTTTGAATGGATTACTGATTGCTGACCACACATGGTTCAGTCATCCCTGGACTGTTTCCATCAAGACACACACACACACACACACACACACACACACACACACACACACACACACAATCTAGAGGAGACACCACTGTAGTCCTCATCTTACACATGAAGAAAATTAAGATAAGAAGTTGTCATGATTAGTAAGTAGTCAGAATTCACTGGGGGTCTAGGCAGGACACTCCCCAGGCCCTACAAGGATCTTTTAAAGACAAAGGCCATGCAATCTCAGCTTCCCATGCAGCCTCAGCATTGAGTAGTACTAGTGCCTGCGATGTTTGAGTAGGTGCTGGAGCTAGGAACACTGTTTTATAGATGCTGCTTGCTTTGTATCAGTTCAACTCATACGCCTTATGCCTTGCTACTGTTTCCTGAGGTGGTCAAAGATGGCTACCCTCTTTATAAACTGAGCTCTGAGGAGTTCAATCACAAACCAGAAGAATCAAAACCTGAGAACTGACTGTAGTCTCAGTTAAGTGTCCTCAAGGAGTCGATCTCTGCCTGGGCTTTCCCATCTGCATGTTAAGGGGGAATTTCCATAAGTCCCTCTCTTCCTTAGCAAAGGAGCTTGTTCAGATGCTACAGAAGATGAGAATGACAATGACATTTCCTATAGGTGTCACTGCTTAGAGGATATAGACAAACAGCATGGGCCAGATGAGCTCTTGATTATAGGAACTGAGAGAACTGAAGAGAGTGGAGGTCATTCATCCATGACAGCAGGTAATCCACACACCACTGAGAGAAGCCTCAAAAACATGGCCTGCATCTTGTAGTTGTCTTCAAGCATTTGCCCTTACAAGGAAATATGTTTTCTTTGGACCAGATGTTCCTGCCCCTAAGCATACACTCAGGTTTCTAAGGGGTTGTGGTCCGGGAAACAGAGCTGAACACAGAGTATAGATAATTCCAATTCTGACTCAAGTCATATTTTCTGAGAACTGACAAAGCTCTGGGCATTGTCCAAAGCACTTTTGCATATCACAAAACATTAATTTATTTCCCAGAAAAATCCTATGATGTTTCTACCTATTGGTGACAGGAAAAAACTGCCCAAGCCTCAGAATTTTCCTTCAAAGTGGCTAAGCAATGTATATATGCATGGACATTGTTCAACACAGACCATTGTCTGGCTCACTGCCAAATGGCTTTCCTGATCTAGGTGCAGCCCAGTCCTGTTGCTCCCACAGAAGCAGGCAGCTGGGAGCACATGCTCTGGGGACCCTTCAGTCTGTTTTGGTACTATACTGAACTTTTGGAAGCAAGCCACTATTAACTTACTGGGTTGCAGAATCCTCATCTGTAAAATGAAGGAGCTAGAAAAGAAAGTGACAGAGGACCCCATTGGTTCTAATGATTCTCCTGGATCCAGGACACAGAGGCTACAGCTCCAGTCTCTGAAACTGCCTTGTGATGGCTGCCCATGCGGAGCGGGAAGTAGAGCACCAGGGTTGGTTGCTGTGGGGATGCAATTAGCCTGAGCTTCATCTCAGCAGAGGGAGTTCTGGGAATTCCTGATGAGGCTGGTGCCCAGAACAGGGCACACAACTTTCATCACTTGGAACCCAAGGCAATCTAAGGTCTAACCTACCCATAGAAACCCCTCACCCTCCTAGAAAGGAAGAGGGCTAGGCCTCAGGCCCTCCTTGGCCTCTTGACTCATGACCCCTAAAACTCCTGCTGTATCTAAGATGGGCACTGGCAGGGGTTCAAATGGCAAAGATTAAGAGACTGCTGAATCAGGACGTGCTCTGGAGAGTCTCGTTAGCCAGACACATGGCTCTGAGAAGACAATGCCCTTCTCCTGCCAGTCTCCCGGTACTGCCCCTTGGATTCTGGAATCCCACTGCCAGCTGCCTGACTTTGCGAGCCGAGCTCCATGCCCTCACCCTCTACTCTGAGTCAACTCTTCTAAAGCCATGAGTAATTCACAAACTGCTTTCTCATGGATAACTGAAAGCTCAGAGAGAGGCAACATCAATCCTCTCCCTATCTATCCTAAAGTCTCTCTTCCCAAGGGCAAACTTTTAATCTGTACAATAATCCAGAACAGTTTTTTTTTTTTTTCCAAGAAGGCCATGCAGGTATCAGACTGTCTCTGGAGATTCAGAACCTATCCTTCTGGTTCAGAGTACCAAGAAAATAGCAATGATCCCTTTACTGCTTTCTGTGTGCACGTGCATATATGCACACATGGACATACATGTACACACCTGGGTTTGGAAGAGGACTATCGTCCTATCAGACAACCTCAGGTCCATACCAGCCACGCCCACCATACAGCCCTGCAGGGATGACCTGGCTTAAACAGGACTTCTGCAGATCACTCACCCTAACAGCACCAGCGCCTCTCGAAGCTGGCCTGGGTATGAACCCTGCAACAGGCACTACAGTGCGGCCCCATTTCCAGCCAATGGCACCGCACACACCTCCCATACCACAGTTTTACTAGGACATGAATGCTTTACAAATGAAAACTCTGAAGCTATTTTTGTTTGTGGCAAAAGAGTTTGACAGTAGGAAAGATTTGGCTGCGGGGTGAGGTAGGGATGCAGGAGGGAGAGAGATTAAAACTAGGTAAATGGAGAAATGACAAACATGAAAAATCCTGAAAAAAAGAGACCACGTTCTCCTGCTGTAAAAAAGTCAGCTGCCTGCTAAGCAGCTTCTATTTTAAAGGGAGAGGGGAAAAAAAAAAAAGCAGACCTTCTGTCCTGGGGTTTGACACTTTACCTGAACACAGACACAAAGCAGCAAAAATGTCACATCACCAAGATCTGCCCTTCAATGACCTCGGAGGAGAGTCCTCAGAAACCAGAGCTGGTCTGGGGAACTGTTTCATGCCCCCAGGGAGTCTGCCCGTGTCTGCGGGATTTTTTTTTGTTGTTGTTGTTGTTGTTGTTGTTGTTGGGTACAAAATGAGCATGGGGAAGCAAGCTGGAGCTCCTGGGGCACAGGCCTGGGACGTGCGGATCCTCTTCTTTACAGTGCGGCTCCTAGGATGGCCAGTGCAGTTTCCCCAAACTCTCTCTCCAGCCTCCTCAATAGCAAAAGGGAACAAGCTGTTAATCGGTCTTCCTCTGGAGGTCCCTTGTGTACTTGAGTCTTATAGCATTCAAGACGCAACACGGAAAAATAAACACATCAGCTCCTTTCAGTGGGCTGGTATGTGTCCACATGGGGAAATGTACACATGCTTTGCATTGAATGTATGTCCAGGAATCCCCCGCCCCCTTTTCCGAGATTAAACATTCAGGCTCCCTGGAAGTAACAGTAAATAAGGCATCGATTCAAGCATCACCTACATTCATGCACGACCACTCTGCAAAACCTGATTACTGATTGCATTGTGCCGCCTATCACCCCGTGAAAGTTCAGAGGCTCCGTCGAACACACGGAGACTTTTCTTTGCCTTGATTTCAGGTCTGGAACCTCAGCCTGTTGCTGACTTATCAAGGCTGCCCGGGATGAAAGAACAACGTGGGCTGAATCAAATGCCAGCACTAAGAAAGCGCAGGAATTTAGTTGATTTCCAGGTAACTTCTCTGCCCATCCCCAGTGTAAATACCCTGTTAAAGCAAAAGAGCCTTTGAAACCCCTTCCCTAGGGCCTCTCGTGACACTTATGGGACCTTTCCTGGGGCTCACAAGGTGGAAGATGCGCCAGACAGGACGAGCTGGACCAGCCCCCATCCTCTAACAAGCACAACACAGGCTCGCCTGGCTGGAGAACTTTGCGAAGCTCCCAGCTTCGACTCTCAGCCATTTCTCTTCTCAGCTCACAAAGAGCGGGGACGGAGCAAACCGTCGCCACCTGCAGCCAGATCCCGGGGCGCTGCTTCTGGCGCCCGGCGAGGGAAGGCAGGCCAATGGCAAGAGGGCAGAGGTTCACACCCCCACCCCCAAACCTCTCAGCGCCTCAGTGCCCGGAGGTGGCTTCGCAGCCGAGAGAACTGACGCCCCCAGGCCGGCTGCCTGCTCCCCCACCGCCCGGCCCCACCCCCAATCCTTCCGGCGCCCCAGCGCCCACCCACCCGGGCGCGGGAGTGGGAGGGTGCCGCGTGGGCAGCCGGAGCAACAGGCGTGGGAGCAGCGCTCCTCGCACTTGCTGGCTCCGGAAGGCTCGGTCGCTTCCCTCTTACCTTCGCCGAAGCCAACCCCAGGCCCCGCTCCCCGCGCGCGCGAGGAAGCTGCGGCCGGGGGCCGCCAAGGCGCAGAGCGCCCAGCAGCGCGGGGAAGCGCCCAGCAGCCGCCGCTCGGGCGGCTCCTCCTCGCCGGCGAAGTCTCGCTCGTCCCTCCTTCACTCGGTCGGTTCGTGCGTCGGTCCGTCCGTGGGGCCGTCCCTCCCCCGCCGCCGCCGCCGCCACCGCCACCGCCGCTCCAGCCCGGGCTTGGCAGCGCGTCCCTTCCCCGCCTAGCCGCTCCGCTCTCGGGCTCGTGAGCTCCGGTTCGCTCGTTCCCTGCCCCCGCCGCCGCCGATGCCGCGCAGAGCGGAGCCGGGCCGGCCACGGGCTGCCTCTCCCGAGGTCCCTCTCCCGAGGAGGCGGTGGGGGCGCGGCGCGGGCGGGGCGGAGAGGAGAGTCCGGGGGAGGCGGCGAGGCTGCGCCCTCCGCTCCCCACCGATCCCCACGGGCCGAGCGGCCCCAGGCCGGGCCGAGAGCGCAGAACGGCCAGGCAGCGGAGGGAGCGAGGAGGAGGACCCGGGAGCCTCACCACGGGAGGGTGCCCAGGGCGAGGGCGTGCGAGGGGGAGTGACTCTGCGCGAGGGTGTGTGTGTGTGTGTGTGTGTGTGTGTGTGTGTGTGTGTGTGTGTGTGTGTGTGTAGGGCGCGCGCGTGAGTGGGGGGGGCTGCAGCGGGGGGGGCGGGGAGACTAGGCAGAGCCTGGTGCGTCTCCCCAGGAGAGTGGAGGAATCCTAGGGTGTGCCTGGAGGTGGTAGTGGAGTGTGCCGACGCGGGTGTGAGCGCTTGTGCCGGCGAGGGTGGGCATGGGGCGAGTGTGGCAAGGTGAGCTTGGCTTGGGGGGTGGGGGAGGAGCCGGGCGTGCGGCGTGATCGTGAGTTCGGGGGCGTGTGTGGCTAGGGACTTGGGAAGAGGTGGCAGGGAGCGCCGGCGTGTATGCGCGTGGGGTGTGTACACTTAACTGGCTGGCTGTTTCCCATTCACTGTCCACGCGACAGAGCAACTAACTCCTCTCCTTGGTCACCTAGTGAGGTGCAGCCGGTCGCCGCGCAAGCTTCCAGGCTGACCCTGAACTGTCTGTCAATTGCGTGTGCCAAAGCTGGGAAGATCCCAAAGAAGACAAATTGCCTTTACCTCCACGTAAAAGCCACTGACCTACAGCAGTGAGAGGGCATGACCAGAAGGTCAGGATTCGCTCCAGTGCCCCACCACGAATACCCAGAATTAAGGCTGGGGATTCGGGAACTCTCATTTCTCTCTTTCCAGAGTGGGCCCAGGCCCTGGATCCTTTCCAGAAGCCCAAAGTTCCCTATTGCTTAGTACTTGGACCCAGCGGGCGTGTAGTGTCCAGCCGAGAGTCCCATGACCACAACATCAGCAGGAGTAGAGCGCTTTGCTGGCTGCTAAGCCAAACCGTGGCCGGCTTTCCCCGTGTCTTCGGCCCCGGTGCTGGGAATCCCGGGCCTGGAGATCGCGAAGCAGGCAGCTTCGTGCCTCTGCCGGGACCGGAACGCTTTGGCTTGAGAGATGGCAGCTCTGAGTATGGAGAGGTGTGTGCTGAAACACCAAAGAAAGAGAAATGTGCGGCGAGGGTGAGGGCTTACTTAGCAGGACAAGTCTTTAACTGTGGCTGGAAAAAGACCTTCCTGAGTCAAGAATAGGGTTTCTGGCTGTGGCAAACCGAGCCTGCTCCAGAAGTACAAGTCAAGGAGTAGTTTTACTGAGGTCTCAGCTACTCTGGGCCTCCGGTACTTTGGAGCTTCGTATTCATAGGCTCACTTACTCTAACCAAAGCTCCTTTAAGTGTGTCAGTCTGAAAGGTGTACAATTGGCCCTTCAAGAGGTGGGCGTGGACCCCATTAACATTTGCCAAGAGTCCTAGAACCCTGTGGGATTTGCATACTCATTTGCATACAGTAATAATGATTAACAACACTGCCACTCCCTGGCCAACCATGGAAGAATTCTGGGAAGGCCCTGCCAGGGATTCTCCCTCCCTCCTCTATCTGGGAAAGAGGTTTTTGTTGTTGTTGTTGCTGCTGCTAGTGGTAGTGTTGGGTTTTTTGTTGTTGTTTTGTTTTTTAGTTATAACCTTAATTGAAGTATTCTGCCTCTGAGTGGTCTGGTCCCAGTAGGGACACTTTCCTTTGGTCTAACACCTCCTGCCCAACTTTGGAGCAGTAAAACTCCAATATTTTATTTCCGTTGAAGTTTGAATTTCCTGTACATTCTTGCCATTGTTCTGCAGCATAAAGATAGTTCAGGACCTAGTCTCCCAAATTGTCAGGGAAGGGATGGTTACCTGGGAAGACCACTATACACGTGGAGTGGTCTACTAATGGTACAACTTGTGGCCTCTGCAGCTTTGTAAGCCCTGCGTAAAGACAGGAGACTCATTCACCCTGCCCCCAGCTCCTCCAATCCCATTCCTCCATTCCTCATTCCTCAGATGCTCATACTTGGTAGTATGCTAAGTGCCGTGCCTGTGAACTGCGCTCTCTCTCTCTCTCTCTCTCTCTCTCTCTCTCTCTCTCTCTCTCTCTCTCTCTCTCTCTCCTCCAATATCTGGAGACAAGTAAGGGAGACTCAGATTTCTAGTTCAGGCCACTGTAGGTTTTATTTACAGTTCTCCCTAAGGCTGGATGGAGAGTCGAAAGAAGGTACCTGGATTAGGTTTGAGCAGCTATATGAGACATTGACCAGGAGACACTGGGTACCCTCCATCTCATCCTGGAATCTCCCTAGCAATGCCTGTTGACTCCTTCCCCCCCTCTGCCTCTGGCCCAGCCTGGCCGGGATTTTTCACTTGCTTTTCCCCCATGACACGGCCGCTTTTCCTTTAACTCTCAGCTTCTATTTAAAAAGCTAATTTGGGAGCTTGTCGATGCTCCCAATTCAGACATTTAAATAGGAACTGAGAGTCAGGAGCTGCCAGGGCAGTAGGTTTCCTCCTCTTACCACCCACAGGGCTAAAGTGTTGGAGTTCAGTCAGTCCAGCCCGTGTGTGTGTGTGTGTGTGTGTGTGTGTGTGTGTGTGTGTGTGTGTGTGTGTGTTCGTGTTCTGCAAGCTCAGGGTGTATTTCAGGTTATCTTTTCTATTTAAAGACAATGCTCCTATGAAAGACAGTGCATGTGTATGTCTGTGTGTGTCTGTGTCCTTTCCAAGCTGTGCGTACATAAGGATTCTTCCCTAGTCCCGAGGCTCTGGCCGCTATTTGAGGAGCCTGTCGCCATGTGGACTGTGAGGAAGGAGCAGTGTAGCTCAGAGTCTGCCCCGTCTTTGCTGACTCGCCAGACTGTTGTTGTCTGTGCAGTTCTTTCTAGCACTGTTGTACTCAGGCTTGCTCTTTGAAGCCTGCCTGGGTTTTCTAAAGGGTCACTCTTGCCCTCACTTCTTGTGGCTGTCCTACTTCAATTGTTTGTCCCATGCTGGGCAAGCATTTTGGAGTTGGGACTCTTCTGAGGGTTGCAAGCTTTCTACGTTGAGAATGTCATGTATCTTGAAGGGGAAAAACATACTTTGAGGTCGGAGTGATTAGGTTTGAACCTGTCTCTGCTGTTACCTAGCTGTGGGACCATAGGGAGCTTACTTAACCTCTCTGTGCCTTTCCCCTCCCCTCATCTCTAAAATGTCCAATGATAAAATTACAGCTCTTCAGTGACTATCATAGATAACACACTTAGAACCATGCCTGGAATTTGGGCAGTTGGTTGTTGTTTAAGATCAGAAGTACAGAGAAATCTGTCTAGGGAAAAAGTTAGAACTGGCAGATTGTGTGCGGGTGCACGGGCACATACATTAAACCAACATGTACATGACAATACAAATGTCAGCCTGTAGCCTATCAGGTCAAGTTTATCTCATGGGACTGAGTCCCTAAGCTCCAGAAGAGCATAAAGGAACAGAGACAGAGTCATAGGGACAGGGGTGAGGAAAGAGCTTAGCAATCCAGATACCCATAGGGAATGTCCTAGAGGTGAGTTTTATGCAGAGGGAATAAGTTCCAAGACCTGTTTGTCCACAGGCTCCAACCTCCCTGCTTTCCCCCAAGCATTTGGCACATACGGGCAGGTTCCAGGAAATGAAGCTGTGGGCAGTGTTCAGCCAGGGTAGCCCCCAGTTCTTCATGACACTTTTATTTTTCTCCCCTCCTCTTCTTCCTCCTCCTCATTCCTCCTTTTCTTCTTCTTCCTTCCCTTCCTCTTCTCCCTCCTCTTCCTCCTCTTCCTTTTTCTTTTTCTGTCCCTGCTTCTCACCCCCTTGTCTCACCATCAGGCAGAGGAACTGATGAATTTGCTATCAGAATCCATTTCTCTCCGTTCAAAAGAATATTAACATATGAGGAGGGACATGGGAGACCATGAGCCAAAAGAGAAGCTAAAAAGCATCACAACATGGGCTTTCTGGGGGATCCATTGCGACTTATAAATCCTGAGGTAGATTCAGTGTCTTAGTTACTTTTTTATTGCTGTGATAAAACATCATAATCAAGGAAATTTATAAAAGAAAGCATTTAATTTGGAGCTCATGGTTTCAGATGGTTAGAGTCCATGTCCATCATGGTAAGGAGCATGGCATCAGATAGGCAGGCATGGTGCTGGAGCAGTAGATGAGAACTTATATCTTGATCCATAAGCACATGAGACAATTGTGCTTGATCCATAAGGCAAAGAGAAGAGAGAGGAGAAAAGAGAGGGAGTTGGGGGGAAGAGGGAGAAAGAGTGCTAGCTAGCTAACTGGAAATGAAATGGGTTTTTGAATCCTCAAAGCCCACTGCACAGTGACACACCTCTTCCAACAAGGCCAGACTTCCTAATCCTTCCAAACAGTTTCACCAACTGGGGACCAAGTATTCAAACACATGTGCCTATGTGGGTGTTCAGGTGGGGGGGTATTTTCATTCAAACCACCACATTAGCTTTGCATGTCAACTCTAAGCTGGAACAGCCCTAAGTTGGCCGCTGGCTATGTATTCCGTGCCTTTATGGTAGACATCACCACTCATAGATACACAAAGGCAGGTGGTTGGTAGATGGGGATCTCTGTAGCATTCCTCTTGTGTTTTGAGACAGGACTCCTCATGAGAAACTGCAGCTCAGCCTATTAGACTAGGATGGCTGGTCAACAAGCCCCAGGGAATCCTCCTATCCACACTCCCCAACCCCCAAGAGATGGGATCATACGTACATAGTACATACCGCACCTGTTTTTTTCTGTGGGCATTAGAAGTTAACCTGAGGTCCCCACACTTGTGCGGCCAGCACTTTACCAGCTGAGGTCTGCTCAGATCCAGGTGCCTTCTCCTGCATGTGCACTGTTTCCAGAACCATTTCTTGCTCTTTCTTGCTTCTCTGTCTGTCCCTTCCCAGGAAGAGTTTATACAAACGTGTGGTGTGGTGTTAACTTTATTCTCATGCTGGGATCCTTCCCTGAGCTCGCTCTGGCTCCTTGCTACCAGCTTTCTCTGTTCTTGACCTCCCTCTTTGCTATATCTCACTATCCTCTCCCGTTGGACTCTCCCGGTGATGTAATTTGTCTCATTTCCAGACCTACTTGACCTACTTACACTCTTCTTTCTGATGGCTTCTTGCCCTATTACATCTCCAAACCTTTGCACATGCTGCCCCCCCCCCCCATCTTCCAAAATACCCACTACTACTTTCTGTTTGTTTTCACATTGTTGAGTGATGTGAGCAAACATTTACTCACCCCGCCTAGGGGACTGATGTCAGGTCAAAGACTGATTGCACTCAAATGTAGTGAGTTTTTAGCGATTATGTACAGGAGCATCAGGAACTCAACGGAGATTGGGTGGGGCACCCAGCCCTACCAGACAGCTTCTTGTCCCAACAGTTGTTCAATGTTTGGAGCCTTGGTTTTGGTGGGTGATGGTGGTGGTGGGAGCTTGTGAATCTCACAAGTTGCTGGGTTTCCTGAACTTCTAAGTTTATTAACTTCTTATTTCTATGAGTCTCTCTACTCTTTCCAGGAGAGAGTTTGTCTCAATTCTGAGCAAGTAACTATGGAACACTCTTTTCTTAGCTGACTTCACTTGGCCTCAAACCTTAAATACCCAGCACAAAGTTTATATACTAAGTTTTGGTAAAGTCCTTCCTGTATCCCAGAAGAACTAACTATTTCTCCTTTGGGGGTTCTAAAGTCCTTCTTGTGTATCATAAGGGTAGTTCGTTCCATCTGTGCAGGCTTAGTTGTCTGCACACAGTGTCTCTTTCTAGCCTTTATGTGGTAAGGCAAGGACTCAGTTTCAGCCAGCTCTGAATCCTGGCACAGTGTGCGGCACATGGGAGATGCTCAGTGCATCTAGACGATGATTTATCCTAACAGTCACTCCTCCATTATGCGTGTGCAGAATATGTGAGAGATTTGCCGTCTGGTCTGTGTCCACGTTCCTTTTTGGTGGATCTCAAGCATGGGCATGAAGGTACAATTGGGAGAGAAAAAAAGACAAGGGTATTCAGTTTGGGCTGATCCTAGATCAAAAGAATCCCATCCCATCCTTTCTTTCCAGAGAAAGGCTACAGCCTGGGATTCAGCTGGTCCTGCCTGTGCAGATGGGGCCAGTTGTTAACCAGACAGGTTTGCAGAGAATTCTTTCTTTCTCACCCTCCAAGATGTGAGTCACATCCTCAGAACATCACCTCTTTGAGAACAGCCAGGACACAGCCAATTGCAATGTCCCTGTTTCTTTGCAGCAGTGAACATAGACTAGCATGGCTTAAAAACACCGAGACTGAAGGCTGCTGGATTTGAAGTCTAACCTTTTGTGAGAGCTACAAATCCAGAACAGTGGGGGCTTAGTGGGGGAGCACAGTTTCTGGATAGACCAGGCTTCAAAGTTTGACTCTTTTACCAGCTGTACAACTTTCCCTTGCCTGCAAAACTGAGTCCTAATGATGGTGTCATATCCTAAGACTTATAAGGATGGTGTCTTACTAAGTGGAGACATGCCCCACATGCAATTATAAGTGAAAATGTTAGCTGTCAGGATACTGTAGCTGGGTCTAGACATGACTGAAACCAGTTCTTTAAAATATTCAGCACGGTTCTCCAAATGCTGTTCATGAACCTCAGGCAGGACACCCAAGCCTTTGATGTGACGAATGCACTCTTGACCCTCAGAATGTGTGAGGTAAGAGTCTACCCTTTAGACATTTCTTCCATTCCCTCCTCTTGCTGGTCTGTGGTACCTTATTTCTGCAACTTTAAGGTCTGTTTTTTTTTTTTTAAAATATTTATTATAATTAGTTTTTACTATTTATATATTATTATATATGATATATTATTTTATTGTATATTATATATTATGTATCATTTAATATATATATAGTGCATTGTATAATATATAACATATTTATATGTGTAATATATTAATATATTTTATATAGTATATTTTATGTATATTACATTATTATATATAAATATATATTTCATTTTCTCTTTTTTGTGTGAATGTATATTTGGAAACATGTGTGTGGATGTGTGCACCTGTGAACGAGTGTGTAGAGGCTAGAGAAAGATGTTGGGTGTCCTGCTCCATTGCTGTGTACCTATTTCTCTGAGACAGGGTCTCTTAGTAAACCTGGAGCTAGGCTGGTAGACAACAAGTACCAGTGATCTTCCTGTCTCCCCTGCCACTACTCTAGGGTTACTGGCTGGCATGGCCACATCCAACGTTTTATGCACTGGGGTCTGAATTCAGGTCATTATGATTACCAACCGAGCCATATCTCTAGCCCTTCAAGGGTTCCATTTCTACCCATTCCTTCCTTGCCAGTAAGAATTGTTAAATCATTTAGACTAACACACAAGTGATACAAAATTCACATGTAAACTGGACAGAGGGCCAACCCATACAATGAAGTAAAATGAATAAAATTTCTAGCATTCACCAAAGTAGTGGAAGAAAGTGTTGGGGACCCAACAGATGCTTCCTAACCCCACAGGTTTCTGTCCACTGAACCAAATGACGTGACTCTAAAGAATGAGGTGGGCTGGTTCTGAATTCTGAAACTAGAAAACCAAGTTTCCAGCCTTTGCAGAAAGTCATACTAAGGAGATTTGTGCACTAAGTGAATACACCTACTTCATTTGGCAAGCAAACAGACACAGTTCATGAGAACCCAACCCCTTCCAGCTCTGCACATCTGTGATGCTTGCAAACAAATGCTGTTGCTCTTCAGAATTCAAAGCCTGGGTTGACTGTCTCCTTGAGTTTGTGGGAAACTCAGCTACAAAATCATCAATTGTTTTGGTGAATGGACAAGTAAGTATACAGAGACAGGGCAGTTGTTATGTCCACACTGCAAGGTCTTAAGAGGCTTCAGACTCTCTGCAAAGCCCTTATTAACATAGGTTCTCAAAGCTCTTCAAAAAAGTTCTTAAAGGTAAGAAAATTATACTATATGCCCCATGACCCCTCACTAGCATTGAACATTACCAGCTCAAACGTGCTTCATCTATGTGCTAAAGCCTTTACTCCACAGCTCTGAGTCACATTCTTGTTGTCATATAATGTCATGAATAAATAGTTAAGGGACCTCACCCCTACTAACAAAAGCTATCTCTCCAAGGGAGACATTCTTCTTGCCTCTTTCCGTGATACTGAGAATGTTTGCCACAGGAAGAAAGGATCCTGGATTCCTACATGATAGTCTGGAACATAAAATGACCCTTTCTAGCCGTATGTGGCCTGTGGTGTGAGCAACAACATGAACTGTTGTGCTAGTTGTTGAAATGTGGACGCTGTGCATTGGAATGATGTGTCTACCCTTGTCAATACAGGGCTCCAACGAGGACTTTAAACCCTAAGTCTGAGCATGCCGCTTCCCAGTCTTCCCTACACCTCAGTGCTTTTAGGCACAATAAATATGTACACCTTATGAGAACCTCCTAAGGAATCCAGCCTCAGCGTCCAATGGAATCCCCTTTGTCTCATCTCTTAGATTTGTACTTTCTAGTGTGATAGCTATTAGCCACGTGGGACTATTTAAATTAATTTTTAAATATTAATAAAATTGCATCTTTTGTTCCTTAACTGTTGGGGTCATGCTTCAAGTGTTACATCGATGACAAGTGGAGTTCATGGTTACTGCACTGGACACAGCAGGTAGAGACTTCCCATAACCACAGAAACTTAACCTAGGCAGTGCCGTTTTATGCAAACACATATTCACACTCTACCCTTCCCAAGAGCCCCACAGAAAAGCAAGCCGTGGTCTATGTTCTCAAGAGCCCTCAGGTTGTTACATGTGTGACACATAACCCCCCCCACACACACACACACACGCACACGCGTGTGCACTCACACAAATGAGCCTTTGTTCTCACCTTTCCCAGTGAGCCTTCTGGATATAATCTTGTGGTTTTTTTTTTTTTTTTTCCAATTAACCAGTAACAAGGTTTTAGAGACAGCTCCCTCAAGCAGAATGAGCCTTGTCTGCCCAAATGGATGGTGTCTCCTGAGAGCAGGGCAGGCACCTCCTTTCTACCTCTGCCCCGGCAGGAGCTGACCATCATGTTTTTTCTTACTCCAGCTGTTGAGGGTTTGTGCAGGCTCTTCCCTCTGTAGCAGTTTTGTCCTTCCTGCTCACCTCTGATTACAATCAAATGAAGGTCTTTTGCAGACTTTCCCTCCCCTGCAAAGGACTGCTCCATACTTTGCAACTGTCCAGAGATGAGAGCAGTGATCTCAGGGTAGGAATCAAAAGCAGACCATTTGTTGAAGATTTGATCCTTCTGAATCCTAAATGTATAAGCCTTGATTCATCCTCCCATTATGCCCTACATACACACACACACACACACACACACACACACACACACACACATTTTCCATCTATTTAATGTCAACAAGTAGACCCTGTCTGTTAAAGTCAGGATGCCTAGAAACCCCCCTGTTCTTAGCCCCAACCAACCACATAGAAACAAGGACCATTTTATCATGGGCCTCACTCTGCCCACCTCCTTCTGTTGTTAACCTGACATACAGAATAAGATGTAAGGCAGTTCCAATCCCCACTGGTGGCAATGAGCTAAGGGTGGTCTTGTCCCTTGTCCCTGGATCCCCGCCCCCCATGGGAACCTAAGGAGATCCAGGCAGTGACTCCAGTTCCTGCGACACCACAATAAATCGCCACGGAGGCTCTTCTATGGCTCCTAACTAATAAATCAAATCTATTGAACAATACATTTACTGCAAATTTAAGAAGTTGTTCTTCCATTTTTTTAAGTGTGTGTGTTAAATCAAACTCAAAGTCATAAAGAAAGGAGACACCTGCCCTGGTTTGAGAAAAACAACTAACTACAAGCAGCCACAGGCTTGAAGTAGCTGCCCTGTATTATGGGGGTGAAGACCCTTTCTGGTGGATCCATGGAGCCTCCTCACTCACAATCGGCTGCCATCCCCAAGGCAGTATGTTCCAGACGCCTTAAGTGATGCTCAAAACCATTTTTCAAACTTAAGCTCACTGCTCACAGGTTCCCTTTGCTCCCGATGTCTGAGGTGGACAAAAAGAAACACACTGCAGCCTCACTGGTGAGCAGCAACCCCGGTGGGATGGTGATGAGGGACGGAGGGAGCAGGGGACGGACCCCTGACTGCCATTCTCCAGGAAGCTCCCTTTTACTTCCCATGTCACCCTAGGCTACCAGGTGGAAGGCAGGTACCGCAGGTGCTTTGTCTGCCTGCGTGCTCTGCCTCTTACACACCGGCAGGAGGCATGTTGTGACAGCTGTTCTTGGTTGTCAACTTGACACCATCTGGAATTAACTAAGACCCAAGTGTCTGGTACACCTGTGAGAGATTTCTTTCTTAATTAAACCATTTCATGTGGGAAACCTCCCTTTCAATCCAGATCTTTTGAGGTGGGCAGATCCACCTTTTATCTGGGCCACACTTTCTGCTGGCCACCTAGATAAGGGCATGAAAGAAGGAAGCCGGCTGTCTTTGCCTGCTTGCTCTTGTTCTCACCAGTAAGTCCATTCCTTCCCTGGCATTAGAGCTTGCTTCCTTGAGATTCCATCGTGTACTGAAGACCCACTGAGACATCCAGCTACATGGACTGAACAACTGCTGGATTCTTGGATAGTCTGTTGATAGACAGTCATTGTTGGACTAGTGGGACCTAGCCTGAAACCCATTTTAATAAATCCCTGTGTGTGTGTGTTCCTTCTAGAAAACCCTTACTAAACTAATACATCTAGCGTGCAACACATTTTATGTGAAGTCTTTGTTCGTTCATTTTAGAAAAAAAAAAAAAAAACCTTATTAAACAGTTAAGGCAGGAGGATAGCACAGAGATTAAAGGTACTTGCCAAGTATGACTACCTGAGTTTGGTCCCTGGGAGCACAAGTGGTAGAAGGAGAGAATTTTCTGCACAAAACTTTCCTCTGACTTTCATATGAGGCATGTGCCCCCTCCAAATAAAGATTTCAAAATAAACAATTCATCCATTTATCAAACATAAACTTATTGAATGTCCACTAACTGCTAAGAGTGTGTTAGTGAGCGAGATGGGAGGTCCTGCCTATTTGGAACAGAACTCATGGCAAATAGAAAGCCAGGCATGATCTAATGTGTGGGTTTATTAAAAATTTCACTGGAGAGTCAGTGAAGACTGAGGGTGAAGAGATGCTGTGTGTGTGTGTGTGTGTGTGTGTGTGTGTGTGTGTGTGTGTGTGTGTGTGCGCCTCTGCCTGCACACACATGTGTGTGCCAGAGGCTGGCTTCACATATCTTCTTAGATCACTTCCATCTTGAGACAGGGTTTCTCATTCAACCTGGAACTCATCAATCTGACTTGGTTTGGCCAGCCAATGAATTTCAGAGATTGACCTGTCGTCACCTTCTGTATTCCTCAGCACTGGTGATGAGTGGTACAAAAGTGCACCACTGTTCCCAGTTTGTATGTAGGTGCTGGGGATCTAAACTCAGGTCCTTATGCTTGTCCAGCAGGCACTGTATCCTCTAAGCCATCTTCCCAGCCCCAGTTTTACAAACACTTGAAACAGTTGAATGAAGTGTGCTTATTCTTCGGTGAGGAACCAAAAGCCAGCATCATGCTGTGTGCTGACAGGGCTGGGTTATATGACAGGTGGGGCTAGCCTCTAGGGTAGCTTCGAATGACATGAGCACTAAGAGCAGACACAAAGGAGTGAAGTGGGACAGAGCATGGCAAAGACTGCCAAGACAGACAGTCAACAGAGGTCCCTGGTGCAATCGGAAGAACTGGACTCCATCTCACTGGCCACGGGGAACTATTCTAGGCTTAGGGCAAACGCATAATACAATCAGATCTGTGTTTGCAAGCCCACTCCGACCCAGCAGTACGGAGGGTAGATTTGAGGAGGATGAGAAGGAAGCAGAGGGACCAATTAGTAGGCTCCTGCAGCGTTCCAGAGGAGAGTTGATGAGGTCCTCAACTACTGCAGATAGACGAGTGAAGCATGAGGGAAATAAGTTAGAGGTAAAAGAAATCAGGACTCTGATTGGCTAGGCCCAGGTCAGGCCTTGGTGCCTGAGAAGATGATGGTGCTGGTCTCAGGCATGTTGATACAAAGCAGAGCTGGCAAGGTGGAAGTGGGGGGTGAGTGTAGGTGAGTGGAGTAGTTAGGGACCCTTTAGGAAGAAGGGAGGTCAGAGTTCTGCTTTAGTGCTGTTCAGACAGAGTTGTTGATGCTGGGCTGCAAAAAACTGTCAGGTGGATACATTTAGGACCCAAGAGCAGAACAAACTTTCAGAAATGGTCTGGGGTTAACCCAAAACAAGCTCAACAGCTTCTTCGGTTCCAGGGAAAAGAATTTTTAAAATAAAGCAGTGCAAATCCCAGCATAGCAAGCCACGATATCTAGGGCTTAGAGAACTGCTGATTGCTTGGGAGATAAGAAGAGAGATTAACTCTTTGATCTCATCCCTTACCCATCTTCTCTCCCTTATCCCCTCAAATGCACGTGCACAAGTGTGTGAGAGCGTACACACACACACACACACACACACACACACACACACACACACACACAATCCTTTTCATCCCTAAACATCATACCTTCTTCTGCACAAACAATCTTCCACACTGCCTCTTTGCATTTGCTGGTCTCTGGCTGCACCCCTCCCTCTCAGTCCTTCAGTGGGCAGAACTACTATATTCCAGATCCACACATAGGATATCACCAATGCCTGGCCTCATTGCCCAGCACAGGATTAATTGCTATGCCCTGACTACTCTTCCCTACCAAATAGTACCACATCATGTTTCTCTGAGTCTGAGGTCTTTCTTGGCTGCCAAGCCAAGAACTTCCCAAATCATGTTTGTCTTGATGTCCCCAGCATCTGGCACTAGGTCTGGTTCAACACTACTATTAAAAAACAAAAACAACAACAACAACAAAAAAAAACAAACTATTGGAATGAAAAAGCACAGCCCCCAGAGGAGGACAGGAGACAGCATCACCAGCTATTACTTTATTGAAGAGAATCACCTTTGTCCTCCTGATGGTCAAATGCCACATGGGAAATAAAATTGGGATACACAGGAGACAAGGTCATGAAGGTGGTACCCACCTTTACCTTCCGTGCTTATGAGAAGGCAGTGTTTCTGTGAGACTTGTCTTTATTTTACTTTCACTTTGCAGAGGAGTATTTGGCCTTCATCAAAGGCAGGAGCTCCTTTGTATTGTGGTGCTCACACACTTCTGCCAGTCAGCTTTCCATGACATAGCAAGTGCTTGGGACGATTAACTTAGAATGAGGAAACATTTACTGTGCTTCACAGTTGCAGATGGTTAGTCCAGCTGTGTTTGGACCTCTGGAGAGGCAGCACACTGTGGCAGAGTAAAACCTGCTTATTTCATGGTTGGACAACAAAAAGGGGTGGGGGGGTGTCCTATTCTTTTCTCAAGGATATACTGCTGTAAACCAGAAGACCCCTGTCTAGAACCTGTCTCTTGACAGTTCCCCTGCTCTCTTAAAGGGCCTTGCCGGGGACCAAGCCTCTAAGCCAGTGGTTCTCAACCTTCCTAATGCTGTGAGTCCTTAATAACAGTTCCTCATATTGTGGTGACCCACCCCCATCATAAAATTATCTTTGTTGTTATTTGATAACAACAAAAATACTAATTTTGCTACTGTTGGGAATCTTAATGTAAATATCCATGTTTTCTCATGGTCATAGACGACTCCTGTGAAAGGGTCATTTGACTTCCAAAGGGGTCACGACCCACAGATTGAGAACCACTGCTCCAACCCAATGGCCTTGGAGTCTAGCACTTGTTTAAAGCATTTATGGAGACAGGAGAGATGAATGAAATTCCCAATCTTTTGGAGTTTGTCCTCACAAAAACTTTCTGGGGTGACCATAGTTGACAGGCTCTGATGGGGCCTCCAGTCATTTGCAGCCCTCTGGTTTTCTAGCTAGCTTCTGGGGAAGGAAGAAACTACCTGCTATGAATCAACTTGGCAGCTTTGGGAAGCTCCTATGAGACTGGAAGACCTAGAGTCTGGGATCGTCATCAGAAATTAATAATAGTAATGATAAGATACAACAACACACTCTTGCTACCATTCACCACAGACCAGACAGTGCTAACCTCTTCTCTGCGTTCTCAATTTTCCGTTCATGGCAACACTCCTAGGAAGCAGGTGCAATCATGCCCAGAGAGCCGATGAGCAAATGGAGCAGAGGAGTTGAGCAGTTTGCTCAAGATTCCCTTAGCAGGAATGGCTTTAAAGCCCTGGCCTCTGTCTCCTGGGTGCCCACTCCTGTTTCGAGGGCCACTTGTAGGGAAGCTCATGTGAAGACAAACAGCTAGGGTGGCAGTCAAAGTCACAGAGCCCCAGGGCATGTGAGACTGGCAGGTCCTACCCTACCAGTCGCCACTCTGCCTGGGGTCTTTGCTTCCTCTTGGCTGCCTTCACTCCTTTCTGTGCTGGTTCTCTCTTTCTACCATAATGGTTCTGGAGATCACACTCGGGCCATTGGGCTTGGCAACTAGCACCTTTACAGGCTGAGCCATCTTACCAGCCTGGGAGCTCTGACTCTTAAATTCTATACTTCAGAGAAGTAAAGAAGGCTGGTCTCCTGACCATCCATGGAAGGAAACTCTAGGAACAAGAGGTCAGCATGTGCTTGTTGCTCTAGGCCCACATAGGGTAGAGATAACAGATGCTTGCTTCTAGCTGATAAGAGCTCTGCAAAACCCTCAGAGTCTAAGTGAATTAGGAGGTGCCTCTGCCTCTTCTCTTCCTTACCTCCTGATCTCTCAGCAGTGGCCTTTAGATGGCTACTTTCTGAGATGCCAGCATTGCTGCTGTTTGGAGCTGAATCTCCATGCTGGTAGTTTTGGTTGCTATGGTAATTGAATTCACTTAAAGTTGTCTCCAAGCTAGTCTGTCTACCTCTGTCTGCCTGCAACCTGGAAGAGTACAGCCCAGGGCTTAAAGGCAGGACAGAGGGGGAGCTGGTGGCTTGGAGCCCCCAGTGTTTTTCCTGATCTAGAGGTCCTTCTTGGAGGTAAACAGGTAATTGTGGAGAAATGTTCTTTCCATCTCCCTCGCTGCCACCCTTTACTGTGTAGAAAAGCATGATCAGCAAAAGCGGAAAATACTTTGAAAGCATCTTGCATTTCTCAGTATTCTGATAGTCACTCAGCAAACACGTACTGGGAGCCAACTATTCAGGCTCTGCTGTTTTTCTCTGGATTGCAGAGGTTTCACACCTCAGCATCCAGAGCAGTAGGAACCATCCCCAAATGACACAGCTATGTGGCTACTGCTCTGAGATTCAGGAGAACAACCAGCCATAGGCAGGCTCTGATAAGGAGACTAGGGATTGTGGGGAATTGTCTTTTTCCTTTTTCTTTGCAAAGGGATACTTATGAACCCCAGGCTGCTGAAAACATGGAGCAGAAGCAGAGGTCTCCAGACTGAGCAGCACAATGGGGTTGTTGATCAGGGAGCTTGAGAAACCATTCAGATTCATTCCTTCCACCATCCTATTTCAGATGAAACTCCCATGCAGAGACAGACAACAAGGGTGGGAGCCCAAGTGATGGAACTGGAGGGTTCTTGAGGTAGACAGATTCTTCCGTGGCCATCCCCACTCTCCTGGAGAGAGGAAGGCTGTCCTAGAATATGTGTGAGACCCTGGCCTTTTGTTATCACCATGTGAAACTAACAACCAAACAAGTCTATAGCTCCCTCCCTATGCAGCAGCAGCCACGCTAAAGGCTGAGAAGCAAGAGCGATGAAAGCTCAGCCAAGACTTTGGAGAAATCAGTCAAGGAGGATGACAAATGGTCAATACCAAGGGATGTGTACTAGAACTCCAGCAAGGGCCAGGCTCGCTGGAAGCCCAGTGCTTCAAGAAGGAGGACAAAGTGTCTGGGAAGGAGGCACACAGGCAAGACATGCTGACTTATATTGGTGATAAGAAGACTTTCTGAGACAAAGACGGTTCGTGCAGACGCAGATGTGAACAAATACTCAGAGAAGTGTGACCATGACCAGCGTGTCTATTGGTGGTAGAGAAGGCTGAGCGAGGAGAGTGACTGGAAATGAGCCAGTCAGGAAAGCAGCTGGTGGAGGGCCAATGTGGGGTCTCTGCTGCAAAGGCCAAGAGATCCTTCAGCAAAAAACTGTGTATTAGCACAACAATGGTGGCAGTGCCGAGAGGAAGTGGGAGGTTTGCAGCCTGGACTGGAGCTGCTGAGCTACCAAGGGAAGAAGCTCAATGAAGAACCGGCAGCAGCAGAAACCATGGTCGCTGGGCTGCGTAGAAGGGGCTGGGCAACATAGGATGGAAAAGAACTGGAATTATGAGCCTCAGACATCCACTTGGGGGGTTCTGTTTGGGAAATTGGAACGAGTTGTCTAGAATATTCAAAGTCAAGTGCCTTGTAGGCAATCAGAGTCAATGGGGTCAGGGAGTGTACACAGAGGGGTCCCGAGAATAGAGGCGACAGTTGAAACTGTGGGAAGCAACCACACTGCCCAGGAGGAAGGTTCAGAGACATAAGAGGAAACAAAGACAGCCCCTTGGACAGTGGTCCAAGGCAAGACAGCCAGTGTCTCTTCAGCAGAAGGTGGAGTTACCTGGAGTGTGGGTTCGGTAGAGGAAGATTGGCTCACAGAAGATGTGGTCATCAGTGAAGATGCCACTAAGAGAAGTTTGTGGAAAGATGATAAAAGGAGGGGCCTCTCAAAAGTGAGAGTGCATAAGAATCCTGGTAATTGGTTAGGACTCAGAGTAGCCCCTAGTAGGTTGAGCCCAGGAATTTGCATGTCTAGCAAATGCTAAGTTGATGCTGAGTTTCTGGGTACCCTACTTTATGAGCTACTGATCTAGATTGCCAAACCTGTTCTTGATAAGGATCAGATAGCAAATTTAACCTTTCCTATTGTGATTCAAGTTTGACCTGCTGAGAGGAAGAAGGGGACAAATAGCAGCATGGAGCAAGCCTCAGGCTTTGCTTAGCATTCTGGCCAAATGTCTGGAGTCTACATCCAAGAGAATTTCATTGCTTTGGCCCATTGATGTCTTCTAACCTTCAGGATCACTGTCAGCCTCTGGATCTCATTCTTTCCCAAGCAGCACAGAGACAGCTGCCTGATGTCTCAGACCATCATGAATAGAAATTGCTCTGGATACAAGAACACACACTTCTTCCATTTTTTCATCCAAGATAACAGCTCAGATCCTAGCATTGGGGTGAGGAGGCTCCTGACCTCAATGCTAGTCTCCCTCCCTATCCAACCCACCTTGCTTAAGCCTCATTCTCTAGCAGTGGAGGAAACCCATAAAGCAAATCTAAATCCAATCCATCGGTGTCCGCGAGCACATTACCAAAATAGACGAGACACCATGGGCAGTATTTAATTATGGGCAGGCAGAGCAAATAGGAAGGATGCAATAAAAATGCTAATCAGGGAGGGAAAAATCCAGGCTTCATTTTCTTCTAGAACAGACTAAAGCCTGTCTCATCCTCCTTCCTTCTTAACCCTCAAATGAGGACCATGAGGCTTTTCTGAATGTGGTGGCATCATAACAGGTTTAATCTGTTAGCCCCAGTCCCCAGATTCTCCCAGCTGCCAGTTTCCACATTCTAATTCCTAGAAGACTAGGCCCAGAGGAATGGAGTCAGACCTTCTCTTGTAAGTACACACCTTCTTCTCCAGCCAGGGAGAACTGGGAGCAAATTTGGAAAATGAATTAAGTTATTACTCAAGACTCAATTCCATGTCCCAAGAAGCAGCATAGGAAGGAACTCTTTCCCTTCTGGTAGCATATCCAGAATTTGAAGAGAGAGAGAGAAAGAGAGAGGGAGAGAGAGAGGGAGAGAGAGAGAGAGAGAGAGAGAGAGAGAGAGAGAGAGAGACCATAAAAGTGCCCCCTAAACAGCCTGAACTCAATGTATTGGGCTGCCTCTTGCCTACAAGTAAACCTACCTCCTAGCTACTTCAGATGAATTTGGGGACACTCAGCCTAGCTCTATTGCCTGTTCTAAGCTTAGTTCTCCCTAACCTGGCTCTGTTTGACTTTGAAGTGTGGTCCAGTATTTGCAGGCTTTCCTCAGCTGACACCTCATGTAGCTGGATCCTTTGGGTGATTCTGTCCTTCTTTGTTAATTTGTTCCACTGCTATAGATGACAGATTTAATTCTCTAGATTCCCCAGATCTCTAGGATGCCTGAGTTCCATCATGTTACTTTTTGATAAAAATTGTTTTCCTCATAGCACTAACCCCAAGGACTTTGCCCATGGCTGGCTTCTTTTGATTCCTGGATACCTCTAACACCCTTGTTGACTCCCTGGCAATTCCCTCTTCACTGGTGCTCTTCCCAGTGTAACCAAGACAAGAATTGGCCTGACAAGAATTGGCCTGATGGGCCACCATATCATTTATCTTCTTTCACTACCACAGAGAACCAGCACCCAGAATCACAGTAGCACCACATCACAGAGCACCCAGTATCACAACTCCTGGCTACTACTTCTTCCTAGAAAAAATGTCAGTTGGACTTAAACTTTAAATTTCAGCTTAAACTGGCTTGCTATAAGACCTTGGGCAAAGTACTTACCATGTCTGTGCCTGTTTTCTTATTCAACAAACAGAGGGGACATTCATCACATATTTATTAAAATAATTCAATTAAAATGCACACAAAAAGCTTAGGAAATCTTCCTACCACATAAATAAACATCCAGTGTCAGCTATCACTGTTGCTATATTTGTTATTAAATATTACTGTGTTTACTATTTACTATTAAAATCAGGGATAATATCATTTGCTTGTATGTCCAGAAACTTGGTAAAGTGTCTGACATGAATAAACACTCAATAATCTTGAATGGCTGAATAAATGAATAAATGTTCTTTTAGGCTAATTATTCCAAAGGTTCTCAGTTTAGAGAGATGACCCACATGTCGATAACCATGCTTAATGCTTAAATAGCTATGATTTCAGCATCTCTGGGGAAAGGATTTCCAGTCAACAGTCTCTCACTCCCCTTAATTTTGAGTCTGATGATCAGTTCCTAGTAGCATAGCTAGTCCTGGTCCATAGCTCATTGTTCTTTTCCCTGGGGCTGAATCTCCTCCTTAACTGTAACAAAAGCAATAAAAACATTCGAAGGAACCGGCAAGGGGATAAAGGATACAAAGGAAACTGCTGGTTATAGAGACCATATTTCTTGCTTTAGAGACAGTACTTCCTGGGTCCTACCTGGGGCCTATTTATCACAATCTCCGAAAGTTCTGAAGCCCTAATATGTGAGCCTGTTCACTGTTAGATAGGGAGACTGAACACTGCAGGGAGCTGAACAGGGGCCCAGACACAATGAGGATCCTTCTAGACCCAAGTGCTAGAACCACTGGAAGAGCTTTGCTCTCTTCCACACCTCATTAGAGAGCTCCGGTAATGAAGGGTGGAAATACTTTATTCAAACATTGCTGGGCAGTTGGGATATGAATTTGCTATGGACGATCAAGACAGAATCTCAACAGAAGTACAAGTTCCTCATTTCCAGCTCAGACAGAAGAGGTAAACAAAGGCCTGAGACCTGCCATAGCCCCCACTGGTAATACCCCTGCTGCTGACCTCAGAGATAATCCCAGGTGCTTCTTATCAAATACAAGTGTGTAGGTGGGGTTTGAATTCTTTTTCCCCTTTCTTTTTATTGGCATTCTTTGAAACCACATCCTTTATTTTCACATGGTTCAATCAAATATCACCAATTCCCTGAGTAACCTAGAGTTGCCTTATGTAAACACACATACATTTTCCACTGCTAACATGGAGAGAAAGCTTGCTTTATACACAGCTTTTTCCCCCCACTCAATAGATTTTGGTATTTGTTCTATTTTAGAATACATGTGCTTACACTATTGCTTTGGTGGCTGCCTTAGATTGTTTTATAAAAATTAATTTATTTAATTTTATTTACATGGTTCCCAAGCATTGGCTTTCACAAATAACGCCATAATGAGTAACCTGTGGCCAAGTAGCTGCCGGCTGCATACAAGTCCATCACAAAAGTACTCTCCAGAAGAGGAATTGTTTGGTCAGTGTCTTTTCCACTGGAAAATCTAATAACTATTGAAAAATGATGTCTCATGGGCACTCCCTCCTCTCTTTTTAGAAATCATAAAACTGAAATTCCAAGAGGTCAGGTGACTTGACTAAAGTCTTGCAGACCCTAAATAAAACAGCTGAAGCTGAGCATAGTGCATAGCGGCTCATATGCGTAATCCCAGCACTTGGCAACCTGACCCAGGAGGACTTCGAATTAGCCAAGGGTCGCCTAAGCTACAGAGTGAGTCTCTAACAAAGAAAAACAAACAAACAAAACCCAATACCCAACTGGGTTAAGAATAGTTCCTTGGTTGTTTTTTGTTGTTGTTTATTTGTTTATTTTTGTTTTAGAGAGTGTCTTTCTGTGTAGCTCTGGCTGGTCTAGAACTCAGTATGTAGAGAAGGAGGGCTTCAAATTCACAGAGATCCACCTGTTTCTTCTTCCCAAGTACTGGCATTAAAAGTATACACCACCATGTCTAGCTTGTTTGTTTAACACTTTCTAAGCAAGGGGCTCAAAGCAATCAGGGATAAGTAAGAAACACAAGTGTCTTGATTATAAGAATATCTATGGCTTCACATACGTATTTAATGTTTTACAATGTGGACTAAATTTTGGAAAATCCATGCTCTCTGCATGAAAGCAAGCCTGTAGTCTGGAAGGTGAGAGAGACAAGTAAGGAAGCAATTTCCTCTTAGCATGATGGGATTTGGGTGAGAGATGAGGTACAACAGCAGCCTTTGATGGATACCTAGTCAGCAAAAGCTC
The DNA here is from genome assembly GCF_011762505.2 of Arvicanthis niloticus. Classification (NCBI taxonomy): domain Eukaryota; kingdom Metazoa; phylum Chordata; class Mammalia; order Rodentia; family Muridae; genus Arvicanthis; species Arvicanthis niloticus. Next base: position 84,384,260 of record NC_047661.1, on the reverse strand, counting down.
CTGGAAGAGGAGGGATTTAAATGTCATTAGATAATCAAAAAACGACCTTTTGTAACAGTACCTATGACTTCCTCCCCTCACTATTTTTCATTCCAAAAAGTTCTTCATAGGTAGCAAAATGAATTGCTCAGTGGAAGCACATCGTAGCTGGGTAGTAGTGGTAAGCATGGTATTCTGAGTTTCCACTGTGCACCAGATACTGTTTTCTGGTTCCACAACTGACTAGCAGTGTGGCCACAGGTGGGCATCATCGTCAGTAGGTGCATTGGAACCCACTGCTAAAATATTCTTTATTATTATTATTATTATTATTATTATTATTATTATTATTATCTGGTTGACCAAATGATTGTAGTTCCTCACCAGTTTTTGTAAACATGGATCTGTCTCTGATGTCACAAGGTCTTTACTGCAAGATTGAAGTACAAGGGGTCATTAGGAACGGAGCCTCAGGAAAAGAGAGCAGGGGCTAAAAGAGGCTTAAGCCAGCAAGTCAGCCTTGGGAAATTCCATTTAGAGAGACATGCTGCTGTGTCACAAACAATAGTGACAAAGCCTTATAGTTCTAGTTTTCCAAAGTGATTTAGTGTTTTATTTCCTGTATTTCTCATAGTAATGAAGGGAAAAAGAAAGTTAGGGGGCTCCTAGTCTCTTCCAGGGTTTGAGGCAGATCCATCATAGGCTTCTAGCTTAAGATCCATGAAGCAGGGTGCACCCTGTACTAGCTCCAGGACTACAACCCTGATATGTGATATTCCACGTAAAAGGCAACATTCTAGCTGGGACTAATTTGAAGTCCCCATGACCTCCAGAAGCCTGCACTTAGATAATCTTTGTGTGTCCACACTCCTGCCCTCACCATTCTCCAGAAGAGTAATAGAATTCCCTCTTGGTGCTGGAACCAGGCCTTTATTTTCACAGAATGACTCTAACAGTGGTTTAAGTGACTCAGAGCCAATCGATCTGACTGCAGGGCCTGTTCTGGCCATTGACAGAGCTGTGGTAGGACATTTTCCTTGTTCAGTGAGCATTCCAGTCTCCCTAGAGTATCTACCTAACCTCCTGGCTCATCTGAGCCTGACCCTACCTTGTTCTTCTGAGCCCTTCTTTTCTGAGGACTTCTACCCTGCTTGAAACCATCCTTCCTGAACCATTGTGCTTTGTTTGTTTCTAAATCGTCTTTTCTCTGTTTGCTCAACAACCAGACAACTTCTGATGGACATCTTTGATGTCCATCACAAGTCAAGATGTCTGTCTAGCTCCTGTTGCATGTTTGCCAAACTGTTGGCCTGCTGGGCTGCCCACTGCCACTGCTTTGCCCCAAGCTGTACCCATATGACAATGAGTAATGTCCCAGTCCTAGGCCCAATTGTATAACCTAGAAGGCTCTAAATTTTGCCTTGACAGCCTCTGTCCACCAGCCTGGAAGCCTGTGACGCCAGTAGCATTTGGCTGTGCCATCTTTTCTGCAGCTTTATATGCCCACTATGAAAGTGCCCCCTATGTTTTATTTCCCTTGTAGGTGTGAATAAGAACACAGCCATTTGAGGTCCCTTGAGGGAAAGCTCTGTCTGAAAACAGGCATGATTACTATTTCCATCACCTTTCTAATCCTGTAATCACACATTTGCAGCAGGGAGCCTGGCCAGGGAGAGGCCACTTACCCAAGCAGCAGGAAAGAGGGGGCTGCGTGCTGTATGCCAACCATGCTTATTGGAAGCATAGGTATGGCTGCCTCTTGTGAGCAGTAAAACGAATAATTGAGGCACTTATTCCCTAACAATTCACATCCAAATGGTTCAGACCTGGGTTCACATTATGAAAGCTTTGCCAAAGACTATCTACCACCCTTTCAAGCCAGAGGGATGATGCTTGAGATTGAGTCCTGTCTGGGGGCTGCAAGGTGTGAAATGGGAGGATATCCGGATTGCTGACTACCATCCACAAAGATCCTCCCATGCTCCTCCCCTTGGATCTTGTAACTTTTAATTTGGAAGCCTGTCTCCCTATCATGATGAGGGTGGTGGAGAAATCCAACAAATGTTTAAAAAGGAACATTCAGAACAAATCCCTAGGGCCTGGAGAGATGGCTTAGTGGTTAGGAGGACTACTACCCTTTCTGAGGACCAGAGTTTGATTCCTAGCACATATGTCTTGCAGCACACACAGGCCTGTAACTCCAGCTCCAGGGATTCAATGCCCTCTTCTGGCCTCCGTGGGCACATGTACATATGCACATATGATTTTCTTCTTTGTTTTAAAATCTAGAGTTTCAAACAGACATAAGATCAGTTTTCCTTTTGAGATCATGAAAGAGTGAAGACAAATGAGACTAGGCTCCAAAAATGGGTGTGTGTGTGGGGGGGGAGGAGAATGTTCTTCCAGATTATCTGCATGTGAAACAGATTTAACCAGCTGCTTTTGTGGCAGAGTAGCAGGGTTGAGGGGGTGAAGGGGCCTGGGTAACAGAGCAACCACCCTGGCTGTGTAAGAGGGCACCCTGGCCAGGAAACATACATTACTCTTACTTTCAGATAATTCCCAAGCAGAGATCAGACTTTTCCTTTCAAGTGATTGGTCTACTTGTACATAAGAATCTCTTCTCTTATGTGAATGGAACATTATCCCTTGCTTTTTCTGTAATGCAGATCACCCCAGAACTCAGCAGCATACAAAGAAAAATATTTATTCAGCTTACAGCTCTGCAGATCACCTACAGTCAACTGAGCCTCTGTGTCATGCATCTCTTACCCTCCTGCCTGGACCAGTGGGATGGCTAAAGCACCTGATGGTGAGCAGAGCAGAAACATGCAGAGCCTCTTAAAGCCTAGACTCAGAACTGCTATACTGCCATAGCCCCTAAACAGTGGAGTGAGGTACTCCATTCCTCTATGCAAAGAACTGCAAGTATGGAGTGGCCTCCTGAAGAGTCTGTTTCTCTCCACCCCAGACAGAGAAGACAATGACCAACCAAAGCAACTATTCAGCCTGAGTCCAGTGCGGTGAACCAATGGGCTTATTAGGGGTAGTTACAGAAACATGGTTGACCCCCAGCAACTGCGTCACTGAAAAGCCTTCCCCAGCATGGATAGCAACTCAAGAATTCTGAACTCCTGAAGTTCTTCAGCAACTTGCAAGCAACTACCCAAAGTCTCCTCATGCCTAGAAATTACTCAGAGATTACATAGCCAGGGACAGGGATGTCTAATCTCGGGGAGGAGACCTGAAAGTCTTGCAAGAATCCTAAGCCTTGTGAGTCTGTGAAGTTCTTGTGAATCTCACATGCATCCTCCCAAATCCCCCAGAAGGGAACAGCTACAGCAAGTGGCAAATAGAGAGGGTAGGGGAGGGATGTGGACTAATGACAGAGACAGGGCGCTCAGAACACAGTTACAGTCATGCTTCCCTCCCCCGAAGCTTTTACAGAGCTCTTAAAACTCCTCTTTGGAATGGAGAAAATGATATAGGGCCCTCCAAAAGAAGACACAGTTGTCCAGGGTAAGTTGGCCTCATGACCCCTCCCCATCTTCCCAGCAGTGATCAGCATGTGCCTCCTCAAAGAACAGCAAGGCAGAGTTTGCTCTGAGCCGAATGATTTATCTTATTGGTGTTTAGGCCCTCAGAAGCTGTGATTTTCATGTCTGAACTTCCCTGGGAAAATAAGGCAGCCAGAGGAACACACAACAAAGAGCAAATAAATAGGAGACACTACAACTTGAGGACCACGTGACCTGAATTACTGCTAAACAGGAAACATGAAGCAGAGAGATGGAGTAATGTCCTGCCGACCTCAACTTAACTTGAGTCCAGCACATGGAACTGTGATCTTATAAATGATCCAGACAGGATTCACAGAATTTGGATAAAAGAGCGCAGCCTTGCCAGGCCCCTGGACACTTCAGGCTAACAGGTTGTAAACACAAGCCGTTGAGTTTCTATCAATGGGAGTGGCTTAGAACTGGGCGATGGGGTAGCAGCAGCACTCTCAGGATTTCAGTTCCAAAGAACTGCATATGACCCCCACTCCATTTCCAACCCTATAACCCTCCCATCCCCTAATTAAATAAACCCTTACTGTTCTCCTCCCTGCCGTAAAGCAGATTACCGCACAGTCTCATTTACTAGAGGCTACCAAAAGCAAGCTAAATTGGGATGCTGTTCAGTTGCTGATGACTTACCCCTATTACTCTAGCTCATTTTCAGTGGCATTTCAACACTTTGGTAATGAATTAGCTCTACCATTTCTGGCACAAAGAGAAAAGGTTTAAATTAATTTTCAGCAAGGGATCCGATTGGTCCAGGCCACTTCCCTCCCACTGTGTTAACATCAATGTCTTGTCTCGTTAAATGCCGATAAACAAGTGTAACATTCTAACAAGCCACAAATTGGCTTATTGACACCTCCGTCAGCTGCTCTCTGTTTCCCAACCTCTGCTTTATGGGCATTCTGTGGTTACACAAAATGGGGGCTCTTATGAAACACTGGAAGGAGGAGACCACATAACCATCAAGGCTCCCCAGCTGCTGGGTTTTGTTCTGTTTGATTTAAATATAACAGTAGATTACTGGCACTCAGTGTCTCTGCTCTGGGCTCCATTTGAGGCCCAGGTATTAATGGCTTTCCTGCAAAGTGGGTGGACTCACTCTGCTGCCCCACCCATCAGCCTTCTCTGGAGCGGCTCTAATGACTATGACACTGGGTAGCCCTCTCTGAGTCAGCACATGAGTAGCTCTTTAGCCCACTTTGTTTGCTGCTGAAGCTTTAAGGCAAAGATGAGCAGCTGTGTGCTGGGCATGCCGTGCGCAACTGGACTAAGAGGTCACAGGATGCCCAAATGATTGTTTTTATTGGGGCAAGGCAAAGGGCTAACCTTAGCCCTCCAGTAAGAAAACCATATTGGAATAAAAAAAAAAATGCTGACCAAAGATAAAAATGCTTACAATTACAGCCAATAGTGGGTTCCTATGCAACCATGGCTTCTAGGGATCTCCTGCATCACCCAGCCTGAGAGCCCAGGGACAGACTTAGGTACCTTCATAGCAGGAGGATGAAGAAGAGGACTAATTCCTTTCATGTGAAGTTTTCATAAATTTTTTTTTTTTTTTTTTTTGGTATTCAAAACCACATGCTAGGTTTCTAGTTCACGTTGTTATGAATTTATATAGGAAATCTCTTCTCTGTAATTCCCCCATGAGCATAGCTGTGTTATCAGTGATCAGTAGAATCAACAATAGGAAAAGGATATGAAAACAACATTGCAGGGTGCTGATCTCCGGGGAGATGATAGCTTCCCTGGCTCTGTCTAAGCCTACAGCATGGCGGGAAGAGGCTCTGCACTGTCCCAGTTCTCTGGGCACAAAGCATTGAGTGCATGTGAGTGCGATGGGAAACGCCCATGTGCTCATTCGTCATGTGTGGGATGTAGAGGTTACTCGTATGGAGGCGAGAGGAGAGAGGAAGAGCTTGTAAGGAACAAATCTTGAGACATTAAGGTCACCTTGATGGTGGCTTCTTTTGACACTTTTATTTGCAGATTCTTAATTATACCTATTTCCTGCCTTCTCTCTCCCCTGACCCTCTCTCTCTCTCTCTCTCTCTCTCTCTCTCTCTGTGTGTGTGTGTGTGTGTGCCTTTTGCTAGAAACAAAAGATACATTTTAGTGCATGAAGAGCTGTGATTTACTGCTATACTTGACTATACCTAGTGTACAGTAACTATGAATGACTGAGTGACACACCCTAAATCCCACTTACTGTCTGAAATCGCAGGCAGTATGGTAGGCAGCACCGTGAAAGGACTCGAGAGAAGGCCCTCTCCTAGCTGCATCTTGATCAAGAACATTCTTCTCTCTTCATCTAACTGTAACTCATCTTTGAGGGGTCAGTTTAAATATCACTTCTTCAATCTGAGGGACTAAATTAGGCTCCTCTGGTAAATGCTGCTGTGGTTCTTGGTATTTCTTTTTGCAGCACTTTGCATGCTCACGACTTTATAATAAATCATTCAGAGCCGTTGCTTAATGCCTATTTTCTCCATTAGACTGTGAATGTCACCAGGCAGAGACTGCCTTGGATTTCGTTCTCATTGACACCATCACCACCACTACCCTCAACCCCGGCATACGGGCAGAAACGGCCCAAAGAACATAGGATTTAAGATGTTCCAAGGAAGCTAAATGGCGTGACTAGACCTCTCCATAGTGTCACTGGCAGGCCTCCGCAAAGAGCTATTCCAAGGGACTAAAACCAGAGTCATGAGAGGTTGACAGGGCCTGGGTCTGATCCACTTTCCCCTCTGAGTGATCTGTGCCTTGTCACAAAACAAGTTCAGTTTGAGAGTCCGGTTCTCAAGGGCCCTGTCTTTGCTCACAGTCAGGAGTCACTGATTGGTTGATAAGTTGCTTGCTCATGCTTGCTCATGCATCAGCTGAAAGAAGTAAGCACTCACCTAAAATTCTGCTCAAATCTCAAAAACCAAAGGAGAACTTTTAACCCTGTGCTCTCATTTTCCCTCATTTAACAGAGAGGAACATTCAACCCCAGATACTTGAGGGTCTTCCCTGAGGGGCACATGGTTAGTTAAAGACAGGTCAGGGGTTGACATCCAGGCACCTGGGGTCAGCCTGTGCTTTTGATGCTGTTCCATACTCACATTGTGTTCTTCTCCTCCTTATGTAAAAGTTCTATTTTTGAAAGAATTAAACATAATCTTAAGGTATGAAAAAGACATTTTTTCCCTTTTTAAATTAATTATTCCCTTTGTTTACCTCTCAAATGATATACCTCTTCCTGGTTACCCCTCCACAACCCCTCCATCCCACATCTGCCCTCTCCCCTCTCCTCTTTGCCTCTATGAGGGTGTTCCCTCCCACTTCTGCCCCACAGCTCCCACATCCCCCTACCTTGAGGCATCAAACCTCCACAGGACCAAGGGCCTCCCCTCCCACTGATGACAGACAAGGCCATCCTCTGCTACATATGTATCTGGAGCCCTGGAGCCCTCCCTGTACACTCCTTGGTTGGTGGCCTAGTCCCTAGGAGTGCTGAGTGGTCTGGCCAGCCGCTCATTATTCTTCCTATGGAGTTGTAATCCCTTTCCACTCCTCCAGTCCTCTGCCAGCTCCCTCACCGGGGTCCCCAAGCTCAGTCTGATGGTGGGAACCAAGTATCTGCATCTGCATTGGTCAGGTGTTGGCAGAACCTCCCAAGGAACAGCCACACCAGGTTCCTATCAGCAAAGGTCTCTTGGAAACAGCAACAGTGTCTAGTTTGGTGTCTGCAGACAGAATGGGGCAGTTCCTCCGGATAGTTCTTCCCTTTAGTCTCTGGGACATCTTTCTTTTTTTAAAAGAGCAAAAACAAAAATAAACCCTAAACTTTAAGTTCTGTGTGTGGGTTGCCATCTGTAATCTGGTGTACTCAGAAGACTGAGGCAATAGGATCCAAATTCAAGGCTAGCCTGGACTACATAGAAAACTTGAGGTAGGCCTGGATTACATAGCATAGAGAGTTTGAGGCCATTCTGGGCATAGTAACAGTTTGCTTCAGTTTAAAGATGAAACAGAAAGAGAGAGAGAAAGAGAGAGAGAGAGAGAGAGAGAGAGAGAGAGAGAGAGAGAGAGAGAGAGAGAGAGAACGGAGGGAGGGAGGGAGAAATAGAGAAAAGGAAAAGAAAAAAGGAAAAAAATAGGAGAAAAGGGAAGAAAGAACAGAAAAGTGGGGCAGAACCAGGGATGTAGCTAGATGTTAAAGCATCTACCCAGCATGCACATAACCCTGAGTTCAATCTAATACACACAACAAAAATTAAAAATAAGTTCTGAAATAAAATGCCATCTATATAATTTATTATTTTTACTTCATTTTCCTTTTGTGTTTGTTTTTATGATTGTATATGTTTTGTCTGTGTGTGTATGTGCATGCATGCATGCACGTGTGTGTGTGTGTGTGTGTGTGTGTGTGTGTGTGTGTGTGTATCATGTGCCTGCAGTAGCTGCAGAGGCCAGAAGAGGGCATCAGATCCCCTGAAACTGAAGTTACAGCCTGAGGAGCTGCTTTGTGAGTGCTGGGAATTGAACCCACATCTGGATGTACAGACAATGCTCTTAATCACCAAGCCATCACTTCACCCTGATCTTTAACTCTTAACTATAAGTTTTCAACTAATATGACTTCTTTTTTCACACAGGCCTACATAAAAGACACTTTTCTTCCCTTGCTTATCAGGTCTCTTCATTTCTCAGCTTTGCTATTCTAAATCAAAGTTCTGGGCTAGGGATGTAGCTCAGTTGGTGGAATGCTTACCTAGCATGCATGAAGCTCTGAGTCCTACCCCAGGACCATATCACACTGGGCAGTAGGTGGGTGGGTGGGTGGAGGCACCTGCCTGTAATTCTAGCACTTAGGAAGAAAAAAATCAGAGGATAAGAAATTCATAATCATTCTTGGCTATAGAGCAAGTTGGGTGCCAGCCTGGGCTATGTGAGACCCTGTCTTAAAATCAAAATAATAATAACAATAATAAAAGTCAAGATTCCAGGAAGTCTGCAGTCATTCACCTATGTGCTTTCTCTTGTTTTTTGAAGGCATGAGCCTGTTGTTTCTCTGCTGCACTGCAGAAGCTGAGCTATGCTTGTCTCTATCTTCTCCAATACTTCAGTTCCTCTGAGAAACATCAACTTTTTTCCCCATCTGTTTCTCTAGAACTTTTATCTAGAGTTGCCTCAAATTTACTGGGACTGTGGGTGGTATACATTTTGGGAGGCCAGCTGTGGTTCCCTGTCCCCCACTTCCTCCTTCTCAGGGTGTCCAGAGGATTCTGCACACCAGGCTGGAAAGATGAAGCAAATCTGAAATGGGTAGATTTCTGCAGGATCCCAGTCTGGCTGGGCATGAGTGCCGGGGGGTGGGGGGGGTGAGAGGGTTGGGGGAGAAGGCATTCTCTGAGGATCTTAGTGTTACAAGTCTTTGGGGCAAAGGCCTTCTCTGGTGAACTTCAATGAAACGGCTCTCTGAGATAATCTTAGCTTGTGCATATACCTTTATTCAGGGCGGTTTGTACACATGCACTTTATTTGGGGCGAACCAAGGGTTATATAGCTTTAGTAATATCCAGGGTGGGCAAAGGTCCTTGGCTGAAAGCTAAGGTACTGAGATGCCTTATTAGCATGGGAAGGCATTCTAGAAATCTTTGATGAGGACTACACGACATTTGTCAGGTAGAGGGTATAGCAATTTCAAACTCTCCAACAAGGTCAGAGTGAGACAGGCTGACTGAAATGAGACAGGCTGACTCCATGACAAGCTTCAAATTGGCAGTCTTGGAAACTAAGCTTAAGAGTTAGTCAAGTCCAGGCGAGCCCAGGCAAGTCAGTTACTAGAAACGAAACAAAACCCGGGCTTCAGGCAGCTAGTCAGAAACTATCTTGCCTTTAGAAGCTGCCCAGCCACCTGGCCTGAAGCAAGGACAATGGTTCAGCAAGTTTCCATACCTCCTTAGTAACCAGCCTCCATGCTCCATTGATGGAATGCCCCTGGAGATGGAGTAAGATAAAGTTCACCTACTCTGGAATCCCCTAACTTTCATTAAATCCGGCCTGTGAGCTCACTTGTTTGTCTCTCTCCATCTTGGAATGAGAGCCCCCTGCATGCTGGATTTCTGCAGAATAAAATGCTCCTTGCTTTTGCATACTATTTGAATCTGAGGTATCATTCTTCAGCAAACAAATGACACTTACAAGAGAAGAAGTCCTGTTGGTAAAGGGAGTCCCCCATTTTCTACTGAGCTCAGAAGGCTATCGAGACAATGGTAGACTTTGACCTTAATTAACAGTATCCAACAACTGTATCTATAACCAATACATTTTATCAGTGACTTCCTTCAAACTGCACCTCAAACTTGGGTGTGACACCAACTAAATGTATAATTTGAATTACTTAGGAGAGTCTAAGGAGGAAAACCCATTTACCCCTGATCCTGGCTCTTTGCAAATCTTCAAATTGTCTTGTCTATGACACACTACAGCCTACCTTCTGTTTAATAAATCAGGGTTGGGAAATATTTGAAAGAAAGAAAGAATCTGTATCTGTTGTGAACCTGTACAGATTTTTTCCTTGCCATTTTCCCTGAGCTACAGTGTAGAAACTATTTACATTGCATTTACATGTCCGCAATAGGTATTTAAATAACCTAGACATGATTTCTATGTTACATTATATCAGAGCCCTGATCACCAAGTGATTTGGACAGCCTAGAGGTTCCTGTGAGCAGTCCTCTGGAGATCCTGAGGGATAAGTCTGCTCCTTCCTTCACCTTCTTTCACTATTTCCTCCACATTAGCTCCTCTGAGCTTTTGAAATAAATGGGATGTTTGAGTGCCCCCTAAAAACTCACGTTGAAATGTAATCCTTAATGTGATGCTGTTTGGAGGCAGAGGTCATCAGGGCAGAACTCTTGTGAAAGGGATTAGTGTCTTTACACACAAAGCCCCAGAAATCATTTTCTGTCAAGATAGGGCAAAAGATAACATCTCGTTATCAGGAAGTGGATCCTCAACCAGACACTGAGACTGCCAGGGCTTTGATCTTGGATTTTCTGGTCCCTAGAACTATGAAAAATGAATTTCTGCTGCTTTATGTAAAAATAGCTTCTATTTGCTTGATGTAATTGTCTTCTCCAAGGCTTATTGTCTCAATCTCCTAAACTCGACTTAGTCCTGGAAGCTTCTAGCCTGCATAAAATCTTATCTATGTTTGGAATGTTTTCAGCCTCTGAGACTTACTGCTGAATAAGCTCAACCTTTCTTGTTCTTTCTGATCTCTGGCAGGTTCAACTCAGCTGTTCTGGCTCAAACTCCTCTCCAAGCTGGCTGATTCAATCTGGCTTCCAACTCAGCCTCTGACTGAATTGCTCTGCCTGGCATCAAACTAACTCTGGCAATCTGTTCTTATCTTCTGTGTCCTTCTCATTCTCTGGCTTTTTCTGTCTTCACCTGAATCTAGCTTGTTCTCTCTTCAACCTGTCTCTGAAACTCTCTGAGTAAGATTGCTTCCCCCAACCCTCCCACACTGTTCTTTCTTAAATAGATTCTCTTTTCTCTCTGTTCTCATAAGAGTTGTGCTTATCCTATTCTGTCAAATCTTTCTCTGATTCATCACTTTGTCTGCCCTTCAATTAAACATCACTTTCAAACATGGGTGTTTTCTTCTACAAACTATCTTTACCTTCATTGTTTGGTATTTAAGTTGTATACTAAGGGCTTGTCAGCATTTCAGCTGGATCACATAGACCTAGAAGGTCTTTGGATGTGATCAGAGGAGCTATATTGCTAGATTAAAATTCCTCTACAGCTATAAGTCTCTCTGTCTATGGTTTCCTGTTCTGTCAGCCAAAATAGACTATGATACCACTCCTAACAGAACCTAGGCCTTTTTTTTACTGCTGGCAACTACCCTTTTCCAAATATCTGCTCAAATCACACCTTTTTCTTGGGAACTGAGCCATAGATATTTTGGTTAATGTATTATTATTGGCTGTCTCTCTTTCTCTTTCTCTTTCTCTTTCTCTTTCTCTTTCTTTCTTTCTTCCTTCCTTCCTTCTTTCTTTCTCTCTCCCACTGCAATCACCACTGTATAGCATTCTATATGGCCTACCTATACTATTTATTAGTCATTGTTGTATTGATTACTTTTCTACTGTAATAAAACACTATGACCAAGGAAACTTATAAAAAGAAATCATTTCATTGGCTTTACAAATTCAGAGGTTTAGAGTCCATGATGTCAGAGTAAAAGCTTGACATTAGGTATAACTGAGGGCTTACACCTTGACTGGCAAGCAGGAAGCAGAGAACAAAGGAATGATGGCAGAAGGCTTTGGAAATCCATTTCCATAACAAGCCTCCTTCAACAAGGCCACTCCTCCTAGTCCTTCCCAAACAGTTCTACCAACTGAGAACCGGAGTATTCAAACACATGAATCTATGAGGGCTATTCTTATTCAAATGGCCACAATAACTGTCTTTTCCAGCAAGGATGTTAAATTAACTTTTAAGGTTAAGGACAAATTTTTCATGCTTTGTTCCCAAGCACCTACAACTGTTTCTGGCATAGAGCAAACAAATAATCCAGAAATATCTGCCGATCTGAACTGCTCAATTACTAAAGCCATTGTAACAGTAAGTGGCTGAAATGTTCTGAATGTTCTCTGTGCCAGGCATGGTCCCCAGCTCTGTAGCTGCATTCACTCCTGTAGTGGGCAGTAACTACTAAGCTATTAGTCTTTATTCCCTAGCTATACAGTACCCCTTTCTAGTTTTGCAAGCAGTTTTCAACCAGATGAAGCTTTTTCATCCAGGGTCAGTAGGAGGAGGTGCTGAAAGAGAAAGGAGAAGGAATACCTGGTTTAAAACACAAGACTTGGGATGCCAGCGGCTTCTGTTGCAAATTACAGAAGAGGCACTGTAAAATATTCTACTTCACTAGCTTGAGCTGTTATAGAAAGTGGAATAAACACAGTAAGACAGTACTGTAGGTGACTTGAATGAAAGTAATGTCCCCAAATGTAACACTTATACTACAGAAAAACAGAAGCACAGAGGGCAACAGGGGTTGACAAGATACAACCAAAGATCCCTGTGATGCTTGGAAATTAAAGAACCTGGAGGCTTTCCCTAGAACTTGACTTTTAAAATATATATGCAATTCTAGTCCCCCTAAACCTTTCAGATCCATGGAAACAAGGGCTTTCATATCTTCATACATACAATTGCTCTCAGCTCTACCTGGAAGGTCAGCCTCCTGTGGCCTCCATACCCCTTCATGTTCTTTAAGACCCTCAGAGCTATTGGCTTCTTACTTGACTGTAATGGTGTGCAAGAAGACCTCAAAGACAAGAAATTTGATCATCTCAGCTCTGTTGTCCCAATGGACTTGTCTGTACAGAAAGGCTAGCTGCTAATGCTGTCTTAGGGGCTCTTCCCATTACTGTGACAAAATACCCCCTGTATTAGTTAGTATTCTCTAGAGTAACAGAATGTATAGAATGAATATCCCCCCCTCTATACACACACACACACACACACACATATACATACATATGTATATATATATATGTGTGTGTGTGTGTGTGTGTGTGTGTGTGTGTGTGTGTGTGTGTGATTGGAGTGACTTACAGGCTACAGTTCATCTAATCCAAAAATGGCTGGCTGTGAACAGAAAGTCCAGGAATTCAGTAATTACTCAGTCCACATGGCTGGATGCCTCAGCTGGTCTTCAGTATACACTGGAATCCCAAAGAAGTAGGCTCTAATGCCAGCAAATGAAGCAATGGATGTGCTAGTAAAGTGAAGGGCAAGCAGGCAAAGAGCAAAAGCTTCCTTCTTTATGTCCTTCTATAGACGTTTAGCAGATGGTGTGGCCCATATTAAAGGTGTTTCTTCATGCCTTAAGATCAGGATCAAAGGTGTGTGTCCAGACTAGAAGTGGATTCACCCCTTTCAAACTAAGCAAAACAACAACAAAGCAACAATAACAAACAGACAAATAAACAAAAAACCCTCACAGGTGTGCTCAATTTCTGGATTGTAATTCATTCCATATGTAGCCACGTTGATAGCCAATAATAACCAACACACTCCCACAAAAGCAAATTAAGGGAAAAGGGATTTAAGTGGCTCAAAATTCCAGGTCATGGTGTATCACTGTGAGGAAGTCCAGGAAGCAGTAACTGGAAGCAGCTAGTCTCTTAAGATCCACAGTTAAGAACAGAAAACACTCATCAATGTGTGCATGCCTAGACTTAGTTCAGTTTCTCCACTAGTGTACAATCTAGGGTCCCCTGCCCGAAGAAGGGAGCCACCCACAGTGCAGTGGAGGGCGGTTCCACTTCAACTAACATGATCAAGGTAATCACTGACAGACACAACCACAAATCACTCAAGACTTCTTCTTTTCCAAGTGATTCTAAATTGTATCAAGTTGACAGCTAAAACTACCGCAGCACATATAGCCATTGCACATTTCAAAAGAAGCTAATCCAGGAAGCTGGCCTACTCAGTAAAGTGCTGATTGCCCAAGTGTAAGGGCTAGGATTCAGTTCCCAGTGCCCATGTAAAGAGCAGGCATCAGCTGTGCCTGTAATCTAGGTAGACCCCTGGGCCTCCTGGATTGTCCTAGGTCTGTGATCTTCCTGCCCCCACCTCCGTAGTGCTGGAATGTTTCAGGTCCTGTGACCTACTTCCTTAGCTTTACACTGTCCCTTTATAGCCAGATGTCACTGCCACTTCTGTTGTGCATGACTCCTGTGCCTTCAGCTGGTGAAGACCCAGGAGTGATCCCCACTTAGGTACTAGCACTAACATTCTCAAATCTTCAAGATTTAAAAGTGGCCCCATGTCCATGGCAGGGTGGAAAGAATACCTCTCTTCCCCTTCTGAGAGCCTGGTGAAGGGGACTCTAAGCAGAGAAAGCCACTTACACTCACCTCTTTGGTGTTGACCATGTGGCTTCTCCTTTTCCTTTCTCTCTTCTTCCTCTTCTTTTTTCCTCCTTTCCTTCTCTGATGTTCTCTTTTCCCTCTCCCCTTCCTTCCTCCTTTTCCCCTTCCTCCTCTTCCTCTTAATTTTGTGTCATTTCTTCAGGAAAACTTAAGAGGTGGATCACGGCAGGATTTTACTCCTCTTGTTGGTTTGTTTATAATTTATTTTCCTTTTGTTTTGTTTTATATTTTACTTTTAATTCAACTTTATTAAGATATAGTTTGCATGTGATTATAGGGTATTGCTCAAGGAGTCATGTCAAATCTGCATCAGGCCATCCTAACCAAGATAGAGAACATTTTCATGACTCCCAAATTCATCCTGGTGCTGAGAGTTGAGGGCCAGCTACAAAGCTGTATTCAAAACATGGCTCTCTCCTGAGGCTGGGGAGATACCTCAGTGCCTACAGTGCTGCTGTGCAAACATGAACACTTGTGTTCAGATTTATAGCACCATGTAAAAGTTGGACATGGTGGCATGTGCCTCTAACACATGGCAAACAGATTCCAGGGGTTCACTAGTCTAACTAAAACAGGGAACTCTGGGTTCAGTAAGAGACCCTGACACAAAAAGCTAGGTGAAGGGTAATTAAGGAACTTTGGGATTCTTGATGGCCATGCACAGGTGAGTGAACCACGAGCCAGCTGCCCCCCCCCCCCCAAAGTGTGCATGCACTTTACCCAGCACTCACTTGCAAAATTGCATTCTCCAAACTGGATCAGGTGCTGTGGGTCAGGCCTTTCTGTTTTAGGCCGATTCTCAGGAGAAAATCCCTCCAATTTTTTGTTTGATCAGGGCAGAAGTTTCTAAGCTCCCCAAGCTAAATAAACCAATCCCAGAGTTTGTTCTCTATTCTCTCTCACTCTCTCTCTCTCTCTCTCTCTCTCTCTCTCTCTCTCACTCTCTCTCTCTCTATCTCACACACACACACACACACACACATCTCCCTTCTTTCTGTCTCTCCTCCCCCTCCCTCTTTATGTTTGTTTAGCAATATATAAAGTGGCTACAAGACATTAACGTAAAGGTGTGTGCATGTAAAATTGGGCATCATTGAATAAATGGTGGCACCAAAGTTGGCAAATCTGATGGAGAACAGTGGCAGACTGGAGCCCCCGTAAGACTGGACCCCTGTGGGCATCTTCATTGTTAGCATCTATGTCTTTACCTTTCTTTCTACTACAGCCACACTGGATGAGTTCAGCCACATCAAGACTGTTGTTTCCTCAAGGCCTTGGCATAAACCACCCCCACTGGCAGGAAAGCACTTGACCCCTTATCTGCATACCTGAGTTCTTCTTAGCCATGAAACCCCAGCTGAGGTGTTCTATCTCCTTGTATAAAGGACTTCTCAGGTCTTCTTATTCACTCTAAAATAGGTCCCCCATGTCATTCATTTCCCTTATATCACTCACTCCACCTTGTTGGCATTGCTTTGCTTGTTTGTATGCTTTATATTCACAGTTTTGTAGACACTGATTCACCTTGCTTTGCTCACCTTGCTCAAGGCCCCTCTTTCCTACAGGGCAGCATGGCTTCCTGGTGAGGTCAGCACTCTACAGCTGGCTGTCTTCCAGCACAGCCCTGCAACTCTGTGACTTGCTTTGACTAAGATGTTAGTGTAAGTGAAGCCTACTACATCTGACCCCAGGCTTTCAATAGACTTACATGACTTCATATGATTTCATATGATCCTGCTGTTGCTTCTGTCTGCCACAGGAAGAACCTTTTACGTGGCTAGTTTTTTCCTTCCTGGGACCACAGTGAAGCAGACTTAAGCCCAGTCCTGAAAGTTGGAGAAGCTCCAATGTAGCCAGCCTGTTTATTTCCTGAGCAGTGAAAACAAACATTTGCTGTTGGTACACACTGTTAATTTGGGAATAGTTTCTTATGGAGCATTGTTAAAAAATATAGCTGACTACTACATGGACCAGCCACTAAGAAGCACTCTAAATTTTTGCTGAGTGAATGGATTTTGTTTTGAGAAAATAAAGTAGAGAGGGTTCTGACTTTGGTGGTACTTGTCAGGAATCCCAGTAACTAAGAAAGATAAGCCAGGAGAGAAAGATGAGCTTGAGACCAACTTCAATTTAACCTCAATTGATATTCCAGAGAGAGAGAGAGAGAGAGAGAGAGAGAGAGAGAGAGAGAGAGAGAGAGAATGGACCCGTAAACCTAGACTGAGGCAGGAATTTTGTGAGTTCAAGGCCAACTTCAGCAATTTAGTGAGACTATCCTATCTCAAAATGTGAAGAAGCAGGTGGTCATCTTGCTCAGTTCTTACCTGGCATTGTGAGGCCTGAGGTCCAATTCCTAGTAACAAGGGGAAGACAAAAGGAGAGTATAAAGGTGTGTCATGGGACTTTTAAATCTCATGTCCAAGGAGAAAAGAAATGGACTAAAACCCTTCGAAAATGTCAGGAAAGGGGTCTGTGGTAAGGGAAGAACTGATATTTAAATGTCCTAACTGGGGCTGGAGACACCCAGTGGTTACCCACTCGTGCTCTTCCAGAGGATTTGAGCTGAATTGACTGTCCCCTCCTATGATTCCAGTTTCAAGGAATCTGACACCCTTCTCTGGCATACTTGGGTATATGCTCACCTCTCTCTCTCTCTCTCTCTCTCTCTCTCTCTCTCTCACACACACACACACACACACACACACACTAAAATATTTTCTGAAAAGTGTCTCATTCCAGAAATGAGAGGTAGCTAGGATGGTAGTGTTTGCCTAGTGCATACAAAACCCAAGTTGGGTGCTCAGTCACTAAACCAGGCATGATAGTGGATGCCTGTAATCCTAGCACTTGGGAGAGGTGGAGGCAGGAAGATATGGAATGCACGGTTTTCTCAATTACACAGTGAGTTTAGAGGGCCTTCTGGGTCTACATGAATCTGTCTCAAAAAAAAAAAGAGTAATGGAATACCCTAACCAAGATTCTACATTAAAAATATATTTCAGGCCGGGCAGTGGTGGCGCACGCCTTTAGTCCCAGCACTTGGGAGGCAGAGGCAGGCGGATTTCTGAGTTCAAGGCCAGCCTGGTCTACAGAGTGAGTTCCAGGACAGCCAGGGCTACACAGAGAAACCCTGTCTCGAAAAAAAAAAAAAATATATATATATATATATATATTTTTTTTTTTCAGGGAAGTAGAGAATTCTTCAGAGGCAAGTTAGGAGCCAAGACTTGGACACCAAGTCTTGAAAGCACAGCGCCATGAAAAGACGTTTCTGAAGTGCAGAGGAGTGCAGGAGTGCATTGCCTGCAGATAGCTGTTTAGGGATGGAGCACACATTTCCTACCTTTTCTCTCTCTCTCTCTCTCTCTCTCTCTCTCTCTCTCTCTCTCTCTCTCTCTCTTTTTTGTCCCAGTACCCTTTCCAATCCTCTCTGTTGAGTCTAATGAAGTTTGATGAGGAAAAAGAGGCAGGACCATATGTGGGATGACTTGTCAGTTCAAATGAGCATCAGGACTGAAAAACCAGTACCTTGTCTCCCTCCCAACAGTGTCCTCCTGGGGAGAGAGGCCTGCACCAAGACTGTGGCAGAAGTGTCCTCTGGTCTGAATCTTAAATTACTTTGAATTAGGTGGGTCACTACATTCCTCCAAAGACCTAGTAACATCGGCTCAAACTCAAAACATAGCCAGATGTTTTGGGAAGCAACTCCTCCCACCTGGACTAACTTCAGCCAGGCAAATCTGCCACCTACACAGACAGGTTCATAGCATTTTTTGGGTACAACTCAGAGGCACCCGTCTTTTTCTAGAGGCTGTGTGTCCCTTCAGTGGGCTTCATGGTACCAGATAAATCTGTGAAGGAACCATGAGGGTTATTTCTTCTGTAAATGAAACCTGTACCCTCAGTGGCTATTGCTGCCACCGTTGCTCTTCTGGGCACGGTGCCAGCCTGGCAGGCTGCTCACTGGGTATGCTTGTTCACCAGCAACCCTGTCAGATGTTCACAAGAAAGGCTGTGTCTGAAGGGAGTGAAAAACATAATTTTTTTGTCACATTTTTAGGTTCTTCTTCAGAGCCTGGAATCCCGAGGGACCAGTATTGCCATCGAGTTAAGGCCTTCCCATCCCCACCCCCAACCCCAGCTTCTCTTCATTCTGTATCCCATTCTTTGTTGTCAGAGGTCTGAAGAGAGATGCTGGTACGGAGACAGAACCAGGACATTTTCTGAAAAATGCTCCATTTTTTTAGGCATCTTGTTCCAAAAATGTTTTGTTTTGTTGTTTTAATTGGAAGACAATATCCAATGTGAGAAGCCACAAGGATTCCCAGACCATATGGCACAGGATACCATGGTCACGGATTGTTACCTGGCCTAGGAAGCACAGTGTTCTACAGGAGTCTAGAGTAAGGCAAAGCAAAGACTCAGATGGGCTCCCTGGGGTGAGGAAGATCTGAAAGGAATCATACCAAAGCCTTGACACTGTATTGCAAGGCAGGCTCACCCCAGCTATGTTTGCAATTGTATTCCAGATAGAGCTTCCAGCTAAGAATAAAACCCATAGCACTTCAGCTGAAGCATTATAGCCAGGCCTCTGTCTAGAGACTCACAAGGGAAGTCATACTGATATCTGTCCCACAACCTAGAGCTTTTGCTTGGAAGGAGTTACGTGCATGCTTTTAGGTCTGCTAATGGTCCAGGGACCTGGAAACAATGTTGCATTGATCATAGACAGCCTGGTACACAGGGAACTTGTTTTCTGTAGCAATAATAGGGAATGGTGGAAGAGATGGGTAGTAGTGGCCTGATCTTTGAAAGCTGTCTTCTGACTTAGTCTTTAGACACTCACAGGGGCAGACATGTAGGCTTCAGTACACTTTATCAAGGAGGTGAGAAGTACCCTAATCCTGTATTCCATTAAGATCATATGTAACTATTTCCCTTTCTGCTGCTATTGTGTACAGGGGGTAATCTTTAGTGAGTGTGATCTTACCGCATACCCTAGCTGTAAGTGGACCTTCAGCTACTGGCATTCAAGAAACCAAAGCTGAGCAGACCAGAGGCAGAAAAACACCACAAACTTAATACATTTTGAAGGACAGTGAAAAAAGACCTTGGCCCCAAATCAGATTTTTCCTGATCTAAAATTAAAAGTGACTTAAGCCTTTGCTTTGGAGAGGAGCAGCAGATAGTGGTCGTGAGGGTAGGCGGAGTGATTGCTTCTCTGTTCACCTCATGGCTTAGACCAGACCTTTCCAAGATTTCTCTGCACAGGATTATTTACTGTCTTAAAAAAAAAACTTGCACTTTGCATGAAGATTTGCAAATGCCAGGCATACGACATGCCCGGTGCCCAGCCAACCCTCTTGTGGTTAGCCTTAAAATGAGATCATTTCATAGTAAGAAGGAGGTCAGGTTGCAAAGAGGGGAATTCGTTTGGCTACATCAATATGTAAGCTGTAGCAAGAGTCTCAGAAGAAACTTTTTGTGGCCCCACCATAATAGCCAGCCCTGGACACAAATCTGAACTCTTAAAAGAATACCCACCCTTCAACCCCTCCTGCTTACTCTCTTCTTTCATCTCATGGCTATTATTCAGAATACAGTACGATACAATATGGTACAATATGATAAGATATGATACAATACAATATGGTATGATATGGTATGATATGATATGATATGTTATGATATGATATGATAGATTCTGTTTAACAAGGCAGGTGGATTGTAGGAAACTTTCCAAACTTTCCTAAAATATCCTCCATTTACCTAGCTAACCTGAAGAGAGGGACCTTTCTGTGCCAACCCAACTAGAAAATGGAGAGCCTTGCCCATTTCATCACCCCCCTATCCCCAATTTGCTTCAACTGGAAACCATTGGGTACCTAGGGCTTAGCCGAAATAGCCATCTTCCTGACCCAAATTAATTTGGATCTTTGTTGGGGAATCAAATAGATATAAAACAGAAAATGCAAGAAAGCTCATGAAGGTGATCAGGACTCCAGCTAAGCTACAAGCTACGATCCCAGCAGGATGTGAGGCAACTGAGACAAGAGAAAGGGCTTCAGGAAAGATTGGCAGGACAATATTTGCCTTGGTCAGTTTTTATTGTTATCATAAAGAGCGTATGGCAACTAAAAAGAGCAAAGCTTTGTTTGGGCTTATGGTTTTGAGGTTTCAGTCCATGCTCAGTTAATCTCACTATTTTAGGGCCTTTATCCAGGATAACCATACTACATGAGAAATATATGTGGGATGCAGCTGCTTACCTCACAACTATCAGGAAATGAAGAAAATGAGCCAAGGTTCTTATACCATTTCAAAGGCATGTCCCTAATGACCTCCCATTAGGTCAATAGTGCCAAATTGGAGACTTCATTTTTAACACATAGGCTGTTGGGGAATGCTACAGATCAAACCATAGCAATTTCCTTTTCTAGTTTCTTTTTCTTTTTAAAGATTTACTTATTTATTTTAGGTATATAAATACTCTGTCTCCATACACACCAGAAGAGGGCACCAGATCCCATTACAGATGGTTAGGAGCTACCATGTGGTTGCTGGGAATTGAATTCAAGACCTCTAGAAGAACAACAGCCAGTGCTCTTAGCCTATGAACCATCTCTCCAGTCGCCATCTTATTTTTATACTGATTACTTTTGTCAAGGGTGACATCCATGGGATGATGTGTACATTATCAAGCTTTGAGCTTCCTGAGGTATACCAGAAGGCTCTGCTGATGTAGATATAGATTTTCCACAAATCAAAACTAGTACCAGTTCACCAACAGGCTAGAAGCTTGGCATAATACAACACTTGAGTAAGAGGTGCTGATGGACATCTGTTAGCCCAGGGCTAAAGTGTCAGCTCTGTTACTTCAGCTTGAGAGACATATTTACATTTGAGCTTCCACTTCTCAAGTATGAAATGGGAATGATTAAACTGTCTGTGGTTTGTAGCTATTGTAAGGATTAGGTGAAATAAACATTGATGTTTGTCAGCACAGGCTCTGATATACAGTAGTAGTAATTCAGTAGCTATGTGCTGTTGCTCGCCCCCCTCCTCAGTGGTAACCTTTTTTATTTTATTATAGTGTGTATGTGGGGGCTCATCTGTGTTGCATGTGTTTATGTGCACACCCTCGTGGGTATGTATGTGGAAACTAGAGCTCCACTTATGGTATCTTGCTATAGTATTCTCCATCTTATATTCTGAGACAGGGTCTCTCACTGAGCCTGAAGCTCAGTGATTGGCTAAGCTGATTGGCCCATGATCCCCTGGATCCTTCTGTCTCTACTTCCTCAGTGGTGGGTGGGGTCCCAGGCATGTATCACTGTCCCTGCCTCCTACATGGATGCTGGGGATCTGCACTCAGGTCCTCGTGCTTATCACTGATGCTCTTGGCTCACTGTTCCATCTCCATATCCCCATAAACAGAATGTCCTAAGGCCTGGTAGGGACTGATAATAAACAAACAAGATTTCACAAGCTCTCAGACTATACTCACTCATTAACAGTGACTCCAGGCCATTTGACTTTCCTAGTCATGTGTATCTTTCTGGAAATCGGCTCTCTCCTTAGGTAGAATGCAGGTACACAAATGGCCCCCCCTATCTTCAGTTGTTTCTATTTGTTGGTTCTGGCCTTTTAATGGAAAAGGCATTGAAATAAGCTGTAAGGTTTGTGTGTTTGTTTGCTTGCTTAGAAGCAGAACAGCAGAGACAAGCGTGCAGTGAGTTTGAGATCTGTAAAAGAAAAATTAATTATCCCCAAGCAGAAGCTGACCTTTAGCTGGCCCCGGCTCTAGTGCCTGAGCCACAGCTGCACCTGCTCCAAAGATGACAATATCCACTTGCTAAATACTAATAATTAGTCACCAAAGTGGGATAAAGAATGCAGAGCCAAGTGAACCTGCAATTACTGTACTCATGTGCAGCCCCTGCGCCCTTGGAGGGCCAATTACTCCAGCACATTACCATAATTGGACTGACGTGCTAACAGCATCTTCCATTCTTTGAAGGTGTCGCCATCCCCCTTTCCTGCCCCTCACACCCCAGAGCCTGTGGACTGTTCTGCACTGTGCCTTATGGCTCATGCTGGCTGCAAATGTCAGAGTTGTTCATCTGAGGATACCAGATGATCCCCATGCAGACTGAGCATGTGCACAGAAGGCTCTGGAATGAAGGTCAGTGACCCCCCCCCCACCCCCACTCTGATACTTCTCCCTCCCTCAACTATGCAAGAGGCTGCAATTGATAAAATGCTCCAGTATTCCATCTAAAATTTCCACTCTTTCTGGGGGCCAGTTATGTCACTGACATGCTACTCAGCAGTGTCCTTGGAAGACCAGGGTGAGTATTTGACAGTCGGGGCACTTGCTGACCAAGGTGAACATATCAAGTTGTCTCTGGACTGCTGGCCCTGGAGTGAAGAGTTGGTATCCTCTGTTACTTAAGGCAATGAGAGAACAGGTATAGGCAGAGGCATGTAGGCAGTGTGGGGCTCAGCTAGGAGTTGACCTGCAGACGTCTGTACTGGTGTGGCAGGCAAAGCTCCCTCCCACAGTGGCTTCTCCACTGGCCCCTGCTGCCTCCACACCACTTTATGAGGTGCTCAGTGCCTGATGGATCCAGAGAGGCTGCTGAGCATGCGCACCAGCATGGCATGGTGAAGCAGCTGGCCTCTCCAAAGCAGAAGTCAGTTTTAATTTTTCTTCTTCTTCGTTTTGTTTTCTTCTGCCTTTCCATTCTGCTGCTTTCCCCATCCGGCGGCAAGAAGTTTTATTTTTCTTCCTCCCCTCCCTCCCCCCGACAGGGTTTCTCTGCATAGCCCTGGCTGTCCTGGAACTCACCCTGTAGACCAGGCTGGCCTCGAACTCAGAAATCCACCTGCCTCTGCCTCCCAAGTGCTGGGATTAAAGGCATGTGCCACCACTGCCCGGCTTGTTTTGTTTTTGTTTAAGAACTTTTTTCTAACAAGTCACTGCAACCTTCCAGAAGAAAAAGACTTGAATCTAGTTGTGCTCCCATACCCTGGAAAGCAGAGCCACTGGGCTAAGCCTCCAGTCAGAAACGCACCAGAAAGAGCTGGTGCTGCACCGATGGCTCAGCACAGGACCTGGGCTGCTTAGGCGGCAAGGATGGGAAACGGACCTAGTGTCTACCACTGTCTGTATTACCCAGCCGCAGAGTGTCACCCCATTGGATTCCAGGTGCTCTGTTGTATCTTAATATCTCTCTGTTTGTCTCTGTCTCTCTGTTTCTCTCTCTCTCTCTCTCTCTCTCTCTCTCTCTCTCTCTCTCTCTCTCTCACACACACACACACACACACACACATTGCCTCTTCCTTTTCTCAAAGCTGCTTCTGGATCTCATAGACCCACTGTCACTCATGCATAAAACAGTCCATGGGGACAACTGCTCAAATAAGCACCACAGTATACCTTCCCCAAACCCATCATACGCTCACACACTCGTGGCCCTGTGGTTACCTCTGCATTGATCTTGATGTATCCGTCTCTGGGATTATAGCTCTGTGGTGTTATAGAGGACTAGACACTAGTGTTCACACTCTCACCTAGAGGAAACTGGGAGATTTATTCTTAACATGGGACATATTTTGTCCCATTACAGCCACTCACACATGGAGACACAAACCAGAAACGTCACACTTCCAACACAGAGATCAAGGCAGCCACCCACATGGAGTGATTTATAATAGCCACAGGCATTTGCCCATTCACAGAGAAAGTCAGCCCTGGGCAGAGGCACATTGGGGCATACAAACAGAGCCATGCCTTTATGTCACACAAACACATAATCATGGGATATTCATGGGTAAACCCAATACACACACACACACACACACACACACACACACTATAGAAACCCATCCATACAGTAACATCAGTGGGCTGTGAATGTGACTAGAATATGCCAGAAAGTATATCCCTCATTTTATCATTGCAGCTTCTAGCTCATTCATGCTCTGTGGTAGGCACTGCTTTCTGGGTGGCCAACCATTCACTGCTGGAAGTATTCAGGAACAGTTGAGTATTATTTCTGTGGAGAGATTTAAAGCCCGATTCCCACCTGCAGGAGTTCTCACTCCTATCCACCCATCACATTCCCTTAAAGGAGTTGAGAGTTTCAGTGTCTTCCCACAAACGGCTGCACACAGCTGTAAGCTCCACGGGTGGAAGGATTCCAGGCAGTATTTTCTTTCACCCAGAATGTGTGTTCTGGGCTTCTCAGAAAGGACATGGGTCCTTTTCAAGCATGCTGTGATTCTGCTCCCAGATAAGGAAGGTAGGATTCAGCTTTGGCTGCAGAAGGCAATTCTTTCCAGCTAAAAGGGAGGAGAGCTTGGCACTGAGGCATCAGATGTTGGAGGGGAAGAGACAAGTCCATATGTCTCAAAGTGGAATCCGACTTTGCAGCTCAGTTGCTTTGTCTCAAACTTATCCCTAAATCAGCCTTTGAGGCAAGAGACCAGCTCCTCTTAAGATAGATTCCAGAAGCTCCCAGAGGACTGTGAGACCCTGATGGCACAGGCTGAGGACAAAGCCAGTGTAGGCTTGCTCACTTACCAGGGAAGAGAAATAGTTAAAGGAAAGATAGAGAGTTCTCTAGCCAGCCAGCCACTGCTGCTGCTGTTGCTGTTCTTGGTTTTGTTGACATTCGGTGCATTTTTCTTTCAGATAGGATCTCATGTTATCTCAGGCTAGCCTTGAACTTGCTGTGTAATGAAGGATGACCTTGAACTCCCAATCCTCTGATGTCCACCTCCCAAGTGTTGAGATTTCAGTCACACACTGACTCTGCCTGGCATCAGAACTCTTATTTATTAAAAATGTTGGTGCACATTTGTACCTCGATATAAAATGTTTGGTCTGAAGCAAAGTGAAACTAAGCTAGGAGCTGGTGCAAAGGCTGTGACTTGGGGAATTCTCCTGAGGAGAAAGGCAGTGGGGAGCCCGAGGATCAGGCTGAGAGTCAAGAATCCAGCAGGGCACATGCCCTATCTCCTCCTTGCCACGACAACCTCTGTGGCACAAAGCGGCTGCTTTAGGGAGACAAATGATCCCCATTAATCCCATCAGGTAATGAGCCAGTTGGGGCCATCATTAATTAAACTAATTAAAACGCACGGGCCTTTGAGGTTGGCATACATGCCTGTGCCACCCCAAATATTTCATTTTATTTTCTCTGTGCCCTGAGTGACTACTTGGCCAAGACATAGGCCCCTGAGATCCTGAAGAAGGAAATAAACTGTAGGCACAAGCAACTAACTCAAGACACCATTTTTCTGCCTAGTTCATTGAGCCTTGACTCAGCTAGACATGGAAGGCCATCAGCCACATCAATGCTAGCACAGAGAGCTGGCACCGCCCATCACATTGGGACTAACAGTCAAAGAATGCAGAGAGTTTCCCAGCAGGCTGCTAATGGACATGTACCTTACAGTTCACAACCCTTTGAGGAAGGAGCTGTCCTCTTTCCCCTTCTGAAGTAAAGAACACTGAGATTGAGAGCCCTTGTTAGGCTTCCTGCCCAGAAAGACACTAGATGGGGCCTTTGCCTCTACTTCCCACCAACCTCTACCCCACCCCAACCACAAAACAGAAACAGCATGATGTGGATGATTCTGACTGGAGTCAGGGAAGGCTTCTCTGAGGGGCTTTCATGAGAGCTGGGGGTAGAGGATGAGCAGGCTCCATTGAAGGAAAGGTGAAAGAGTATATAATAAAATTCTAGAGGAGAAGATACATAGAATATTCCTGTGTCTTTTGGCAGGCTGTGCTGAGGGACACACGGGAACATGCAGTCACAAGGCAGAATGAAGGCAAACTTAAAACAATCTATTCCAGAATGCAAAAAGAGATTCTGGGATATTTCCCAGAGATCAAATGGAAAATCAGGATGGGTTTAGAGGACAGTTTATCCTTCGACTCTGTCTTCCTGTCAGAGCTGCAAGCAAGAGGGGCCCATTTCATTGTTCAGACCTCTTTTTCCATTGCCCACTTTATCATTCTGCACTCTGTTTTTCCATAAGCTAAATATGCCTCCTCCCCTTGTCTAAACACTTGCTTCCAGGCTCCCTCTGTGCTGAGTGACCCGTGTTCTCCATCTCCCCGGCTGCACCCTGTGTGGGGTTTGGGCCAAGCTCCAGCTGTGTCTGTTCTTGCCTCCTTGGCTGCATGCCAGGGTGGCCCCTGTGGCCTCTTGGTACACAAAGACTTTTTGCCTTGTTCAGTGAGGAGAGGGGAGAGGGAGAGGAAGAGAGAGAGAGAGAGAGAGAGAGAGAGAGAGAGAGAGAGAGAGAGACGGAGAGAGAGAGAGAGAGAGAGAGAGAGAGAGAGAGTGAGAGATTTCTGCCAAGTCTTCATGACCTCCTTGTTTCTGGAAAGATCTGGATAACTGGACTCCTTCTATCCTCTGCATCCTCAGCCACAACTGGGTCTCACCCAAAGAACACAGTATCTAGCAGGCTCCAAGTGTATTTCTTGAATAAATTGGGACCTCAGACCCCAAGGTGCTCAGGCAGGCTGTTTAACAATGACTTGTGGGTGAGTTCTCTGTGTAGCCTGTGCCAAGACATTCATATTTAATGAGGCTCAGGGCTAGGCAGAGCCACCTCTTCCCACCCTCAGTCACCACTGCCACCAGATGCACATCTGCTTAATTACAATTCATGAAGTGCTTGCCTATTAATAAAACCTAATTAATCTGGTCACGCCACCCTACGATGTCATTGGGGATACAGAGCCCATCAGGCACCTTGACAGCAACTCTCCCACCCCCAAGAAAGTAGTTAAAAAGATACCTAGCCCGGATCTAGCCTCCCTCCACTAGGGGGCCTGTAAAACAGCTCTTCTCCCCAACAGCCTTCAAACTTGGAGGCCAATGGAATCCATGCCTGCTGGTGTCTGTGCTAACCTATGCCAGGCATGCAGTCTCCTATTACAGCTCTCACTGCCTCTCCTGTCAGACTGAATGCTGTCTTTGAGGACAGGGAACTTCTTGACCATTGTAGCTGTCCTGTCTTCCTTCCTGTTCCCTCTGTGTCTTCCAGTTTGGGAGTGATTATAAGTGTATGTATGTGTGTGCACTCATGATTGTGTGTGTGTGTGTGTGTGTGTGTGTGTGTGTGCTAGCACCTGTGACCTGTGTGAAGAATGGAAGTGAACCTCAACTATTGTTCTCTGAGGGCCATCTATTTATCTATCTTTATTGAGAGAGAGAGAGAGAGAGAGAGAGAGAGAGAGAGAGAGAGAGAGAGAGAGAGAGAGAGTCATTGGTTTTAGGGGGCTCACTGAGTAAGCTGGCTAGCCAGTGAGCCCTAGGGATGTACCTGTCTCTATCTCCCCAGCATTTGAATCGCAAGTGCTTGACACTAAGCCCAGTTTTTAGGTGTGTACTGAGATTGGTCCACATGCTTGTGGCCTGGAGGAGGCTGAAGATAAGAAGGTCCTTGCATGCCACCCTTCCTGTGCGGTGGGGGTGGGGAGGGGAAAGACAGCATGAGTATGTGAAGAGAAGACCTGCTTTCAAGCCAGATAACCCTCAGCTGGAGCCTGACGCTGTCATGCTGTGTCACTGTAACTATGTGGCTTTGGTCAAGTTCTTTAACCTTTCTGTATGTCAGTGTCATCATTTGTAAAGTGAAGACAGCAGACCTGCTTTGTAAATGGTTGGGAGGATTATATAAGCTCACTTTTTTCCAACTTTTTTTTTTTTTGCTAAAATAATATATGCTGTGAGAAAAAGTCTCATGTCCTGCGTGGTCTGTTTAATTAATTTCCACAAACTGAATGCAGTCCTCAAACAGCTTCTAGAATAAGAAAGAAACAGTTCTTATTCTGATACCAGAATCCTGAAGACTCTTGCTTGGGCTCTCTGTGGTTAAATCAACTTTCATGAAGGGTGTGGTATGGTGCTTGGCAAAAACACACACTTAGTAAGCAATGCTACGATTCTGTCACCTTCTTGCCCTAACATTCTCTTCTCCCACAATCACAGTGGGCTTAGGAGTCTCCTGATACCCAGAACCAACAGAGTATCTGTGAAGAGAGCATGTGAAGACTGGACCCCCGTGGTTACGGAGCCTGAGAGTTGCCACAATCTGCCATCAGCTGGTTGGATATTTGGCTGAGCTGGAGGCCTAGCTTCTTCCCAGTCCCCAGGCCTGACAACCTGAAGATCTGATCATATGACTTCCTGAGAACCAGAGAAGACCAATATCATAGCTTGACAATAAACAAAAAATTCAAGTTCCCCATGGCTTCTTTTTTATTGCCTTTGGACTTCCAGTGGATTAGATGATTCCACTCCATCTTAGGAAGACAATTTTATTTTATTCAGCTATTCTGAGTGGAACACACATGCCAACAGTGTTTAACTTAGTATCAGGGTACTCTTAATCTAGCCATGTGGACATATAAAATAACCACCAGAACAATAAGCCCCTCACCAGATGAAGCTATCCACACATATAGCAAGAGGCCTTCTGAACATCGACCAGGCAGTGCTTTTCTGAGTTGATCCTACTAGGTTAAGGTATCACAGATCTCTGATTAAGAACTAGGCCTCTTAGCTGCCTCTGAATGGTCTAGAGGAGTGATTTTTCAAAGTCCTAGATCAGGAAGGAGCTAGAGGCCATTGTATGACCTTTATCATGAATCCCAGGAGCCACCGTGGCAATGGTGGTGACAGAGCAGGCTCTGTGGGGGAACTGGACCATTCCAGAACAGAGGCTTGCTACTGCCTCTGTCTAGTAATTCTCTGGGCTCTGAAGGGACAGGATGTTCCAACTCATGTGGATTGAGGCATTCTGTTTCTCCATCTTGAACTGCAAATTAAAAAAAGAAACTCCATTTTTTGAAGATTTTTACTTTTATATTTTTCACATTGTGTGTATACATGTGTCTGAGTATGTGTTTATACATGTGGGTGCTGTGCCTGAAGATACCAGAAGAAATTATCAGATCCTCTGGAACTGTAGCTAAAATTACTTTTGTGAGCACCCCAACTTGGGTGCTAGGAATAAAACACCAGCAAGCACTTTTAACTGTGAAGCCATGTCTCCAGCACTAAAGAGCAAGTCTTAGACTTAGTGATACCAACAAACCCTAACCAATCTTTTAAATTTAAAGGGCTTGGGGGGGGGGGGTTGAAATCCAATGGAAAATGAGTCTATGTGGAAGAAAGTTGGAGGTAAGGAAAAATGTTTCTACCATGAGAGATGCCCAGATTATGTGGGCTTCCACGAAGAAGCTGCATCGCATTGCTGAAAGAGCTGGCACACAGGCCACTTGGCCACTCCCAAAGCAACTGAGGAGAAAAGCCACACTTGGGAAAATCAAACAATTGACTTTCTCTCTCTGCTGGAATCCCCTTCTCTGTGAGTTTTACACTAACCAAGGACACATATGTTTGGATATGCAGGGTCCCAGTGTTAGTGTCCTGAACCTAAACAGGGAGAATCTCTCCAGCACTGACAGTACTAGGTACTCAGTACAAAAGTCCCTCCTTCTCTTTACTACCTCCTCCTGCACCTTCTCTCCCTCTCTCCCTCTCTCCTTCTCTCTCTCTCTCTCTCTCTCTCTCTCTCTCTCTCTCTCTCTCTCTCTCTCTCCCTTTCTCCCTCTCCTTCCTTTTAGCTCACTTTATAACTCATGGTTGTGCTTCTGACTGTTGCTTGTTTTCCACTGTTGGCCACACCTCCTGCAGACAGTGAATGGCACCGAGGAAGTATAAGCTGAGAAAACCAAAGGAAAAAGACTTTAAAACTTGCAGATGTCCGTCACCACTGAGGATGTCCTGGTGGCAGCTGGGCTGATTCTCCTAGAAGTTGTGCCTTGGGATGAACTCAGTTTGCTATGATATCTTCTTTTGGAAGGCAGCTTCACCCTCTATCACCACATCATTTCCAAGATCCTTACCTCCGTGATATCCCACTTCTTGCTTACACAGAGAAGCCCTTTGGATAGTCATGGTCCTCTTGGACACCCATCTCTTTTCCTGCTAGTGGTGCCCTTCTCCTTTGACCCTGCCTCTATCCCCTCCTTTGCCATTCATTTCTAGAGCTGTAGCCAGCAGGTACCCAAAGGCAGGATTTCCTTGGCTGTGTGTGACTGTAGTCTTACTAACTTCTGGAAAATGCCCTGAGATTTGGATTACACACACACACACACACACACACACACACACACACACACACACACACTTACTTGATGGTCCTAAGCTTCTTGATGGCCTGAATGTTCATATATCTCTATTTTATAAGAGTTTTCTGCTTGACCTTTCAAACAGAAAGGTCGTGTTTGTAATCATGTTTGAAAAACTATAAAGCCATGTGCAAATGGAAAAGATTGATCTCAACATTCTGGCAGACATTTGTGACCTTTGCTACATATTAGAAATGTGTGCATGTGAACTCTGCGTTGAGGAGAAGACAGAAATTGTGAACACAACCTCTGAAGCAGGGCAGACTACCTGGAGGAGGAGAAAAAGTAAAAAAAGACTTGCTCTCCCAGACATGAGGTATTTGCAGTTCACAATAGCTAATCAAGGCTTGTGTTGGGTAAAGGTTTCTGTCACATGCCAAGCATTTGTAATTCACTTATTGCTCAATAAATCCCACTGAAGGTCCTCACACATTAATCCGGTGATGGGATTTCTGCCTTTTCCATATACATGAATTCAGTAATAACTAATTATTATGAAGTTATAATAAAACATGATGTCTTCTGCTGTTAATTCAGCAGCAATAGGATGAAGGATGGGAATACACTCACTCTGCCTTTATCACTGCTTCTCCTTAACCAGGGAACAATTCCCCTGGATAAAAGGCAAAAGTAACAGGGCTAGCCTTGCTTCAGTGGATTTCCTTCTTGATGCTGTTGCTATTTGTGGGTCAAGAGGAGGGAATGGGTCTACAGAGAGCCTACCTGCGTGGATAGAGTTAGCCATCATCAAGTGGAGAGAGGAGAGAAAATGCTAATCATTTCTCCATATTTTTTTGTACCTGATTTCCCCAGACCCCCTTTGAGTCGCCAGTCTGTGACACCTTAGACCTGTGGGTCTCCACTCCTTTGGGAGTTGAATGACCTTTTCACAGGGGTCACCTGAGTTCATTGGCAATCACAGACATTTACATTATAATTCATAACTAGCAAAAATACAGTTATAAAGTAGCAGTGACAATAATTTTATGGTTGGGGATCACGACAACATGAGGAGCTATATTAAAGGGTGGCAGCATTAGAAAGGTTGAGGACCACTGCTTTAGACCGTATCTCAGCAGGGTGGACAGTTGAGCACAAGGATCTGATTATCAAGACAGATCCTCCAGGGGGTTGTGCTGGCTTTTAGAACTGGGGGCCCAGCAAGCAAAGTGTGGGAGTAGAACATGAGTTCTACGGAGGAAAGGGGTCATGTAGGTTCTGCAGAGAGAAAAGGGGAAGCGTTGTCTACCTTTATGGAACTCAAGAACAACCCTGAGTTGAGAGCCTACAGGTCCCGTGTCAGTTGTTCCTGGGGATTGGGGTACTTCTTATTTTTGGCCCCTAAAAGTTATGTGTGCAATGCTCCACCAAACTGAATTTATCATTTTATCAAATATTGAGTGAGTTTCTAATTTTGCAGCTAAATAGTAGTCAAGTTCTTACTGGGAACTCCATGAGGACAGCACTTCTTACTTTGTTTCCAGCTGTGTTCTTAGGGTTCTGAAGAGTACTTAGCACATAGAATGTCCCCAGCGATGTTGTTAAGTGAATGAGTGGATGGAAAGAAAACTAGAACACAGACCTAATTAGGTGCAGTCTTCCCAGAGCAGGCCATTGCCCAATCCTAAGAAATAAAACTTCATATGAAAATATAACTTCTGACCAGGTTGAGGCACAAGAGGCTCTTGGGGACCTGTGATGAGGAATTTGCAATTATGCCCTGACAGCCCTCATCCAAAGGCAGGCTTTTTTTTTTTTTTTTTTTTTTTTTCTTGAAGCAGCCTCTAGCACAGGTTCGATTCCTCCACCTGACATCAAGAGCCACAGGATACACAGGGACACTCCTTCCGTCTGTTCATGTGCTTCCGGGTGGCTTGCTCATAAAATGCATCCTAGCCCAAGGTGCCATGTGTCATATACCAGTTCAATAATCCCATCAAAGTGAGAATGTGCTGGCCAGCTGCTCAGGATACAGAACCTTCCCTCAGAGATCTTTGAGTCTTCCCAGTGGAGAATATAGACCTTTCTGGTCTCCAGTGTCTCTAAAAAACAGGCTGCACACTTGGCCATGTTTCATCTGTCTTTTCCATTGTAGCTCAGCCCAGCCTGTCAAAGGAGAATGAGAAGTAGCAGGGAGGCACAATCCAGGATTCTCTCTGTGAGGAGGGGACTTCTAGCCACCAGCTTCAAAGACTCTGAGGCACAGCCTGAGCCATCGGCATCAGCTGGATGGAGGATGTGAAGGTTTAGGAGATCAGCTTCTTAAGACAGTAGCTATGTTAAGCATGAAAATGTGTAAATATCCCAGCGAGGTGATGAGAACAGGAAAAGGCTGGTTCAGGATGATGGACTGTCTCACTCCTGTCAGGGTATTCCAATGTGAGAATGATCTTGTTTCTCATTCATTGTGCTCACGGTTATCAGGGTCAGGAGGAAGCCTTTGCTGGATCCAAGTTGTGAGTACTGCTCCAGGGAAGGAGGATCACCCAGCAAGTTGGCCTCAGGTCTAGACTGGAGAGACACATGATGAGTGGTGAACTAGGTGGGAATTCCACAGAGAGCCCCAGGGTGAGCAACAGCCAGGTGGCTTCACTCCCTCTCCCCATGCTCCCTGGTCTTTACTATTTGCTCAGTGTGATTCTGGTGTGAACTGACTCCTCCTCCCTACTGCCTCAGTTCATCCACCCTTCACTCTCTGCTATCCATCCGGCCACTCTGGGTACCCTGTCACTAATTTCAGTTCCTTTGCCCTCCTACTCCTTACCAGTCACCTCTCTGGTTCTCTCTAAGCATGAGACAATGGGGGTCTTCCCACTTCTTTCCTGTATTTTTTGAAGTTGCCAAAGAGGCAGCTTCACATCTAGGCTGATGAGCTAGCTGGGTATGGATAGAGGCTTTCCAGAGGCTCTTGGCTGCTCACTGATTTCAGAGTCGTTCAAATCTCCATAGTTTCTCCTTTGACACTCTCCTCCAGCCCCTGCTCTTTTATTGCCACAGCCATCCTCCGTCATCTTGAACACTGCGCTTTCCTTGAATTTTCCTAAACCTGACCATAGCCAATCAGACCAGGAGTGTGGTATCTGTCTCAAGCTGGGAACCAATTAGACTCCATTACATTTTCCTGAAGTTAAGAACTGGGAGACAGAGGGCCCTATGAATTCATATCGAATTTACAGCTAAATGGTTACGGAGCTAATGACGGGTGTGCAAGGAGCAGGAGAGATGGAGTATGTTTGTTGTCTAGTAAATCCCCATTGTATTTAAGCCACTGTGAACTCAGTTCACTTCTAAACAAACATGTCTGCTAAGACTCTGCAAGAGAACTTACCTCCTCCTTCAAAGTGCATCGCTGTCTTCCTCACCACCTCTCCTGAGCCCAAAGGTTGGTCCTGACTTCCTCCCATGTTCATCCCCATGCACGTGACTCCAATTCCTCTGGGCCTCTGGACTCATCACTCATTTTTGCCTTTTTCCAATCCCTATCCCAAAAGCCTTTAGACATGTTACATATCCTAAATATCAAAATGAGTCTCAAATTAAAAAGTTTAAGTAACAGAATACATATTGTAATACACAAGAATGAAAGGAAGGAGAAAGTGGAGAAAGGGAGGGGGTGGGGAGGAGAAGTTACACTCTTGCTTGTCCTCACAGGAAGCTCTGGAGATAAAATGTTCATCAACCCTGCTTTTCTCATAGGCCACCAACTCATCTCCTTCTTTTGCCTTAAAGGAATCGCTTGGTAAAAAAAAAAAAAAAAAAAAAAAAAA